>NC_140340.1:13690061-14890061 GCF_963514085.1 Chelon labrosus
TTAGACATGTACCACCCACCTAGACCAGACCAGGCACCGCCACCCCATAGCAATAGGCGCGTTCGACTTCATGCAGATCTGTGCAGATCTGACTTGACGTGATGCATGCTGGGTTGTCATGCTCATAGATCTTGAATATGATTGGTTAAAATGAACTTGTTCTACCCAGCATGCATCACGTCAAGTCAGATCTGCACAGATCTGCATGAAGTCGAACGCGCCTAATGACTCTCCTTGATGGCAGCAGCCATCCCCAGCAGGATGCAGCCTGACACAGACATACACACAAAAACGGTTCAGGAACAACTAAAAAAAAACATGAAAAACAGCACAAGGTGTTGACTTGGCTTCCAAATTCAGATCCCAAACTGATCAAGTATCTGTGGGATTCATTGGAACAAGCCTGATCCACAGAGGCCCCTCCCCTCAACCCATAGGACCCAAAGGCCTCCACTAACAACATTTTGCTGCAGGACACCCTCAGAAGGCCCATGTCCATTCTCTGATGAGTCAGAACTGTTTTAGAGCCACAAGGGAGACCTACACAATATTAGGAAGGTGGTCATAATGTTTTGCCTGATCGGTATAAGTGGCTAGATCGCTTAGACAACATCAAGTTTTTCATCTAAACAACCAGTAACTCAGTGTTCCAATATCCGAAAACGCCAACTGCTATCACAGCTAGAGATTGATGAGGTACAACACAAATGCTATTGTAAGGGTGAGCCGGGACGACAGGTCAGGGGGGAGATATGATCATTCCCACCATCTGATATTGGGAACCAAGTCCTTCCCAGATTAACACAAGGGCAGCTGACCTGAGATTGAAGATCATGAGTAAGCTTGACACCCGGAACCTCCATACCCGCGACTTTAGAGGCCCCGGCAGAGTAATAACATGAGAACGCAAGACTATCACAACCATTGGCAAAGTTGTACCAGAGTTACAACTCCAGTACTACAGCCTTTATAAGTTCATCCTAAGAGGTAATACTCTGAGCTTTAGAGCTACAGCTAAGATGATTCTGTAACCTTTTAACAGAGCCAGACATGATGTTTCCTCCAGTTTCAAAAGTTTTATAGAGCTGACATCTCCGACAGTAGTTTCCTATTTACTGTACATGAGGGTCACATTGATTGTCTAATCTACCTTTCACCCAGATATACTGTACTTTACACTCTCACCCACTCTTCTTTATTTCCGGGATCTTACAAAGCACCCAAATGACCCACTGTGGGAAGCAAAAAAAAATCTCTCTCTGCTTGAACTCTTCACACAGAGGCATTAATCTGTGACGACAAGGCTCTGCTTCATTTTAAGGGGTCCTAAGTCAAAAAGGTTGGCGTGTACAGATCTCGAGCATGTAACTATTAACATCTGCCGTCTTTCAAACCCAATCAGAGCCCTGCTGTGAGTGTTTGGCTGCTTTTTTATTTGCCACCAGAACATTAATTATGAGAGTAATGGAATCAGCAGCATTAATTAACTTTCTCCACGGTGTGGCCATCACATCCTAGACCCGACCATTTAAACAGAAATACAAGACAAAGCACAATGATTACATTATGAATAAGCTCCCGAGAAACAAAAATCCACAGATGGAGTGTTATTATTTGACTCACCACACCAGGAAAGATTTTGGTAAGTCGGTCAACAGCTGCCATGGCTTTGGACTTGCCTCCTCCAAGACAGTCCTCAAACTCATAGAGCGGCTGCCGAACTGGATTGGAATAGGAGATCTTTGCATTGTCGACAAAGGTGATGCGTCTCACTCCCCATCCCTGCAGAACAAAGGAGAAACACAGTTTGTCTTTTTTCCACCACATTATTTTGAGACACTTAACAGCCATTTATCGACATGAACAATACGAGCTGCACTTTGTAAGCGGCTCCAGTGACAGCGAGTGGGATGTTAGTGCTCCCGTGTGCATTTCAAAATTAATACTTGTACGCATTCCACTTTACCTCAGCTACAACAGATGCAAGTAATACAAGGGTATTGTTATAGTTTCAGTTTTTCATTAATGTCACCCTCTTGAAACACACAAGAGGGTGTTACAACATGCTATCAATTACACCAGGAGTTACTGAGAGTCCACCTGGGAAAGTGTGCTATGCAAAGTAAATCACAGCCAAAAGTAAGGAGCATTGATGTGAATTCAAACTTACATTATACTTGCAAGCAGCAATACGCTGGAGCGCTCCAGTGCAGTCATTTGTTTAGTTCGCTAATTAGCTTTGTACCACAATCAAAGAAACACACCTGTCTAATTAGTTCTATAATTATTCTAGGTTTGGCACATTCAAAAGAATCAAACTTTTTTTTAAAATTTTTAATTAATGACTTCATAAGTAGCAGGTTGTGGTATGTGGAAAGTATTTAAAATCCAAAAGGCTACCAGAGGAAACCGAACCTTTTGTCAAGTTAATAATTTAAAGGCATCTCAAGTCACTGCTTCTGACAAGGTTACTGTAGAGCAGTGCGTTCTAACAAGCACCAGCTTAGATAGGTGTTTTTACATAGATACATGTGGTCTGCATGTGACGACAATACTAAAGTTCTACTAAAATCTGACGAACAGAGCAAAGCAAAGCAAGACATGGAGCAAGTATTTACAGTAAGCAGCAAATTTCACGGTGCGCTTTCAGAAAAATGGAGCTCGAGGGAGTGTAAGCAAGGACGAGCGAGGAGGATACAAGATTGAAATAAATCCCTGGTAGTTTGACAGCGGATCAGTTTGGGTGAAGGCTATCTGTGCCGCCTGCCATGAAAAAGTACAGACTACATCTCTAGAGCTGAAAACAGTTATCAGCGAAGTTGACCTTGTATGTTTTGTTGTTTTTTTTGTTTTGTTTTTTTACAGGTGTGGTGCACTGACAATCAAATGAGTTACTATTTGCCAAGACCTTATATCAACTGACAAGTTCCAGCAAGTGGAGTATTATTAAAGTGCTGGTGGCAGGTTGGAAAAGTTACATATATCCCACTTAAATCCAGACACTCTACTGGCAGGGTTTTTGACACAGTGTGGGGAAAATCCTGAGTTAACTGCATATTTCTGTCAAGCCAGCTCGCTTGGTAGTAGATGTTGGAGAGTTTTGTACAGAACAGAGTACTCTTGTTGGATAACAATATCCTTGTGTCAAAAAAACGTCAATCTTGACAGTTTCCGACTCTAAGAGCAAGGCACTGACCCTCGTGAATATGGAGGCATAGCACTGCTGTCTACAGTCAAATAAGATACTGTTTGAGCCCCAGCCCCAGTGAGCTACACTGTAGACAGAACATAGACAAAACAATGTTCTATACCAAGGTGGATAACTCAATTCATTCATTAATTTTCTGTAACTGCTTGTCCTGTGGAGGGTCATGGTGGGGCTGAAGCCTATCCCAGCTGTCATTGGTCGAGAGGTGGGGTACACCCCAGACAGGTCGCCAGTCTATCACAGGGCTAACACAGAGAGACAGACAACCATTCACACTCAGACCTACGGCCCATTTAGAATCACCAATTAACCTAACATGTATGTCTTTGGGTGGTGGGAGGAACCGACGCAAACTCCACACAGAAAGGCCGCAGTCGGCCGATGGATTCAAACCCAGAACCTTCTTGCTCTAAGGCATCAATGCTAACCACAACCCCACTGTGCCGCCCCTGGATAACTCAATATGGCACATTTAAATATCACAAAATATTAATATTCATGTTTTTTCTTTGTTAAATTTACACCATGTTAACTTCCAGCACATTTTCATCTCTCTCTCTCTCTCTGTCAATCTGTTTGTTTTTTCACCCTCACCATGAGAGTCCTGGCCACATTGCAGCCCAGCGTCCCAGCACCCAGGAGGAGACACTTTGTGTTGACCACTTTGTCCAAGTCCAAGGAGGGAACCAGTCTCCATCTCATCAGCTTCAGGTTCAGATCCACCGAGGACTCTGCAAGCCTGGAGGCAAACCATTGACATCAAATGAAGACCTCAGGGTTCGTTTTAAAAGATGCACAACTGGAATGCGTGCAGCAACGGTTATAGGCCAACAAAGTCTAGTCACACATTAGCAACGCATACATTTTAGCTGATGAGTAATTGTCACACAAATAAGTGCAATTAACAATGCAACTGTTTTTTTGACTGCATGACTTGACTGCATTTCTCTGGCAGCCCACTGTCCCCAAATATAAAGTTCAGTGCCTAGAGATAAACAACTGGTGGCTCTAATCCTGAAGTAAGTGCCCTTAACACAAAAAAGCAAAAATGAAACAGAGGAAAACAATGTGGATATAAAACTGGATATGTGACATTTCTGGATTTATATAGGTGAATGAAACAATTGTGTCTTGTTATAAGCACATAACACTTCAACACATCTGAATGATGTATGTTACCTTTTAGGGTCCATGCACTCACTGAGGTTGACCATCCTGGGTCCCATGGCCCCTTTAGGGTTCTTCTCCCAACCTACACTCTTTGGGCACACTTTAAAAGAAAAATAGATTTACAGTGGAAAAAGTCAGTAAAAGTCACCCGAGTGCCTGCTGCGGGTTTCAGACTCTAGGTCCGTCTGGAGATAAATTATTTGGACCACTTCCGTATATGAGCTGTTTTTTGTTTGTCCTGTGACGCACACACACAAAAAAAAATGATAAACCCAACAACCAACATTTATTCTCAGTGATAAACTATTATCTTCCCAGATTAAAAATAAATATTTTAGACTTCTAAATTTCAACCTCATGCTCTCTGAATAATTAAAAAAACAACACCTTTATTTACATTAAAATCTGATTATTCTCATTAAGTTGTCTTTGTACTAGTTCTGGCTTGTCCAGTCACAGACAGTCTGCAGGAATGTTGAGCGGCCAACAGATTTATTTGCAGCCCTCCCACACAGTTATGATATTACACTGGACTGCCTTCCTTGTTTGCTCTTTTTGGCTGCCAGATGCACACATCCTGCAGTGCAGTCAACTCCGTTTTAATGCATTTTAATAATTCACTCAATTATGGGATACGTTTATCTCCACTTCCCCTTTCAGAATACGGATGGAGGCTTATCTAAGCCTGGTGTAGCTGAAAAGTTGGGCCATGGTGGATTCGTTAATCCCTTTTCAAAACAATGCCAAATTTGTCCATGCAAAACCAAACTCAATAGCTGAATCAATTTTTGTTGCATTAATACGTCCTCTGTGAGTTAACTGAAAGCCACGATGAAGCTGAAGAGGTAGACTGAGGAAAACAAAGATACCCCATCTGAACTCATCTGACAGAAACCTTCACAGATCACAGCGTTAGCCCCTTTCCCACCCTGCTATTACCATTTAAATTACTCTCATTCCTTATTCAGCAGGTGAAGGAATAATAGAGACAATTTGCGGGATTAGCGTGTCTTAAAGAGGAAGAAGATAGATTGCAGGTTCATATCAGTTACAATAAACACATAAGTACACACAAGGTCACACACACGCACATTAACATACAGATGCCAGGACACACATTCACGTTTCGCAATGTTAAGTGCACAAATACGACGACGCACGTAAGAGAAAAACATCACCTGAGTTGTGTGGAAGTTCAGGCAGTTTGACCTGGAAGATGACACTGTGGTGTATGGAGCGGCTTCCCTGCAGAGTTCTGTCCCTGAAACACAGCACCTCCACTGCGTCCAGCTTAGAGCCCCTGACACACACACACACACAGACACAGACACAGAAAAGAGATGCAACAGTCACAAAACAAGTACAAGAACACATCAGGCACAGATTAAAGATTAGAAGTGTAAAGGAGAAATAAAAAGCCTCGCAGACACAGTAATGGTAAAATTAACGTGTAACGACTTTTCTCTCTCTGATTGGAGGAACAGCTCACACATGAATGCACACACACACACAACACCATTATCAACGCATAAGCACATACCGACGCGTTTCACCTAATATGGTGCTGAATGACTTTGTCAGTTTACACAATCAAACTCAAGAGAAACAAGTGAATAAGCGAGACATCACGGCTGCATTGTAAATCTATCTTCACCCGTCTAAGCCAGTGTCAACAGTTTATGTTTCGCACTGAGAGAGAGTGTAGTCAAGCACAGGATTGATGAGGTTTGTGTTAGATAAATAAAAAAATAAATAATAAAAACTGGCTCGATCGGCAGAGTGTGACAGCGAACTGTCTATTTGCCGCTGATAAGTCACTGGCATCGCTGAACATTATTGTCTAACTCGATGGGGAGTTTCTGCTTCATGCAATAAAAATCTTTTTGAAATAACTGAACAAGTGCCAGAAAAAATAAACACTGTAGGGAAAATAGTGACCTGTTTGAGCTAATGGAGCTATAATTACAGGCAGGGATAATTTGACTGGCATTCTTGGATGATGATGAAACATGAAATGAAATGATGCTTTATTCATTTCTATGACATTATTAAGATCAGTGTGCAGAGATTAGCAGATGCTAATAAAAGCTGATCATCTTGTCTAGTGTTATGTTCTGTATTAACGTTTGTATTACAATACGACTTAGATTTAAATTCATACTTGTTATTTGAGACAAATGAAACAAAGCAGGATGATCAACAATGTCTGGAACACAGTAAAGCAGATGCTCAATACCTATAAATCACAGCAGTCTGTATTAATTAAGTGCATGATGTGATTTGCTCTAAACAGCTCACAATTTGTCAAATTCTACAGTAAATTGTTTCCTTTGTGTGATAAGACGCATATTATAATGATAATCTGGCATTGCATGCTGATAATCGACGCTGGCATAACTCTGGGATTCTAGTTTGTAGGAGGCTTCTGAATTAAGCAAGTGTTGAGGGAACACCACAGATGCGGTTGTGTGGTATTAAAGTGGACTTTTAATGTAAAATGCCTTTACTTTGGCAGACACTTATTGTCTGGTCACGTCCTGCAGTTATAACACCTGACACAGTCAGACAAAACCCAGATCCTCCATTGTCGTCCTCTTTTCTCCACTTTCTGTTTCGATCGCCATGTGAGAACCTGCAGATTCCTTGTTCCCTTTGAATGCATAGTTAGCCGAGAGTAAACAAGCAAAGACACAACGCCTACCTGCTAAACTTAACAAGCTAAGTTAACATAAGGGGCAACAATATGAATTAGCTCCAAGCAAACAAAAGAGTGGCCATTTTTTTTTATTGTAGGTATTATTATGATATCTCCAAACTGATAGAATATTTTATGAAACTGATTCCAACAGAGACACTGCAACGCAGTCTTAGTTCCTCATCAGTAGCTAACCACCACTATACAACGTTCAGCCAAAACAACAAGGTGTTGACCTGGCCTCCAAATTCACTAGATCCCAAACAGATCAAGTATCTGTGGGATGATCCACAGAGGCCCCTCCCCTCAACCCATAGTACCCAAATGTCCCCACTAACAACATTCTGTAGCCAGACACCACAGGACACCCTCAGAAGGTCCATGTCCATTCTCTGATGAGTCACAACTGATTTGGAGGCACAAGGGAGACATACACAGTATTAGGAAGGAGGTCATAATGTTATGCCTGATCAGTTTCCCATGCAGTGTTTCGGTACACATACTTACTTTATTATCCTGCGATAACACTTAAGTTATGTTAAACTGACATTTAAACATGTTTAACTAAAAATAGTACAAATAAAAACACGTGACGATTACACTAAGTGTATATTTTTTAAAACCATGTGCTCATTTTACATTTGCCGGCAACGCATTTCAAAGACCATGGCATGTTGACTGTGTTACTAAATGAGAATTCTTGCAAGTGGTATAATCATAAAACCAGCTGACATAAAATCACATCTGCAGCGCCTGTCCACGCTCCTCGCCTTTGTGCAAATATTTGAACAAGCTCATGCCAGAATTCTTGATTAAATGATTAAATATGTCGTACAGCTTACAGCAAATCCACACCCTTGTGCTGAAATAGCTCTTCTGTAAATATTTTGGCCGGATATATTTATCCATGGGAAAAAATAAAAACCATTTCAACTTGAGTCCGTTATCTTTAGCAATTCATAAGCTGTAACATCATCATTTATAATATACCTGTTACTCACTAAAAAATAAACTGTGATATGTTTAATTTATGTCTCACCTCAATACCAAGACCAAAACCATTTAGTAGTGGGAGTAATTGATAAATCTCTCCTACTATCTCGCTTCCAAGTCTGTTCCTGCTCTTCCAAACAATAAACACAGACAGAGACAGGCATTTTTAATAGCACTGGCCAAAGTAAGAATTAAAAAAAAAATTAAACTCCACAGTCAGCAATAAAGCTTTCAAAACCATGTTTAAAAAAAATAAAAATAAACATAATTCAGATTCAGAAGGCTCAAGATGATGCAGATACGCTGCATGCCGTACCATAACTCATAGCGTCTGCAGACAGCAGCTGGTGTTGGGTCAGACATAGGTTAACCAGTCATTTTCACCCAGACTGAGCAACAGCACAGTCCATACAGTCACACATACAGGTGCAGACAAGTGTTACGATGTCTTTTTTAAAAGGCATCATGGGATTATCCTGGAAATCTTCCGGTGGGTAAAATTAGCCGGCGATGACGTCATGATACATCATGTTCAAACAAAGATGACTAGTTTAAACAAACGGTGTGGGTAGTCTGTCTTATTTTAAAGTCATGGTGTGAGCCATTTGGGAAAAACAGACGTTTAGTAAAATGTACCGTGTGTCATTTTCCTTAAGCAAGGGCTACCAATCTACAAATAAACTGTAATTAATCTAATCTAAGTTTGAGTTTAGATTTAGCTTTTGTGATCACACACAGCTATTTAAACAATGCCATTGTTTTCTGGAGGTTGATACAGAACCAATAAAACAAATCCTTGTGCCCCGATACTTCAAGATCAGGAAATTAGCTAAATTTCCTGTCTTTCAATTTGTGCCAACATAAAACACTCGGTTTGGGGTGAAAAACATTCATGATGAAATACACCACACAGCAAAACAGTTTCACAATGAGAACATACAGCGCAAGCCCTCCAGAGAATTTCCTCATTTACTCCCAGCTTAGGTACAGACACACACACACACACACACACACACACAGAAATAGGGTTTACCATTGGTTAGCTATGAGGGCCAGTAGATTTCTCAGAGGCCAGCCCGGATGTTGGGACAGAGTACACGGATCATAGACGCCCACAGTCACCTAGAAAGACCAAACAAGGTGTGTTTACATTGCATATGCTCTTGTATAATATATCTTCAGTATATCTAAAAAAGTGAATGAAAATATGCAGTATTCAAATCTATGACAGTAGCGTATTCAAAGAAACTGTCTAAATCCAATTACCTTCTTATTAACAGTCAAAAATGCCTCCCAGTCTGCAAGTGGAGCCATCTGAACAGAGTCATCTGTGTATTTCAACAGGAAGTAAGGAACGGCAGTGGTCTCCATTTTGATACACAGGCCATCATAAGCCTCCTGCAGGGCTGCCATCTGAAACAGAAGGAAATTAGTTAGAAATATAATAATAATAATAATAGAAAACTCATAAAAGTCATTTTAATTGACAGAATATGTCTAAGTTTCAGTGTATAGTATATTTTGTTTTTATATTGAAAATTAATAAAATATGAAGCATGACAATATTTTAAAAATACAACATGAAGTTGTTTAAGTGTAGCTTGATTTTCACTAGCAAGGTATACACCAGTTAGGACAATTAAGGCATGCTCGGCTTAAAGTCTGTACCAGGTCAGTGGCAGGTGCCTCAAGGGGCTGCAACCAAATCATCTTCTTAATAAAGAAGTTAGCAAAGTTGGGAAGGCCATGGAAAACAATAAAATTACATGAAAACAAAAAGAAAAAAAGTATTTTTTTTTTTTATGTAACAGAATACCAGTTGAAGCACTATTCAGCTAGCTCAATTGTAAATTTTACACCTAGAATTTGTACTGAACATCCACACCTGAACTCCCAATTTGGAGGAGGACAACTTCAGAGTGCACTGTCTGAATGTGCTGACCCAATAACTGACCTGTTTAGCAGAGAAAACTTGTTCCAGGACAGACGGCGGCTGGACAATCTTTATCCCCTCTGCGAAACAAAGTGCGGGGAAGCAGAACCAGTAGTAGAAATGGTACTTCTTCAAATCCTGGAAAAAGGCAAAGGGGGCAAAGTGACAAAAAGGGAAACTATAAAGACAGTCACACATAGACAAATAACGGATTTATTGGACGTCATTTGCACTCACTGCGAATGTCAGCAGAACGAATCTGCAGAGGATAGATGGGTCCTTCAACGCAGCTCCGGACTCTATGGCATCCCATATCTACAAAACAAAAGGAGGTGAAAAACATCCTAAGAATTTATGATGTCTATTTCACAGTCATTCTACGGCAGGTGTTTGTACTAAGCTCCCTTTGGATGCCTTTTACCTCCTTGGCCTCTTTCTCCAGCAGAGCCTTCTTGTCAATGGTCTTAAAGGCATCAAGTGTGTTGGTGTTATACAGCGTTCCAACAGCTGGGCAGCATCGAGCTGGGGTTGGACCATCACTAACAGCAAAAAAAAAAAACATACCATCAGATTAAACTGTATGTTTACAGTGTCACGGCAATGAGCAGAAAATAACATGCCAGAATTTGTATATGTGAACACAGTTGAGTATAAAGGTTCACTCTTCTCCTCATTTAGAAGTAAATAAACAAACTCTGTGACAAATGGAAACTATGGAAATACCAAGGAATGGGATCTTCTGATAAGAATATTTTGGTCCCTGAAGGTAATTTACTTTACTGCAGGCTTCCAAATGGCCTGATATTAAACCTAACCAGAACTTAGCTCAACTCTAAACCTACTTGGCTGAAACTTTAAATGCATTATTCTATAACAAAGAGAGATGTTTGATCTCAAAGAGCTTTTTATTCTAGTAAAAAATAATAATGTTGTCATAATAACAGTAATAACTCCTAATACTAACTCTCTGTGATCCTTTTTATGGCTTTAATTCTTTGCTATTGTAAGATTGTTGTCTACTGTTTTCTTCTTAATCTCATTGCTAATAGAGCTTTATTTGTATGAAATAATTTAAAACTCATTCAATAATTCATTCATCTTCTGTAACCGCTTGTCCTGTGAAGGGTCGCAGGGGGGCTGGAGCCTATCCCGGCGAGAGGTACACCCTGGACAGGTCGCCAGTCTATCGCAAAGCTATAATTTAAAACTATAGATCCATTTTAGTGGACCACAGAAAGCTTATATTTCACCACTGTTTACAAACTAGGCAAGAAAAATAAGAGAGTTTGATGTAGTCTAGAGTTAAAGTCTGTATTAAAAGAGTCAAGAGAGACAGCAGGATTTTGCAGAACTGTGTTGTGATTTGGTGGCTTTATTTACATTTGTATAGTGCGACATGCATTTTGAGAATCAGCAGCAACAGAAAAGCTTGAGATCAGGGTAATATTTGTGTACACAACATACCACATCATACTTACACATCAAATGCACTGAACTCCAAAGTCAGGCGAGTAGGCAAACCCACTGGATCGCCTATCAGATATAAATGCAGACGAAACTTTATAATGAAATATATTCCTATTGCGAAGGCTACATTTGGCAGTGATCTTTCTAATGACACTATCTGCCCACAGTACTCACCGTTGTAGTAATATCCTTTGATACATTTGGGGCTCTCATCTAATCTGTAGTCATTAAGTTTCTTCTGAGTGAGCTGGTGCCAGAAGCCTGCCTCCAGAGCACTGCTGAAAGGAGCAAACTGCAGCTTTGGCTCTGCAGCGGTTGACGTCGCTTCACTTATGTCAGATGCCATCACAACTTCACAGGCAGGCAATTCAGCCAAGTTCTACAAGCTGTGAAACGAAACACTCAGTGAAACAACGCACGCTCCATCATGAGGTATAGCTTACGTACAAACAGAGAGAAAAGAAATTTACAACTGTGTCTCACATTCGTCTATTCACAGACCAACGGTGGCAGCTGCTGAGCAAGGTGCCTCGAACATAAAGAGGAACTCAGGGCTCACTGTATTGCCCGGAGAAACTTTGGCTTGGGCCTAGAGCCACCGCTTCCCACATAGAAATGAAGCTTTTGAGCTCAGATGGTGCAGTTTGTTACACAACCCATTAAGATAAATGGCAAAGAGATACAGAGCTTGTTTAGTCAGTTTTCCAATCACAGTGCCAAAGAAATGATAGATTTATACTCAGTATGATTTTGTAATGGAATAGTTGATTTGGTTTTATCGCTGCCTGAAATAAACCATGACAAAATAATAATAATAATAGGGATAAAGATGGGCGATGTCATGTATTGTACATATTAGAATCTCTTTGTTGAATATTCTATTTTAGGCTATGTAAATAAATAATAGATTACTTGATAAATGTATGTCAAATATTAGGACACGATCAGACAAACACTCGAGCATTAAATGAGCATTGGAAATTGGAAATCTCAGGATAGTTGCAGAAAGATGGCATCAGTTCAAATAAACTCTGACAATTAAGGAAAACTAACTTATTATATACAAATACATATGTATACAGATCATATTTGCTGTATCATATCCATGCAGTGAATTTAACAATAAATACAATGGGTTCTATTTTAAGACTACATGTAAAACTAATTCTGAGACAGTTCTCTGGGGTGCATGGTCAGGACCTCTGACATATCACAGGGTACATCAGTTTATCTAATCCAATACTATATTATCTCTAAACATCCACCACACAACTACAGTTTGGACCAGTTGAGCTTGAGCAGTTTCTAAAAAGAGATTTCTAACAATTAAAGATTATTCTTTTCATTATTATTATTTAAGCCTTGACATGTAAGTTGAAGTCTGGTACTTTTCACCTTTCGATTTCTATTCAAAAAAAGTTAGATTAACAGAGAATACACTGAGAGAAAAACAGGTACTTTAAACGTTTTTTTTAACACGACGATAATCTCAGGGTAAACAAACCACAAGACGAGTCAGCACTGTACTACGAAGCAGATAATTCAGGTTAGTGTTATTCTAGATAGGGCGCATTTATGTGCAAACATATAACAGGCTTTGTGCACTTACCATAAATTCTTACTTCCTGGTGAAGCTGATCATGTGATCAAGGGACTTGTCAATACCGCGGTGCACTGTGGGTAAGTAGCCCGTCACTTTAGCTCGTCTGCTACACTCGAGGTGTTTTATGGTGCAAGCATCATTGAGTAAAATATAAAGAACCAAAACAAAAACAAGAACACACAAACGATGAAGCAGGAGAAGACTGACAGAAACCTGTACGCGCCGTTTCTTTTCATGTCGGGGGGAACAGATGAAAACAGAGATACAAGGCTCCAGGAAGACACCGAGGATTTGGTAGTTTTATGTCCTGACAGTGGGTTTTGCCGGAACAGTCACAGACAAAATTTCGCAGTGGTAAAGCAGGCAATATCCCACTTCTAAGAAGATGTAGGAAAGAATCTACGAGCTAATTTGCATCGGAATCGTCACCGGAAAACCGGAAAACCAGAAATTGGCTCCATCTGGACACCGTAGAAATGCAACAACCTTTTAGGGACCGTCTCAAAATTATACAGCTGGGGAAAAAAAATACCGCGCAGAAATGCAACGAATAAAGTCTCTGCAGTTGATCCCTTTTTAATTTTGTAAAAAAGGCAGAACTAATAAAATTGCAATCAATTACAGACATCCACTTTCACTTATTTATTCACAGATGATAAAAATACTGAAACAGTAAACAAACCCATATTAATATAAACGCAAATTTCCAGAGAAAAATACTGATGGCGTGACAGTGGTTAGGATTCAGTCGTAGTCACAGCCATGCTAAGCACAACCTCTAATAATGACCATAATAAAAATATTGTTTTAAAAGCTTTCTATGCCTCATTATGCAAAATTAGAAGCTAACTTCCTGGCTGTAGCAACGTCAACAGTAGCGTATTTACAAAAGCGTTGGCACAAGCACTCAAACTATCCATGAACTGCATCATGGAACGATGGTCTATTGCAGTGAAATCCCAATCCTTGGAGACTGATTTACCGCCACTCAGTTTGCTAGATGGAGAACAGGTGTACTTTATCTCGATGAACCCAACCTCAGCTAAATTGTGGTAACAAATCTGACAGTGACCCTCATGCAGGTGTGAACAATGTAAACTGCTGATCACACAAACAAGAAGGTACCTTCTTGTTTTGTGTTGCTCTTGTTTGTTTTCATAAAAGCTAATGCTACTTATTTTAAACTACTTTAAGTGGTTAAAAGTCAAGTATTTTGCCTAATGAGGATGCAAAGTTTTATAAATGGTGCAATGCTGCTCAGAGTTGTTGAGTGTGGGAGCAGGGAAATTTGTGTAACTCACTTTCATTGCTGTCTGTTCTTCAACAAATAGAACTTCTTATTAGGTTAATGTCTTCAGCAAATGTATGTTACAGAATGCTAAATGTGCTATGTTTTCGAAGTAGTGAAAATATACTTGATTGCTTCAGGTTAACACCAATATAATTTCACTCTCTTTCAAAAATCCTGCAAACATCCTGAGATCAAGCTCTGAAATAACTGATCCAATAAAGAGTCATGGATCAATAAAAAAGTAATCATCTGTACATCTTTTTTTTCCTCCCACACATGATCAAAACCGATAGTTTCAGCACGAACCAATGAAAGTTGACACTGAATATTATGATGGCGATTAGAGCTTGGAAGCTTTTCTTACAGTTATACATGTACAGTTACAGTTATAAGTGTTTGAATAATAATGTTTATTTGTTCCAGACCAGGAGCTTGAGCCCTTAGAGCCACTTTGTACTGTACACGTGTGCTACAGCATGTAGTGGAAGTGATAGGGGTTGTATGAGGTAAAAACACTTGATACTCATGCAGGTCTGTGGTGTCTTTGCAATAAAATAACCATTTGCATTTTGTAATATAATGTTTGACTTAAATAAATTACCCACTTTGACGACTTGAAACTGTTTTTTCAATGGATTTTATTGTTCCCCAGGGTATGTAGTTTATATTGCCACATTCTTTTTTTTATTACCGTTGGTGATGATTTTGGCAAATTGCCGTGTGAAAGCTATATTTGTACAACCAACAGTTCGGCATATGTTTATCAGTGTCAAGTTTCTGTAGGCTGGCAATGTTTCCACTGTTCCCAAGGTAACAACCACCATAAGGCCTTTTACTGTTGGGGGTGCTTCTTTAGTTGTAATAAAAACAGCATTGATATGAGCAAATTGTGCAAACAGCCTGCTAATTTAAAACAATTGTCTCAGGATTAAAAAATAAATAAAAAGAGGACAGCTTTTGAAGCTCAGAGATAAATTAACAGAACCCTGGAATGTAGATTCATAGGAAGAGATAGCAGCCCAGGTTGGTTTATTAATTGAGCAAAGTGGGTAATGGCACTAGACCCCAGCATGCCAGCTCAGTTTTGGTCATTAGATTTGTGTTGCACTACTTAAGTCCTGGACAAACCAAACTGAGGTCGAAGAACGCCAACGAAGGCAGACTCTGATATATAGCCTCCCACTGCCTGTGTCTGAAGGAAAAAGTTGTTTGCAACGATCACAGCCAATGGCTAGCCTGTGGGCAATGGATGTATGACAGTAGTCAGTATTCGTCATTCAAAAGGGGAATTAAAACAGCTAGGACTAGTAAGGTTGTAATGAAGCTGCAGTTTATCATACAGAGCTGACCTCTCCTGAATCATGATGACCAGTTGGTCTCCAGTGTATTCATTGTAGACCAGTTTCTGTATTTGGATGTTCAGATGAAATAAAGATGAAAAAGAAAAGAGCAGCCAATCAAAGCGATCTCTCACTAATGAGCTCCGCAACTGATTGAACATCCTGAAAAGCAAAAGTCAGAGGTTCAGCTAGTGGCAACGGTGCAGCATGCGCACCCGACCTAGGCTGCCCATCACCGACAAATGGCTGATGTTTCATCAAGTATAATAATCCAACGAGTCATACACTACAACAATCATTTTGTTTTTGCTGGTGCACATTTGTTAGTAAAACTGGTCTAGTGAACACAAACTAATTGACATAAAGAAACCCAGGAATCTAGCAGTAGGTTTATTCTTTGTTGAATGAAAGACAGTGAAGCTGCTATCTACTGTCTAGTGACACCACACGGGATATTTCAGCCTGTTATTTATTCAGTTTATGTAAACGTTACATGTGAACAATACCATAACCTTCAAGTAGCTTTGTTGCCGAACTGTTAAATTAGACAGTTTTAGTTTTAGCTGTATATGAAATAGGTGTACATAATAAACAGAGCTGTGATCTAGTGGTTAGAGAAGGGGATTTGGCTGCCCACTGCTCCAAGTGGGCTCTATGTGTTTATACTTACTGTGTACAAACGAAATTTCATTGTATTCTTGTATAATGGTCTCCCTTGTGTCTCCAGACCAGTTCTGACTCATCAGAGAATGGACATGGGCCTTCTGAAGGTGTCCTGTGGTGTCTGGCAACTGAATGTTGTTAGTGGGGGCCTTTGGATCCTGTGGGTTGAAGGGAGGGGCCTCCGTGGATCAGGCTTGTTCCAGGGCATCCCACAGATACTTGATCCAGGTCAACACCCTGTGTGTGCCCTGTGTCGGGCTGCATCCTGCTGGGAATGGCTGCTGCCATCAAAGAGTGTCATTGCTATAAGGTGGGGGTGCCTGGTCTGGTCTAGGTGGGTGGTGAATGTCTAAGTAACATCCACATGAGTGCCAGGTCCAAAAATTTCCCAGCCGAAAATTGTATTCACCTGTCAGTGGTTTTAATGATGGGTTTACATTAGTAAGGAGCATTATTAAAAGTGTTAATTAGAGCACCCACTCATAATAAACACATGAAGCGCTCCTCAAACTGAGACTACAGTCCTTAACACAGTGGCCCTGCTTCAAGTCCAATGTGTGCCCTTTGCTGCGGGTTGTCCCCTCTCGCATTCATTCCTTTGTGTCCATTTCTGCTGAACTGACCAATGAAGGCACAAAAGTCCACCAAAAATAACTCAAAAGACTGTATACCAATCAGAGACAAAGACCCTTGCTCTCTCTTGTCAGTAATAAAACTCAGGGAATAAAACAGGCCTGGCAGCAGCTAGACTTTATTGTGATGTTGTCCAAAAAAACACAATGACAAAACATTTAGTGCAACATAATATCCAGTAAAGGTGCCTCGGTGGAGGATATCAATTTTTCAAGTAACAGAAAGAAAAACTTCAACAAAAACACCTGTCTTCACATCACCACCTCTTCCAGCTCACTTCCCACCCCCGCCTAATTTGTTGATTTGGCTGAGCGGTGACTCACAGCTCGTCTGTGTTCACTGTCCTCAGGAAACATTAGGGGTATCTTGATCCATCTAGATTTGAAGTAATTACAACCCTCATTTATCTACATTTGAAATAAGGTAATAGGCCTTTTTTTTGGTTTTGACATTTCGTTTCTCCAGAGCCTGCTGGATGCACTTGTGTGTGTTCGTTACAAAATCAATACAAATTACAATTGCAAGTCTCAGATTTATTGTTTCTCACGTAATTGTAGAATATGTGATGCTCTTTGGTTGATGATATAAAAAAGATGTGCTACATCATATCATAAAACAGATGAGTGTAAAAAGCTTTTGACAATCATCTCCTAATAGGGAGTGAAACGAAATCCGTCTGCAGTTTGACAGGGGGATTTACTGTCATCGGCTGCCGCATCGACACAGATGATGTTTGTGTTGACAAGATTTGTTTCACGGTTTATGTTGAACGGTTTATAGTGCAAAGAGCGTAATTATGTTGTTAGAAATGAACACGTTATTTGCTCCAGTTTTAATTCATGTTTATATCTTTACTGTCCTCATGTAGATTTAGGTGATTGTATTAGCAAACAGATGACAAAGCACAAACGAGAAGAACCAGATTAGGTGTTTTCTGTTGTCTTTTGCTGGTGTTAAGATCTGGATTTTAACAACGCAGTGAAATCTTGTAAAGCAGGCATCTTAAAAATCCCCCTGCCAAAAGAATGGTGGAATAAAGTGACAGATGAACAGACTGAACCCACCTAGGTTTGCCAAGAGAGAAAAAATTGTGTTTTGACATTTTAAAGTACAGCTAATGTCCCCTATCCTGTTTTCATAATGAAAAATAACCAAATAACTCAAGAATTCATGGCAGTGCTTTGATTTTTTTCATCAGCTTCAAGATGGCTCATGTTTGCCTTTCAAAAAACAATTTTATCTTTAAAACACTTTCTTTCTTTTTTTTTAACATGATTTTCCTCCACATCCAGTTTATGATCCTACCTCAGAAACGGAGATCATATTCTTTTGGGTTCAAACGTCTCTGGTTCAAGACATATTTTTATCATGACTGGCATGACACAGACAGAATAAATAACATTGGATTGAGACATTATCCTTGGCTTCAGTCTGACTCAAAACGCTGAAGGTTACAAAAATAAAATCAGGAACATACAAGAAGTAACAAGAAATAACTGACACACAAAAAAACATATACAGTTGTATCTACAAATCTCCCATGTGCGTCTAAGACTTTTTTTATTTTTTATTGTTGAATTAATTCTACTGTTGCTGCTTTCACACTTGCGATTTTGTTTTCCTTCGTGTCCCGTCGCAATGAGTCACAAACGGGTCTTGAGAATGTTTCTGAAGACCCGTTTAAAGTTCCCATTGCAGAGCGGGTATATAAAAGGGTTTAGAGTGGAGTTGATGTAGCCGAGCCAAATGGTGAACATGTGAAGGTCGTGGTGCACGCACTCTTTGCAGAATGCCATGACCATGAAAGTGATGAAGTACGGTATCCAACACAACAAGAAAGCAGCGATTATGAAGCCCAACTGTTTGGCTGCTTTGTGTTCTTTATGGATCCTCAGACTTTGGATGCGCTGACGTGATTGGTCGATAAACTTTTGCCACGCCTGCCGCAGAGTCACTGCGTTCTCTGGGTCTATTCTGGCGTCCTCCACCCCTTCCTCTGACCAGGGCAGAGCTTGACCGGGATCGTAGTTGTTGTTGTAGAGCACAGACGTGTACCTCTGCACATCTGACACCTGACTGATATCGCAGACTCTGCTCACTGAGTTTGGCACTGTGAGGTGACATTCATTTAAAGATGCTTGAAGTTTGTTCTCATTATTTCCACCAGAGCAAATCACGTCTTGTGGCATGGATGGCTGGCTCAGGGGAATCTCAGATTCTGGCTGCTTCTCCTCAGGAGACAATGAGCACCTTTTAGCCTTTCGCGAAATTCTGAGTCTCTTTGTCGTCATGGCGAGCAAAGACGCCTGTTGACACTTTACACCGATTTTCCTGTGAGCTCTTGATGGAGCAGATTTGGTTTTAACAGCTTCTTCGAGGGAATATGTCTGATCCAGGGTGTTCTGGTCCAATAGATGTTGTTGTTTAGATAGTTTCGTCTGAACATTGCTTTCCCTCTTGGGTGATTTGGCGCCATTTTTCTCGGGGCTTTGAGCATTTCTTCCATTCTCGTTTTCCACAAATGAATCAGTTGGATGAATGATTCTTTCTCTGTCCCTTAGATGTTGCCTTACGGCCAAATAGATATACGTGTAAAACCACAACATCAAAACCGAGGGTACGTAGAAGTTGAAGACTGCAGTGATGACCTTAAACCATGTGACAAAACGGAAGTCTGTGTCACACTTGTTCTCCTCCTCAGGTTTAAGGTCGACATGTGCGAAAGACCTCCATCCCAAAATAGGAATAATCCACATCATCGACAGCAGCCAGGCTCCAGAAATCATCACACTGGCTTTTCCCCGTGTTCGATATTTCAAGTATTTAAGCGGCTGTCTGACTGAGCGGTACCGATCCAAACAAAGGATAAATAAGCTGAATATTGAAGCTGTGCTAGCCACGTAGTCCATTATCAGCCAAAACTGGCAGACAGCCCGTCCCAGCTTCCATTCATCTTCTAACAAATACACCAAGTTCAAAGGCATAACAGTGGCCCCTACAATCAGATCAGCCACTGACAGGCTGACAATGTAGAGGTTCCCCACAGTATGGAGGCTCTTCTCTCGCTTCACGGCATAGAGCACAAGCAGGTTCATTATGATGGTGAGGAGGGAAAGGAGTCCCAGAGTGACTCCCAGCAGGGCGTTGTGGAAGCGGCCATGGAGGGTCAGCGTGTGATTGTTCCTCAGTGAGTCGCCATCAGGTAGGGCAGTCCAGCTATTGTTACTGTAGTTGCCATAGCTGTTGCTGATGAGGTGTAGAGGGTCTGTGGATGGTGACAGACCAGATTCCATCATGCTAGGTGAGATGGTCTCCTCTAGATCCAGTCACATTGTGGAAAGCTGATGGCGGGTGTGTCTTTAACTGCGGACCTGTGCTGACCAGCAGGCTTTAACCAGCCTGTTTCCCATGGTTACTTAAGTCACACAGTTGCAGCATAATGACGAGCTTAAAAAAGGTATTCTTTCATTAGCACTAATCAGCGTTTCCTTGATCTGCAGTCCATTTAGCTGTGTATCCCAACTGTAAACATCTGTAAAACATAAAGAATGCCACATATTAGGTCTCTGTACATCACAAGCAAGCTTTAAACCAATTCTCTGATGAAAAATCACACCAATTATTGTTCAAATAAAAGTATAAAAGCATGGCTGTAGGTGATAGATTGATAAAGCAAAGACCAGATGCACTCAGAAGATAAGTTCTCTCTCCTACAAAAAAAAAAAAAGGTTTCTTGTATTTTCTTCACTTTATTTGGATTGGGTGTATAGTATTAATAGTCCAAAATGTCTCTCCCTCCCTCTCTATCTCTGTCCAGCTGGCTTTCGTTAACACTTACTCAAGGAGAGGGTGGAAAATGCCATCAACAGCATTGTGTCATTAGCAGAAAGGATCCATTAATATGCTGCCAGTGCGTTAGGATGGAATCGATGTCTTTGAGGATTTTTTACAAACCTATCTAGCAGCATGTTTGATAAATGTTTCAGTGTGCAAAGCACTTCTTAGCGTTTCAGATCAAAACCTATCAATCAATATGCCATTGAAATAGCTCTTGAATCTGTTTGGGGGGATATTGATCTCTATACAGAATAGACTGAAAGAAACCTGTTGCCATGGATGCACGTGGCATTTCATAGCTCGTCTTCCTGTGATTAATGTGTGACTTGAAATACGTCATTTGGAATTTTTAGGATTTCAGCACTTCCATGCAGACGTAAAAAAATGAAGAAGAAGAATCTAATTCCTCATAAGCAACAACAGTGAAACAAGTCAATACTAGCTGGTATCAAATATTTCAGTATAGATGGAAGTAATATTTGGGCTACAATGGATTAGTTCCTCTAAATATACGTTTCACCTTTTATCTGTCTATCTATCTATCTATCTATCTGTCTGTCTGTCTGTCTGTGTGTCTGTGTGTTGTGTGAATACTGCTTACTCTCTGATGACAAAGACTCAGGAGGCTGAAAAACACCAATCTCTGAAGTGTTTAGTGGGAAAATCACAACAGTAGTGGGGGCTGAAAGGTTTTAGTGGCACATCCTTAAAATAAAATGAATAATTCTTACTGCTCACTGTCATCATTTGATATTAAAATGGATTGAAACAGGGACAATTACATCTCCTCAGTTCTCATGAGCTCATTGTTCTCTGTTTTTTTTGGGTTTTTTTTCCTTATCCAGGAACATACATCCTGTAGATGCTGTAATGAGATGAGATTGGACAAGCCTTCCAGCTTAAGGGTGCAAGTGCTCAGATAGAGACAGGGATATATTCCTGCAACAGCTGTTTTATGAAGTAGTTTTTGTTCCTAAATTTAAACCCAAAATGCACCAGACAAAGAGAAATTGAACATGCGTTGTGCTCTACTTATTATGCCCCTCATATTTTGAGCCTCTCATGGGAAGCTTTGGTTTTGGCCACACAGTTATTTAAAACTAAGAGAACTGTTTCTCTTTGGCTTTGAATCTGAACTGAACTGTGTGACTGTAAACTCATTATACTCATTATTATTTTTTTTCTCTACCTAGCGTCTGTGTTTCTGCAATAACTGCCTCCGCAACACAAATATGAATTACTCTAGGAATTCAAGAAACAAAAAGCAAAGGGCTGACAATGATGGGAGAAACAAAAAAGCTGGTGTGCATTTTTCATCGCACAGAAGTGGAGGGCTGGATATTAATCCAGCAATATAATTGTGTGCAATGGCCGCTGTTCGTCTGATTTCATTACAAAAAGAGCGGGGACAGAGACGAATCGCTCTATCGTTTGCCTTGTGGCGACCTGACGGAGCGCATCTATCAAAATGAATAGCTCTCCCGCGAAACACTACAAGTTGGTGCCAAGCGGAACCACCTGTTGAGACGCTGCAGGATCGCGCATGAAAAGTTTTTACCACAAACATGCACATTATCTTGTAGTATATTCTTAAAACTGCTATTTATTAAAAAAGAAAGAAATAAAAAAGTTGAACAGTCTCTTAAAAAAAGAAAGAAAGAAAAGAAAATGCGGACAGTTTAAGACTTACCGGTGCATGTTGCCTAAATATATTTCCAGGAAAGTTGCGTTTAATCTAAGCTGCATTCCGGTGAAAATCCGAAAACAAATGAAGGACAGAGGTGGGAACTGCAAAAGAAAGCGTCTGCCTCCCTCCCTCCCTCCCTCCCTCTCTCTCACTCTCGGTCTCTCTCCCTCTCTGTATTGATCGTTGGAGTTGAACCATATGCTTTTCCACTGACCTACTCCTGCCATAAAATTAAGTGAGTAAGTTAGCTCCTTATGGGAACGGCGTTTCACCTGACGAGTACGGTGCGTTACGATTTGCGGTGCCATGATTCAGCGCATGATTCATCGGACTGTTACGCGCGCACCGTGAACAACTTCCTCCATGTCACGAAATTTGGACATTTCTGTAATGATCTATCATTAATATTTGAGCTGCAAGTACTCTAGATGGATCAATATCTACATATACGTTTGCGCCACATAATTTGTGATTAGAGCCTTTCTCGATCACAAATTATGTGGCGCAAACTAAATGCGCTGTCATCCACTAAATGTGGATCCTGTCATCCACATTTATTGGCATATATTATTGGCATCATAATTTAATTTATGATGCCAATAATCTCTCATGGCATCATAAATTCCTGGAATTAAAACAAATACATATATTGTTGAAGAGCTGCCTGTGCCAAATATGGCAATGGGCTTCCTGCTGTTTTTCAGAAGTAGGATTCAAGACACTTGCTGCTGGGTTTAGATTCAGTGTCAGTGTCCAGTGAACGAACACATAATTAAATTAATTAAATCAATTTGTGTTACTGTCCAGGGTCCAGGAGTCTTTTGCATCATTTTCAACCTCCCCACTTGCGGCATTTCCACCTACAGCATTGTGAGTCTGACCACTGCTAGTGTGTGGGTTTATGCAGAGCTTAAGGATGACTTGTTTGGCTGTCCAGTCTTGAGTCATATCTGAGTCATAGTTTTTAAGATGAAAAGTGGAATTTGTGTTTTATCTTTGGTGGAAATCTGATGTATTTCATTGGAGGGTTTCTAAGAAAATGGTAATCCTGTGTCCTTAAACCAGAAAGTGAAGTTGTGTTTTTATGGTCCTTACATTTTATTACACCTGTGCTTGAGACAGAAATTCTGTAACTTATTTAACAACAATAACTTAACAGCTGAACCCTGTGCAGCGTATCCAAAGGTTGACACTTCAGCTTCAGAGAGATTTAAATTCTCTTATTGCTCCTCAAACAGTGCAAACATTTGCCAAAAGCTTATATATGCATCTCCATCACATTCACACTCTCACAACATAAGCAGACAACAACACTGATATGGGATTTGCCAACAGGGTAGTCTGCTTTTCTGTTGGAGCAGTTTGAACTCCCGGAGGCACTGGCTGGCACATTATATAGGAGCACTCTGCATTTCAGCTCATCGCACAGCAATGGGGTGACAGGGCTGCTAATGACGCTGCTGATGTGTCGGTTCCAAGAATCAGTGTGGGGTTCATGTCGGACTCCTCTGGGCAACTTGAAGAGAAAGTTAATTGGAAGTAATGGATCGGGAAGTACGGGTGTTGGAAAATATAAAAAACAGTCAACAGATTTTTCCCCTTTGAGAGTGTGACTGTGTGACTTGAATTCCATGCCAGTATGTCCATAGATTCTTAACCCTTTATATGGCAGGGAACCATATTTGGTAACTTCAGCACACATTTTAAATTGCGTCCCGGTGCCTCTCAATGAGGTTTAGAAGCATGTGGTTTTCAGGCAGCCAATCAGTGAAGATCAAGACGACATTCTCAGGTCGAGGTCAGCTCTGCATGAACGCTGAGAGTAACTGCTTTATTAGGTACCATTAAGTGAAGTGGCCTAATGTTGTCTAATGTGATAATGTGTATGTCGACAAGTGCCTGAATCAGCACTAATGTTCTAGTGGTCTAAATACAGGTTTACATTTATAAGGGCAAGGAACCATATATGGTCATTTTATTGACCGTGATTTTCTATGTGAAAATGAAAAATTTAGAAAAATGTCACGGGCGGCATAGTGGCGCCGGATACTCCGGCTTCCTCCCACCATCCAAAGACATGCTTATTAGGTTAATTGGTGATTCTAAATTGACCATAGGTATGGGTGTGAATGGTTGTCTGTCTCTCTGTGTTAGCCCTGCAATAGACTGGCGACTCTTGCCCGATAACAGCTGGGATAGGCTCCAGCCCCCCCGCGACCCTTCACAGGAACAAGCTGTTACAGAAGATCAATGAATGAATGAATGAATGAAAAATGTCACAAAACTAAAAAAGTCTTATGCCCTACAGCAACACCAAGGATGGCATTTAGAATTTCCAAGTATTTCAATGGGTTCGCTATAAAGGGCAGCACGGTGGCAAAGTGGGTAGCACCGGAGAGGCTTCGATTCTCAGGGCCTTTCTGTGTGGAGTTTGCATGTTCTCCCCGTGTCTGCGTGGGTTTTTTCCTCCCATCATCAAAACATGCTAGGTCCCACAGTGGCGGCGCGCGCGGTTGCAGCGGCTCAGGACCAACCCCCCATGTCTGACCATGTAATTTCGTTATATGATACTTGTATAATATAATGACAAATAAAGCACTTTACTTTACTTTACTTTTACTAAAGGGTTAAATGTTATCCAAAATAAAACTAAGCTGGACTTGTTTTCTTGAAGACCTTTCACCAACCATCTATCAAGCGACTTCTCCAGTTCTAACCGACTGGTGGGGAGTTTAGGTTTTTATGTGGGACATCTGTGGGTGGTGTGGCCGCCTAAAAACTCACCTTACAGGGGTCCGTTTACAACCCACTGCTCATCTGCAATTAGAGGATGTTGTTCTGGTTAGCACGGGTGGTATTGGTTCCCTAAATCCAAACTCCCAACTATTCATTTAGCGCTATTCATTATTAGAATAACAACAGTGTGCACCTTCATTATCTCAGGTGATTGAAACATGCAAACAAACAAATAAACAACAAGTAATATTTGCAAAACAAATAAGGCAGAGCAATAAGAAGCTGAGTGCGACTGTGGTAAATTATTATTCTGTTGCTGTAATCCATTACATTGAAGTCTGACTATTCTGCGATCTCGAGAAAGCAAATGACTGGTTTTGCTGAGCTTTGTCTGATAAAGGTCATTCGGTTAAATTTTGCAGCAAAAATGTGAACGTCAAAGAAATATCAACTTTATGTCCGATTATGCAAACAATGTCTGACACTGGCAGATATCACAAATCTCCGACTCCTGTTTTTGTTTCATATCAGGTGGACACACTAAATCTTGTTCTATTTTCACAAGGTGAATTACTATTTTTCCTGTAGGAAATGAGGTTTAACTAATTTAAAGTGCTCTACGTTATTTTCACCTTTTTATGCTGTTGGACTCAAAAATAATCAGCTTTCATCACGTATTGCGTCCGTTCATTTACCTGTGAGATGAATGAGTCAAAATACAAAGTGGACATTTCAGCTCAGATTATTCTTCTGTGCTTACCCTCCCAAAGGTCAATAATGAATTTTCATTATCAGTTCATTAGTTGTTTCTGTGCTTTCTATTCTCTTAAATACTGGGTCAGATTGTCTGCTTAGCGTCTTGTATTAATTGCTTGCATTGTGCCTCCTAATTGCCTCTGCTTTTTAACCTGCTCAGCTGTTGTTGTTTTTTTGGAGAATAATTGCGTTGTTTTAGGATGATCAGACATCTCCTCAGGGACTATGTGTCCATGTATAGACTGTGTTTCATTGATATCTCCATCCTCGCTCTCTGTTTGGTTTCTTGCAGCTGTTAGGGTGAGACAAATTACACCTTCTGATCTCTGGAGTTTGGCCACCTTACGAGCCTCTCCTCTCAACTTCCTCCTGAGAGGAGGTAGGGAACAATCAGGATAACACCTTTTGTACACTGTGAAAGCAACATGTCACCAGCATTACTGTGGCAGCTGTGAGTCAGAACAGACTTGAAATGTTAAAAGACTCTGGGTCATTGCAGCACATATAAAGCAAGTGTGAAGTATTACACAGTCGGCGTACACAGCCACATCGATATAACATATCCTCCTTTACATAACAGTGGATGTACCAACAAATTTAAGATTACTGGGGGAAAATGGATAAAACGTTCCTGCTGTCCCTGCTCTGCCCTACAGGAAAAGCTGCGGGTGAGGAGGTGAAGTAAAGAACCACAGGAAGGAAGGAAGGGCGGGAGGGCCAAGAGGGAGAAAAGAAGGATGAGATGAAAGAAAGTGAGAAGGGGTTTGTGTGCATGGATCCTGGGGAGACTAAGACGAGGAGGAAATGGTAACGTAAATTGAAAAATTTGTCAAGAAAGAAGCGGTGTATGAGCCGCCAGGACCGTCTTTAAGGTTTCCAGGTATTGAACACCGAGAGCCCTCTGGGAAAATCCCTCTTTCAACAAATATCATCAAGGCAGTCAAGAAAAGCTACCCCGTGGTGAAAAAAAACAACAAAACTTGTCAGCTTGTGAAACAAAGAAATTAAAATTAAAAATTGAGCGACTCCTTCAGTGAGAAAAAGAAAAAGAAAAACAGAATTGGAGGACAGCCAGGGTGACAGGGTCGCTGTGGGACAACTGAACAACCCAGGAAATCGTGCCTCTTTTCTGATGGTTTTTTATATTCTATAAAAATTTGTAGAATGACATGATGCAAAATATCCACAAATCAGGAGTTAAACTGACTAATGCGAACATTTACAGGTTTTCTATTTCTGCTCCACCGCTGTGTGCAAGTAATCTGATATCGCTGTGTGATGATTTGTGTGTGTATTTGTAGTGTCAATGCGCACACAGTGGATGTGAGAATCTGTGTGTTACCATTTGTTTGTGCGAATGAGTACGTCAGAGGTCTTCCTAATTTCATTAAGGCCGGTCTGCAATATGGAAACTATAATAGGCTATAATTGCAGATTGCAGGGCTAGAGAGAGGCCGGTTACAGCGGTTGTGTGAGGTAATTATATCTGGCCACAGACATCAGATTTATTATTATATTTATTATTATTCAACATCTATCTTTATTTTTTTGTAAATAATGCAATATAATAATGTTGATGCCCTTCAGTTTCAGTTAAAGGATACAAAAATGTATTTTTTTTATTAAGTATCAATGTCTGTGTTTTGTTGGCAAACAGTGACATCTGCTGCTCATGTCTCTAACTACTGAAATATTCTCTCTACAACTCCAAGGCTGGCTGGCAATTTAGCAACCATCACATGTGTGTATCATCTTATCGGCAAGCTCACAATGCAAATCAAAGCTCCTGTAGTGGCTGGGGTTGCCATAACCTTCGGTTAAGCCTTTGTAAACTCAAGACCAGCCAGATAATCTCCACTTTAAATCACATCCAGCAGTGAAAAATAATAAGAGTGGGAACGTTTTGGCTAATCTCCCTTCACATGTGGGATTTTGCTCAGCGTCCGTACACAAACCTGTCAAATTCAAATGTCACACGCACAATAGACGGAGCCTTTAAAACGTTAGAGAGGGAAACTCCAGGCTGCCAATCGTTACAGTCAGACAGAGGATCCATTTAATCTACTGCAGGAAGTGTGGTTGACCTTCATTTATTCCATCCTCTCATTCCTCCCTCAGTTTTTTTAAGGTGTTCCCATCCTTTCCTCATCCTTAACTCCTCCTCATGTGTTCTTCCCTCCAGCCTTTCTCTGTTTTCTCTTGCCAGTTTGGAAACCTCCTTACCTTTCTCTGCAGCTTCTCCTCCCGTTCTGTCAGTTTGTTGCGATGCGTTTGCCCTACATCTCAGGCACTCTCAAATTCATGGAAAGGAAGTGTTCAGAGTCGTTACTTGAATTCCATCCCACCTCCCGGAAATGTGTTTTGGTCCCTTTTCTTGGATGTTTGACTTTCACCGTGCAGTACTGTACTGATGTGTGTTCAGAGTTTGACACTGGCAGGCTGTTTTCAGATTCATTTCCTGAAAGTGGAAAGCTCCTCTGAGCTCATCTAAAATCAGAGTTTAATGTGTGTCCACGCGAGCAGAATTCTAAACAGCACAACTGGTTTGGCCAATCTTGGTCCAGCAGAAAACGTATAAACAAGTGTGATATGGAAACTTGGCGCCTGCTTTGCACATGGCACGCAAAATGGGCTTTTAGAAACATTGTGTGATTTATTTTCAGTACGGATCAATTACTGATTAATAGCAAAAAAAATTGCAAAGTTACATCTTAAAAACAATTGACTAATCATTCAATCATTCAATTTACAATAATTTCATTCAAATAAAAGCGTCAACATGATTTCACACTCAACAATACTATACTTTTGTTTAGTGGTTCTATGTACACTGATCAGGCATAACATTATGGCCGCTTTCCTAACATTGTGTAGGTCTCCCTTGTGCCTCCAAAACAGTTGTGACTCATCAGAGAATGGACATGGGCCTTCTGAGGGTGTCCTGTGGTGTCTGTCAACACAGTGTTAACAGTGGGGGCCTTTGGGTCCTATGGGTTGAGGGGAGGGGCCTCTGTGGATCATCCCACAGATACTTGATCAGTTCTAGTGAATTTGGAGGCCAGGTCAACACCTTGTGCTGTTTTTCATGTTTTTTTTTTAGTTGTTCCTAAACAATTTTTGTGTGTGTGTCTGTGTCAGGCTGTATCCTGCTGGGGATGGCTGCTGTCATCAAGGAGTGTCATTGCTATGGGGTGGGGGTGCCTGGTCTGGTCTAGGTCGGTGCTACATGTCTAAGTAACATCCACATGAATGCCAGGTCCAAAAGTTTCCCAGCAGAACATTGTATTTTCACAAGATTCTCAATGTTATTAATTTTGTCTGTCAGGGGTATTAATGTTATGCCTGATCGGTGTATAATAATGCAGTATATTTTATGAGCACTTGATTAGTTTTGTAAGTAAAATCAAACCGTAAAATAACTGTACTGTAATAAAATGTTCAACATTTACCTCTTACCAGTACTGTACAAGTACAAAGTGGCATGAATTGTAAATCAAGTACTTTAAATCAATCTTTAAGAACAGTACATAGTTACAACATATTCCACCACTGGAGTGGGAGTTTAAAAAAACATATCTGTCCTTCTGAAGTGTCCTTGAGCAAGACACCTAATCCTTAGCAGCCCTAGCGGCTGTGCAGCATGAAGCAAAGCTCTTTAAAAGGAGAACTGTGTTAACATGTGATTTCAGCACTTGTCGTCGTGTTTTCATGGACGTACATTCACTGAATCTAAAACCTATTAAAACATCTTTTTCTCTGCAGAGGTATATTTTGTCACATGACTTGTGCAAGATAGTTTTACAGTGACCATGTAAACACAGGGTAAATGCATCAATAGCCACAATAAGTAAAAAAAAAATAAAAAAAAAAACTCCAACACGTTGCATCAATTTGAATAAAGATCATCAATCTGCCTTCCAGTTGACTTGATTTCCACATTTTGTCAGCACGTCAGCATTTTTCAAGCTGTGCTGCATCTGATAAGTGCCTTTGTCAGGCTGCATATCTGAGCTCTCTTCGGCGGCAGTCTTTTTGCCGTTGCTGAGGCGAGGCGACTGGCATTAAGTAGAATGACAGAGGCCTACTTCATACGCCCTCTACATCATCTTCACTTTCCTTTTTATAAACCTCTCATCAGTCTCTCTCTCTCTCTCTCTCTCTCTCTCTCTCTCTCTCTCTCTCTCTAGCTCACTGGTTCTCTCACACCGTGTCTCTTGCTCTCGAATCCCTCCTCTCTCCCCTCTTCCACTTAATTTTCTCCAATTTACTCCGCTTCCCCCACCTCCTCTCACTGCCTTCCTCCATCCCCCAATCTCTTGGGCATTTTGCAGTCACATAGTCAGGCATGTGAGGTGAAGGACTTATGTAATCTGCTCTCTCCCTACACACTCTCTTCTCTCCTTCTTTTTTTGTCTGTCTTTTCTGGTGCCAATTTGACAATGAAGTGGAAGCTGCACAAGTCAAATTCACCTTTTGTCTTGGAGAGGAATCCTGTTGCTAATGCGTGCCTTTAATGCCTTTAATGCACGCAGCCAGATGTGGAGCAAACTAGACCCATTGTCTAAAAGTATTGCTTTTCAATTTTTATTATCAGTATGAAGTTGTACAGTGAGTTTCCTTTAAATGAATAATAATACACAGTATCTCATATCCTGGTAGTGTAAAACAGAGCGCTGATGAGTTGAATATTTATTTTTTCTGTTCATATTGTAGAAAAAAGAGGAAACTCCAAATAAGCCAAAAGCTTTATCCATCCTGAGTAAGCACAAAAAGTGAGGTGTTCGCATATTGGGTTATTCCGTCCAACAAACAGCCAGCAGTGTGGAGGTTGGCAATATGTAGTCAAATCCGTCTGATAGATAGCAGAGAAGCTCATGCATCCTGAAATTAAATTTATATTCCTCCAGTCATTACCTCAGAAAAACCTGGCCTGAATGAGAACTGGCTGACTGGGTACTTCAGGTATTTTAACACTTGAGCTCCCGAATGATTCAGATAAACTGTAGCTAACTTAATATATAATATAACTGTGAATTAAAATGATGCCAGGGATATTAAAGTTTCATCAACATCCATCAATATCACAATAATGTTTAAACTTTAATTAGTTTTATGACTTTAGGATTAATAAAACAGTGAAATACAACTTAATTCATTTGAGTCTTTTTAGATTTTTAGAGTTGAACTTTTACTTCCATGTTTTTCAGGATTCGTTTACTATTCGTTTGTCTATTTGTCCATAGAAAATTAAGCTGACATGTTGGCTGAGGTACAACTCCACAATGCTAATTTGTACTGAGCCTCATTTCTCATTGCCTTAGACACTGTGCATAATGTGAATTTGTATGTGAGTGTGTGCGTGTGTGTGTCTGTGTGTGCCTGGGTGGTGGATTGACTTGAACCCAGGGGCAGTCTTGGAATAGACAGAGTCACTCATCTGTTTCTAATGAAGAATAATGCACAACAATGGACACAGACAAAAAGCCCGGCCTTCACACGCGCTCACACACGTACACACACACACACACACAACAAACATGCATGCGATTGGTACACGCAGCCGTGCATTGTACACAGACACGCACACCTACAACACATGCCCACATTAACAGTTTCTGGGCATATATTTAAATGTAGCTTTATTCTGAAAGAACAGCATCCTAACAACCTCAGTGCATGGGATAATAGTTTGTAAAAAATGACAAGGAAAAACTCCAAGAATATCTCTATTATCGTACTATTGTACCTTCTCTTTGGTGTTTTATTTGAAGGGACAGTTCTAAATACCCCTCTACCTAAATAAGTTGAGTGATTATCCGTGAGCGGAAGGACATAGAGTAAGAAAACCGCATTAGACATGTTAGCCCCTGACTCTCGCTCGTCGTCACGCAATCACCGGCGGGCTAAAATGTGTTTTCAAGCGAAGGGTCTGAGCTCAGCAGTCCACTGCATGTCAAACACCGCTCCTGAAGCCATGTATGATGAGCGTCTTGAGGGGGGGGGGGGGGCATGATGACACTGATACAGTGAAGCACTGCTGTGGAGTTAGTGGGTTAATTATTTTCAACTGGCATTATATTTGCCGTGGCGTGAAATCTCCGTACACCTAATGATCATTTACAACAATTTTATTCTTCAAACTGTATATAAATATATATATATCTATATCTATATTAATTATTGGTAAGTGGTTTTTAAAAATACACTTGGCATCAGAAGTAGCATGGTTAACAGTATGGCTCAAGTAACATGGCTATTTATTGGTAGTCCTTTGAACATTATATATATTCAATGCTATATCAAGAAAATCGTGAGGGAAACTTAAGCAGAGAAGACACCTCCTTTTGGCAGCTGCATGGTTACACCACCAAATTATTACAGCGTGTGTCGCCACTGGTCTTATTTAGTAACGGAGGTAATCAGGATGGTCAGGCATGACAAGACTTAGCAGAGGTTTTTTGAGTCAAACATTAACAACTCTGGCCGGTGAAACAAGATTATGTCATTCCAACTAAAGCAAAAAAAAAACCTCCTAAAGCAGGTTGTAAAGTAATGTCTAACTCGGTTTTGTTCAAACAGAGGGGGCTTTATTTGTCTCTAAAACATCATGATTTGGCTTTTTCCCTGACAGGCGTTTTTTTTTATTTAACCTCTCTCTGTCTCTCATGCTAGTCATGATAGTCTTGTCTTTCTCTCACAGTGTTCCAGTTTTGGCATGCAGTATGTTCACACACACACATTACATTACCTTGTAACATGTACTCTCATGATATGCTTGCTCTCCATCTTTCCCATCCTCTCATGAGTGCACATACAGATACGCACTCACGCAAACACGAAGCATCAAATGCATATAATTGCACAATTTCGAGAGCCAATGACCTTTAGTGCCCATCCTGCGTGTTTTTCTAGTCACACAAATTTGTAAAGCTCATACGTCCTGGGGCTAAGAGACATCATCACACAGAAACTACACGGTGTGTGTGTGTGTGTGTGAGAGAGAGAGAGAGAGAGAGCGAGAGAAAGAGAGGCAGACATTATCTGTGCAATTCCAAGCCCTGTCCATCATGTGGCAGTGTGCAGCTTCTTAGGAGCTGCTGTCACAATGGAGCAGAGCCAGTCAAAGTCAGGCTAATCCCTCCAAACACACACACGTGCGCACACACACACACACACACACACACACACACACACACACACTCACAGATATGTCTGGTCTTTATCTCTGTGTGCAGCTTGAAGCTTACAGCCTGCCTCCCCCCCAGCGTTCTCCTGCTCCTCTCTCTTTGATGCCTCTGCAGAAACACGGGACCTGCTAATGGAGACACGGAAAAGGCTTCTCACTACACTGCCTTCTTGTCATTCATGCCAATTCATTACAGTAATGTTTGAAAAGGAGGGGGGGCTGGAGGAGGAAAAATAGATTTGCTTTTGGTTTTCTTTGCATTTGCAGCAAAAAAAAAAAAAAGTATTTTGGCAGAGCACTGTGACAAATGTCGTAAAATGACAGATGACTGTAACAAATTTTATTGTCCGACAACGCCATGAAAGGCAGTGGGGAACGGTGCGTTCTCTTTGTCTGATTATATGCAAGAAAAACGTGACAATTGTCTGTGCTTTTATCGAGGAAAATAGTCACTTGCTACTTTCTATATCCTGTGTTTTTGTTTCCTTATGAGACAATGAAGCATATTTAACACAGAAAGTTAATTTACTTTGCAAGTGCATCGAAGCCATTTTAGCAAAAATTCACACGGCAGATCTTATATCTTATGTGACAAGAGGCTGCCATAATACAAACTGAATAGCAAAGCGGACATAGTGTTCACCAGAAACAAAAAGCTCTCGTCCTTCATATGAAGTGGCACTAGCTCGCTAGGTGTTGGTTGCAGCTTTGCAGCTATTGTGTTTGATAGAAAATATTAGAACTTCTCTGTGAATATGTCAACAGCAGCTTAACTAGATGTTTTTTAGCAGGTTTACTTTACCAAGAGAGCTCATTCTGAATGAATGAGTGATTGGATTACAACAGCATCTAAATGGTGATCTATAAGATAATGTTAATGCAAGTATTTGGATAAACCTACAGGCAACAGTTTTAAAAAAGGCGCTGTCTACTTGTGACAAGTTTGTGCCTCGGTGTGCAGAGTGAGGTAAAGAAAAAACCTGTTTATCTTAGCTTGGTGCAGAGCCCACAACTCCAGCTCCTGTACGACACCTTTCTGCTGAGTGCAGGACATGTGTTATCACCCGACATCAGTGGTTAACTTCTCTAATACTCTTCTGGCTGAGTGGAAGCAAATCTCTGCAGCCAGGTGACAGAATCAAGTGATAAGTCTCCAGAGTGGAGTGACTGTTTTTATCAGTGCTTGTAATTTTGGAAGGAGAACAGATAGGGGTGCACATACTGCAGGACATTAATAGCATTAATAGATACATGCACATGCAATAAAACCATCTGCACATACACATTTGCACAACAGACGAAAAACATATTGCCTGACCATCACCCTTGGGACAAATAGTCAGTGATCCTTAATGTGCAATCAAATTCATCCTTGTACTACAGATTGACATTTTGATTTATAGCATTCCTTTTTTTTTTTGTAAGGTATTTTGGCTGTGAAAAAAAAAAAGCCAAACACTCTCTTATTACGTTTTATGGCTTTTATTCCACCTTAACAATGGTGCTGTCATCCTGAAATGGCACCCCTGTGCTTGTCAGTACAGCACTCAGCATATTTTATGTTGGCTATTTATCATAACAATGAGGAGGATGATGGATTTGAGAGGATCCAAGTGTGATGTTGACCTTGTGTTGACAAGGTAAATATATCAAGATGGTTTGCACAGCAGCAGAGAAATTACAAAATTCAACTACACTGCGACATGCTTGTAACCAAAGCATGAGAATATTTTGCTTCTCCTGAAAGAAAGACCCACTTATCACAATAAGAGAAAGACATAAAAAGTGAAACAACAGTCACATAAAATAGATACAAAGGAAGGAGTTATGTAATTATAGACAAAGCCACGGAACCAGACAGTTGTATACCGAAACTCCCATCAAACTTGTTAGATTCACAACCTGTGCAGCACAATTATTTTCAGTCGTCTCAAATCTTCTTCCAAGACAGATTAAACTGCGTGGACTCCAAACCTCTGAAGGTGTTTGTCACTGTTGTTTGAAGTGGAACCCATGTAGACTAGAAATAGCACATAGCCCTCCCCTCTATATGATGGTAATTTCTTATTTTTACATTTATGTTTTTCATTCATTCATTTTCTGTAACCGCATGTCCTCTGGAGGGTTGCAGGGGGCCTGCAGCCTATCCCCGCTGTGGGCGAGAGGCGGGGTACACCCTGGACAGGTTGCCAGTCTAACACAGATAGACAGACAACCATTCACACACACACCTACGGCCAATTTAGAATCACCAATTAATCAAGTATGTCTTTGGACAGTGGGAGGAAGCCGGAGTACCCGGAGAGAACCCACGCAGACACAGCGGCAAGCGGTCTCTTTCATTTTACAACAGAACAGTTGCAACCAATTTGTCGGTTGGTGTTACAGTATATTTGTATTTATTGTCCAGACCAGAAAGACAGCAAGAAAGTGAATTTCCCAAATTTTGTCTTAAAGGAGCACTTTGTAAAATTGTATTTAAAAATGGTCCAGTATCTTTCTCAACAAGAGTTTGCTTTTGTTTCTGTTAAATAGCCCTGAGATAATGAAGCCACCTCCATCACGATGTGCTGTGCTGTAATGTGCACATATTCGTGTGGCTCAAAGTGTTTGTAAACCAATGTAAAAGCAGAGTAAAGAATGATTAGGTTTAAAACTAGCAACCCTTAACCAAAAGAATATTTAAAACTGGCGTCACGGCAACAGTGTATCTGGGTGTCCATGCTGCTAGGTGGACTTTCTTTCATTTCTATAGCACATGGGCTTTGACTCTGCTATTGCCTGAACACTGATACAGCATTAAATGTATCCAACCACAAACTCATATGGTGATCTATTCGATAAGCTACCCGATCTTGCCTTGTTGATAGTAGCTGAGGGAGGGGAGGTCGTATGCGGTGTGCAAGAAAGCTAAGTGCGACGAGACGGTGGGGGTCCGTGCTAGGCTAAAAAATAAACACTAGCGGGCAAGCTCACCCGTCCAACCCGCTCTTCAAAGCTTGATTGCCAAGAGCTTAAGCCATTGTTGCATTTACTGTTTCATTCACTGACTATATGCCATTCAACATGATTGACAAGAGCTTGGAATCTGGTTAGCATGCTAACTTCACTGACTGTAGGATGGAAGTGAACAGCAGTCCTGTTCCAGACCTGTGTCAGAGTCTGCTATTTGTTCTTCCCTCCCCTCAACTCCGTGACTCTAAATGTCACAGAGTTTCCTCCAGCTATACCTGACATCAAATTGAAATAACTGATACCGTTAATTTTCTCGATAATGCAATCTCTTTGACTCTATACTGTGTAAGAATATTGCTTGAGGGTGGATTTCCATCTTAATGTCCAGGTGATGAGTCTGTCTGATGTTGAACATGCATATCCTACCCTAATGATGTAATCAGCTAGGACACTAGCTGGATAATGTTATTGTCTTTAAAGATAGCCTCTCTGCAGGCGGATTTCCTTCAAAACAAACATGTCCAAAAGTGACAGCTGTCCTGCAAGTCAGCGAGGACAGGGGTAAAATTACGTCCTAACCTTTATACTTTCAAGATAATGTGTTGGTCTGTGTAGCTTTAGGTCAGTAACCACATGAGCATCCACTGCAGATGGGAGACGTTCTCTGAAGGGGGAATAAAGAAAAAAATAAAATGGGTATTTTTGAAATTACTCAAGGTAAAATCAAAACAAGTGGTGTGATATACTTACAGCAGATGGAAATGTGAGGGTGTGGAGGTCAGGGTGGATGGATGTCTGCACAAACCTCCTAAGACCGTGGTTTAATGTCCTGTTTTCAAACATTTGTTTCCTTTGACCATCATACTTTGAAAACATTAAATGGTTACGGTCAAGTTACAGTTTTACTGCATGACGTCAGTAACTACAGTTCATGGTACCCTCTTTTTGTAGTTACAACAGACACACTCGATACTGAAGTTATATTAAATGTCCCACAGACTAAATCTGTAATGACTATGGAACCTTTTTGCGAGGGTTAAACCTCATTCTGGGTCACTTTCAGGCCTGTTCAATGCTGGACGATTACATTAATAAGTGAGAAAAGTTGAAACGATAAATGTCGGCAAATAAGTGACTCGTTCACTGGACAGACAGTTTTCTGGGCTTTAAGAAGACATATGACATGCTACATACATGACTCACATGAGATCAAAGTTCACTTAAATCAAATTTGTTTTTGTTTTTTTCACTAGGTCCCAAAAATGCACTGCAAGCTATTGCCTTCTAGTAAAAAAAAAAAAACTTTACTTAGTAACTCAACATTTCTATACTACTGTGTTGTCAGTTCTGATAGCAACAGCTGCGGTCTTCTAGGGCCATCATTTTAACAAGTTTGAAAATCATTTGGGTGTCGCTTCTCTTCTGCTGAGCAGCCAAGACTGAGAAGAAGTTTCACGCTGACTTTCTGACCATTATGAGTAAGTTATTCAGGTACTTATATTGTACTGCATGTTTGCACAGTGTGAATCCATCTATGCACTCAATATAGCAAGTGTAAGTATGGATAATGCAATCTGAGACATGGCTTCAGTGACAGCCTGATTGAATGAATCACAATATGGCAAACTGTGACAATAGTGTAGCTATTAATATTGTCTTTTTCCATATGTACTGAGCATAATGTAATCACATCTTTTTTTTTTCTTTTTCTTTTTTATTCTTCCTCGTCAGCTTCAGAAATACATAAATGCTACCAAATGTACGCAGTGAAAGCTCTCATGCTCGGTGACTCAGTTTGAAACTGCAATCAGTGAAATCAGCTGCTATAGTGTTGATTGCTGGCTGGAACGGAAACCAGCAGACTCTTGAGCCTCAATGGCACATGATTGAAAACCACTGGCATTATGTGCAGTGTGCCTGCTTTAAAAAAAAGAAAGAAAAAAAAAATAAAAAACCTTAATGACTAGGATGACATTCTTGTTATGTGGTTCATTCAATGGTTTGCTAACCCAGTACATGACACAAGACAATGTCAATCTGTTAGGCACCTTTCAGGCCTCTCAGTCTGCAAATCTGCTGTATTGATATCAATAAATTGTACATTAACCCTTGTTTATAAATGTGTACGTATCTGAAATCTACTTTGTTGTTTGCAGACATCAGTCGGCATTTGTGCAAATGTAAAACCCACTATTTTTCCAGATTTTTCTTTAATATAATTAGTTTCAATACAGAGAAAGATTGTAAAATTAAAACTGACATAGTTAAGTTAGGCCATTTTTATTTTTTTTGGAGCATCACACTTAGTTCTATTTGAATATGGACATTTTACAGCAGTAAGTGAAAGGAAAGAATATTTTCTGTTTATACAATAATTACTGTAAAAATGTAACACAGTAAAAAAGAAGAATAGCATTTTAAAAAACAAGCTTTACAACTGAGTCATATTGGTGTGGGTAGCTAGTCTGGATGCCGGCCCGTCTTCTCCCACCCACATCGTTTTTGCTGTAGAAAGTTGGTCTGCTCTGAACTGATTATGCCGGGTCAGTCAAATCATTTTGGTGGGCTTTATGGAGTTATGCACAGCAGATTAACAACAACTCAGTCATACACATCATCTGAGCACAGAGGAGTTGATTTTCTTTCTCTGACTGATTGTGAGACTATCCAGGTGCTACGTTTTTTCTTTCTCCTTGTACCGGTTGAAACATGCCCCTTAATGATAATCCAGATTGCGTATTACCAGACTCATGTTCTAATAAAAGCTTTGTGTGAATACACCAGGCTAGTAGGTAGCTTCAAATTCCAATGACTTTTGTATTTCCTCATGTATTTGATATTAAAGTAACGTTCTACTAAATGAGAGACACAAGAAGACCTTATTATTATACAGGCATCATTTTTTATAACTTATAGACCTACACACACATGCTTTATATTTCCTGACACACAACTCATTTTCCTAGAATAAATAATGTCAGTCTGTTCACATAATGTTCTAATAATGCTGTCACTGGTGACCTACATTAGTGGTGGCAAACCATTAATCAAATGGCTTGAGTGGGGAGCAGCAACCTGCTATAAACCAAAGGAGGCCATTCAACCAGGGCACCGGGGGAGCCTCCATCTCTCTCTGGAACAATAGCACACATTACTAAATGCTGAGCTCGTTGAAGGTGAACCTCAGCGAAGTGGCGCAGGGAATTGTGCGCGTCTGTGTATGCGCATTGTGGTGGCGTTGCGGTCGCCTGCTGGCTCCTGTGATACACAGAGGACTTTGTTTTGAAAGTGACAGATTAATTGCTGATTTCTGCTCGGCCCTGAATACACCACAGTTTCTGGACCCACGGGTGGTGGAAGTCACAAGTTTCACATTAATCAAACCTGAGTTGAGAAACACAGTTCTGCCAAAAACAATGCAGATCTAAAGTCAATAAAGACCAGGATGAAATTTGTAGCAAGAAATGTTTTGTAAGATCTTTGTGAACCAATTAAAATCAATTTTTATTTAATTAGTGCTTGTCTTTTGGAATATATTAAAGACATTAGCAAAAAAATATATCCAAGAGCCATCATGTCTCAGCCAGATCATATGAATAATACTGTGATATGTCATGGAGCTTCTTGTTAGCCTCAGATATCTAGAGTTCAGAAATACCAAGTTTCCTTTATGATTCATCCTACTGAAATTTAAAATTCTGAGACATATGTTCAAGGGATTACCATGAGATTTGATGTTGGCATTAACTCTTCCCAGAGGATGAAGCGTTTGAGGATCTTCTGACTTTTACCAATACCAGGTTGAAATTTCACTTGTGCCTTCAACCAAGGTTTCCAAATGAAGCATCCTACTGACTTTTAAGATCTCTAACAAATTAGCATGCTGAATTAGCACACTAAACAAAATGATGGATATTTAACAAAAACTGCAAAACATCAGCATGTTAACATTGTCATGTGAGCATGTTAGCATTAGCAATTCCAGTACAGCGATGCCCCTGAGTACAGCTTTGCATTAATATGTCACCACTGCAATTGCATTTTGCTAGCTGTGTTATGTATGCAATGTATTTAATAGCAAAAGGAATGATCCCATATTGGCTTTGCTTAATAATGTTGGTAGCAGCAGTGGTAGAAAACCTTTCATTTGCCCTTTCTTTTCAGTTGTCTGTAATTTCTTTACTTTCCGAGCAGATAAATGCTCAAAAAGAAAAAAAGAAAGAAAGACTCTCCCATAAACGAACACATTGTCCACATCATTACGAATTAGTTTCATCACAGACGTCCCTGATGGAAGCATATCTTGTAGCACCTCTGGGACAGAATATTATCAAGTTAATGTAAAACTAACATCATTACGCCCGCCAGCCAGAACCACTTAACAGCAGGGAGCCATGTTCTCAATAACCACTCTCCCACTGTTCCCCGTTACAGATTAATGAACTCGGTGTCAGGCAGCACTTCATTTAATTTTGCCCCCAGTAAATGGATATTTATCATTAATAGATAAACAAACATGGGAACTTGTCTTAGTTCATTGCTCGCGTAGTCCTGTAGTAACAGTGTGAATTGCTTTACAGCTCTTCACTGCAATGCCACAACATTACATTTTTTAACCAAAGAAATGAAACTTCAGCATTATAGTTGTTTGTGAGTCACATATTGAGGAAGCATAAAGAAGCAGGCTGACTGATGCAACTGTAAAATTAATAAAATAGCATTCTAACCCGTACACATTTTACACTATGTGGCTTCAATTCTCAAGTTGCAATGACAGATGCGTTGGTATCAATAAACATGACACACAAAAGTCCTGTTGTACTTGAACATAAGGTTATAAGATCCCATTACATTATACATATACATTACATTGTATGCATTTCTACAAATATTACTGAAATCATATCACAACATTTTATATACGTCCAGACATTTTACATGTGTATTAGATCAACAAGATGGCATTCACATATATGCTGTATGCTAGCGCCCTCCAAACAGGCCATCGTAGCCACAAAACGTCAAGCTTCCAGCTGAGGAGAGCTCTGATGTTAATGTGCGTTAAACAGCCAGGTTAGAGTATCCGATTAAGAATGGGTGAATGAATGGTGAGGGATGGATGGAGGGGAGACTCGAGGTCTTACTCTCTCTCTCTCTCTCTCTCTCTCTCTCTCTCTCTCTCTCTCTCTCTCTCTCTCTCTCTCTCTCTCACTCACTCTGTGTGAGAGGCAGTCAGCTAGTTTGGATGCTCTGGTCCAAAGAAGACTGAATCAGTTCAGGCAGACTCCGTGTAGAAATACAGTTCACAGACAGACAGGCTGTAGTAGATTCACAAGTATCTGTACCTTTTCATGGCATTCAATTCTTCAATAGATTATAACAGAATATCAGACTGCAGGAGCTCAATAAATGACCTATATTTCTGGGTCTTCTTTAGGTCTCTGTAGACATGGGTGAGTGAGTCTAGAGCTAGTCGGGGATTAGTTTGTGCATGTCGAGGGCAGTCAAGGGAATAGATCTGATACCTCAGTCATTGGTAACATCTATCTACACTGCTCATAAAGTTGGAATAATTTGGTTTTCAGACACATTCCTCTTTTTATTCCTATTCATACACATCAGTTAAGTTTGGAAAAGATTAAACAATAAAGTTTTGAGAAGATATGCACTTTATCTAAGAATAAATCACATCGTCACAATCATTTCATGAGAAGGAGTCAAAAATATTGTTCTTCCAACTTCATGGGCAATAGTGTATTTAACTTGACAGTGTGATGAAATTGGTGAATAACTTGCCAGGTCTAATAATTACACTTCTATGGCACATGTTGTCATGTTAGATCAGTTATCCCACATGCCGCTTCTGATTAGCATCATCCACTCACTGTGTGACACTACACTGTGACTCAGGACTTTCACATAGACTTAGACTTAGACTTAGATAGACTTAGATAAACTTTATTCATCCACAAGGGAAATTGCTTGGTCACAGTAGCTTAGTTGTACATAAAAAACACTCTTAAGAACCTCAGATAAAAAAGATTAAATTAAAAAATAAAATCTAGTAAAATCAAATAAAAATAGTATAAGCAAAAATGTACAAATTAGCATATTAGCATATGGACAAATGTACAAGAAATACAGAAGGAAGAATATAAATTATATATGCAGGGTAAGGTGTAAGGTGCAATAGTGTCTATTAACATTAATAACATGGAGTTATCTGTTACAGAAATGTGAGTTGTTGTACAGCTGGACACTGGTGTAGTGGATGTGACGGATTGTCCATGATGGAGAGCAGTTTGTCCTGTGTCCTCCTGTCCCTCACTGAGACAAACGTCTCCAACTTACTGCCAATCACATGACCAGCCTTTCGGATCAATTTGTCGATCCTACTTATGTCCTTTTTGCTGATGCTGCTCCCCCAACAAACCATAACCTTCTTCTGTATATTTTTGTCTATGACATTTTCCCCAACTACACCCTGATGTTACAAAGACATTCTTACAACGTTCAGCATATTTAAATATGCAACAAAACCCACGCCAGCAACAACAATCACATTTAGGGTGAAACATTGTGCAGTAAGATGTGCTCAGATAATAATTTGTCATCAGAATTTGGGTTATGTGAGTACATTTTAGCAACCTGTGGAGTATTGTCGATGAACTGCTGGACTTTCATAGGTTTAATGGGGTCCATGGTTGTCATAGTAGAAACATAGCTACCTGGTGGACCCCTTTGTCATTTTTTTTTTGTCCATGGGGCCCCAGTGGCCTGGATATCCCTGTCCTGACAGTGTGCGCCCCCGAGTCCACGTAAAGAGCAAAGGATGATAAATGGACTGTCACATAGCAAGTTAACACGTCCCTGTTGTCAAGCAAGTATCTTAAACAAAGGTACTTTGTTAATTTAAGTGGTTTTAAACCGTTAACTGAGAGCAAACTCTAAGGCTGTCTCTCAACTCCAGCTCCTATTTTGCGTCTCTAGTTGCTTGTCAAACTCAACACTTAGTATTGGATGTATTTCTCTGTGCACACATCGGTTGTTGCCCCCAAAGTCTATGTCTTCAGAAATAGCTAATGGGTTCTCAGACTCAGTCAAAGTTAGATCCAACCAAGGAGTGACTACAGACAGAATGAGAGTCTGGGATTTTCATTACATTTTATTGATGGCAGAAACATAAAATGACTTCCCTTGCCCGCAAAGCTTTTGCAGCGGAGAGTTGGCCTGCGGTCGCTTCAATGGGAACTGATTGGCAATGATCTACTGGGCCAATCAAATTGTTTGGGTGGGATTTGTGCAGAGACGTGGAGAAGAGAAACGACGATGTAGTCAAATATGTAATTTGAGCGCTGGAGTTGATTTAGTTTACAACAAAATGACTCTGGTTGTAGGACTATTCAGTTGCTGTTGAGTATTTTTTTTTCTCTGTTATTGTTGGTCAATAATGCAATCCAAATGACATGTTACCACACTCCAAATAAGAATTAAGTGTCATAATGGCAGGCCATTCAAATGCAAGAGTTCACGAACAGCATGGGTTTACTATGTAAAAAGGGTTGGGGCACTTTAATCGATTCAAGCTATGACATTATTTTACGTACGTTCTTGTAATTCTGCAATATCTGCGCAACGTTTTTATCATATAATTTGATGAGTTGCATCCACGTTTGGTTCTCTATGTTAGCCTGTATTACTAGATAAATAAACAACTACACATTAACCATTGTTCGAGCTACTGTACCTAAACAGTATCGGATACAGCTTCAGTTCGTGCTGTGTCAGACACCAATTAAGGAGTAATTTCGTGAACTTGGGCAATGTATTTGCAGAGAAGCTAAATCTAAAATGTATCATCGAGAATTTGCAAAGATAGAAAAAGATGTATGATCTGACACATTACATTATTTTTAGTGATGGCAGATAGTTAAGTCTTCAAGTGATCCATTATTAGCCATGTATAATGAATCAGTCATTATTATCATCATGACATTATTTTTTTAGAGGGTGGTCTAACACTTTAATAGATGTGCCATTGCCACGGGGTACAAATCTGACAAAGTCACAGATCACAGGTTTTCTAATAGTGTTCCCCGAAGACTCTGTGGTGTAGAATCGAAAAGAGAATCTAAGACAGTGCATTGTGGCAGACAGATGATTATTTCTGTCAGGGCTCTTTCTGTTACAGTGTGATAAGAGTCAAGATTTCAGCAGCTGAGATGGATGTAATTTTCACGTACTGCATTGGGTCTGTTGAAATCTGGCGACCACAGCAAATACGTCATAATTTTTTTGATTCATCAAATCATTAAGTGACCCATCACATTATCTACAACCAAAGCAATACTGATGTTTTGTATGTCTTACTGTACCTGACTCAGGCTTGAGGCGACATCTTGGCGTAGTGTGTGTGACTTACAGTAGGGCTATTTTAAATGTCATTGCAAGATCTGTCAGACTTGTCCCCCAACTCCTCTCACGTAACAACTAGTGAAAAGAGCGTGTTGAGTCAGAAATGATTAGATACTTTCCTGACTACATGTGTGAACCACAAGTCATTTCAGATTCTAATTTAGATACAGACCGCACTAATTTAGAGAACTCATACATCGTGATACGTTCTACCTCACAAGCGTGGTATTAATAAAATTTTTACTGACTAGCAAAGACCAACTGGAAAATATGTACATTAGTTTATGCGACAAATCCATTCCATGTCGTAATATACACAGCTTCCAACTACTATGTTTCTTGCACAAAAGCAAATGTCCTACAAGGCTGGAAGATACAGCAGCCTGCAAACAGTAAAAGTAATGAGGGAAATGCAGCATGAGATCATTAAAATGAACATTGCTGCTGTGTGAGTTGCTGTTTGCCTCAGGCGCAGGGAGGTCACATTTACTGATTTCATGATTATGTCTTTCCATTGTATAGTGGGAAAATGTAATAGTCAATTTTGATACTAGTTTGTGGTAATGGAAATTTTAACAATTCATCCCATGGGGCCAAAATTATTGAGTAAAACAGACTGGAGTTTAGCGATGCATGTTGTGTGAATACAACAGACTTTCAATTGATTTGTCCTCCAATGAGACCGAATTAATTTAAGAGAAAGTACTCCAGGACATTTCTGCATAAAGGCAGACTATTATTCTAAACGTATATTATCCATAATATGTGACATGGTTTTTATCATGTGACGCATTGACAAAAATGTTCCTTTCAAGCCATGATTGTTATTTGATCATCTACCATGACATTTCCTCTCACTGCCACATTTAGGTCATCTGAGGATCTGGGGGCTTTGCAGCCTTTAGAAACCCTTTGAAATGAAGGAAATGGCTTATGTCAGCCAACAATTCCAGAAAACTCAAATCGTGTTCTGTGGATTAGAAAATATCCGTCTTGAGTGAAGAACTGTTGACTAATACGGACTTGAGTTACAGAGCAGATGCCTCACAAAAAAAAACAAACAAAAAAAAACAACAACTTTTTTATCAAATCTGTGATCATAATTCTGCACATGGGCCTGAATCTTGAGAAGCAGCATTATATGTATGTATATTTGATGATTTCTCCGTGACTGTAAGCTTTTCAGTTTGGATTTTTAGCCTCGGTTTATTTTCTGAGTCCAGTCTGTCAATGGGTCTAAAAACCGTGTCTGTGTTTTGGGCAGCGCAGTGTCAGCTGCCAAATGTACACTCACATCAAAGCCATTGTGATCCACTCAGCTGTGTGTTTAATATAAAAATAGGTTGTGGAAGGGTTCACTGGTGCTCAAAAGAGCAAGCGAGAGAAAGGAAATGGGAAAGACAGAGACCGAAATGGAAAGAAATGGCTGAAGGCGAAGAGCATGTCTATGGGAAATACATGGATGTCAGTGTAGCTATGGGGGTAGAGAACAAAATGGAGGGGGAGGGTTGACAGAACTACACAGCTTAATGAAATACCAATATCTTATTAGCTTATTTCCATATGGTAATGTCCATGTCAGCGGATGTTAAGATACAGCAGGAGTAAGGCCTTAGCCTATTACAAATGTCTTCCAATAACAGCATGATACAGTAAATCTGGTCCAACAATATGAAATATGTAATTGCAGAGTGAGTGTTTTTTTTGTTTGTTTTTTTAATTATAACTCTCTGGAGCTAACTCCACTGAGTGTGTGTGTGTGTGTGTGTCTCTTCCTTCTTACAACACACGTGAGGGAGGTGTGGATTAAGGCTTACCATCCTCTACAGCAGTGGTGCCCAAATATTTTTAGTCCAAAGACTCTTTTAATTAATGCAACACAATTAACACAATAAATATGCTAAACTATTTAGTGTATTGCTCATGTTCAACAGAGTCAGCTGTCACAGAATGATGGCTACACCTCATTAATGAGATAACAGTAACCATCACTGGTCCTGTTTCAGCCTCCTTCAGCTGATCACATTTAAAACATTTCATGGCTTGGCTGTGAGCTATGCTGCTGGATGGTTACAGCTCTAATTTTACGAGCCAGAGTGCTTCGCTCCACTTCCTCAGGCATGACTCTTCTCTCTGAGACCAGGGTCAAGACTTAAGCTAGATTTATGCTTCCTATGGTGCTGGTAAGGTGTGACTCCGTAGTCTGACGTGCAACTTCCCAGAAATGTAACCACACATCATAGCGACACAAACCACAACAGGAGATGCATTTTCCTTAATCATGTCTCCCTGAGGCTTGACATGTAAAAAAAAATTCCCTCCTTCTGCCTCATAAACCATCTACTCACAAGTCTTCTCTATTTTCTATGTGGCAGTGATTAAATCTGTGGTTCAGCATTTATTAGCTCCAACTCCAACATCAGTTAGCGATGTTCCAGTCAACGTTGCTTGAAGTACTCGGATAAACTTGAGTAGGCTACAGTGTAGGCCCTGAGTAGAGCAATGAAGTATGAATCTATGTTTATAGTGACTGGGATTAAGAATCAGTGCCTCCTCAGCTGATTTGCACTTCTCTTTTCCGACAATGTTCATAGACAACGAGTCTATAGTATTTCAAATTCACTTGCCCCATTACTGAACAAATTCATTTTTCAGTGATGTTACTGTGACATCAACACATAATGAGGAGACGGTCTAATCCAAGCTCACGTTCCCTATGAGCGGGTTTAGGTTATGATACTTCTTCTTCCTTTTTTGATGTGCAATCACCCTGACATGTCCAACTCCCTTTTCACCCTTTCACAGTTTCTTCCAGTAAAAACCTCAGAGGCTTTTATGTTTAGCTATGTGTTGTTCACTGACACTTTAAGTGTGCTTGCAGTGATGGTAGTGTATCCTGTCCACTTAACGCCACCATGCATTAGTGTGAACGGTAGACAGAAGAAACACAAAGAACTTGGAGCTGTGAGGGTCTTCCTGTAGCGACTACGACAGTGTCCCTGTATTCATAGAGTGCAGTGAGGTTTCCTCCCTTCTGAAGATACAGCTACAGCTGATGAAGAAGGTGAAGAAGAAAACCTAGTGATGCAGACCAGCATAGCATAAAGGCATCATGGCTCATCAGTTCCTGGGCCTTGTGCTTTTCTCCCAGCGCCACTCAGGGCATTCAGTAACTTTATGAAAGAGGACATGGATTAATTCCTCCAGCCCCCTGGTGCCTACTGCACTATGAAATGCTGAAGACTGAATAGTATCAGAGATTTCTTTTCAAACACCCATCGCATCAGCCCTTCATGCGTTATGCCTCGGCTCACAGAGAGCCCTGAGAGCCATATGCACAGTGACACAGTGACACAGAGATAATACAGGCCGGGTATCTGCGCTGAAAATCAGCGTTGTGAAACTTGAAACTTGTGAAAAAAGTCAGTTCTTCCAGTAGTGTATGTTGATATATAGCTGTATGTTTTTTTCATATCTATTATATATAGTATTGCCCAAACAACAACTGAAACATAGCTGCATTTGCGAAAATAACAAAAGAACATTCCTAAATGGAAAAAACACTAATTAGTGTTGAATATTTACAGAACTGCAGCAGGAATGACATATGCAGAGAAAAAACTGGTATGAAATAAGCCACGGAGGGCGAACACTGAGACAGACCCCCCAAATAACACACATTGCAGAGGTAATTAACTGCAATCACAGTGGGTGCTACCACAGAGGGGGCTGGGTGAGGTAGAGACGGGGCTGAACCTCTTCAGTTTGACCTCACTCAGAGCTCTGACTGGCCTTGAACCTGCAGTGACCCCTATTAATTTAGTGGGGATGCACTTACCCAATCACCGCTGGGCTTTAGAAATAAAAGGAAGACAAGAGATTGCACACCTCTGATTGCTGGAGAGCGACCAAACACACAAACAAGAGCCATGCCTGTGAAAGGTTTCTCTTCTTTGGATAACCTTCACAAATGAGAGACCACAGAGGCAGGCTGTCCTGTAATGGTTACACTGTGAAATTGGTTGCTCCAGAAAATCAAGTCATACCTTGCAGTGTGACATTCAATTTGATGTCAGTTGTTTGGAGAAAAAGCAAGATGACTTTAGTCTTCTTGGACTGAAATGTCATAAATAAATGTCATAATGCCATTTTCTAGTGAGTTGAGCTACCAGGCAGTGAGAATATTGTAGCATGATGTTGGCTGTAGCATACTGAGGATTAAAAAGAATTGTTCACGAGATCCTGGATCCTTCATCCCATTATCAAGATCAGGTCATGCCTTTTTTAAGCACGCAAATATGCATGTAATAATTTTGTGACTATGACTGAACTCTGAACAAGAGCAGCGGTTTAACTTTAAGAGAAGAAAGCTGTAATTCACCAACCTAGCAAGGCAGAGCATAAGGCGTCTGAACCCATGACCCCCGATAAGTCACCTTTTCAAAATAATGGTCACAGTCCAAAATCATCCAATATGTGCGTACTCCTTCACATGTCTATGCAGTGTTGTTCTTGGGCAGTCTATCTATCTTTATTTACAAAGCACTTTAAAAACAACACAGTTAGCCGTGCTGCACACAGACATGAGAATATATAAAAGGTTAGAAGGTTAGAAGGTTCAGAAAAAAGATTAAAATCATAAACCAATCAAACATTATAAACAACAAGAACCAACACCTCAAACTGAGTTAAAAGCCAAAGAGAAAAAATGTGTTTTAAGAGAGGATTTAAGAAGAAGAAGTGAGTCGGCCTGCCTAATGTGCAAAGGCAGGTCATTCCACAGTTTGGGGTCAACAACTGAAAAGGCGCGGTCGCCTCTCAGCCTCCTCTTTGTCTTAGGGGCAACCAACAATGGCTGATCTGCCGACACGATAGAATGTGAGGGAGCGTACGGCTGGAGCAGGTCAGACAGATACTGCGGACCGAGGCCATGAACACATTTAAAAACAAATAAAATAATTTTAAAATTAATCCGGAAATGAACTGGAAGACAGTGAATTGCCGCTAAAATTGGGGTAATGTGTTCTTGTTTTTAGGCACCAGTCAAAAGTCGAGCAGCAGCATTTTAAACAAGCTGTAGTTGAGAAAGTGACGTGTGGCTAAGCCCAACATTAAGTGCATTGCAATAATTGAAACGAGTTGTGATAAAAGCATGGATTAAAATCTCAAAGTGATGCAGAGAAAGAAATGGAAAGAAACTGGACTTAACCACTGTTTTAATCTGTACATCTAATTTGCGATCACTGTCAAGTCTTACACCAAGGTTAGTTGCTGTCTGTGTCAAATGTTGATTTAAAGGCCCCAGATCAGCATGGACCTTGGAGGCATCACGAGGCCCAAACAGTAGTCGTTTTATCATTTAAGTGTACAAAAGTTATGGCCAGCCATGCCTTGATTTCTGCAAATGGAATGCAATGCCATGTTTCCGGAGAATTGACACTCCTGATCTGAGAAGCGCTGCATTGGACTCAGTGGCCCAAACACGGATACAGAAACTTCTTTCAGTTAGGCAGGACTTTAACCAATCTAAAGCATGACTACGAATGCCCACCCAGTTCTCCAGGAGAGACAGGAGGATCTGAAGGTCCATTGTATCTAAGGCACCAAAACAACACAGTGACCAGAGTCTGGGGCTAAAAGAACATTATTAAAAACTCTCAACAGTGCTGACTCAGCACTATGATGAGTTTTAAAACCAGACTGGAACATCTCAAGAATGTCGTGTTCATCTAAGAAAGACTTCAGCTGGCAATAAACAATTTTCTCCAGAATCTTAGAGAGGAAAGGGAGTTTGGAGATTGGCCCAAAATTTGAAAGTACAGATGAGTCTAAGCCAGGCTTTTAATGTAATCAGTGGTGTCACCACAGCATGTTTAAAACATGCAGGTACAATCCCGTTTGCTAAGCTACCATTTATTAAATTGAGCACATATGGTGCTAAGGTGGAAGAAACCTCTTTAAAAAGATGAGGTGGAATTGGATCATTGAGAGACCCAGCAGGCTTCATATGACCAATTATCTCTCTCAAATAGGGCAGACTGACCAACTCAAACTGGTCAAAAACTGCAGCGCTTGTGGCAGATGTGGAGGGGTCAAAAACACACCAACATTATGTATATTGTGCCATACTAATTTAATGCAAAGTTTAATTCCCTTTGACCCAAGACGTTCTGCATATTCCTATTTATTCATATATTATACAGTATTATATTTAACATTCATATGATTTGTTTCTGACCCGACTTATTCCATGTGACACAAATTCATGCTAACCTCAGGCACCCTGCTTCTCTTGGAAAATGTTTTGTTTTCTACTGGAATTCAAATGAGCTCCTTTTTTTGTGCTCACTAACTAAATGAGTGCGGAAGCTGCATTTCTGCAAATAAAATATGACATATGTCCAAACAAAAGAATAGAACTACGATGATGACTTTTTTTTTTTCATATTTAGTAAAGCATGTGAAAAATGGAAATGTTATTTTTGTCTTCTTTTCTCGTGCATGAAGACTGATCTGCATTAGCACAGTTTAGCATTGTGGGGTAGAGAGTGTGAGAAAATGATTTAATGAAACTGCCTTCGGGTTGATTCTTATCTTCTGATTTCTGATTTCAGAGCAGTATAGGTACACACGTATATACACAGATTGTTTCGCTCAAATTAGTCACTTTCTTAATGTTATAAAATTTTAGTCAGTGCTTTTTTCATATTCAGTGCATTTTGCCACAGTGAAAACTTCATCTGAGACCTTCACTGTGACTCATACAAAATAAAAATGCTTCATTTCAATAGCTCGTGCCATTCATCTCTGCGTGAGAAATAAGCTATAGGTCACTGTGCAGCTGCACCTTCTCACTGTGCAATTCCTCACTTGGCGTGTGACGTTCCTAATAGGAACATAGGACGAAATGGTTCTGATTCCTCCTGCTCGGTTGTCATGGAACATCTCGCAATGTCTCCGTAGCCCACGGCTTAATCCCCTTTCTCTCTGCCTGTCTTGATCACTCTTTTTCTCTCTCTCCTTGCCTTCCTTTCCCTTTTCGGTCCTTTCTCTCTCTTGCCTTGGCTGAGATAAATAGGAGGTATTTAACTCTGATGTGAGAACATAGTGTCTCCTGCTCAGTAAAAACTACATTTGTCAGTGCCACAGTGCTTTTTGCTCGGGGTAATTGTGCACCATTGTCTTGCAAGGCTGCCTGGAGATATTCCTGCTGCAGAAAAGGAAGCGAAGTCGGTGGGAGAGGGGAATTTCGTGCCATGTGGAAATGAAAAGAATGTCTTGTTCTAGTATGTGACACATGAGGTGGCCTGTATGATTAATTGTGCCATTAGCAGATGCAAACAGTTCCACGCTATTTGGATCATGCAGTTCCTTAATGTCTTGATTTTAGTTCTTGTGATTTATGGTTTAAACTGTTGTTAACAGGGCTCAAGTTTCAAGAAGGCATCGTTAAATTTAAACTGCTGTTCATCTGAGTGCATGTATCTAATTTTTTGTTTAGTGTTGCATATTCTTAAAATGAAATAGTGTCCATAATAAGTTGTTATCTGGTAGGTGGGGAACAGTAGTGGTGTTGCCAAGACCTGTAATTGTGCTCCCTACAAGCCACCCCTAAAATGATAGAAGAATAAAAACAGTCACACACTTTGCCTCTAAAGGTTTAAATAATTTAAATTAATTTATTGGTGTTACTAACATGACAATGACCTATATTTGTCTCATGTGCAAGTTTAACAGTGGAAGCAGTAGGAGCTACAGAAGCATGATGACAGCTACACCTCAGGAACTTAGCAGACTTCCACCATGCCATTGGGCTTTGATAGACGCAGACCACTGACTAAAACGCCTAGAGGTTTGAAAGTACAGTGTCGGTGGCACTGGCCATACACCATTTTGCAGTGCTTGACTCCCAGCTAATTCGCAAATGGACAACGAGTCTAAGAATGGGTGGATCAGAGGCTTGTGGGGCAGATGCAGCAACATGTGGGGGCATCTATCAGTCACTTAAAATGGCCACGCCCTTAAATATAAATACACTTAAGCCCTGGTGTAATTGAAACAATAGATATGAGTCATGTATAAAAAGATAACAATACAGATCTAATCTATTTTGCTGTTCCAGGCAATGAACACAAATTTATGGGAAGTGATGTACAGCTGGGGCCAACCTCAAGTGGCCTTTTGAGTCAATGCAGTTTTTGGCACTTTAAAGTTGGCTTCATTTTTCAGGTATAATCTGTGTGGGAGGTTGTGTGTTTTTCACTCATGCAAGTGGCTCAGAATTAAATAAATAATGTACACAAGTGTGTTAATGGGCAACATTTGGTCTCTTTTTAAAACTTTTTTTTTTGTTAAAATTACAGTGAAGATGATGAACCCACTTGTAAATCCAAGTTAGACATATACCAGCAGATTCAAAAGACATTCTCTCTGTTGTGGCACGGTATAATGTCTTCCCACTTATGCACAACATGCTGTGTTCCTGGGAGCAAATATTTAGACATGTAGATGTGAACCAAAGTGCATTCGGGCTGTGAAGCATCTCTTTGTCTCCAGAGCACCACCTTCCCAAGCCTCCCAGTCATTCAAATGGTAAACCAGCAGAACCGACTCTTAATTCATTGAGCAGCATTAACAGTCCAGTCCAGCTCTCAGCACTCCAGCTTCACTCACTGTTTCCCACTACTTTCTCCAAGCAGAGAAAAGGAAAGTATTTACCATGAGAAAAGAGACAGAGAGAAGAGTTAGAGAGCTGGATGTGGCACGCTTAATCTGTAATCCGTCTCTGCCATTTTTCCTCGAAGCATGTCCTATTTACTTATTTGCATGTGTGTCAGTCTTGCGGTTTTCACAGTTTGCAGCCTCAGTCCAAGTCTCACCCAGGTGAGACTTAAGATGTTCTTAAAAAGGTGCTTAAAATAATAAACTGAAAAATGTTTTCAAGTACAAATAATTCAAAATGATGTCTCGCATAAATAATGGTGAAACAGTTCTTGTCACCAATGAATCTGTAATCACAATGTTTGGTGTGCATTAGCGTTCTCTTCACCCATGTCTGCAAGAGCAGTAAAAACAAACTAACTAAACAATACTTTAAGATTAAATATGTTGAGTAACACAGAAGCGCAGTTCGTCATCCCACAACATTAATTCACAGCCTTCCAAAACTACTACAGTTCAATCACTGTTGTAAAATCAATCCATTTTACAATACAGGGTTGGTGAGGTTAATGCACAAAAACAACTTGGTTTAGGGAAAGCTAATATTTTTGGGCTCTTGGTGAGGTTATAATGATCATTATGTGACAATAAGACTTGTTTAGAAGTAGAGAAGTATTGTGGCCATGCGTTAAATAAACTTGAGTCTTGAAAGCGACAACCTCAGGAGCTGAAAAATGAATACCACCATGAAAGTGCAGTTCCTTTATTGGCCACTTGAGGCTCACTCCAAAGGCGAACCAATCTCTGAAACCTTGGTACACCCATTAAATTTGTATAAAGACTTAAAATTGTGGCTAATTCTGGCCGTGGCCACTTTCACAGGCGGGTGGTCTCACAGGTTGCCCTCATTAAGCTTCAAACCCTATCTGCAGGAATCCTACTTTTTGATTTTTTGACCTACATGCAATGAGATGGTTTGAACTTTAAAGTTTACAGTAAAGTAAATGCAACATTAGCGTTAACATTAGTTTATTAACAATGAAAACGGTAAAAAGTACTGCTTAGGATGGTGGAAAATGTCAGTTCTGTAGGTATGCAGTGAAAAATCAATGCATCCTTTTCATATCTAATCCTTCCTCAACTGGAAAACCTTTGCCAGTGAACGTAGCTATAAACATACAGCTTGTGAATGTGTCCTATATTGTTTTATGATAAAGCTTCTCCCAGAGGAAGAAACAGGAAGGCTTTAGTCCAAGTTTCTTTTCCAACCACAATATCTCTGCAGTAAATGCACGCAAGGGTTACAGCCAGAGCCTTCAGTTGCACAATTTCCAGATGGAGCAGGGGGGGCCTTAAAGAACATCTGTTGGCAAACATAAAGTGTCTGCAGGAGATGTGCGCCCGGCGTTCCGACACCATGTTGAGTATTGAAACCCATGTTAATATCCAGCTGCCTCTCAGACATCCACCTAATTACACCCAATTTCTCTTAGCACGCCCCTAAGCAATGCTAGAATTGAAGCATGAAGCAAGACAAGTGCATGTTCTGCTCAGGTGGTTAAGGTTATGGAGGAAGAGTGAGAGAGCGAGAGAGAGCGAGAGAGCGAGAGAGAGAGAGAGAGAGAGAGAACAGCGGGATGGCAGTGTTCTGTGAGTGAAGATGACTGAGTGATCTGTGCCATCACTCAGTCATCTGCACAGGATTTGCATAGTGACTGTAGCCTTTAGAAACTCAATATCCTTGCCTGCAATTTCCTTCAAAATCCTGCACAATAGCCTAAATTTGTATGGTAATGGAGACAGTAAGATATTTAGCTGGGTTATTCTGGTTTATTTGTGTGATTGAAAGTCTCTTTGTGACTTTATGATTTTGGGAAATAGGTTTATTTATAAGAGGAAAAACCATCAGAAGGAAAATATCAGTGAATATTAGTTTTCATCTGTGCTACACTGGGTGTGCCGTGGATCACGTCTGTGCTTCTGTAATAGAACTTATAGATTTTTCTCTTTGTGTTATGGACCGTTACATGCCTCAGTAGTTTGATAATACCCTGTGATGGGCTTGCATCTGAACTGTCATGGAAGTAATTATACTGTAAATAACGTTGTCTGTGTATGTATGTGTGTATGCATGTGTGCGTCTGAAGATTTGACAGCCGAGGGCAGGCAGGCATGACATCAGATTGCTTCTCCTCTGCATAAGCAGCATTAAGGAGAGAGAGGGATAGAGGCTGGGGGATGCTGACATATGATGCATCCATGGTTGGATGTTGTGCGGTTGAGCAATAAATTGCTGCATCATAGAGGGCATTTATTCAAGGGTATTTTATTGCAAGTGTTTATTCTAGGACATAGAAAAAATTGAAAGGCTGTATGATGGACGCCTAAAATAAGGTTAGTTTGCCTAAGAGACATTAACTGGAGGATTGCCTCAAGTTCTATAGTCACGTGAGTTGCTTCCTACACTCGGGGACAAGCAGCCAAGCTAGCATTGGGGCTCAAAGGATGACGATGTCTTCTCTGTCCAGATTGAAAGGATCAGCGAGGCCCAGGGGACCAATACTGACTTTTGGTGAGCCCCTGACTTTTAATCTGGCACCAGCATGAGGTTGACATTTCTGGTTGTGACCAAGCTGCACAAAGCTGGCTGTTAATTTGGGAAATGAACAAGCAGCAACCTTCAGAGCTAAAACAAAAATAAAGCCAACATGAAAACGCAGCTCCTTGAATGTCCACTTGGCTTGGTTTAAAAAGCCAGTCAAATATGTCCAACTGTACAGCACAAATAAACATGTTTACAGCCTGGTACAAAGGACGGATTTGGTCTCTATAGCTAACTTCCCTATTCATGACAACTGTGTATGTGGTGAATCTTTTAATTTCTTTGAACTATGTAAACCCTCAAAGCTATTAAGGCTACCACTGATTCGAGTGAGAATAAAGAAGTAGCTTAAGCTTGATTGTAGTAAACTACACAGAACGTGCCATGTAGATAAAGTTTAATCAAATAACTTAAAATATTCTTTTATTTAGCATTTTCTTCTTATATTCCTCATTAAATTCTTCTCCTTTTCACGTCACAGGTCTATATGTGTTACGTCGATTAAATAATAATAAGTATGTTTAATGATTATCTTTCCGTATCCTGCTGTGAAGTGGTTCTGTACTCTTTCACAAAGGCAAACACATGTGGGCCACTAGATTTCACAGTGTTCCTACGGCGACAAATGTGGCTGAATTTCACACGTCGCATTTGTATCTGTTAATTTTTTTTTTTCCTTGTGGTTTCACCTTGCACCCTGATCATACTGTACTTCAGCTACGCTTTTTTTTTGTGTTCGTTTTCATAACCTGTGTGGGGAGAACTTAGAAAACTGTGTCAAGCACATGATGTTTTTTGAGAATCACAAGCGCATTAGCAGTCTTTTTAGAGGGCATTGATGAGGTGATGGTTCTCGACAGCAAATGGCACACTAATTAAACCTCCTTCAGTAAAAAGATCTTTGAGTCAGTGAAACATTTTTCCTCGTGAGGTTTTAGCACATGTGTCCTGGGCGAGCATGATCGAAGTACCTCTTCAAAAGACAGAAAAAGCAAACGTAATGGTAGTAGTACTTTGTCTTGTGCCATTTTGTTTTCTCCACTTCACTGTTGCCAATGATAGAAGATGCTACAAAATAAAGAGGGCTGCCTCTGAGCTTTGAGATGCATCATATTGCTCGCTCCCCTAGTACATTTGCTGATAAATGTGGTGTGGCAGAACGCCTCAGAGACTGGAAGAGATGTGATGGGTTCATTGGTTGAGGCTCTGGTGTGACAACCACTCTCTCCATTGGGGCTCTTTGTGACAGGAAAAAGGAGCTGTTTCCAGCTGAAAGAAACTGTATTTTATAACGCAGGCTTCCTTTGGCCCCGTTCATCACCAAATCACTGAGATGGTTTGAAGGACGACTTTTGGTCTGACAATGCTGATTGCCCGCTGTTACAAAGCGCTGTTGAAATCGGAACACTACAGATAACTGTTATCCTGCAATCACCTTTTCCTTTCTCAATGTTTTACGCTATGTGGACAACAGACAATATGACAACAGATGTTTTTTGGGGGGGGTTTTTTGCTCCTTAATTCTACATTAGCTCAGTAAGTTCAGTCTGATCCCAGACTATAAAATCGCTCAGGTCTCAAGTCACAAGACACATTTCTGGCTTTCACTGTGTCTCTGTAACAGAAACATGCTGTGACTGTTTGTGCTGGGCTGTACAATTTCACACCACCTGCTTAATTATTGACATGATTGGCGGAGTGCGGCAGCTGCTGACCGCTCTGAGATGCTAAACGGTTTGACGAGTCGACACATCAACAGAACGTGGCATGAACCTGCAGGGAACAGCTACCTTGGTAATGTTTAACTACAGCACATTTCAGTCTGAATGCGATGCTTTAATAATAATAACAGAACTCGTGTGGAAATGCGTAATGTTTCATTCATCTTTTCACTTTATGACAAACACAATAATAGATGGTTGTAGTAATAGTTTGAATAAATTTGGCCTTTATGCATGAATGCAAATATACATATGTATCTTAAATCTGGATTATTGTGTGTCATTGGACTGACACAGCAGATCATATTGCCATGTTACCTTAAGCAGAATAATAGGCAGATGTCAAGCTCCCACCCTCACCAGAAACTGACAAATACATTATACAACCAGCATTTTTTGTTGACTTACAGTAAAATGAAATGGAAGTAACTGCCTCTGTCTTGCTGTAATCAGAAGGGTTTTTCAGGTCACCAAGTCCCGTGGCTACAGTAACGCTGCACTATGACCTGGCACCACCAGATAATCTAAAACGTCTATTGATTTCAATTAAGTCTGCATTGTGTGAAGGTGTGAATGGAGGTTGAAGTTAAATTAATGCCTTCGAACCCGTACTCTCTGTCACATTGTACACAAATGTTTTGGAATGACAGCAGTGATGGTGTGATTGTACTCCAGTGATGAATACAAATTCTGTATCGCTTGGACGCTGTTTCAGATGGGACAAATATGCACCACAACCCTGTGTTGTAGCGTGTGTATGTAAGAGAGAGAGAGTGTGTGTGTTGTTCAGGGGCTTGGCAGGGAATGCTGTGAAGGCAATTAAAACTGTTCATTAATGCTTTGTTAGACAACACTCCAGCTAATCCCATCATATGGCAGGCAGCGATAAGGGCATTTGCCTCTCTCACTGCCTGTCTGTCTGTCGGTCAGTCTGCTGGGAGAAGATATGCTATCTGTGCCCTGTTGTAAAGGTGAACAGAGGGGAAGCCATGAATATATTCGGATTCAGCTTTGGTCAGGGATACTAGGTGAAGGAAATGAATGGCAGTGTGCTAGATACCCTTTGAAACGGTGTTGTGTGTAACAGCTGTGTGTAAGCGAAGCATTCCTCCAACTTAAACAGCAAAATACTGCACGCACTCTACAGAGAGACACGTTTTCTGAAACGATGCACTATTCAGCAGGCAGCCTAAATTGTCTGAACCTTGCAAAAAAGATTAAAAGTTATATAAGACATATGATTATATATATATATATATATATATATATATATATATATATATATATATATATACATGACATAACTTTACAGTCATCGCACAATAAAATTAATTTTGCATCTTTAAGGAGTTCTGCAGACTCATATGTCAAATTTCCTGTTCGTAGGCAGAAGCTGGTACTCTCTGTTTAAGACATGCAGGATCATAAGAGATAGTATTAGCAAGGTCCATTAGCTTAAGGTAGAATGACTTAATCTGCATTATGGAAAATAGTGGTTTGGGTTATGTATCAAATTAAGCAAACATCATAATTTGTGTTATAATGGCTCTCTTTGCTAATAAATAGATAAGCCGACTTTACTGATGCTGCAAAGGAAATTGTTATTTTATTGCAGGAAGCAAGGCTAGATAAAGACTAACAATAAAAGTAAAAGCAGAATTGCAGATTTGCTTAACACTAGAATATGGTACAGAGATACAGTTTGTACACTCTATCAATAACACATCAATAACAGTAACAGAAAAAAGACCACTATGAGCATGTGTGCAGAGACAGCTCTGAGTAATATATATACAATGTATTTCTGATGGTAGGGATTGCATGACCTGAGATTTTTTAGACACCGACTAGTCACCGATGACGACACTTATGAAAACACAGTAGAAAGTAATTGCTTTGCAACAATCAAATCTATATTTTTTGACTTGAATACTTGTGCTCAGAACAGACAGCTCATGCACTACATACTGTGTGCTGCAAATGTGTCTAGCCTGTATGAAAACAGTTTGTCATAATGGTGTTAAAAGGTACTCCGTGGCGTGTTGTAAGAAGAGATAGTGTAGCAGATTTTTTAAAAAAAAATGTAATTGGATGTGTTTCTCTGAGGCCTTCTCCGTGTACTGGAGCAAAAGGTCTAATAACTTTGATGATGGAATTCACCAGCTAATTGTTGATTTGCAGCCTCCCTCTCTCTGTTACCACAGGGTGTTTGGTGAAGTTGTTAATTGACTACTGTTGAGAGGATATGGACCGTTCCTCTGCTAGCCTTAGTGGATGCATTTTCAGGTGAGTGTGCATTGCAGTAGTACATTTGTTGTATTTCAAGACTGACTTACATTGAACGTCAAGGTAGCACGTGCTTCATCTTTAGTGAAGTATTTCCACATGCTTGATGAACTGCTGCTAGTTTGCCGCAATGACCCACTGGACTCCTCACCTGTCTTCTCAGAGGAGTCCATGCTGTTATCGTCGGTGACTAGTCAACATGATGTTTAAAGCGTCATGGCACAGCAGTAAACTTGACCTGGCTAGACGATAAGTCTGTTCAACCCCTAATAGATGGTAGCGTTCACTGACCAGATTGGGAAAAACATAAGGGCCATGTTTAAAGAAAATAAAAGTAGACTTTTTGTTGAATATCAGAAAACAAGCAATGTCAAAGTAAGATGTTTTGTCAACCCAGCCATCCTGTGTGCACACACTCTACAGTAACGTAATGTCATTTTCCACTTGGACATGAACACATGTTATTTTGGGACTCTTGCTGAAACTATTGGTTCTGTTTGGAAGGAGAGTCTTGACAAATTCAAAGTTATAATAAGTAAAACAATAGTAATTTCAAGCTTTACTCACATAACATAGGAAATGCGCTTTAAAGAAGCCAAAAGATAAGACTTAATACACAAATACACGTTATTATGTTCTATTTTAGTTCATCACAATATCACCGGTATCAACTGTAATAGGGGCTCAGATGTTGTCTTTATAAACCATATAGTACATTTGCATAAGCACATGTCCCAGTGTCATTATCAAGTTAATTCTGTTTCAACTGCAAAGTCAGGTGGATACTTATTCCTGTTTTCACATGAAACAAATGTGCAGCCTTGCAGCCTTAAGAAGAGCAAGCAGAGTTATATTTTTTGATTGTGATGTGGTTGGAGAGTGTGCATGCTACTGAGAGCTTTGGCCAGGCAAGCAGGGAAGGAAAACAGATTACCATTTCCACAGTGATTGTGATGTTGAGGCCCTCGAGGTGACTTCTGAGCTGCTCCTACCTCTGCTAGACTGGAGCTGTCACAGCTGCTCCACTCATGTCTGCGTCATCACCACAGCTCACACTTCTACTACCATTGCTTGCTCAAATGAGCAGACGCGGACTTTTATTTATATATATATTTATTTAGTATAGTCATCGCCACCATGGTATTTCCCTCTGTTTTAGTTCGACACAAACACAATTCAATAGCTTGCATCTGTTGTTTTCAGTACTTAATCACTGGTGAACCATTAAAGCAAATAGATGCCGCCATACAAGTGCTGTAGACATGGCTCTTACTGTGGTGCCAAACAGTTCATGGTATTATTCTGTGGAAATTATTTTCCACTAATCCTGTTCTGTGTATTTGTATGATAGATTTTTATTTATCATGGTTCACAAGGTGAATTTATTCATCTTTTCTGAGGCCATACGTTAGCTGGTGCATGGCCAATGTGTATAGCTCAACATTCAGATGAGGGTCAGAATTTGGTGTAAACTACATGGCTGCCTTGAGACAGCCTGGTGGTGGTGGTGGTGTAATGGTTTGGGGGGGACCACGTCCATCCCTTAATGACCAAAGTGGTGTACCCTTCTTTTGATGGTTACCTCCAGCAGGATGATGTACCATGTCACGGAGCTAAAACAATCACAAATGGGTTTCTTGTATGTGTCAATGAGTTCACTGTACTCAAATGGCCTACACAGTCACCAGATCTCAAACCAACAAAGCAACTTTGGGATGTGGGGGAATGGTAAATTTGCATCATTAATGTGCAGCTGACAAATCTGCAGCAACTTTGTGATGCTATCATGTCAATATGGACCAAACTCTTGAAGGAATGTTTGTTGAATCTATGCCCAATCGGGGATCCAGCTAGCAAGGTGTAACTAATGAACTGGCCACTAAAAATATACTGTATGTGTAGTATATAGTCAGAGGACTTCACATAATATCAGGTATTGGGTTCTGTGTTTAGTACCATATTTGAGGGGGCATTATAATCATTGTTAGACTCGAGACTCAAAGATCGTGATTAGCATTCATAGGAATTATAGAAACATGTAGTTCAAAGTTTAAATGACTTTCTGTTATAAATAAATTTTAAAGAGTCCCAGATGTTTAGGAGGAAGCATTTTAGGTTTAAATTAGCTTTTACATTCATAACTTATTCAAACTTACATTGATATTTTCATTGTAAGTCGTAAACGGGGCTGCTGCTATCAATTGTTCTGTCTTGATTTCTGAAGATGCTAGTTGGACAATTTTTATCTTTTATCTTTTTTATTATCATTTCCTGGTGAGGTGCGCCCCATCTGATACAAATAGTGTCTTGTCAAAGTATCTCAGGAGAAGAAGTTCAATAACAACACCACACACAATCAACAGCCCTTCTGATGATGATGTTCTGATGATCTTTCTGTCATTATTGACCCTCCCTGGCCTCCAGTATCGCCACAGTTGCCACTCGTTGATGTAGGAATATGAAATCATTATTGAGGGAATTTCTGCATCGAGCTGCATCAAGTCCATCTTTATGATTATTACCAAGTTCCTTGGTAGACATGTGTCCGAGATCGAAGTCTCCAGCATGGAAGACCAAGAACTCCAGCCCATGACTCCTTTGACAAACCACTTTACTGTAACATCAAGTCCAAAGTTCTCCTCTAAGGCACCTCTCCTCCTTTAATGTAACTACACTTGATGAGTCATATCTTATTTACTTTGAGGTTTGCTTTCAACATGCTGTCGGAGATTCTGTCATTTCTCTGTATATGTCAAAGCCTCCTCTTTTCTGAAGATTGGGCTGGATCATAGTGAGAGGGGTGTCTTTTGGGGTGCTTCTAACCACTGGCAAGTGTTTCTTGTAGGTGTCTGTAGGTCATCCAAGAGATTTGGCTGTACATAACAAGTACAGTTATTTCCCATTCAGTTGCTGGGGTGTCCTCTTTTTACGCTTGTCTTCCGAACATCATCCCAGAGCCTCATTTAAAATGTTGTGTTGACATTGGTTTAATGGATAGATGACCATAAATTGACCATGATTGTTGTATTGTCTGTTTTTGGGATGTTAAAAAAAAATGTTGGAGGCAGCCTGCTACAATTCTGTGCTTGGAATATTATTAGTTTATCCAACAGGTAATTAGTTTAAAGCACACTGAAACCCTTATTCTCTGGTCTTATTTGGACAATCAGACATTAAATGCCTATTCTGTATATATTCTACATTCATATCTGTTTCATGGTGAGTTTTATGTGAGTAGCAAAACAAAAGGAGATGGAAGAATTTAAAGACTACATGCTAATATGTACAGTACACAAGACCTCATGTAAAGATGAAGAAACTACAATAAAGGAGATTTGGCCTCAACAAATGTTATGTATAAAAAGCTAAGCATTTTAGAAGTTACATTATCTTATTTTCACTTCTGTATAACCTTTTTATCATATTGTGTGGCTTCGTCCTGTTTTTTCATTGTTCAGGTTTTTAAACATCATCACATTCTGTGGTTCTTTCTCTTTGTGCATTTTGTGATGATTTGGGGGCTACAGTATTTGGATTACAACAAATGTAGGTTAACTGCAGCAGAACAGCAGGGAGATGGATGGTGCATTGTGACTGGGAGGGATTGGCTGCCAGCCATAGTGTCAGCTCGTGATGGTGTCTGCGCTGGCACAGCTCTCAGTGCCTTAGTGCAGGTGTCATAAGGATATTATTGTGGCAAGAACCGTTTTGTCAGAAACTATCAGCTGAGTTTACAGCTAAAATCTCTTGAGATGATGGAGCTGATTGCATATTCATTTCCACTTATGTAATAAATAGAACATTAGCATAATACTGAGCCGGTCAATATCATGCAAATATATCTCACTCAACAATGGAGAAAGCAAATTTGAAGGGCCTCTAAGTACCTTTCAAGCTTCAGCTTGTACCTGTTCAAAGACTCACTTCCATTTGACAAATAAAATGCTTCCACAATTAACCTATTACTGTTTGAATTTTTGCCACTGGCTTGTTTAACATTTTTTTTTTGTACGTGTTTTAAACTATAATCAGATATAAAAATGACTGCTCGTTACATTCAAGCCATTGCAGAGTTAACACAATCCTTATTTAACTAATCAGCAGCAGGTAAATCTCTGTGAATTTTGCACTATAGCTGGGTTTTAAATCTGGTCCCTGTGGCGACACACCTACTGATTACAGAGACAGACTAGGATGGAAAGAGAAACAAAGGTTACATGTAACCAGGGTTCTATGAATTCACCATCTTTGGCGTTCAAGAAGAATCATGAAGTTCAGATGATAAAAAAAGAAACTGCTTCCAGAGGCAGCATTACAGTGTACAGTAGACTATAGGTGTACTTCACACACAAGCATCAACAGTGTTTTCATAATTACCGACTGAAATTTTTCCACAGTATCGCCCAGTCTTCTAAAAGAAAGATCACATGATGCAGACATTATAATCTATAGGTATTTATTTATTTTTGCAGATAACATATATTGCAATCATGCTTTTTCATATAACACCATCTAAAGACATTTATTATATATTTTTTTACATAGAATATTTTACATTAGGCCCATGAAACAGCTAGAAATATACAAAACGATATTCTCTGACTAGACATTTCTATTACATTATTATTATTATTATCATCTTCATTATTACTCTATTCTGTTATTGTCATTCTATTTTTTTTTTTTTACAGTAGAGAGAGATATGTGCTTTAGTTTCTGAGATAGTATTATTGCAGAAAACAGCAAATAATATCATTTTTTTTTTGTTCAACATTTAGACAAAAACGAAAGAAAAACTCAGGTTGTACGGACATTCACAGATACATGTATTACACAGTCCAGTTTACAACATCATTCAAGAGAGAAAACTGCAGTATGGTAACTTTATACAAAATTCACGGAATCCTTTTGTCATTGCACATTTTTAATTCACATATCTTTGAGAAAAAGAAAGAAAGAAAAAGAAAAACGGGACTGATTCAACCTGATTCCTGTCGCATGTAGCTGCCACAGAAGCAAATTCTCTTGCGCCATCTTTGTAGCAATAACGGTCTGTCACAAAGTCAGCATCTACGTATGCGCTTTTATATTGCAGAGCAAACTTGATATGTAGTAAAAGGTTTTCATTTAACCTACGGAAAGGAGTAGATTCAGTGGTGTTGGCCCATGTAGTATCTGACTACATCCTGTCACGTTGACAGTGCTTCCGCTGGCTTTGTTCTCCGACTGAGACAAAGTTTCTCTCTCAAAGTCCAACACTGGAATTCTATGGCTTCTACTAAAATGTCTGAGCAAAGGCCATAACAGTTTAAACACACTGAGAGAAATTATGCTAGCAGAGAAGATAGCACACAGACAAAAAAACAAAAAGGCAACAATTTGGATCAGCTTCTATCCAAGTATGTGCTAAGTCTTAATATTGGTCTGTGTCTTTATGTTATGTTGCTGCTTAGGTAGCATGTTGAATTAATGGGGGGAAGGGCGGAAATTTGATGATTTTTTTTATTTATTTATTTTTAAATACGGCAGTCATATCATGTTTCATGGTAGTATCTGAGAGAATTTGGTCACGTCCACCTTTGTTCCTGAGGAGTGGGTTACTAAATAGATATACAAGTAAACGATTCCAGCCAGAATAGTGGTAGCTATCATAGAACTCCATCTTACAGTCTCCAGCACAGCCAAGCAGCCACTGATTCCCTCTCACAGCTTATAATATAAATCAGTTTCAGCACTGGCTTATTGCAACTCAGTACTTTCTTCCCACTTAGCTGGTTAATCAGCCGAAGAAAAATGTACATTTCCCAAATAATCAAGCAGAAATATAGTATGCACAGTGCAAATAAGTGATTTCTGTAATGGCTACACATTTATTATTAGAGGTGGCAGTTTACAGATTCAAATTGTGCTTGTAGGCGGATGCTGTCTTTACTACCCCTATTGCCCTATAATGAGTCAAAAGGTGATTTTATCCATATGTAGTACGCGGGTCAAACGTCTGCATCAATTTTTCACATAACTAGAGCACGATTTTGGTCCTTCTCACTCTCACGTATAGAAAATGACCTAAAAATGATTCTACAAAAAAGATTCAGACAACATACAAAGTTATTGTTCTTTAGAAAACAAAGAAACAATTATAACAGTCTCTTGTTATGTATCCTACGTAAGTTATTTTTGCGGTCGTCACAGGTTGCAATCATGCCAAAAAGAGGTTGGATGCTTCAAAATGCCATACTATACTTGTGCTTTTTTAACTGTAATCCCCAGACATGGGCGGTAAACATTTCAGGCGGAGTGCAGGATTCTGCGAGGGAATGATAGTCAGGCTAAATGATCTTTTACATATACAAGCAGATTTGGCCTTACCTGTTGCACATTCCCATATTGTCTTTGCCTTAAATTGGTCAATATTCAATTTTTACTTTACAAACTTTGAAATTGTGTCTTCTTTTTTTTTTTCACCTACTACACTGCTTTTACTTTAATGTATTTATTTCATGTACAAGCAAAAGGCCTTTTACCAATATTTTTCTTTGTACAGTAACTGGAGTTTAGTAGATTAATTAATATCTTCAAAGCACAATACTATTGAATCAACATGGGCCTCCAAATTTAAATTATACATATTCAATGTACAGTAATTTCCTAAGTCACATTTCCTTTTCTAAAAGACTAACTTTTTTGCATAATGAAAGTCATAATATCACAACAACTTTGCTGGGTAATTTGTTTTTCGTTTTATAACTCTGTATTATACAAATGAACAAACAGAAAACCCCCTAAAAATAACTGTGTAATCAGGTTGGTTTCACGTGTCCCCAGGAGGTAGGTGAATAAAAGCAGACATAAAAGTCTAGTGGTTGTTCCCAACCTTGATTACGTTTCTTCTGCAGTGAAGCGCCAGTCTGGCCGTCAGGAGAGACCGAGAGACAGGCAGAGCTTTTTAGATGTAGGCTTCCTCGTTGGCAGGGTTCTGATTCTGGTTTTCTGTCTGCTGGTCCGGGCCGTTTTCCTGACCCTTCACCAGTACCACGGGCTTGATCATCATCCGCAGACGCTGAGAAGAGGATCAGTGACACAGCTAATATAAGACAGCTAAAAACAAACTTACAGATGGTTTTAGAATAAAGAATTGCCTTATACTGTTAGGATTAAGGACTAAAGAGCTAAATAGGACTGAAAGCCTGGAAGTTTGTGATGAAACTCATAGGCTCAAACACACCAGTTACACAATTGTAAGCTTGATGAATGCAGGACTCCCTGTGCGAAATAAGGCAATATGAAATATTACAAACAAAGCATCAATCTGCAAGACTTCCCAAACTTCCAAATGTTCTCAGCTATGGATAGTGTTGGACTCGGCCCTGTAGTAAGCAGAGTGTTTGTGAAACTAAGCGTCCGCCTGGGTGCAGAGCACTAATCAGCTGGCTGATTGCTACAATTAGACAATCAGCCATCAGCTGGTACTGCAAGATTTGACACCTGCACATCGCCTCTGATAGCCTCTGTTGCACTGCCTGCAATTATGGCCCATTTATTCTGTCAGCGGCGGCTATAAAGCTATGTCTGTCGCTAGGGACTGTATAGATGCAGGCTTGTTATCCAGCACTCTGGTGGATGGCTGCAAATCAAAAAGCTCTTAATGTAAATGCTGCGCCGGAATAGGTGTTATCTGCCATTGATTAGGATCATCAGGTCAATAAAGATGCACTGCGCTATTGTGATGCATACAGATGGGTGAAATTCACTGAGAACTCAGTGGCTGTTGGAGCAAAAAGCCATCAGAAATTGTTTAACTGAGCTAATGAAGAATTCAGTTTTACTAATCCTTTTATCGCTGTTCTGCTGTTCTACAGTTCAATGTGCCTTTACCCAGCATGCCTGTGTGTTTGCTCATTTCAAAGCCATTACCACGCAGTGCACAGAACAAGAAGTATCCTCTGGGTGCTGAATGTAAACACAAATCTCAGGTATTACTTTACATTGTATAATTGTTGAAAATGAAATGGATTCTGGTTTCATCAAAGCTTCCCTAAATAACCGAAATAAGTATTTTCTGTAAAATCATCTGGACTCGTGTGTTGCATTATAGATTATCACCACACCAAACAGTGATACCCCCAGAAAGCAACATTGCGGTACATGCTGTCAAGCTGTAAGTAATAAGTATGGCTCGAGAAAAAAAAAAAAAGTCTTCCATACCAAATAATCCACTTTAAACTCTCAACACGCTGCGGACTGCAGATTAAAACTCAAATCAGCTAATGGATGTGTGAAATGCCCGAAGATGGGTACAGTGATGTGCATGTTCTCGGAAATCTGTGGCTATACTTCGTCAAAGCATACTTATTCTTTATATACTTGACCAATATTTGGAAAGAGGAATAACATTCCCTTTATGCATCTTTAAGCATTTTGTAGCTTGCTTTCTTTATCAAATAAGAAATAATCTTGTGGTGCAAAGCAAGTATATATTACTTAATAAAACATGCAGCTAAAAGTCGGTCATTCATTCATTCATTAATATCTAGTAATACGGTCTTACCTCTTTGTATGTGCCTTTGAGTGTGAGGAACATGTAGCCCATGTAGCCAGGGATGAGAATCATGGAGGAGAGGGCCATGCACCAGCCGACCCCCTGACCCCAGGATGGGAACACATAGTCACCCAAAGTGAGGGGAACCATCTGCACTGCACTGAACAAGAAGACTCCCTGGACACGAGAGAGATAAAAGTATAGATGTCAGCCTCTTCATTTTTAGCCTTACAGACATTTTCAATGCAAACAACAACAAAAAAACAACAACTGCACAGCTGAAAAAGGAATTAGACTGCTAAGCAACCATCATACTACGGTGACAGAGAAAGAGGCAAATCACGGGAACGGTTTGCTCATAATGATTCCTCCTATATATGGTGCCTTCACCAGGGAACTCATGAGTCTAAGTAGGCTATTAACCCTGATGGAGTATTATTATTTTTCCCATTGGTGTTTGATAGATGATTGATTACAGCACTTATGTTACCCGCAGATAACACTTACAGCCACAATGAGCGGAGTGAAAACAACCCAGCAGGCCTTCCACCAGAGACAGGGCCTGTAGCCAACCATTTCCTCGATGTTGTCATAGAATTTGTTCACACCTGGAACCAGAAATTAAGCACAGTTAATCCCACATCTGTCCATAATTTATTAAATCTCATATATGTTTCTCATCTGAGGGAAACAATATCCTTAACAATATCGCTGAGACATGCAGTTGAGTGCGGCTCACCATAGAACCACGAAATTGAGATGCACTCAAAGAAGACCAGGAAGAGCAGGGACATCCCACTAGCTGAGTAGTAGTCAAACAGTTTAAACACATACAGTCCACCCTGCAAACAAAGAAATGAGAGAAAAGATAAGATGGATAATGGAGAAGGGAGAACAAGCAGTTACATGAGTGTGCAGGACAGTAGCAAGTTGGTCAAGTGGAACGACAGCGAGAGCACCAGCGGCTGAGGCTGGTGAGGGTTAGTGACTCAGTGTCTCATTTGTTAGGACAGAATCTGCGACTTCATGTGGAACCAACTCAAGACGATCTTCAGTTTGTCCAGTCCTAGTCTTATATTTTTAATCCTGCCAGCAACAACAACCTTATTCAAACAGCGGTGTTAAAGTCATCTATTGGTAATCCGGTCTGGCCGGAAAGGAGGGACAATTCAGAGCTTTCAAGTGTTTAACATGACCTTTGCTTTTGGTGATATTGTCATTTTTAGCCTTCAAGAAAAGAGACAAGTTTCTACTTTTGCTTCAAACTACTGCCGTACATTCATGACTCCAGACTGCGGCTGATCGGTTTGTATTGTTGCAACAGAAAAAGACATGGGTGTCACAAGATGGACGCAACAGTAGCCATTTTTCTCAGTTTAAAATGACAAAAACTGGAGTTATACAAAACGTTTATGTCAACAAGCTTATGTGTGTTATGTGATGAGGTTGAAGTAGTCAACAGTAACAAAGCAATAACAATAGAGGACAGAACCACGTTTAAACCCACGTTTTAACCCCATATAAGTAAAGGATTATAGATAAATACAATTAGTAAACGATTCTAATTCATATTTCAATAGATGGCTGCACACATTAAACAAACTTAGATTTTAAATTACATTGCATTCAGTAGAATCGTAATGATTGGATACAGTGATAGGAGTTTTCCAAAGCCTAAAAATAACAGCTTTAAAAAGTACTGCGGTGTGTTTTACCCTCTTTTAAATTTGGACTACAAAACTCATTTACTCTCTTGTCTGTTCAAAAAGAATAAAAAAAACAACAAAAAAAAAAAAACACTAAAAATTGTTTGCTGAATGAGAAGCGTGCGCATCACATTTGTAGACTATTCCTGTCCTGAGCATGTGACTATATAAGAGAATGTGGGGTCAGTGGAAACAATTAATGTGCTCAGAAAATTAAATCAGCGGATATTCTGTGCACAAAGGCAGATTTTTGCATAATAAGGCTTGCAATAAGGCTTATCCTCTGAGGAGAAGGAATATGCTGATCAATATTCGGAGCTCAGGCAGTATTCAGGTTCTTTTCAAATTGTGGCGCTAAAAAAAGATAATAAGCACCTCTCTACAAAGTCAGTTTAATTTACAATTCATTGTTTGTACACTGGGCGATGGTGCAGGACAGCAGCTCAGGTGGTTTCCAAAATGATTCTATAAAAAATGAAACCGTTAATAACAATACTCCATTGCGTGTCAACCTGGTCAGTAGGCGCTGAGACATCTTGCTGCGTTGGAAGGTTGAACAAGTGACCGGACAAACTAAGTGATCATGTTGTAATCCTTTGGTTCCAGCAGATAGAGAGAAAGGGACCAAAATCATAGTGGTGAACCTGTTTCATGTGGGGTCATGTTTGCAGACCAGAACATGAAGCTGAACGACCTGAACTACTTCGGTTAGGCACAAAAGTCTCAGGAGAACCTAGCATGACCCCATAATCTTTTTGCTCAGAGGCCTTTCGGATTTCTTGTGAGGACCTTGGCAAGCTGAGCAAACAATCTTGCAGCTTACTGGGTCAGCTGCTGAGGTCAAACTACCACTGGCCTGTGAGAAAACAGCTAGACGCCTGTGGAGAATTATATTATACAGTTACAAAGCCAAAGGCAAACAAATGCAGACACAGTATTCACCTGAATATGTCGTCTGATACAAGCCTTGTAAATAAATCTGACCGTTGTTAGTCACAGAGAGTTTGGTAGATAATCTTATTTACCTGTGTGATGTTGGATAGGCCAATGATATAAGACACGAGGCAGACAACTGCAATGAAGATTTCTCTGCGTTTTCGGAGGACATGGGGGAATTCATCAACCAGTGCAGTGATGAAGCCTTCGACGGTGCAGAACTGGAGAGATTGCAGAGTCATGTGGAAACTGTGTTATTTAATGCACAGGTTTAGAGCTCAAGTAAAATGACTTGACATGAATTTATTACTGTACATTGCAGTTAAAGGAACGTTTTTCCTCACTATGAAGGACTTTAGATCTGGCAATCATTTTTATAGGTTTATAGAGTTTATAGGTGATTATGTCTTGAATGTACTGCTACAGTCCGAACACCAGGCCACATTTGTTACCTGGCTGTCAATTCCCAGCATCAGCAGCATGGAGAAAAAGAGTATGGCCCAGAGAGGAGAGATTGGAAGCTGGGTAACGGCCTCGGGATACGCCAAAAACGCCAGACCAGGTCCTGATGAATGAGAAACATTATAGACATTATGACTCATCATTTACAGTGGGGCACTTATGAACCATCCTTTGTGTGGTTATGACCACAGAAGTTAATTTAAAGTCTGATGCCTGCCATTTGACCATATGTAATCTACTTTTATGAAACTAGAGGTTAGAGAAACTAATACTGGAGCAAAGATACAAAGTCTGAAGTGTTTTTGAGAGAAAAAGGCAAAGTGAACATCAAACTATAGTATTTGCGAAGGACAGAGTTTGGCAAAATAACAACAATTTTTCTCTTCCAATACTCAGAAATCTGCTCTCACATACAGTGCCAAAGAAAAACTTTCCTCCCTTTCTTTCTGACTGGAAACATAACACATCGAGCGTTTTCAGTCTTGATTTTTGCACAGTTGTTGCGGCCGTGCTATCTCTTGCTTGCGCCTATTGTCACTATCGAGTTTCAACATTGATTGCAATTACCTGAGGCTGCCACATCAGCGATGGGTCTCTTTGTTACATTGGCCATGAATCCCACGATAGAGAAGATGACAAAGCCCGCGAACATACTGGTGAAGGAGTTGATGCAGCAGACAATGACAGAATCTCTGTAGGGGAGAGACAAAGCACGAGGCAGCCATTGTCACGCCTGTATCAATTCCTTATCAACCCGTCACACATTGTCGAGAGCCGTGGGGGGAAGGGACGGGAAAGGTGGAAAGCAATTTTGCATCCTGCCGTAGCATGGCACAGCTGATTACATTCATATTGACCCGTTCTTTTAAAATAGCAGTGAATTCTAGCAATTTTACCACAGTTAAAAGGAGCACATAAATTGTGCTGGTGACCAGTGTTTGCCCTACAAAGTGACAATGGCTAAGGAACATTAAATGTCCCCTACCTATGAGTATAAATTGCAGGATACAACCAAAATAATCATTCTACTGATACAAGTGAAGGCTCAGGTGGTCCCAAGATAGAAGGTACAGCAGACGCTATGTTGTCACAAAAAACAAAGACAACCCCAAGTCCTTAAATGTGAGCACTAGACAGAAAAATTACATCTGAACAAGTCTAATTCATAAGGTAAATGTACCTGTAATGCAATATATTTTTAATCACCTACCTGTAAACGTTATTGTGGAAAGTATTGTAGCTGCCAAGAGCAATCAGAGAGCCTAATCCTAGCCCGTACGAAAAGAAGATCTGAGTGGCAGCATCAAGCCACACCTGACACACAGAAAAAAAAGATGTTCAGGAAACCAAAAAATGTAGCTTGTGTGAGGCTGATGGTAGGTAGACATGTCTCTGCTGCTTCTATGAGCCATTTTATTACTTCAAACCAATGCACCTAGCTGACTAGTTGAAGGCATGTGCATAAATGTATCTTGGTGAAGTCCTGTAGGTCATGATTTATCCAAATAATGATCTGAAACAAGGGCAACTGGACTTGTAGACCCATCCAAGAAGTTTTGTCTTGAAGAAGCTTCAAGTCCAGTTGCCCTTGTTTCAGCTTGTGTTTTGGATAAATGTATCTTGCTTCTTGCAAAGCTTTGACAAAACGCAAGCTGCATTTGCTGTTTTGAAGCCCTTGGTCCTATCCCTTTCACTTTGTTACCACTGCATGCCATTCTAACCTCATCTTATCTACACAACTACTGATAGTGACGTGTTTGTACCTGTGAGCTGATACATATCCTTTCTACCGTTTGATACCAGCATCCAACTGTGGATCCTGTAAACAGCCTGTGATACTTTGGCCCCAAAAAGCCAAAAGAAATTCCTGTTGTGCTCAGTTTATTCTCAACATATGCTGCTGATCTTCTTTAAAAGAAACGTGGCCTACAGAAAGAGAGAGTAGAGAGCATACCTCAGACTGCTTAAGTTTTTCAAAGTCCGGTGTGATATAGAAGCGGATTCCATCAATGGCACCAGGTAGAGAGATGCCTCGGCAAAACAGGATGAACAGCATAAAGTAAGGGTATGTGGCCGAGAAATACACCACCTATGGGACACAGAACTGTTGTTAGAAATACCATCATAACTATCAGCTATTATTGCATGTAAATGTGTTACTGTGGCACCACCCCTGCAGCACAGCACAGCACAGTGCCCTAGTCAGCCATTCCCTAGAGGCAAGATGGCCCCAGAATGGCTGGGTTCAGCACACTCCCAGCGTGCACTATTTCACTCCTTATCTGAACTAATTCCGCCCTGTGCTATCAACACTAGTCAACACTATTCATGTCAGTCACGATAAAATCTATGAAATAAGAAATGAACCGGCAGAGGCTCTGCTATAAAACAAAACTTTCTTTGCCATACAGAAAAAAAATAATCAGAAACTGATATAAAAAGCAAATAGGACCTCAGTGTGAAGAGGATATTTCTAAATCACCCAAGTTCCCCATTGTGAAACATGTAGGTGCTCATAGTACACAGGGTGATTTGGATTGCATGTTAAATATTGCATGAGTACTACATTTTACTGTTAATTAAATCAGTTGTTTTATATGTTTTTCGTAATTATTTCATGGCAGTAAACCTCGGTAAACTGTTAAAAATTAAGCCAATACTAATAAACAGCTTAAAATGTGGAAATAAATGATTACAGTAATGTTATGTTATCAGAAATGATTTTAATTGGACAATAATCAAATGCTTCCTTGTACCAGTTCTATGACAGTAAGCATCTTAAATCTACAATTCATAGCACATTTTTCTTTCTTCTGTGCCTTGTTCATGTCTTTGTACCTTTTCTTACTTACTTTGCCAGTCCAGCTGACCCCCTTCCAGATACAGAAATAGACGAGTACCCATGCAATAGCAAGGGTGATAGCCAGTGGGATCCTGACCTCCCCAGGCTTCTCCAGACCATCGGTCAGCTGATGCATGTTGCGTCTGCAGGGAATGAGTAGAGTAGTCTTACTACATCACACAAGGGCATCCTCGATCTCATACATGTAACACACATGGGTTCACGCACAAATATACATACACGTGTCTGGATATCCACAAAGAGCCAATCTGTGGCTTTCTTTTCTCACCCCTAAAGCTTTTTAAAGGCACCACAATGATGGGATGTCGTGCTTGTATGCATGCATGTCTGCATGCTAGTTTTCTCTTCCATCAATTTTTTCTTAATTTTGTTTCAGGCTATTTATTGCGTGTGCACATTATATGTACTAGTGGTGTCCTGGGGCATGTGGCTATTAAAGGGTTTGGTGAGCCATTGAATCATCACATGCAAACGGGCATATCAGACTCTGACCCTTGATTTGACCCTTCATCATGCACAGCAGGGAGGATGATGTTACTGTGTAACAGAAATCTCTTCACAACATAGAAGTATCCTTTTGATCTAAACAGACTCAGACGTCCAGCTTACTCCCAGAACTCCACCACGGCGCTGGTGAGGTTCCTGGTGTCTGGGAGGCTGTAGTTAGTGTAGCAGCGGTCTGTGTTCCAGGGATTTCCACACGTCTGCCATGGCAGATCCTGAAAATCCAAGAAAAACCACACACACAGACACACACAGCTCTTTTTACTTGAACCACTCTCCCACTGCCGAATCCCATTCTCTCTGGCTGTCGAGCAGCCAAGACCATGATACTCATTCGGGACATTGAGATTTCATGCTTTTCTCAGAAGACTGAATGCCTCATTGCCAAATGCATTTATCAATACCTTGTGTAAAGCCCTAATTATGTGGGAAAGGAAGTAATAAATGTCATACTGTGTTAAAGGCTATATAGACTTATATAAGAGACACTGGCAAATAGAGGCTGCCACATTACTAAATGAGTAGATACACAATAAATACAACAACTGTGCTTTGTGTGAAAAGAAAATCAGTAAGAAATCAAGATCCCTCAATTTTTGAAAGGTATATCTAATATTTATGACTGATGAGTTGGGTTTTAAATGCAAAATACTCACAGCAGTGAATGAGTTGTACAGATAGTAAATAGCCCAGGAAATGATAACAATGTAATAGATATTGAGCCAAAAGGACAGAACAGCAGCAGCCAGGCCCACACCTGAAAAAAACAAAACAAAAAACAATAGAACAAAACAAAGAATACAGGCATCATGTTAAATTGTGCTGATTTATGTGTTGCAATAAAATGAGAATAATAAAATGTGTAAGCAACGGTTTCAGAGCATTACATAATAACAAAGAAACCAAAGTTCTGACTTTGCATATGCCTGTTTTTCATCCTGGCCTTTATGAAGCAGCCAGTCAACACAGAAAAACAGAGTTTGGGGCCTTAAGAATACCGTAAAATATTGTTTACCTTTGAACACTGGAGCCAGCTTCCATACTCCAAGACCTCCAATAGAGGTGTACTGACCAAGAGCCGTCTCCAGAAAGAACAAGGGCATGCCAGCAAATATGAGGGTCAAAAAGTAGGGAATCAAGAAGGCCCCTGAATGAGAAGTGACAAGTAAAAGTGTGTAAGTGAAGGCAAACCATATACTACTGATGTTCAACATAATCCATTATGATATTTGGTAGAATGAGTGTTTAGTTTTAGACTGCTCCCCAGATCACGGCACAGGCATTCGCTTGTGCGCATTTACGCACGACTATGACTATGGGGAAATACTCTTAATATATACTAGAATTTAAAACATCCAGGGGCAAACTGTCACGGTTTGATGTCGAGACCTTTGCACTCCTTTTGGTTTATGGATAAACTGAAAATTGCCAAGAATTCCTCATTACCTCCGCCGTTTTTTCCACATAGGTAAGGAAATCTCCAGACATTCCCGAGTCCGATTGCGTATCCCACACAAGAGAGAAGAAAGTCAAATTTCCCACCCCACGTCTCTCTCTCGGGTATGTCCTTATTGGTCTTCTGCACTTTCACCACCAAGGTTTTGGGTTTGTCGTTTGGCGTGGTGGTGGGCGCGTCATTCACCGTCTCCGTTAAGACGTGTCCGTCCGAGGCTTTGGTCCCGTTGGTAGCCATGGTCACGATGTATGTTGGATAGTCCTGACCAGTGAAGAAGAGAAGGTTTCAGCACCAATCCAGACAGACAGCTGCTTATCCGTACTCCAAGTTCCCAGAGAAGAGCCGAGTAAAGACGGGCTGCTGTGAGTGAGCAGGATCAGACGCAGATGCACCTCAGTAACGGCCAAGCGACCCTGGAAACATAAAAATGAACAGTTAAAATTTCACAGAAAAAAAAAGACCAAAATTAGATGAGCTACATCCAAATTAACTTCAGTGAAATATGTCCTATTAATGATGAACTGAGCTGCGTACCTAAATTCTGCCTCAGTTGTTTAGGTTATTAACATTATTGAAGAAAGCTATTGAACGTGGAATAATTATTTTCTGCTGTTTTCTGGAAGAAGAAAAAAGATTAAACATATGACCAAAATTTTCTTTCTATTTTGTGTTAGCCTGGACTCAGTGTTCACTCAATTACAAAAAAAAAAGAAAAGAAAAAAGATGACAGTTTAATGACATTGAAACATATGTGTCCATTTTGCGTTTTCCATGAAATTTCTTCAGGGGTAAAGAGAAAAAAATAATCTGTCCCACGATCCGTGAACCCCACGGGATCAAATAAAGACTTCTCGTGCAATAAGAATCACTTTTAATTGCCTGGAGTGAATCCATGTTAGCGGAAATTTAGAGCCTGCTCTCGTCCTTGATTCATTATGCTCTAAATTCAATGGCCCACTTCCCACTGCTCCCGCACAAGAGAGGAGCAATTAAACACATTTAGGAGTCAGACGCGACGAGGTCTAACAAATCACCTGGAGAGGTTAATAACTCACTGGAGTTTGCAACTCCAGTAGACATTTTCTTCAAATATCCACAAGTCAGTGCTGCGATATTTCATAGTCATTCAACTCGCCACTTAATTAGTGTGGGCAATTACACACGACTTTAGATAACATTTTTAAAACACCACTTTAGAATGCATCTGCTTTAAAAAATGTGCGTTATTTTTTTTAATTTTATTTTTAAAGAACTTTTTTGAATGCAAAAATAAACGTCGGTTGAAATACAAGCGGATTTAACACGAAGCGCGCTGCCTGTGCTCCCCATCACCTGTTTCGTAATTGCGATGAGGGATATGCAAGACGGTTACATTCAGAGTAAGAGGGTATAGTAAATCTTTTTATATATATATATCGCTAAGACATGCATTTTATAGCAAAAAACGTTAATAAGATTCCAGGTTAAATTGTCGTTTTGCATCGGTCAGCTGGTTTTCTTGAGGCAGACAGTCACAAGAAAATTTGACAGCAGTTCATTTTATTTTATTTTTTTTTAACACAGATTGCACATTTACACTTCATATAATTGAAACACGTGGCTGCAAAACTGAAAGATCAAATACGCCTACCCCCCCGCAAGATAAATCTTCGTCGCCGTCAAATGAAGTGCAGCGCATCCGTGCGCAGTGCCAAAATCAGCGCATCTGCATATGGCAAATTCCTCAACGGTCCTCGCATGGAGTGAATATGTGAAACACAAAACTGCTTCGAATTTATATGAGACGTGTATTGCACAACAGAATACTTACAGCAAATCCCGCTACTTTTCCTGTTTCTTTCTCGAGAAAATCCAAATTTTTTTGTTAATTTTTTTGGGAAAAAAAAGTTACTTCCTTGCACTTGGACTGAGTAAGACCAAGGTGGGAACTTTGCATCCGACGAAAGCGAGCAAATGTACGATCCTGAGGGGGGAGGATGGTGGACAACTGCGTCTTTGAGAGCGAGGTGCTGTCCTTAAAGGAGTGGTGCTGAAAGAGAGGAGGGGAGAGGAGACGGGGAAAGGAGCTGCCGCCGTCTGAGTTGAAGCGAGCAGGGACGTAACATGGAGCGCAGGATCCTCACTCTCATCTACATAGCGTCAATGTCACCTCAAAGTCGACCCTCCCCAACTCCAACATTTCCACCACTGAGATGGCAGCGGGTTTGAGAGAGGAGCATCCTCTTGTCTCAAGGTTTTATATCCTTACTCCTGCAGCCTTTTTTTTTTTTTTTTTTACATCAGCAACTTCTCTCTCTCTCTCTCTCTCTCTCTCTCTCTCTCTCTCTCTGTCTCTCTCTCTTTTTCCCTCTTTCCCCCTCTCTCCCTCTCTTCCATTCTGACTCACTCAAGGGCCAGCTGATGCATACACTGCTAAGGGTTACTTAACATCCTCTGTTTGCCTAAAGTTCTTTCTAAAGTTCACCAGATACTATCAAGTTGACATTAACAACACATGTATAAGAAGTTGCTTTAAACTTCCCTCCATCCACATTTTGTGTGATGAGTGGGTAACAAATTGTGCAAAAGGGCCGAACTTGGGGTTAAAAATAAGTAGGGTAATGTTGCATGAAATAGAGAGGATACAGAGGAAGATGCCAATGGCTGCTCTAGCTGCTGGCAAAACATGATAAGAGGGTCCCAGCCAATAAAAAGAGCCAGAGAGTGTGAGATAAATTGAAAACTGCGCTTATAATCGTCTTAGCCCGCTGTCTTCCAAAATGAAATACCCTTGTGGAACATCCCAAATGAGCAGTCTTAATGCCTACTCTAACTCCCAAATCGAGATAAAATATTAGGGTCTCACTGGGAGATTACTCTCGTGGTTTAACAGTTAAAGTTTGAAAATGACTCAGAACTAAACCAACATTAATTTAAAAAGATTTTACATCTGACTGAAGTATGATGGATGAAAACTGTAGTATTTAACTTGTCATTTTTTTCCCCTTCGTTCCTTATTCTCCACACATTCTCCATATTTTTCTCATTGTGTTCATCTGCCCAAATCTTACACCTCCACCTTTGGTTCTTTGTGTCTTTATCCACCCTGCTGTAAGCTGTGCAGTGCTGATACAGCGCTGAGAAGCAACGCTGTTGAGAGGGAAGGAAAGAAAGCCCAGATGGTGAGCCAATGAGGGGTGCGCTAACCTTCTAATGATATGAAACTAAATTTTGCATTTCTAATCCCAACTGGCTGATTGGCCCGCAGGCTGTGGCACGTCTGATGTGCAAAAAGCCTCCCGATAGCCAGCAGCTCTCGCACAGGGGGAATGCAAAATGCCACACAGACGAGAGCTGGTGGTGCTGCGCTTGTGGCCCTGGCCCCACCTGACGGTGAGCTTGTGTGCACTGGAGCTTGTAATTACAGAAGGAGGTGGTAGTAATAGAGAGTGGAGTACAGGCAAACACACAGGCAGACAGCTGGCCTCCTGTCAGTTTCACTGCTCAGGCACAGGGGACAAAAGCGACGATGATCTGAAACTGTAGTGCAGATTATCGCTCTTGTGGGAAAGACAAAGTGGTGATACGGATGATGACGGTGATACTAATGACAGATGTATTTCTTAACTCAAGCTCATTAGCCAAGCCTTTTAGAAATTAACTACTCATTTATATGTGACTTTGCATGCATGCATGAAGATGCCCCTGGTCAGGCATCATCTTTTACCGTTCAAATTAATTATACTTTCATCTGTGTAAAATAAATGTAAAATACTCTACAATGACAACATGCAGATGAAGGTAGTTGTTATGCTAATATGATTTTGCGTTAAGCTGCTGCTGTTGAAGTATTAATGCATTCAGCATCTTTCACCTGATCCTAGCATGTTAAATAGCACTAAACACAAAGTGCAGTTCAGACTGATGGTATAACGTTTTCATCATCTAGGGAAGATCTTTTCAAAATTTTATTAAAAAATTTCAGATTTCAGATTTCCATAGACCGTGTCGCCATGTGTCTAAAAATGAAAACATATCAAGAAAAAGACCTGTAAGCAAAGTCAGGTGGACAGATTCAAATACAACCAACCGTGCTTAATGTAAAAGTGAAAACAACAAACAGACAAAAAACAGTGTGACAGTGTTTTTGTCACTTGGAAGCAGGAACTTTACAGTAATCCACTGGACATTACAAACAGAGACTAAGCCTGAAAACCATATCAACATAACTGCACGACTTTACAGTCATGTGGTATTATCCCACTAAAATTATATCGGTGTGGCTTACATTGATTGTTAGTGTGCTTTCCAAGTGTATTTTAGCATCTCAAAAAACACCTGATTAAACCAACATTTAAAAAGAAAAACCCAAAACATTGTTGTAAGTTGGCTTTGCACTTCACGGTTTATGGAAACCAATGTGTGTATTTCCGCATGTTAAAGAGAGATAAAGGCTGAGAGGTAAACAGAAAGACAGACTGTCAAACAGAGAGACACACAGACAGAGCAGGAGTTCCATACTACAGCTTTTTCATGTCTCTTAATCCTAAAAAGCCCCTATTCTTCTCGGGTGGTGCGGAGAGGGAGGGGCTGTTGTGAGGACGGGCTATGTGTAACACACTGAGGGCCCATAGAATGTATTTTGGCTCATTGGTAAGACAGTCAGGTAGGACGCTTCTGGGCCTCTCCAGAAGAGCCTCGGCGCGATGTTTCCGCTTGCACTGAAAAGATGGAGACAAAGTGATGTGTCTGTTGCTGGGTGATTCACAAAAGGAACCCTGGGTGCATTTCTTTAAAAGGGGAGGGTGGAAACACAGCGGCAAAGTAAAACAAATATTGGCCTCCCTCCCTGCCTCCCTCACTCTTCTCATAGCCAGGGAGGAATGTAGAAGTCAATGAGGGAGCTTATAGAGAAAATGCAAAGCCAAATTGTTGCTGTTGGGCCAGTTCATCCTTCAGTGCGCCAGCATCTTTAAGAGCTATATCAACCACGGTGGAAAGGGGCTCTTAAAAACTTTTGTCGAATAATGTCAGAATGACGGCTGATTCCAAACTTAACAGGTGGTTGTCAGTCGATGTTTGCCTTTACTTTTGGGTGCACATTTATGCAAGTTGTTCTCTTAATCAATTATTGTTAAAGGCCTGTCATGGTCCAGCCATCAGGGATGTGCCAAGCCAGTAGAGATGCGTGGAGGCATGGGATGAGTGATGTATTTCCTGTAAATAGGCCGTGACATTATTTTGACCCCTGTCATGATTTATTACAACATTTGTGATACAAGTTGAGAAAGGTTGCCAAGGTGCAGCAAACGAATATGCAACATGACATGCTCTCATGAGGTAAAAGGTCAAATGAGAAAGAAACGCTTGTCTTCTATGACTAATGACAGAGCTAGCATATGTCAGATAGGGAATAATTATTACTAGAAAAAAGGCAGGTGAAAGGCAGTGCTCTGTTTAAAGTCTTCGTCTTCGTCTTCATCTTCATCTTCTCCTGCTTATCTGGGTCCAGGTTGTGGGGGCAGCAGCTTCAGACAGGGAAGTCCAGACAGCCCTCTCCCCAGCCACTTCCACCAGGTCCTCCGGAGGAACCCCCAGGTGTTCCCAGGCCAGACCAGAGATATAATCCCTCCATCGTGTCCTGGGTCGGCCCCGAGGTCTCCTTCCGGTGGGACATGCCCAAAACACCTCTCCCAGGAGGCATCTGGGAGGCATCCTTACCAGATGCCCTAGCCACCTCAACTGACTCCTCTCGACGTGGAGGAGCAGCGGTTCTACTCTGACCTCCTCCCGTATGTCCGAGCTCCTTACCCTATTTCTAAGGCTGAGCCCGGCCCCCCTGGGAAGGAAACTCATTTCGGCCGCTTGTATTTGCGATCTCGTTCTTTTGGTCTTTACCCAAAGTTTGTGACCATAGGTGAGGGTTGGAACAAATAAATTGAGAGCTTCGCCTTTCCGCTTAGCTCGCTCTCTGTTTAAAGTGACACTGCAAAACTTTCCACACGTGCAGCAATCACGATTCCTGTCCTTCTAGTGTACATCAAACATCTACAGCAGGGGACCCCCAACTTTGTAGACCTTTTTTCCTTGCATGGGCATATAGAAAAAAGTCACAGGCAATCAATCCCAGGGCTCCCACTGATTCAATCATCAGGGCTTGGGCACCCTGGGCTTGAGAACCTGCTACCTGTTTTTGGTGATGGCAGACAGCAACGCCTGAAACGTCTTCCTTGTGTACAGTCTATTCCACAATTTGTTTTTCTTTTCATCCTTTGCATTTCTTGGCTAGTGAAAAGATGACAGCACACTAGCTGGAATAAAACTACTCTATACCCATTACACTGTATATCCTATTTCACCTATTCTCGTTTGTCTCCACTTACCTGGTTGTAACATGCTCAGAAGATCAGTGGGTGACACTGATGACCTGAGTTGGAGTAAACATGGAAAAACAGTTGTGTTTTCCTACATCCTTCTCAGCTCTATGTATAAACCATATCCTGTTAAAGGCTGCTGCTTTTGTCCACGGTTCCTCGGGTGGGTCATCATCTCATTTCTCCAAAAATGTTCAATAGTCAAGAATGTGAGTCTCTGGCACGCTCACAATGTCAAGTTGATTCACAATGGTGACATGCTAGTGTTTTAAAAGATCCCAGGCTATAGACAGCCCTTTATGCTGATGTGTTTTGCAGAAATCCATCGCCCGGTAAAATCTAAGAGGACATTCACACCTAAAGTGCAAGTGTGTGTGTGCAACGGGCTTCAGGGAGTGACAGGAAAAGCTGTGACAATTGTACTTCAGTGAAGAACAATTAGTTGTTTTGTCCATATTGAAATGTCTTGGTGTGTAATTCGAGAGTTGAGACAAATGCATTGCAAGATTAAATGGGTTGTAAATATTCACAACAGCTTTAAAAAAATGCTCTTCTGTCAAGTGAATGGGTTAGACAGAATAAAATCACACATTTTATTTCTCACATTTCCCACAAATACCGCGGCGTGTTTCTCCCCGAGCTGAGTAACACAAACTGCTAATATGACGTGTGAGTGGTGACCTGTAAACTGTCTCTTAAAAAGGTTTTACCCAGATACTGCTGTATCAGCATCTTCTCTGGTGTATTTACTGCAAGTGCTGACAACAAACGTACAACACCAGTTCAGTGGAAGGTGTGTCGGTTTTGGACATTTTACCACACACAAAGTCATGTTTCCATCACTTCTAAAGACATTACATTGACTTACATTCATTTCCTGGGGACGTACTACCAAAACCATATACACCTTGTACAATATTTTAGTATGAAGACTTGGTTTAAAGTTGGATGTTAACCTGCACAAGGTGTACATGGTTTAGTATTTGTCACTTTCAACATGAAGATTGCAAAACTTTTTTTTTTAGTTTGTACACCAAACCAATGTAGAAGATGTACATGATCTGGTTTACATCTAACTTTACATCTAACTTTTTTTTGACTAAAAAAGATGAGCAATGCAATCACATGTACACAAACTATTGTCAAAATATTCCTTGCACATGTGCGTGGAGAGCCGTGACACTGCATCTTGATCTGTATGTGTTAACCTGGCGATGTACAGAAATCTTTAAATGTGATAAAGATTTGCGAATGTGTAAAAGCGGCACTCAAATAACTGAACATAAATGCCCCACGAGTGATAACAGTGTTTAGCTTCAAGAGCTGGAAAAAAACAGATAATTTTCCATCCTCAGGTACATCAAGACTTTTTCAATTGATGGTATTTTTAGTTGTGCGTCAGCCAAACATGTCCACAGGTACAGATTTAAGGCATGGCACGTTATAATATGTAAAACTACAGTTAATTGAGAAGCACATCTGAGGCGGAAATTAAAAAGCGCTTAAAGATAAGTACCATCTGTTTCATGCATAATAAATTGGATTTACATTAATTTTTTTAAAGTGCATATATTTAGTGATTTCTTTACACACATAAAAATCATATTCCCATTTAAAAATCTCAAAAGAAGCTTGAATGCATACAAGACACATTTTTGCGACTCTACACACAGATTTTCGGATGAAATGTCAATAACATTAACTCCACTGCTATACATTAACAATCTGCATACTTCATTTACACATCGTGCCTAAACCCTTTAGTTAATGATTTATTTAAAATTAAATTAAATTAATTTGATTGACAGAGATTATAGCTTAAAGTCTGCATCCACCTTAACAACACCAACAAAACATAAACATCTGTATTTCTTTAACATTTTCTCTTTGTTACAGCGTAAATTGCAGAAGAATAAGATGAATTAAAGTCGAAAGTAAGTTGACAAAGTACCAGTTCTCCTACTGGTACTGTTTATCACATTGTTCAATGCACCTGCTCATTACAAATTCAAATACATGAGTAAAAGAACATATGTGCAATATTTCTCTCAGTTCAGTACAGGATCTGATCAGTTTTTTTCTGCAACCATGGGACAAAATTATTAGATAGTATTAAAAATCAAAACAAAAAATGCTTTTGCTTTTGTTAGGATGGCTAGTGGGTTGTTTTATGGGAATATCTTTGGCCTCTGGTTATACTATAATTTATAGCGGAGGGCATTTTTCTTGCTTGTACACCTGTGTTAAGGTTCCACATCAATCTCCTGTTTCATACAACATCAGAGCAGAACAGAATGGGGGGCCTTAAGACACCGGATGACTGGGTTTGATTGGCTTGTAGTTGGTGGAGCAACAGAAATATGAATTATGGGGCGGACAGGCTCACTGGAGTCAGGGAGGACTCGGCGGCTGGAGCTGTAACTGGGATGTTCTGCTCAACTGGTTTGTGTTGAAATGAATATATCTGCAATAAAGACTCTCTGCTTAAGAAATGGAGTCACAAACAAAAAGTAATCTGCAATAAAGACTCTCTGCTTAAGAAATGGAGTCACAAACAAAAAGTATTTGACTGATGTCACTGTACATCCTTGACTAAGAGCATAGTAACAATTCTCATCTTTAATCAGAGGTTGAAATGTGACGTCATCCATTTTTGTGCCTGCTTTGCAATGGAATGGAAAGAAACATCCCTTATTTGGGTTTCAACTCTGTTCCCCAAGCGGCTTTTATGGGTTGTTGCCCGTATTCAAAGTAATTGAGGCAGACAGAATGTGATCCAGGAGTCAAGATGGGTATTTCGACTTCATGGCTTTCACAGAATCGGCATCTGCTGCCACCTGCATCCTCTACACATGGCTGACTGATGTTACCACAAAAGAGGAAAGGAGTGACTGGAGAGAGTGATAGAATGTGTTAGTTATATCTCCTACACCTTATGTAATTTGTCTCTCCTGTGCAGTTTGGTGGTTAAAGGAACTGTTACTGTAAGATTCGTACGTTCAAAACTTCTGAGAAGAGTTTGGCGTCACGATAAATAGACTTTTTTTTTTATGAAGGAAACAGATTCTAAATCAGTTGAATTCACACAATAGTTCAAATGTAAAGCCCTGCTGTGATAAAAGAAATATGCGCTGATGTGTTGCTAGGCAACAGGGCTGTGGGCCGTTTGCTTGGTCGGTCACGTCCGTCTGGACCATTTTGAGGGCAAGGGTCTTATGCAAGGGTCACTTTAGAAGCAATGTGAGGATAAAACGAAATCAGTGCTTTAATTGTTAACTAACCTTTAATAAAGACTCAGAAGACAAAAAAATTAACATACAGGCAAACTGCAGTCCCAGCTAGACTGTGAGGTTAAATAGCAGTCTGATGAAGATCACTACAGCTGACAGAGAAAGAAAGAAATACTGTCCAGATCGGGGGTTAAAGACGGAGATGATGCTTGGACCAAGGGGTAAGAACTGCATACAGTGTCTCTTGGTGCGAAGAAGGACGTCACTGTGCAGGTGTTCTGATATAAACGCCGCAACAGAGACAAGCGGCTGAGGCTACACTCTGGCTGCTGTGCTCCTCCAGCTGCTGAATGCTCCTGTTATAGCAGGCTCATTAAGTTTTATTGAATCCCTATTACGGCTCCACAGATGGGGTTCAAGGGGTTATTTTAAATTTGGTTTCCTCCATCAAATGCTCTACATTGTTTTACAATGTAAAGCATTGAAAATGATCACTAAAACCAGTGGACAGTTCAGTCTGCTCTATGTGACACTCATTCAGGTAAGTTAGGCCAGCGGAATATTTCATTTTAAGCCAATATTAAGAGGAAATAATATTTGTACAGCGTATTTAAAAAAAAAACACACACACATTCTAGACAGTAATTTTCATATAACATAATTATTCTATGTAGTGTAACCCATATGAATCAGTTTTTATGAATGACACTTTCTCAATGAGGAGAAATAAGGCAGCAAAACAGTGTAACACAATTTTAATCAATATCCTCTTGTGTAACGTACGAGGTGATATTGATTCCTACGGGTATTGATTTTAGAATCTGTAACATCATTATTTATTGAATATGCACTGGCTCAATTCACGCATTAGTACAATAAATAACTGTAATTCTTTGTGGTATCAAAGATTGCAGAGGAGAGACAGCGATCAACCTTTACATGGATAACACTTAACTTTAGGTCCACACATTAACACAGTACAACCATGTAAGTGGAAGATATTGTATAAACAGATAATTTGGATTATTATTCATATACTGCTTTTAGATGCTAAAAAGGGGGCATTTAAATATAAAATGTAGTTGCAGTTTGTGTAATATTCAAAATTTAGCCATATGCATTTCGTTTCCACATCATTGTTTTAGCATAGAAGAAAAACACAAGCATTATTACTGCAGATTATTTAGAGTAAAGTAAAAAGGGACTTGGGATTTCCTCAGTCTTTCCTGGCTGCCATTTGTATTTGACATTTCAAGGACAAGCTTTTACAATCCTCACTCGAGGAGGAAGGTGAAAAACTCAGAGAAACTAGAATGTCTTTTTCATGCAGGTGCAGAAGATGTCTATATTGGGACTGATGCGCTTTTGACTGTTCACTGGCTCAAAGTGTTGCATACTGGCATCCCAAAATGCCGTAATACCATGAATGATCTTCATTCTGACATTTCTTTGATGCAATGTTTATATGTGAATAGATACGAGGTAGTCCAAGCATTAGAGCATTAGCCTTCCGCCATTGTTTTCCGTCACTGTGTGCATGTAATTACATATTCTGTGCTGGAAGGGATGTTTTCCCTTTGGAAAATTTGGAAAAATGCCCACACTCTTTTCAACCTCCTGGGAAACACATTTACCCAAAATGTTGAATAAAAATACGGGATGTAATCTAGGTTATAAATCACTTTTAGGTTTTTCATGTGTTCATGTGTACTGCCCTACCGTCTTTCTTTCTTTACCAGCCTAGATGGACCAAACGTTTGTCTGCTCTAGGTTAGTTCAGCATAATTGGCTATGTAATGATCCAGTCACATACTTTCTACACCCCACTTCCTCCTCCAGGGAGGGCTCAGAGCACTGCCCCATTAAACATGTTCAAAGGGGATGTGTATGTTAAGGTCACATTGAGTTTAAACATTATACTCTTATATGTCATGCAAACGCTGCTGCTTGCTGCGCGTAATCAGATCAGTCCAGGTTCCAACCTTGTGCTTCCACTTTCACGCAGCTACTACTGTTGGAGAATAAGCTCAGATCTGTGGAGGTTTACTCACATCAGTGTCCTGAGTTAAGGATTATTTAACAGTGTTGTTAACAGTTGGACATGTTGCTGAAGAGTAGCATGGCAGGTGTCCCAGGAGCCTGCTTTATAAGCCTTTGCTTACAGTAAACTCTCTGTTCAGGCTGTTTTACCGCAGGCTTCAGATTAAACTCCACAACTCCAGAAGTTTTCATTAACCAAAGGGATGCACGAGTTAGCGGCATGAAAAGGAGTTTTGGAGCGCTGTGGATTTAATCCAAAATAATCCTAAAAGAGCTGTTTTGGGACAGAAATGAGGTAGAAAAAATCCCTGACGTCTGTCAATATCGATCTGCAGTGAAACAGGAATGTATGACTATGTTACAGAAATATGAAGAGCCCATTAGAAAATACCACAGAAGTTTGTAATAATTGAATTGTTTATTCATTATTCTGTCTCGATTACCTTTAACAAATACAATTTGCCAGAAGCCCTATAGGAGACAACAACATATACAATAGTTCACAGCCAAAAACAAAGGGAGAGAGAGGAGCAAAAGATGGACGATAGCAGAGATTACAGTTAATTACAATTAAAATCATAAAGGTGCTATGCTGGATACTAATTACCAGTAGAATATGGAAAGTAAACCACAAACTACATCTCTTTATCAGCCCAGTCTCCAAAGAAGGTACACCTCTTGTACATCTAGTTCAAACCTTAAGCGACAATGAATGTGTGTGTCTTTCTTTTTTTCCGGTGTAATGAAATATTTTAATTGACAACATCAAAAACACTCATAGATGGGTCTGTTAGTTTCCTGTTTCTTATCGTCCACGTTTGATGAAATCGTCTTCCATCTTATGTCGTTTTACTGTCATTGTAATATTCTCATCCTTGTACTTTGATTTGAATTAAATTGAATCTGCCAAGTATAGAAATGAATAAGAATCCAGTGGAGTCAGTTGTTCTCATGTTCCTCTGAAGACTTGAGTCGTATTGACAAGGCGTTTAATACACTTGGTGCTGCACACAGTTACATAATGCACACATGTTTGTGAGGAATTTTACAGTATATGTGTGCAATGATAGGAAATGAAGGAGAGCAGGTGTCAGCAATCTCTCCATGCTCCCCCATTTATCCCCCATTCACCCGGACTGTTTCTATGGTAACGAATGAATGGATTGCCACATGGATGATTGGTGCCAATCCACCAGTCATTGGCTTCATAATGGATACCCACTCGGGAAAATAATAGTAAATTAACACAGAGCAAAGCCTTGTATGTATGAAATGTACCACTGGGGGAAGTGAAATGTCTCTGTCTCCAATGGTTACCACCTTTTACTTGAAGTAAATGTTTCGATTTTTAAATTGAATGTGACTAGCCCCGTACATACTGTATGAAATAACCTATTTTTACAAGGTGCTCCATTATTATGCAGATAAATGCAAGAAGTTGCTGGTAACTTTTTTCTTTTACTGAAATTTGCTTATTGACAGCAACATGCATCTTTTACTATATGTATAAATAGATGGAAACTAAACAAGCTTATCTTTGTGAATATCTTTTTAGCACCATTTCAGAGTAAAGTAAATGTTCCATCTCAGGCTGATATTAATCCCGGCAAAGCAATAAGAGGGTGACACATGTAACAGGATATATTTTAGCCCAGGATTCAGACATGACTGCACAGATGTAGGCTTCGCATGTCATCAAGCCGAAAGTCAAAACGGGCCAAGAAGAGAGTCAGGAGACTGTTGTCAACCGCTTTTTATTTGTGACTCTTTCTTAATTCCTTATTTATATTTTTCTCTCTTCTAGGATTCACTCCTACATTTCAAGGTTCTTATCAGGTGTAAAACTTTTCATCTAACCCACCAAGATGAGGGCTTTGCTGATCGATGGACATTAATTAATGTTGCACATCCACGGACATTATACGAATCTGATTATTTTTCACTTCCAACAACGAATGTACAGATGAACCCATGGGTAACAAGTATTTTGTTTTGTCATATGTCACACCAGCTATAACCACCATGGGTTATTTCCCCATGAGAAATCATCTGTCTCTGGTAGTTTTGGTAAGGAGATCTGACTGTTTTACAGCAGGTATGGTTCTTTCTAAGCAGTGAAACTATCCAAAGATAAGCTTTAATGTCATTGTACTAATTAGTTTTCAGCTCCCCATGTTGACTGTGTATTTATTGTCAAGGACTGTAGCTTCAATGACAGTGTTGTGGGGTGATTGTGTTCCCAGCTGCACTGCTGGTCAGATGCTGGGTTGTCTGTGTTGGCTGATTGACCTGTATCACTGGATCTGAACACAATTTATTCTCAAATAGAGAGTTCTGTGTCCCCACTGTGGCCGTCATCTTTGTCAGCTCAGCTGCCACCCTGTTGAACCAATAGCAGTACAGTGACTCTCTCTCTATATATATAATTAGATTAGATTAGATTAGATTCAACTTTATTGTCATTACACATGTACATGTACAGAGCAACGAAATGCAGTTTAGCATCTAACCAGAAGTGCAATAGGCAGTAAGTGCACGTGGCATAAATATTATGGTAAATAAGTATGGTACAGGTTGTTTTTTACAGCATATGGACAATATTTACAGATCAGAACCTATGTACAGATGAGACCATATATACAGGTTAATGAGCAAGATATACATAACGATTGAGTGAGGTACTATGAACATATTATACAGATGGATTTGTTCGTTAATTGTGAGTAGACTATAAACAGGAACTAGCATAACATAATTTACAATAGAGGAGATGGCAGATGATAAATTAGGCGATACAAAAACAGATGACGTGAGCAACTTACAGTGCAAAAATAAATAATAGCAGTGGCTATCTAAGTTACTAGACTAGTGCAATATTCGTTACATAGTACTGTGCAAACAGACTGTATAAAGTGAGCATGTGCAGAGTAGTCCAATAGTGCAGTGGTGATGGTGTAAAAGTCTTTGGTCAGTGATTGAATGATGAGTTAAGGGGTGTGAATTGGTGTGTAGGGGTCAGCAGGGGTCAGCGGGGGTTCGAGTTCAGTAAGATCACAGCTCTGGGGATCTTTTTAAGGTATTGAAATGTACACCTGTGAGATATCTAAATACCGTAAATCCTCTAATACAGGCCCGGGCCTTTATTTACTCAAGCGCATCGCGGCCCAGGCCTTTATTGGAAGGAGGCCAGAATTAGAGGCAGGCCTCAATTTCTATTTGAGCAAAACGAACTACCAGTAGAATGAATAAAAACAAGATTTTGTATCTATTTGAACCTATAAAATATGAGAGAGGGCGCAGTGAGCACTGATTCCACGACCCCAGGGAAGCGGCGAGGTGAGATGCGGGGGGTCGCTGTAAAGCTCGCGGCCGGAACCGGCGAGCCATCTTCGCCCCGAGCACTTCCAGGCCGACCAAGAGCCGGTCGCGGCGCACCGCCACGGAGGAAATGCGCCCGGCAGGAGAGGTCCCGCACACCGTGCCGCCGAAACCTTGACCCGCCGAGATGGTTCTAATAATAGCCCCGGCCACTATTAGAGACCCGGCCACTATTACCTCCGCTGACAGCGAGACCGGCCAATGTTGGAGACCCGGCCGGTAATGGAATACAGGCCAATATTAGAGGATTTACGGTACTCCTACAATGACAGTGGCCAGTTGATTTTTAAGTGATTTATTTTCTGACTTTGTAACTATACGATATACACAACATTGTGCACACAATAGCCTGCAAAGAATTGCGAAATGAGAACGTTTCACTTTGGTACACCGTGTCTTGAACATCTTGTTCTGTGTTGAGCATCCACGCTTGTAACTGTGTGATACATCAGTCCTCATAACCATGATCCATCAGATGCATGTGAGATATTAGACAGACATTTCCTGAATACTGAAAGATTTTTTTCTTGCATTAGACTGGTATACATCTACGGACAGAATGCCCAGATTACCATCCCTGTATTTGGGACAGGGAATTGTGGTGGTCTACACAGCTTTGCAGAAGAAAATCACTGTCCTTAGTGTGACAGCTGGAATCTGTCAACATATGTGACAATTAGAGAGTGTCGTCTCTGGACAGATGCATGACTGATGAGCACATAGGGATGTCTATTAAGGCAGAACCTACAATCTGCACCATCAATCAGCAGGTCAAACCACCCTAAACTCTGAACAAGTGGTCAAGAAAGAAAGGACGACACTAACTAATGACAAAGCAGATATGTGTGTGCAACAAGGTGCAGAATGTGAAGACTACACAACACGGCCTGCTTCCTCTCTTGTGCTCTACTGTCACTGTTTCCTGTCGATGCAGATGAAGCATTTACATTTAAGGTCCGTCCATAAAACATGCAGAAAGAAATGCCTGTTGAGGATGCCAATTACAGAGCTATGTGAGGCCATTAAAGACTGTATTGATCTTTTTTAATGGGCCATGTATTCGTTGTATGAATGCAGATGTTAACAGCTGTGCAGAATTATAGTTATGGCGTGGACCAGGCTTCTGTCAGTTCTTAATAATTTATGAGTAGTCAAGAGGAGATGACTCTTTTTCTATATGAAGGAACAAACTTACCTTAGTATTTTTTTCTAAGAATATTATGTGAAAAGTAACATTCATCCAGTGTTGTCCATTTTAATAAAGTGTGGAAGGAAATAATAATGTTGGGAAGCAGGCACTTGGACTTTTAGGTAGGTCCTAATCTTTTCAGTGATTTTACTGATGCCTGATGGCTATACATGATAGATGGCAAAGAGAGATCACGCTCAAGATTATGGATAATTGGTGTGACATTGTTCCTTTGAACTTCATCTTTCTGTCCTATTTCAGGATTGAGTCTGCAGGACATGGATATATTAAAATCCATTTACACATTCAAAGCAAGGCCATACATTTACGAAACTTACTACGACTACATTCTTCAACTGAATTATGTTACAGAGACAAATGAAACTGAGTAATGAATGAACTGAAATGATCAGCTCATGGTTGTATGCCTCTGCCAATTTCTTAAGTTGCAGTTTACTTCCTTTTCCTCCCAGGCTCATAATATATGACGTTAACCTCCTGTATTAAAATATCAACATGTCGTTATTTTATCATATTAGACATTTGTGTGAAATTCTGTTTTCATGTATGTGTTATATACGACCAAGTTTGTGATTGGTAAGGTCACAGTGATCTCTGTTTCTTGACTTCTGAAAACCAAATCCTATTCACTTTAGTCTAAATTGACATTTGTGCCTAATTTGAAGTAATTCCTTAAAGGCATTCCTGAGATATCGTTTCATGAGGATGGAATTTAATCAGATCTTCCTTGATTTCGAGAGAACGTTTTTACCAAATCTGGAAACAACAAAAAAAATATTGTGTTTACAAGAAAGGACAACTCATAAATATAAGGTCTCTGGTATCTCCAGAGTGCGGTTTATCTCATTAATAACACTGTTGTGAAGAAGTTTGAGTGATATTATTTTCATGATATATTACACCGATTCTCGTCCAGTTTTCATAAGCTTTAGCTAAGGGGGAGCTGTGGAGTAGTGTTTAGAGGTGCAGTCTGGGACCGAGGGGTCCCAGGTTTGCCTCCCACTGTGTCCATGGCTGAGGTACCCTGAGCAAGCATCTAATCCCCAGGCGCAGTCCAGGCTGCTGCCCACTCCTCCAACTGTACACACGACTGTGTGAACAAATGGGTTGGTCAAACATTAGAAACTGTAATTTCTCCATTGACAATTAAAGGTTAAAAAAAATAAATAAATTAAGATCATTCCTAAATTTCAATTATATACCATGCAAGATCTTAAAAATTATGAAGGAAGAGTGTTCTTCAAACCTAATTCTTCACTATTCCAGACTATTCCATATCCTGAATAAAAACAAAGTACTTTGGTAAACAGATATTGTTCTGTGCCACTTCTATCTATAAGACAACCACAAAATCTCTGTCAATGCCAGTGAAATCTGTTTCCTTTTGGCTGTCTCAAAGAAAAGACGGGCATTTTATTTATATTGCAGCTCCTGAATAGACATTTAGTATGAGGAGCAGATGTGTTGTGACATGGCTCTCAGGATGGTTGTCTGTTTGGCTGACTTGTGATGCAGACTGACAATGACAAATGAAAAGGTTCCAGCGGGTGTTTTGTAGCTGAGCCACCCGCTGAAGCAGAACGCAAACGGGGACCGAGGTAACCTTGCCAAAGTACCCAAAGGCTTATAAAGTGGTGCAGCCTGATAATGTGTAATACTTTGTGACATATTACAACACCAGTCCCCTTAAAATGAAAAGAAACTGAAACAAAGCTGGTCAACCTCCTTTAAGGCCCACTTAAAAGAGTCAAAACCACAGTAGCTATCTGACATTTCTGGTGGTTCAGGGTTGTACTTTCATGTAATTTAGGGGACGAAGAAGCAACAAAATAAAAGCAGCAACAGCTGAGAGAAATTCCAACTTTTTATCTGGTCAAGATCAAGCTTCCTACAATCCAGTAATGCAACTCAGTGTATTTTTCAGTAGACCACATCTTTCAAACAACACAACCCCAGTTTGTAACATAAGACATTTCAAGCTTAACTAGCATTAGCGCCAATCATGATTACGTTTCTGGAGCAACAGAGGACATTATACAACTGTTTAAATGGTTGCAACCATGAGATATTAATTACCATTTCTATGTAAAATCCACGGGGTGGAGTTTTACAGACACATTTTTGTATCAGCTACATTTAGTTCAGTTACAGATGTTCCAACAGCAGCTTCCCATTAGAGCCACTGACAAAATGTTTCTGTTATGAGCTTTTATGTCAACAAGTTAGTTAAAGTACTGGCCATGTATTTGGCAATTATTATAATATTTCGTACCCTGCCCACCATCCAATGCTGGCTGGGATATGTTCCAGTCTAATGAAAACCACTGAAGGGTAAGTGGTTATAGAACAGCTAAATATGGTTAAATAACATTCATTCATTCATCTTCTGTAACCGCTTATTCCTGTTAAGGGTCGCGGGGTCTGCTGGAGCCTATCCCAGCTGTCATCGGGCGCAGGACTAACACAGAGAGACAGACAACCATTCACACTCACATGCACAGAATCACCAATTAACCCAACTTGCATGTCTTTCGACGGTGGGAGGCACCGGAGTACCCGGAGAGAACCCACGCAGACACAGGGAGAACATGAAAACTCCACACAGAAAGGCCCAGTCGGCCCATGGATTCGAACCCGGGACCTTCTCGCTCAGTGCTAACCACCTCCCTACTGTGCCGCCCGTTAAATAACATTATTTTTTAATACTTTATTTTAAGATAATTATTTTATTATACGTATGCTACAACTGTGTATATTGAAATAGGATTAATATGATAATTATTAAATGCAGAATTCCTTGAAAATATGCCTGCATTACACATTTCTCATTCAGTCAGTTACAAAATCTCTTTATTTTCCAACTAGGGGCTTTTAATGACTTTACTGCAGATGTTCAAAAATATTTTTTCTTAGTTTCTGTTATTTATTTTGTTAGAATTGACATTTGATGCAGAGAGAGATGACGCTATCTAAATGAATTCCCTGTCCGTAGCCCTCAGGTGAAATTGACGGTTAAGCAGAAAGAAAAAATCTGAATATTATGCAATGAAATGAAAGGATATTAGCGAAGAGTTGCGGTAAAAGAAGAGAAGGTTGACAAAGGTAGATTAAATTAGTGACTCAGCAAGGGCGGAGGTAAAACTGATTCTGAAAGAAACTGGAGAGAAATAGATTGGGAGCGGAACTGGGTGGTGCAGAGGAAATGGAAAGGACATGAGACCAAATATGAAGAGCTTCAGGAGTGATAAACAGAAGGAAACAGAGAGGAGAAGGAACGGTTGGAGTGGGGGCCATTGAGCTGAGAATTATCAACAGCTAGGCGCTGCTGCTGGCTTAAGTATTACATGTCTACATCACTGAAAGGTTACCATGATCGGTACTGACAGCTCTGCCTACTAGGCTCAGACTGGCATGATTTACTCATAGAACAGCGAGGAGGAGGGCATAGGAACAGGAAATGAAGATCAAGGATGAGAAATAAATACAAGGAGAATAGACTGAAGAGGAGAGAAAATGGAAGGAAGGATGGAATGAGATAGGAAACGGTGTGTGTGTGTGTGTGTGGGGGGGGGGGGGGGGGGGGGGGGCAAATAAGAGAAAGAAAAAAACTCAAAGTGAATGAAGGAAGGGTGACCTCGAGACCTTAAATGAACACACATGATTGCGTGATGCTGAATCATTAGTCCTGAAGTAAGAGCACTAGTCACAGTGCCATTTAATAAGGGTAAGAGGAGGACAGTTGTCCCAGCTAATAGCCACACGAGACTATTCCTGTATACAGGGAACAAAAACAATTATGTTTTTATACAGGGAGTTTGACATTAAAAAGTTGTGTTGAATGTACCCTTTAGGGCAGAAAGCTGAGGACAAATACAAGCTTATCTAACCAACCTGGCAGTAGTTAAATTAGCTCCTGCCTCAGTTCTGCTTCTCTGTGATGTCCTAAAATGATATGTTATTGTGAAGAGAGTTTCCCCTTTATTCAGTCGTGTCTTTGTGTCAAACTTTATTTTGTGGTTAGAGTTTTTAGACTTAATATGTGACAGGTGTATGTATTAAAAAAGAAACAGAGACAATTGGTTAATTTGTGTAGGGAAAGCTTGTCTATCAAGCAGCTGCATGTAATTGTAATTGTGCAAGTAATTGGCATTGTGTGACTGGGCAAAGATGCCACATGAAAAAAAACTGCTCTTGTGCAAATTTCAAATACGAGATCAAGATTCAAGGTAACAAGTTTCTTTCTCTTCCTTCTGTCACAAAGGAGCCGGGTCATCACTGCTTAAAGCTACAGTGTAATGTAATTTTTTTTCTTGTTTGCTCGCCTGAGGCCACTAGTGTAGCCCCCATAATCCTAGGAAAGGCCACAATCAATTCATATGTGCTCCAGTTTGACAGTGAATCAGTATCTCTTATGCTTATTTATGTTGATTGACAGTGAATTGTTGCTGGAGGAAACTACCATTGGGAATCGTTTCTGCTCTGCTCCACTGTAAATGAATTTTAAAGTAATTATAGAATGTAAATGAAAAATCCATTTTTGCTGCCCGCCAAGCAATGTGCTGAAAATGAAGTGACTCAGTTCAGTTCACTTCTTCATTTTTTAAAGTAATATTTACTGTCTTGCGGGGTAGACCATCGATTCTGATAAAGAACTCACCTTAAAAACTACATTTACAGGCGGAGAAAGGATGAGCGAAGAAGGAATCCTTCTTTTTAGATGCAAGACATGCTATCGTTGTCATCAAACAGTCTGTCTCAGGGCAGAGGTAACTGATTCTTTCAATTCAGCAACATATGATATTGTTGTTTGACAAATAGTGCATATTGTATATACAACTACCCTCCAGAGGACAAGCAGTTACAGAAAATGAATGAATGAATGTAGATATATATAACTGCATGCTTTGTTTTGCAACTTAACCCTTAATACCCAATAAACGCTAGCCCTTTTCTTGTTTGAATGAAAAGTTATTTTTACCAGTATTTAATGCATATAATAGATCTGATGTTTAATGGAACTTACACAGATCTGTTAAGTAGTAACTACTTAACTTTTGAGACTTCTGCATAACATGCACGCTAAACAGAACCTTAAACATAATTTAACCTTTGAGCCTTTCATTTGAATTTGAATTTTGGGAATACGACAGCATGTAGAGATCTACCAATGGATTATGATTTACATTGCGCTATGTTCTATTTACCTTGCATTGAAACAGCACAGAAATAGCGCAATAAATAATAAAAATACATTTTATACTGTATATAAAGGCCCTTGGGATGAGGAAGAGGAGCTGCTGCTGTTGCGTTTGTGCCCAAAAACTACTCTTTAAATCTTCAGCTTCAGTGATGCAAAAAGACCTTGATATAACTAGCCCTGCTAACACGGGCTCATTTCAGTTTTATTTAAAGGACAAGCCTTCCCAAAGGCAATACCTAAGTAATGCTGCAGTCGAATACCCATTTGTCCATGCAGACAGAGCATACAGTAGTAGAGGGTGTGTGGTCAACAGCATTTGTATCTCTACATTTTCGTGCACCACAGCATCTCTGCAGATGCAACAAATATGCAATAGCCTGAAGGTGGCTGATTACTAGAGCTGTCTCTAACTCCGATGCAGTGTGTGAAGTCATTTTAGCTCATTGTCATAGATAGGAATTACATATTTTCAGTGATCAGAGATACAGTAGCTATACCCATTCCTGCTATCTTTTCCAGGACCATGTTATCAGGACTTCAGGATGCAATCCTTTTACTGTGTGACCAACCCTTAACACACCGTCGAGCCTGGAACATCAGATAATCACCAGTAAGACAAAAGAGATGGAAAAAAATGTATTCCGCTATTTCACTTGACTAAACCAAAAGCTTTATTTATTTATTTTTTTTTTTTGAGTTATTCAATTTATAAGAGGAAAGTTTAATAGTCCGATCTAGAGAGTGATATACTTCCATATTGATTCCATATGAATTAAAATTTAAAATTAGATTAACTGTTCAATCTAATAGCTTAGTTGTAAGTATTTTTTCCTTACTACACATGAGCTACATACGTTTTAAAAACACCACATTGGCATTACAGACTGAAGATAGTAAAACCTGCAGGCCTGACTTCAAAATGTATTGTCAGTTTTGTCTAAACTTGCTGCATATTTGAAAATAAATACACTCAGATTGAAGTTTTCAGTCACTGTTCATGCAAATGTCATCTTCCAAAAAGATTTCTGATATCTTTATCATACGGTCGTCATCTGTTCAGGCTCAGTTAGATTGTGGAAATTAGTGGTCTTCTTTTTAATGTGTGGTTCCAGTATTGCTAGTAGTATCCAACATGCTGAAAATGACCTTAAAATTATTGGATCCTTGACAGCTGGGATTGGCTCCAGCAGACCCAGCGACCCTTAACAGGAACAAGCGGTTATAGAAGATGAATGAGTGAATGAATGAATGATTGGATGCTTCACCAGCAGGTGGTACAGTAATCCTGAGTGCTTGATGACTCCATTTCGACTCATACCGCACATCTTTTATATGAAATAGTGATAATAAAACATACTGACTAAGAGTACAAGGTTTCTGTGAGGTGGATGCATGCATTAAATACAGACTTGATGTGGAAATGCTTTGACAGTAAATACAATACATCATAATTCACAAGTTTATTTCACAAGTTTACATGCAGCCTGTGAGTGTTCACATTAAGCATATTGCTCTAAAGAATAAAGCTTTATTGAAATATCACCTACAGTCGTCTTAAACCTAAAGAATCAAAACTGGAGTCTGAGAAATAAGTGTATGAACATGCAGCCTAAAACATCCCATACCAGCACAAAAGGAGTAGGGACACATGGTGTTCAGCAAAGTTAAGCATGAAATAATATCCTGTCCAATAGCTGATGTGTGCTGCGGAAATTTGAAAGGATGTGATGTGCAGGCTGCATCCACAGAGTCTAAAATAGCTTCTCACCATATTGCACTCACAGAGGAGAAGAGGCACTTCATACATACAAGAGCAAAATGGATAAGATCGCCTTGGGCATCGAATTAGGACCAAATTAGACTCCTCTCGTCCTATGTTATTTCTGTGCAGCCACTCATGGCATAGTAAACCAAATAATCCACTTGTTATCGCAAAGCACATCATTATATGTTAATAGCCTTTCCACGTCGACATGCCATTAGGCATAGCGACTTTGGGTAATGTGCTATGCCACCGTTTGCGGATTCATGGACCTCTATCCCATCTCAGGCGATGTACGTGAGTGAGTAAGTGAAATATACATCAGAGCGTGTTTCAGATGCATTGTTAAAATGACTAATAAACGTCATTATTCCGATTTGATGACCATAGGTGAGTCCTGATGTGACGGGACCACACTAATGGTGCACACTGCATCATGTGAGTCACCATCTGACAACAGCGACTGAGAGAGAAAAACATGGAGGAGGGTAGAAAGTTGGCAAAAGAAAGGAAGAAAAATAGCAGACGAAGCCAACGGAGGGAGAGGTGAGGACAAAGAAATATGAAGTGAGGGTGAGGCAGCAAAAGAAAAGGAAATTAATTAAGTACAGAATTAATGTTGGGATGAGAAGGAAACATTTTAAAGCTGCCATTTGGGTCTTTGACCTGGCAGACAGGCATTTCAGACACGCTTCAGTTCTCTCTGCTGAGACTGGGCGCACCTTTGGCCCTCTTCCTTTTAAATTTCATAAAAGAGACTCATTTTTAGGAAGGTGACACTATAATTCTGAATTAAAATGCGACTCCAGTGTGAATTCCTGTCATAAGAACATAAATTGTCTTTTATTCGTTTTTTTTTTTAAAACATACCCTATCTCTTTGAAGCAGACAGTCACCAAAATTAGCTTTTCTGATGTGTAATTGGTAACTTCCTGAGCTCTTTGTTGCTGGCAGATATAAAATCAGGAACGTTTCGCAGATTTCCCGCAGGGAATTCAGCTCTCACCCATCTAAGCTATGGTGCACTGTGTGTTTTCAAGCATAAGGACAATGATGCTCTACTGTAGCTGTACTGTATACACTCCAGCTTTATGGCTGCTGAACACAACCGTGGGAGGCACTTCATCTTCCAGTTATCGGTTTCATCTCTTTCTCTCTCTCTCATGCAAACAGACTTGCACCATCTTTCCTTCCTTTTTTCAGATAATAGTTGGATTATGTGCCGAGACTGTGAAGACCGCTTCTATCTCACACTGGCCAGATTCTTTTCATGTTTAATCCCCCAAAAGGCACTCTTAATGCCCCATAAAAATCATCTTAGAAATGTCTCTTACAAGGAGGAGTCTTTAACTTGTCTGACATAATTAACATCCAAGTTCATTTACCAGACACGTGTTGGCATGCAAATCCAAAAATGGTAACCCGCTGCAGCTCATCCCACAACTATTTTAGAACATATGTTGAAAGTCTTCAGGAGCATTTTTACATATTAGAACATGCATATTCTTTCCTGAAATCATATAATTAGACCAGCTTCTTATCAGATCGCCAAATGCTTCGGGGACATATTCTCCTTGAAATTAATTTTATTTCACACTTTATTCAGAGAGTGGGAAAGAGATATAAATAGAGGGAAACAGAGAGGGAGAAAACTATAAAAATAGGATGGCAGAGAACAAGAGAGAGGAACAGCAAGATAGAGGGGCAAAAAGAGCTGAGGAAAATGGAATAGACTGACAAAAGACCTCCAGAAAAAAAGAATGAATTCACACCAGCATAGATCTCATGAGTAAAGCCGCACCTTGGCACTTTGGCCGCTGATTTGTTTCTTGAAAATCAATGCGACAATTCAAATTTTTGATTCCAAACTTCCATTACATCTGATTATTTTATCACAGACATTGCATTGTACATAAGACTCTAAAACAAGCTTGTGACTAGTATGACAGTTATCGTCTTAATAGAGCCTGCTGGAGAATTTGGTATTTAGCATTTAACAGCATGCAAATGTCATTATTTTGCAAGTATTATTCACTAAAGTACTGGATGAACAGAAATTATGGTGCAGGTTGCGGGCTCACCAGAATTATTTTAGTGCTTTCTGTTTGGGAGATGAAGGTCTGTACCTACTAATATAGCTGTTAACAAATCTCCAAACCAAGTTTCTCATAGTGGCACTTGAGGAAAAGTAACGGGGTCCTTATTAGGTCATTAGGAATCATGAAAAAGGTAATACAGTAACGCAAAAAAGTATGCTTGTAATTAATTAATATACTTTCCAGCCAAATGAGCCTTCAATTAAAATTAAATATGGACTTCAAATGAAAGCATCACATTCAATAGTCAGACTCATTTCATTATATATATATATAATGTTGAACATGATCTATTGAAGCAAAATGCAATATGGAAACATGTTGATGCATTAACCTTTGTGAACATATAGCACAATTCATCTCAAGGATCTGAGATCAATAAATAGCTACAGACAAAAATGTCAGATCTGTGCAGCGCGATAAAAAAACTCTAATATTTCCCAAATTAATTCATGGAATAATCAGTTGGTTTACCAGCCACATAAAACTGGGTCCTTGGCTCAGGTTTAAAAGGTTATGCTCTTATTAGCACCACCTCTCTGTGCTAAACCATACTATAATCTAAATGACTGCTTCAGTAGATTTGTAATTCCCTCCAGACGTATTATTTGCTCCATTACTGAAGCGGTCCAATGCAATCTACATTAATCAACCTGAATGTTGGTTTTCACGACCAATCACAAACCACACCACATACCCAAGCCTCAAGACAGTTGTCACCCCGAGGAACAACTTAATTTCTTTTTTTTTTTTTTGCCCCCACTGTGGGGTTTATTTGGTAACCTTTCTAAATGGTAGGTGTGGAGCGCTGGGACTGAGTGGCAGAAACAGCGGCTCACAGGGAGGTGTCACTGCCTGCAGCCAAACTCATCGACATTCATGTTTTCACGTCCCCGGACTCCAAAAGGTGCCTGTATGTTTGTGTCACTGCGTATATGTGTAGTTTGCGCCACGGGATCATCACGGGGTGTTGCTGTGTTTTTATGGCCGTTTCATGTAGGTGTGAACAGTCCTTCTGTGTGCGCGATGGTGTCTCTGTGAGTAGTGCTGCTCCAGATGTGTTAGCTTCGTGGTGTGCGACATATTGGATGATATGGATATTTAGAGTGGCAAGCGAATTTGAACACTAAACATTGAGTGCTTTTTAATGTGAGGCCATGAAAGAGCGCATAATGATAACTCTTTCTGTTAATAGCTCTCAGTTCATAGTTCATTTCATTTTACCCTCTGTGTGATGTTCACTCTCTGTGGTATGGCTTTAATACGCTGCTCCACATTACAATCAAGCTGGAACTGTAGATAAGAATATTCAAAAGGTGGCAGTTTCTTATATTTCCCCAGTTTAGTGGGAAATGTTCCAACAGAAGCTTAAAGGTCAAATTAGACTGTTAACCTCAATTACCCCGTGCTTTACAACAGAGGCTAGAGGTCGCTCCCATGATGAGGTGTTACATTAGAGAGTGGCCAGAGGTGTTTTTGGATGGATAGCACCTCTCTCTCTCTAGAGAAAGAGGTCGATTTGTAACAAGCATACAGGTATTGATAAATGACAGGGTCATAAAACGCATATGGAAAAAAGCACACGCGTTAAGACACATTTTTTACACAAAACCCATCCCCTAAAATCAGTTAAAGTTCAATATTGTTTGTGAAAATCACCAAAGGCAGTGAGGTATGCGTTCTCGCAGATCATACACAGAACACCCAACATGCTATTTTTGTTGGATTTAGAAGATAAATCTCTGAATATTACTGTAAATGTATTCAGACCATCAAAACTGGATGGTGTTTGTGCAAAATGCCTTTAAGTTTTATTGATTTATTTATTTTCAGTTAATAGGAGCTATACGGGGATAGTTTGTCGCATACAACAAAGCAGTGCACAGTCATGTATAGGGGCCGTCAAGCTAAAGCTAATTTGCGGCCCACGTCCCCAATTATGCTTTTAAATCTATTTTTTAAAGAAATTAATCTATAAAAGAACCAGAAATGTCATGTTTATACATTATGTGTGTATGTATGACTGCATATATAGACATGCAGTTGTCGTCTTGTGTACTGTAGGTGTGTTATAGTATGCACCCATGAACAGTTGTTTCCATTGACCAAATCTCCACCAACATTTCAAACCATTAAATTCTTACAATGTATAAAGTGGTTAATTTGACACCAGCTGCAACCTTTGGTGTCCCTACTAGAAAAATATATTAACAAAAGTTTATTTCACAGCTTATATTCAAAATTCATACTGCGTCAGTAATCGCATTCCAGCTGTATTCGGTGGTTTTATTGAAACCTTTAAAATAAACGCACCAAACTGTGTGGAAAGGCAATAACTGCACATCATGAAGTAAAACTGCCCCCCATCACTTTATTTCAGCGTACACAAAAAGAGTCACTATGACTGAGTGATGAATAGTGATTGAAGAGTTAGTGTAGTTAGTCAGAAAATACTCACAGAGAAGGCAGTCCTTACTTTTTCACAAAGACCTGTGATATAAATCTTTATCCATTAACTAATTACTTAATTAATTAATACATTATCTCTGATCTATGGCACCTCATCTCAAGTCATTGATTCAGAGTTAAAGAACTGCACATTCTCATGACTAGTTCCCCAGTCACATATTTGTGTAGTTTTGTAAAGTGTAACCATCCAGTGTATTTGTTGAACAAGGACTCTCACAGAAAACAGCGCTGTTCTCGTCTGCTGCAGAACAAGTTTCATGTTTTGTGCAAGTTAGACTCCTTAACTACAGTTTAACAGACCAGGCTCACAGTACTAAACAATGTTCTCTGGAGCCTTCACTAAAATACAGCAGAGCTGGTGTCCCACCTAACCAGTGACCCATTCAGCCACATTACTTGACAGTGAAATTGGAAACGCTGTCATTGGCTGGTCCCTGAATGGTGACTTGACCCACTAACACTAAGTGAGTGTGTGTGTGTTTATGTGTGTGGATGGAAGGATGGAAGTTGGTGGGGGTGGATATGTGAATGTGAGCTGGTGGGTATGCATGTGTGGATTGGCCAGTGTAAATTCATATTCAAATGTGGGGTGAGATAAATTGTGTAGCTGTGTACATAACGTTGTTGTTTGCTTTTCTTCTCTCTCTCCCTTTCTCTGTGTGTGTGTGTGTGTGTGTGTGATACAAATGACACCTGCACAGCAGAAGAAGAGATTTCCAAGGTCAGGGATAAATCAACAGAAATTACACAGCTGCCAAAACCTATTACTGCAGAACTGCGTAACACAGGGCCTACCCAGTGGGCACAGGCCACTCTACTAAGCAAACACACATACACACACGTACGCATGTATACCTTCTGTAGGACACAAACGGACAAAAGACCGCAGACACACACAGAGTAAGACAAATAACTTATAATCACACACTTATGTAGTATTGTGTGTATGAATTTCATTGTTTAGTATTGTCATCACTCGTCTGTGTAATTCAGTATAAAAACAGAACCATGAAATAGGGTATCTTCAACACATGTAATCAACCAAGACAGATTTGGTGATGGTCTATAAAAGCCTCCTCTCAGTGGCTAGTAAAATTAAATTTACTGTAAGCAGCTCTCGACCGAGCATGACCCGCCTCCCCCCGCCGAATTTGTAACATTCACTTCATCGTTTCACGGTTATTCGTTCATGCTCGCTGCATACAGGCAGAAAATCACTGTCCAGCTTTTGGGTAAAAGTGATTCAAATCCAACTGTGAAATCGTAGGACGGTTACAGAGCAGCTGATGTGAAGATGTAAGAATATTGAAAACTTGTGCGTTTGCTACTTCACAGTTCAAACGTGAGGCTTGCAATCTAAATTTAAAAAATAACTTGATTCTGGATTGACCCTTTGGTTAATTAACAAACACTTCCCTGTTGCTTCAAGCACGGCAGTGACACTAGTAATGATGATGATGATAGATGGTGGTAATGCAGAGTATTTCAGGCTACACTTCACTTGCCGCCCACTGAAGAGGAGAACGATTGCGACAGAGAGAAAGAAAGATGCCTGGGGTGTCCTAATGCGTCTTCTCCTCTGACCCATGAGCTGAGAACTCCAAGAAGGTGCAGGGGCAGGTCCCATGTGACACCCTTACCCATGTAACTCTCTCTCCCTCTCACCATCTCCACCCCCAGCGCACACTGACACAAATAACGCCACGCTGCTCTGTCATTACACAGAGAAAATGTTGACATGTAGGTCAAAGTTCACTACGCAAAGTAATAGCTTTTCATTGATGTCAGCGGAAATGAACGTGTCATTTGGAGAACAAGACAGATGAGAAAGGTGCATTTGTTCACTTCAGGTGATGTGAATTAATTTGCACTTATTGTGTACTTGAACATTAATGTGTGTTACAGTATTCTCAGCGTTGTGACTCAAACATATTTTTCTCTTGGCCAAATCATAGAAAACTTAAACAGAAACAGGAAAACGGATATCTTAAACCCGAGCAACTATCCAGTGATGTGCACTTAACAGAAGATGAAACATGGCCTTGTCAATAGATGGACAGAATTATTCCATGAAATGCTGTAGCTCTGAGTAAAAGGGGTTTTATTTTCTGATAGATGCTGTCAGTTTTCAGTTGCAGTGAGATCCTGTTTGATTCATGCGGTTTCTTATGGTTTCCAAGTGAGGATTAGTGAATACAATGGTTCACTGAAGATGCCTTGTTTTTTTACTCCCCTTTTCTTTCAGTGAAATTTGGTTTGAATACAACAGTTCACCACAAGAGGACTGGGGTTCAGGTCATTCTGGCACAAAACAAAACAAACAAACAAACAAAAAAGGTTGACCTTGACTGTGCTTGTAAGGACCTAGTTTTCTGTTTTCTGACTGTATAAATAGAGAAGATATACCACACTGATTTACAAACTAAATTATTTTCTCGTAGATCTTATGGATCAGTGGAACAGTGGAAAGCAGAGACTTCATCAGCTGGTAATTGCAGCAGTATCGTGGAAAGGACATTTTCACCCTTTTTGGCCTGAGGGTTTCTCTCTAGTTTCTCTCCTCTCAATCCTCACCAGGTACAGAAACCATTTTCCCTGCGTTGCCTCCTTTCATTACACACCAGATTACTCTCACTGGTCCCCCTCCCCTCTCCGTTTCTTTTCCCCATCCTCTCTCTTCACATTTTATTTCTTTATTTTTTTTGTCTTTTCAGCTCATTCATCTATTTCCAACTATTTCCATCTGGCCCATTCCCTTTCATATTTGACAAGCTCGTGTCTGCACATGCAACCCCTGGAGGTCGTCAGTCCGAGTCTCAGTCAAAGAAGATGCATGCAGGAAACGCCTCATAGACACATTCGAATATGCACGTGCAAAGTCACGCTTTTATATTGTTGGATTCTTGATTGTTGTATCTCCTTTTCATGAGAGAGAGAGAAAAAACACCTGACATTACATCATGCCACGTCAGGCGATGTGAGCATGCAAACCGTTAATTTTGCAGTAATGACACAGAGATACATGCTGCTTGAAAACACACACACACACACGCAGTGTTACACGTACACGCGTTCACGTGCACACTCATGATCACATGTAGCCGAGCACATGCGTAGATATACCAACTTGAGTACACTGTGGTATTTTCACCTGGTGATGAAGCTTCTTCTGTCATGAAGGTTTGGAATATGCTGCCCCCTGCTGAAATAATAAGAATAATTCCACCCTCATGTACGTACACTAGAATGGGATCAGAAGGAAATGAAAAATGATTTAGCGTGGATGCAGGATCTTTTTTTTTTTTAAAGCAGTGCACTGATAAGATGACCTCTGGCTGATTTGTGAGCTATAAAAGCCAACGACTGCAGTACAGAGGATGCTTTATTGACTGCTTTATAATGGTTTAGGTCATTCTAATGATGCTGTTTCAGTGTTTTTATTAGCATTAAAATAAAGTCAGCTTTCAGTGGTCTTACCTCTTCATCAGCCCATTATTGCTGTTTGCTGAGCAACATTAGCTGCACAGGCAGGCCTCAAAGGAAATCCATTTCCTTTACATGGTTGAAATGTCAGCAGTATGGGCAGTGTTGATATTCTCTATGTCGTATATTGCACATTACACAATTAATACAAATTTACAACCTCTCTTTCATGTTTGGGTGTTTGTATCTGCCCCCTTCGTCTTCTTGGTTTTCTTTTTATCCATTATTCCTCTGACCCTCTCCAGTTTTCATTTTCCTTTTTCTTCTCTGTCAATCCCATAATCATTTGATTGGCTCTGCGTCCTGTGCCCTGAATCCGGGCGCTTATCAGCAGAGCAAGATATCAGTTACATCAGATTAAAGCCACGAACAAGACACAAAGAGAAGTGTGTGAGACTACAACTAACATCATGACTTGGAAATGGCACCAAGTGACATACCATTTGCCAGAAACATTAACCTATGAATAATCAATTTTAACAAATTTGTCATTCCAAAAAATATAAAAAAATATGAATGAAAAAGTGTTTTGTTTTGGTATAACCAAGTACCAAGTGTGTGCATGCATTTACGGTTAAGAGATTTTCTTGCGCATTGGTTATCGCTGCTCGCTCCCTATCAGAAGATCAGAATAAAAATCTAGGTTACTATGATCTTTAGGCGAAGAAGACTTTTGGCCATGGTGCGTTGTGTTTCTATCTTGACTTTGTCCTGCAGCGCTGCTCCAGAACACTTCGCATGAGTCAACTAATCTGGTATGCCTTCTCCAATGAGAATGACGAAAGCAAGAATGCTGCTTCTCGGTTTCCTCGCTTTTTGACTCTTCTCTCGACTTGTTTGTCTTGTGTTTCTTCCCTGACTCATTTTTTACTTTATTTCTGTAAATTTGTAGCTCTCTTGGTACTGTGTAATTGTTCTTGACAGACAAACAGCCTGTGCTCTGTACAGACTGTTTATCTGTCTACGCACTCCTGTTTGTTTCTTTGGTTGAAGAGCATGAGCTGTTGTGTATCTTTCAACATCTGTATCCATTATGTTTTCACTTTATCATGTCCATCTGCCCCTTTTTTTTTTTTTTTTTGGGGAAACTAAATCTCAGAGAATCTCCAGAATGCGTTGAGGGATTTTCTTCAAGTTTGGTACAAACGTCCCCTAGGACTGAAGGAAGAACTTTAAAGAATTTGGTGTTCAAAGGTCAAAGGTCAGGGTCACTGTCAAATGTTTTTGTGAAAAGGCTGTGATTGAATTTCTTTCTTTCTTTCTTTCTTTCTTTCTTTCTTTCTTTCAAATCAGGAGGTGCACACACATAAATGGTTTAGGAACAACTCAAAAAACATGAAAAACAGCACAAGGTGTTGACCTGGCCTCCAAATTCCCTAGATCCCAAACTGATTAAGTATCTGTGCGATGATCCGCAGAGGCCCCTCCCCTCAACCCATAGGACCCAAAGGCTAGCTTAGCTAAGTGCTTAGTATTCGAACCAAACTATGACCTGTTTTTCTTCTTAAACCTAACCCTATCAGCACCAGTTGTTTGAAGGTGGTGGTTTGTGGTGGCAGTTATCTGACAGGTTTGACACTTGCCTAATCTGTTTACCTTTCTGAATGACCTGGTTACATTTTTTTTTACATCCGTAGCTTCCAGGAAAAAGCTGACAATCCCTTTTTACCTGTCTTCTTTCCAAACCATAATTGGGAGAACTGGAATAAAACATTACTGCCTCTGAGTGATTTTATTTTTCATGTGTGCAGTATGTGCCTGGCTACTTGCTGCATTGTTTTAGATTAAGGCTTTAGATAAAAGCTTATCTCCAAAAAGAAAAAGAAAACAAGCGAAAAGTAATTTCACAGTACATGAGAGAGACTAATTTTCCATTTAGAGATCCATGTGTAGCAAGTTACACTTCACAATGCTCCCCAGCTGCCTCTGCTTGGCTGCAAAACCCAGAAACAGCTCATAAAGTGATCTTTGAATTTTTTATGCTGCAGCAATGTGACACATCAATCAAGTCAAGATGTCACCTCCAAGATGGAAATAAAGCCGATTTCTGAAATGTAACAGCCTGATGTGTGAGGATGACTGCAAACACACTGATGCCATATTTTATGTACTGTATACATATACAATGCAGTCAAGCAAAGTACAGACGTTTCTAGACACATTTAGTCTTTTGCTGATGCAGTGAGCGTGGGAATTTCGTTTGGAAAATAAGAAATCAGAACACTCTGGCCTCTTTGTGTGGTTAATTCAGCATCTGCAGTTGGGCTCATTGCGCAGACAAAGCACCAAACTCTGAGTAGCAAATGAGCCTGAAGGCTATAATCTGGATTTTTGAGGCCCCTCTAGTGGTTGGGAATATTAGTGTTGATGTATATTGATGAGGTACATGTTGGACTCCTGCAGAGAGCAGGATAGAGAATAACAATGGTTAATATTATCTATCATTATAGTTTTTTATTCTCTCTTGTTTTCTTTTTTAGCCATTGATCTGATGCCTTTATTCTTCCAGAGGTTCTAATGATGTAGAAATGCAAGAAAAAGGAAATGAGATGAACGGGGGCATGATGTGTAACAAATATTCCTGGCTGAAACTAATCTAGAAACTACTAATTATCTTATACATTTTACATGACATAGGTCAAAAGTTTTTACCTGCAGATTGTGTAGAAACTCTGCAGGTAACATCCCTGTAAGCCTAGGATCATTATCAATATGACATGTTCACAGCGACATTTTGACTGAATAATAACAACTAAATTATTCTGCTTTAGAGCCACCGTTAAACATGCCAGTGTGCAGTGAGCCAGCATGCATGGTAACAAGACCTGATGAAGTCATTAATTTTATTATCTGTGTTTATTACTGAAGCTGATTAGACGTCCAGTCAGGCTGGGTGGAGCTAGGCTGAGAATTATACACTGCCTGGCCAAAAAAACAGTCGCCACCAAAAAAAAAAAAGGTTACACACTCTAATATTTCACTGGACCGCCTTTAGCTTTGATTACAGAACCCATTCGCTGTCGCATTGTTTTGATAAGCTTCTGCAATGTCACAAGATTTCTTACCATCCAGTGTTGCATTCATTTTTCACCAAGATCTTATATTGATAATGGGAGAGTCTGACCACTGTGCAAAGCCTTCTCCAGCACATCCCAAAGATTCTCAATGTGGTTAAGGTCTGGACTCTGTGGTGGCCAATCCATGTGTGAAAATGATGTCTCATGCTCCCTGAACCACTCTTTCACAATCTGAGCCTGTTGAATCCTGGCATTGTCATCTTGGAATATGCCCGTGCCATCAGGGAAGAAATCCCTGCCCTCATCACTCTGGAACAGGGTAAATCTGGACTCATCAGACCACATGACCTTCTTCCATTGCTCCAGAGTCCAATCTTTATGCTCTCTAGCAAATTGTTTAGCCTCACTGATTAGTGGTTTTCTTAAGGCTACACAGCTGTTCAGTCCCAATCCCTTGAGTTCCCTTTGCATTGTGCGTGTGGAAATGCTCTTACTTTCAAAATTAAACATAGCCCTGAGTTCTACTGTTGTTTGTCTTCGATTTGATTTCACCAAACGTTTAAGTGATCACTGATCAGGATCAATCAGGATTTTTTTCCAACCACATTTCTTCCTCGCAGATGATGGTTCCCCGCTGTCCATCTGGTTTTTAATAATGCGTTTGACAGTTCTTAATCTAATTTTAGTAGTTTCTGTAATCTCTTATGTTTTCTCTGCTTGATGCATGCCAATGATTTGACCCTTCTCAAACAGACTAACATCTTTTTCACGGGATGTGTCTTTAGACATTGGTTGTTTTAAAAATGAGAAGCTACTCATTGCATCAGTTGGGGTTAAATAAATTGTTACCAGCTGAAAGATAATCGCCCATGCAGTAATTATCCAATAGGAGGCTCGTACCTATTTGCTTAGTTAAATCCAGGCGACTTTTTTGTTTTTTTTGGCCAGACATCACCATAGAAACATAATTGTAGGAAGTGAAACGAAGCTACCAGCTTTTGAGAGTAATAGCAGTCAAGCCCAATATTATTTAGATTTGTTCTTTCCATTCAGGTATTTCCTTTGCAATGTATATCCAGCCTACTGTACATCTACAATGTATCCTGCAGCTCATGTAATTATAGGGTTGACACACAAAACATTATCCGTAGATTTCAGTTTCATTTATCTTCCTCATGTTACTGTTAGTGTCTACCAGCGTTTTAGTCACCGTATTAGATTTAGGAAAATGTCATCTCATCTGATCTTATCAAGTGATATTTCATCCAAAAGATATTCAACACAAATAGAGGCATTTGGATCCTTTTTGAAGGGTTTCAAGAAGGAAATGTCAGCATCTAAACGAAGTTATTTTCGGGGATAACTGCACAGCTGAATTGTGAGATTAGATTAAATAATAAAAAAAATACTCCACTTTTCTTCATAATATTTATTCTTAAAAATGAGTAAGCAGACAGTTCGTGTGTCCTGTGAATACCAAAATGTGTGTAGAACAGTACAGAACAGTAAAACACCCTTCATTATATTTCTATAACAAGATCTTTTGAGCATATCAAAAGTCACAACAAAAGACGTGTTCTTTTCATGACACCAACTCTTCTTAAATGTTGTTCATCTTGAGAAACAGACGAGATTTTTTTTAGAGAGAGATGTAAAAATGTACATCAACATGATCAGTGTTAAACAGCAGGCTATAATTTCTGATGCACACAACTATCGACTTGCACAAACATCAGTGGTAAAGGAGGTGATAAAGTCCTAATGCAACCACACCGGAGGGACCGGTCACATGTTTAAGAGGACGTCACAGCTTAGACAGGAGGAGCTTCGGTCACTAAAAACACTTCCTCTATTTCCCTCATTTCCTACTCGATCACACACTTTCTCAGCTCATCAATTCCTTATTGCTTCCCCTGCTTTCTTTGCCTCCTCCTGAAAAACTGTAAGAGAATTTTTCCATTCCCTCAGATGCTTTCCTCTGATTGCATGTTCATCAGGAAACAAGGACACGGAAAAGAAAGGAAGGGAAGGGGAAGACTTGGACAAAGCAAGGAAGGGTGGAAGGGACAACTTGGAGTCATTTGAGTGCTGATGGGATGAGGCTATAATGGACAGAGATTGATCTGAACAATGAGACCAGCTCACTGCCTCCTACCACAATTACATTTGATAACAGGGACAGACTGTGCTTTCACCCCTGCAGTGGCTCAGAGCAAAATTAAAAGATGTATTTTTGAGGTTTTCAGTGTCAGACAAGAGGTCAAAGAAATTCAAAACGATAGCGAGACTATTGCCTGAAGCATATGTGCGAAATGCATCACGGTTTCACACTGGAGCTGTGTCACTGTTCAAGCCCTGCGTGTGATGAAACGAAGCAGAGAGAGAAGTGGAAATAACTGAAAGCGGCAGACAAACAGAGATTGAAGATGAGAAGGAAGGACAGCGGGAAGAGGACAAGGGGAAAGAATAAAAGGATAAGCGTAAGAAGACAGATGAGGTTTGAAATGCTCATCTGATGGCCGTCCATCTTCTCCTCTACGGGCGGAGCAGGAAATAAAAAGGCAGGGTTGGAAGCACATCAATCTGTCACTCTCTGTTAGGATCAGCATAATTACTGTGAAATGACAGATATCCATGACTTATAGGAGGGCGGCTGGAGGAGAGAGAGGCGTGTAGTTAGACTCAGCCCGCGAGTCACACACTGCTATTGTGAAGATCTGTAGCTCAGACTAAGAAATTAAAGATTCCTGTAACTTGGGGGTGTTTGGTTTACAGTGTCTAAACCCTGGACCTCTTTTTTTTTATTATTATTTTTTTTTTTTAAATTTGCCCTTCAAATTTGCTGTAAACCTTTCAAGCAGAGACATTTAGTTAGAAAAAGTGGCACCATAGAGATCTGCAAAACCCAGAAGGGTCTAATATGTGCTAATAATAACCTCTGAACTGCAATTTCCCCATTGCGGGACTAATAAAGGTTTTTCTTATTCTTATTCTTAATTAACTAATAATATACTTTTCTTACATTCAGTCAGCATTGTTTTTGCTGACAGGATGTAAAAAGGTAAGAAAAACCGAAGGCCCTCACAGTTGCAGCTTTACACGCGGTTTACATGCAGGGGTATTAGTGCCCTCCTATAGTCTCAGTACTAAGATATACTGCAATACACTTTCTTAACACACAAAACTATGTAGCTCCAAGCTGCTACATCTTAGATAGTCACATTTGGGTACCTAGTACTTAATAGAGAGGTACAGCACTTTGCCAGTAAATGTACAGTGTAAGCATTATACAACACAACACACTGATATTGTTCTAAAGGCACAGAAACGAGTGCGACCAGTACTGACAAGGTACCAGGACGGTCTATAACCATATAATGAATGACTTAAAACTGATTTTAAAGTATTAACGTTAGAAAAGAAAGAAACAGCTGCTTGTGTCACAATGTTAAATGAAAATAAAAAAATAAGTGTTATTTAAATTGTGTGCAAAACAGAAGTGGACTACATAATCACGTGATACCTTTTCAATTTTCTTTCCTCTTTTTTTTATATAAAACAAAAATTACACTCCGAGTCATTTGCTTCATTTTCTGGTTTGTGATGATAAGGTTGACGTGTTTTTTTGTCGTTGGACAGCAGGCAGCTTGGTGGGTCCGTCAGGTGGTCATTTAGAAATGTGTCTCCTTCTCTGAGATGGTGGATATTTTCCCATCAGCCTTAAGTTTTGCATCGTTGGCAGCATAAGGGCTGAGGGCGGAGAGTTTCCCTCTCATCTTCAGGTCTGGGCTGGGAGTGGTGAGCTTCTTTATTCTCTGCAGAGAACAGGACAACGAAAGGACAGAGATGATCTCTCATTCTCCAGCAGGCCAGTAGTTAGGGAGTAAACAGCAAACAAAACGTTAATGCTAAAAGTGAAATGTCTGTACCAGCGCATGATTGACTGACGATTTCTTTGATCCATAAGAAACTGTCCACAGGATATGCCAAATAACAAAGTATGTCATCCTTCACCCTGATGAATTTCAAAATTACTAGCAACTTGCTAAACCATCGAATCACTGTGTAGATTTACTTTATAAGAACTATACCATACTGCTTTGATTCCCAAATCTCAGATGATTTTTTGCTCTGTATGTTTCATCATGCATCAGATCTGCAAAGGCCCCACAGATTCTACTGATCTTCTCATGCTACAAACCTGCAATGATGTGAGATCATTTTACTGAGAGACAGTCCTGAGAAAGTCAGAGGTGGGAGGGGTACGACCATTGTATCCAAGGCAAGGGGTTCATTAAAGATCTGCTGAAACCCCCAGAACAAATACGACCAATGCTTTTGATTCCTGACTATAATTACTGAACAACTTATTGTGCACAAGATTTGCACACACCAGGATCTTAAGACAGAAAATAGCAAATATCAGTGAACGTGTGAACATCTGACAGAAAAGAAACATTCTTTTTATTTTTGATCCTTTGTGAAAATGAAAAGCCTAATGCTAGGTTTGGATAGGAGAGGACAAACATCCAGGCAGCTACCAGGGTTGGCTGGAGGCCATTAATCTTCTATTTAGTTTAATTAGTGTCACAACTGATTCACACAAATTCAGGAGCTAAAACCACAAATAAAGAACATATATGGTAAACTGTAAGAAATAATGTCAGAATTAAGCAGACAACAACGAAATCATAACGCAAGCATACAATAGCAGTCATCCAGATGCATGTTTTTACCTCTGAGAAGGTACCAGGAGTCTTCCAAATCATCCAGATAATCCCCAGAGGGATGCACACCATCGAGGACATGGCCATGAACCAGCCGATACCGTAGCCCCAGTCTGGGTAGGTGTACACGTTGTTGTACTTCAGCGGTTTGTATTTAATCAGGAAGAAGAGGAAAATAGCCTGCAGCAGAAAAAAAGGACGTATTCTGTTTGTAAATGTTGTCATTTAGATTGTGAGAAAGAAAAGCCTGTGGTTCTTTGTTGCATGTTACTTGCAGTGCTGAATTTACTAGAGTGCTGTGCAAATGTGTGGCATTTTATCGTTTCTCCAAAATCCAAGTATCAATAATACAATTATAACCAATATGGTCCACGGAGATTGGCTCGCTCCACAGTTATATAATACCAATCAATTATTTACACGAAAGAAATCGTATTTACAATGATCCAACAACCAGCTAACATTTTTCATCAATTTTATTCCATTTATAAATACTGCAGTCAGTTATTAACCCAAAATCCTTTAAAATTCATCCGTCCAAATAGAGAAATCTTCTCTCCCTCATCCCTTTTGTGCTTATATTCATGAAATGTTGTGTGCTCCTGCCGATGCTACTGTTGTTCTCTGATTTAGTTTCAGCACTGGACTCACAGCACAGATGCCCGGGGTCAGGATCATCCAGCACCATTTGATGAAGAAGACGGGTTTGTAGCCAATCATGTCCTCGATGTTTTGGTAGAATCTGTCACTTCCTGAAACACAAATAGGTGTCCATCAGAGTTTCTGCATGCATCATCAAAATAATGATGTGCTTGATGTCTCCTGGCAGTTTATGGCTGCGTAAACAGAGCTGTGGATTACATGTGAATAAAATTTAGTCTTAAGCTTTGAATCAAGGGAACGGCATGGATTCTGCTGTGCTTCATGCCAAATACACCGAGCTTAAAATACAATTGTATTTGTCATCAAATTGTCTACTTAAATTAGGCACAACAATAATAAAGCATCCAAATATCTAACTTCATAAATGAAAGAAAGGAAAGTTTTCTTTCTCTAGTCATGGTATCACATGTTCACAGTACAGGACGGCATTATCGGCAGGAAACAGCTCTTTATTTTATGTTTAGATAAGTAAAGTGTGTGCTAAAAAGCTTTTACAATGTGCAGCGTTAACATAATGCTGCATGTGTTTGTGACCATTCTCCAGCAGAGGGCAGACGAGAAATATTATTGCAACAAGGAGGATAAAAACATGATGCAAGGTTTGGTGCAACTGTCAGTTTTCTCGACTCAAATGTGTGACGGTTGTTCAGCTCACAAAAAAACAACAACAAGTTATTCAAATCTGAAGTGACAAGAGTGAAAAAACTGTCAACACTGCCTTGAGATTTCTACTTTAAAGCTGAGACTCTTATCTTACCGTACACCCAGCCGATACATATGGACTCAAATATGGCCACAAACAGCAAACACATCCCGCTGGCAGCGTACGCGTCAAACAGCTGGAAGACGTACATCCCTCCCTGATAAGACAAGACAGGTGTCAGTTTTCTGTCGCTGCCACGACATGAGCGTCAGACTCAGGTGGATACATCAAACATGAAATTCGTCAAGTGTGATTGATTACGCATGGCAAGGATTGACAGAAGGCTCAATCAAAGGACTCACGTGGAAAACAAATCTTCACTGCAACCACCTGGCGCAGGTGTGGAAATTAGAATTTGTCCCCAGATTATTACAGTTAATCAGGAAATTCAAATTATCACCAATTCAGGTTGTTATAATAGAACGTATGCAGTCCTAATTCTGTTAAAACCCCAAATACTCATTGGATTATTTAGTGTTCAATCATTATCTGATACACTGAGAATATGTTAAACTTTAGCAAACAGCACTATATTTTTATGGTTGTTTGTTTTAGGTGGTCGCTGAAAAGGCTTTGCTTCAGCTTTTTTATCTTAACTTTCTTGCCGAGAGGAAATAAATACCACTGAACAGTAATGTTAAAGTACCACCATCAGCTACTTATCAGAGACTGGAAACAGTCTTTATCCTCTGCTAGCGCTCCACCTACTCGTACCTCTGACATTCACTAATTAACACAGCACATATAGTTTGATTTATTTGTACTACATACCAAATTGAGTTCAGCTTCAATACGACTGATCAGAAATAGAGTCAATGGTATTTTCCTCCAAAAAGCATCTCCTGTTTCAGGACCTTAACATTTTATCATCCACTCTACCTACACTACCTCCACTCGAGACAACTCATCTGTTCTTTCTCCTTCCACTAAAAGGTTCATCATAAATAAAATCTCACATGAATCTGAGAGTAGGGTTACGTCACAGCTCTAAACCTCAAATAAACAGCCAAGAATACCATCAAGATCTAAGACTGTGTTGGAGAAAATTACTGAAGTAAACTCCCACAAGACCCTTTGACCTGTGTTTGTTCCAGGCCACATGTGGCGTTTTTCTCCATGATGGCTCTTTGGCAGATGGAAGGAATAAAGTGTCTGGATTAGAGGCCGCAGAGGGAGATAAGTAAAATAAGAGGAAATCAAATCTATACATGTTGTATACAGTAATAGGTGCAGAGAAAAACAGAAGCAAAGAAGGCAGACAAAGTACAGTACTCCAGTACTGTATTAACTTCTGCACCCTGTTTCATGGTCATTATAAAGCACTAGAGAGACTACAGTAGGTTTACTGTGGGGGTGGATGGAGTGCAGAGGATATAGAGGCATGAAAAGCTTTTGAAGGACGACAGTATGAGGAACCAGGTTCTCCTCCATTACTGCAACACAAAGATGAAAGGTCTTAAAAGCATTGCAGATGTTTCAAAGCAAAGTGACCTCAGGCTCGTTTAGAAAACATGGCTCCAAAAATCAAATTACGTTTGATTCACTGTTTGAGTCTAAATTAAGTCATTCAATAGTTTGAATCTTCCTTTTTAGATGAAAGCAACGTTTCACAATTATGACAAACAGCTACAATGTACCTGCATCGGACTGATGATGATGATGATTATGATGATGATGGTGGTGATGATGAAGACTAAATAGAAATAAAAACATTATTTGAAGGTAAAAAAATCTGTGATTCTTGAGTCCTTCAGTGGAAAACCACTTAATTACAGATACAGGTAATGTGTTTAAAATGTACAGCATTTACAACATCAAGTATAAATGTATAAGAAGTATAAAGTAAAGTAAGTACTGAAAGTATCAATACTATATCAATAACTTGATAGACTTGATAGATAGATAGTTGATAGATATGTGTTTGGCAATGCATTTGAAAAGTAATTTGACTGTTTCCGAGTCTTACTTCTGTACACATGATGAGTCCTATGAAGAAGGAGACTATGGACATGCCGAGAATCAGCAGCTCTCGCCGGTAGCCTCTCCTGAAGGTCTCTGGGTACATGTCCACCACAGCAGTCACTAAACTCTCCACACACACGAACTGTAAAAACAAACAGAAATACATTATTTAATTTTAAAATACCGACACCGTTTTTTTTTTTTTTTTTTTTTGGGTGATACAAGGTAGCATGATTTCGCACCAAATCTTCCAAATATGATGAGCATCTTCAACAAACTGTGACAATCAAGAACATTATTTGATCATGATTACTGGTCTTAGGAAACAACTAGTAAAATACAGTCCTCATTGGATGCACAACTACACATTGAGGATGTCATCCAAACTCTTATTTCCTAATTTATTTAGCATTTTCACAAATATTGTACAAGAACACATATGATAAAACTTTGTCAAACCACCATTTAGCCTGTCAACGACTAAATATCTGGATCTTGTAGTTTTCAGTTTCTTCAGTTTTGTCCCAAGCTTGACTAATAATCATCATTGTTAGTATTCACACACTGATAGCCACCTGACTGTCTAGGCCGAGGAAGATCAGCATCATGAAGAAGAGACAAGCCCAAAGTGGAGACAGAGGCATCATGGTGACAGCCTTAGGGTATGCAATGAATGCAAGACCAGGACCTGCATGACAAAAACAAAAAAAGATCCAAAGATACAATAGTAATCCACAACTTGCGCTGCAAAGCTGCAAAGCTATATTAAAGTTGTACATATTTGAAATGAAATCTACAACACAATAACATGTGCAAAAAGTGAAGGGGTTTTGGTTTAGATTATTTTTTTTAATCCATTGTGAGGCTGAGGAGTGTTTTAACACCCTCATTTGGTGATAATGCATTCCATAGAGACGCATTATCTTAACCATTAGGGTCCGTCCTTACTGTGCTCTAAGACAAACATTTTAAATCTCTTGCTCATGCACATTCACTAAATCATTCATACTGACTTGAATAAATCATAATGTGGTCGTCTAAGAGCCTAAGTGAAGAGTGCCGAGTTATATAAATGGGCTTGCTTATTCAGTTTTGCACAATATGATGGATCGGAGCAAGAAAACTCAAAATATCTACATTATCTGCTCATGGTATAGCTTTATGGTCTCATTACCGTTTCTAAAGTTGGTACTAATTCAGATTCTGAGTCAGATATTGTTATTTCTCTCACCAGATTCTGCCACAGCCTCGATGGGGACGTTTTGTTCATAGGCCATGAAGCCCAGCACAGAGAAGATGGCAAAACCTGCCACAAAGCTGGTGCCGCTGTTTAGACAACACAGCATGATGCAGTCCCTGAGGAGCAAGACGGAGAGAAACAGATAACACTTACTGTAAGAGCCGTCACTGGACCTGACACTACAAGCAACGCAGACAAACTCGCCTCATGCACAGACATGTCGTGTAATAAACTAAAAATGCCACATCACTGTAGGTGCCAGTGTAGCAATTACCATTTTTCAATTATCGTTTTTAAATTGGTGGCTTTTATTATACCCAACTATGCCGCTACTTGCATTTACAAACTTACCTGTAGCAGTTATTGTTGTATGCATTGTAACTTCCAAGAGCAGTGAGACAGCCCAAGCAGATGGCATAGGAGAAGAAGATTTGAGTCCCTGCATCCACCCATACCTAATGTGAAAATGGGAATAAAGATACAGTATGTATGTAGACATATGTTGCAGTAAGGCGTTGGCATAGGTTCACTAGACATGAAAGATAGATTCCCAAGCGTTCAGATGAGCTGAGTTCACATTCAGTTACTTTCATGTTATTGTGTTGGCATTATCAACTTCAGTGTACAAAGAGGGAATTATATGGAGATAATTTAATGCACTGATCTATAACCGAGGCCCTTGGCAGATGACAGTGGTTAAATGTTATGCATTGTCACACCTAGGCCAGTAGGGCGTCCACCGTCCACTCTATTATTCTGCTTCTTTCAGAGTCTTATTACCACATATTAAGAACATTTCTTTGTCTGAATTTTTCTTTTTTTTAGTAATTAAACTGCAGAATTTAAATGAATAGAATATGATTTCCAATTTACAAGAGATTACCATGTTATATCAAGAGGTGACTGTATCTTTTTAAATTAATTCTCACGTCTTTTGTTAGGCCCCCTCATCCACCTTTCTGTTATCTCATTGACTATAATGATTTTATGACTTGGCTCGACTGTCTTCTTTCCCTTCTGAGAGGCGCACAGTGGAGGAGCATGAATCATGGATTAACATCCTAAAAGTAGCTACAAAGTCAAAATATGCCCATTACATTTCACTGACTCCTGTTCCTTTGTATCGTTAAAATGTGTAGAGCAATGGTGTACTATAAGGACTCAAGATAGGTTTCTTTCTGATAGGCATAGTGAACAAGGAAGGACCATTTTGTTAGATGACGTTATATTCTGCTTCTTCAATACACAGAATAAGAGGCGCTGTAATTGGTGATTCTAAATCGGCCGTAGGTGTGCATGTGAGTGTGAATGGTTGTCTGTCTCTCTGTGTTGGCCCTGCGATAGACTCGCGACCTGTCCAGGGTGTTCAACGCCTCTCGCCCGATGACAGCTGGGATAGGCGACCCTTCACATGACAAGTGGTTACAGAAGATGAACGAATGAAGAGGCGCTGTATTGGGGCATAAATATGAGATATATCTAAAAACTTGGGCAAATAACTTCATTATCATTTCCATGCCCACATATCACTAAGGTGGTGTAGTGTAGGTAGTGGCTCAGCTTATGTTAAAGAGAATCTGTCAGTTGACCGATCAGCCACGTTTGTCCATTCAGAAATATGTCAACGCCATTAGACTGAGCACGAAATAACCATGAAACTTTGCATGATCCCCAGAGATTGGCTACTTGTGACAACATGTTGGCACAAAAATCCAGACATTCATGGTTACAAGAAAATAAATTAAAATGTAAGTGAGCTCTTGATTTTACCCCATGTGTTTGGATCTTAGGGAAATGTCTAGACAACACTGGGATAGAGAAATAGCCCCGTTCCCACAGGATGAACCGTAACAACCTTCTCTTCTAACTTTCAGTTATTTCTATTTTCAAACATTCGCACGTTAACACACAGCTAATGAGAAGTTGTTGGTCTGTTATCTACTGTGTGAATAAATTCCTGTGTAGACATGTTGTTTAACAGCTGACCTCGCATTCTGTACGAAAGTGAAATTTTCTTTACATACCCTAAAATATTCATTCTCAAGCGCTTTAATCCTTTTATGGTCACAACTTCTCCCAGTACACGCTGATCTGAAGGGCAAAGATACAGTCCCAGTGCACAACAATAAAAGTACCACGCTGGCAGGAAAACACACGTGAAGAGTATTAATGTAAAGCTTATATAACATTCTGTATCACAGCCAGTCATATTATTTAGGCATGTATAGACGTCAGTATTTGGTTCACTGGCTGCATGGGGATTTACACACGTCAGATTCTTCACCGAGACAACAGTAAAATGTGCATTATAAAACTAGTTTGTAGTGCAACGCAGGACCCCAGAGCCCACGGGATAGCATGGGGTGCTACCGAATTCAAACCTAATGCAGCATGGCTCTTTGAAAACTCTCTCACATCACCATTCAGCCACTAATCTCATTTCCCCACCGAAAAACAATTAACAAACGCAAGGTCTTTGCTCCCTCCTGGGAGTAACCACGGTAACTTCTGTGACCTCACAAACACAGGACTGTTCCTGTGGAAGAACAGGCCTTTCTCTCCTAATGTTCATTAATGTTCCCTTTAGTTCACCCTCGGCTGATGGCCGCACAGCGCAGGGAAACCTTAAAGGCCCAGGCACAGAGAGAATCACTTGTTGATGTTGTGCCTAATTTGGCGGGCTTGTGTTTGGTTATGTTGAGACTGTGGCTCCAGGAAACTTTTCTGCTGTGTGAAAGCTGGATGACATTAGCCGTAAGATAGTGTTCTTGTAATGTAAATGTACCACTCTCTGTGCTACTCACGTCCTCCTCCATTTATGGATGAGATGCATAGGTACAGGATTAATGAGAACTTCAGCAGCAAGACATTTGACTAAAGTGAACCTGTCCCATTTCACTAGCCGTTTTACTTCTTAAAATGTTATCTTTAACTAATAATCATTATATTTCACATTGCTACAGTGCAAGAATACAAATCTGAGTTGTTAAAATATGTACATCATCCAAAGTACGTTTAACGCATTGATGAAATTATTTCAAAGTACTTTTCTTCTTAAAATCCGCTGCTTCCACAAATCCGAAACATTTCCCATCCAAATTCATCCTTGAAAGTCTAATTCTCCAAAGCTGACAGTTCATCTCAAGGTCATTCAACAACAACAAACTTGTCAGCTAGTCTCACTCTCTTCCTCCCCTACTACTACTGTGAGTGTTACAGAAACCTACCGCTGGAAAAAGAGAGGCTTGATTGGCCAAAGAGAGGCGCTCTATAGACAAAGTTGGAATGAGTGGCTATATGGGACGGTTTTAGAGGGTACTGAGGAGAAAAGAATGAAATGTAGGACGGTTGAACCACAAGAGAACAGAGGAAGAGCATTTTTACAGTTTTCTTTGACATTTTTTTCCCCGGGTGTTTTGCATGTTTACAGAAATGAATGTATTCATAATATTGTCACAGTTGCATTTATTGTTTCTTTACTCATAACCTTCATTGACCTCAACACAACCTGCTGATTCAATGTCATTCAATGTTACTTCTCCTTTTACTCCTTTAACCACCACTGTAAAACCTGATCTGATCTGATTTTAACAAAGGTTTTCATGATTAGGCTTAGGAACTCAGACTCCACGTGGGAAGTAATCACTGTTTCTCCAGTCAAAGTCTCTAAATTTATCTTCAAACCCTCAAAACCTTCTCAACCAATATCACCTGATGAACTCTGCTTGTTTATCCTTTAGCTTATTTAACAGTAGCCAAACACATATTTCCAGTTGCACTGCCTGGAAAGGAACAAAGTGTGTATGAGAGTGTGAGAAGTGCAAAGAGGAAGGGTGAAGCACAGTGCAGGGTGGAGGGTGACAAGGAGGGAAAAGAGAAAGACAGAGAAAGGAAAAGGCAGAATGGGGAAGGCATGATAAAGTTCAGGGGTGTAAAAGGAGAGGGCAACACCCAGCCACACACACTCCACACAGCTTAGTGAGCAGAACAGAGCCCTGATTGTGCCGGAGGAAGCTAATTTAACACTGGTGTCAGAAGTAATGTCCTCTGCCAAAGAAGCAGCACCTCTATATCACTCTCCTTCACTCCCCCGTGCTGCTGTTTGTGTCTTTGTTGGTCCGTCCTTTTTCTCACTCTTAGGCTGTTACATTACTACACTGAAAGATACAGACATTGTTTCTCTGTACAGCTGGGGAGCCTGTTGAATAGAAATATTAAATGAAATGCTATGTAGGAACAAAAGAATATTAACTAGTTAAACATACGTAGTTTTGTTCCTAAATGTACTGGTACCAAGGTGAAACTTCTTTATCTATAAATATGGAATGCTACTTCATGTTCCCAACACCTTTCCTCACCAACAAGTAGTGTGAAACAGACTGGCTCGTCTGTCTGTGCAGACACAGACTGACTGAATTTCCAGTTAATTACGAGGCAGCAAAGTTTTCTTGTTATCACATTCGTAGCATCTCACCCTATGGACCGGCTGTTGCCATGAAGAGTGCAAAACAGGCGTTCAGACAGGATTCTGAGGAGGAAGTGATCAAAATGGAGCCTGTAGCTTCCTGAAATGTGCAGGTTTCAAGAGAGCTGCCAATTTTGCAAGCGTGAAAACATTACCCACAAGGAGACATGGCAGACTGTGTTATAACCAAATGTAACCGTCCTCTGCAAGCTGCAAACACTTTGTGCAATGTTTTGTTTTTATGCATCTTACATTCTTTTATATATTTTTAGTAAAGTGTTGATTATAAAAACACCCTTATTTCACATTTAAGTCACGTCCTTCCTCTTCAAATCTGATGACCTGAGTTCATCATCACCTTCCTTCCCTTGGTGTATCTTTGTCGGATCTGTCTGTCTGTCTATGTCCATCTTCTAATCTGTTCTCTCTTTCACGCTAAAACACTACATCCATCTCATTCCACGTTGTCATGACGCCCCATCCGTTGGGTTGTTGCCTGGCGACCTCAGCTGTCTGGCTTTTCCAGACAAGGTCAAGAAATTTTCATTTGTGTGTGTGTGTGTGTGTGTGTGTGTGTCTTTTCTCTGTCTGTATGAATCATATGTTAATGCAGCACCTCTATTAGCCTCACATCCTGATCTTCCAACCCTGCAGGGTCTCAAAGCTCACTGTTCATGTGATCCTTGATCATCTCATCACCAGCAGCAAGTGTCAACCCATATTATATCACAGTATCACAGTAGTATCACTGCCAATAAGACTTAAGTGTATACATCTAGAACTACACGAAAGTGGTCACAACATGGTCATACAAGAGGCAGCTTTTAATAATGACTCCATAAATGTTCATATGAGCAGTCTAATATGTTATAGGCACGCTATATCGGCATGGATAGTGATAGGTGTAAAAAGCACGGATCATGCATCCCATTTAGTGTGACAACAACACCACCTGTCCCTCTGGCAGCTACTCAGCTCCAAACAGGTGGTTTGTGAGATGAGGTGTAAATTCATTCCCATGAGTCTATTTAGCCCCTCCTGCTTTACCTTGGTATCTTAAAGGTAAGCTGGCTAAATAGTACACATCAGTTGATCAAATTAACATTATGCTGTCACAAGCTGCCTCTAAGACATACCAAAATATTAAAAAAAGAGGATGTGAAGAGTAATAAAAACAAACATATAAATGCAGGAGAGTTAAATGCTTTAAATGTGACTTGGTAGGGCAGTCAGTATAGAACTGTGTATATGAAGGACCGCATATGCACGCTAGTTTTTTTCATTTTTGCTGCAGTGTGTGTGGATGTTTGACGTGCAACTTGTAAGAGATTTGCTTTTACTGCTCAATACTAACGCACATCCCACCAGATCAAAACATTCAAGTGAGGGCAAACCACTGTGAAATTGAGGAAGTAACACCTGCTTTTTTTACTTTCATTCCCTGTATATGGCATCATCTATGTTTACTTAGGAACTAAATTAAAACTAAATTTTCATTAGCTGACACTAGCTGAAGACAGATGCACTGGGTCCAGGCCTACCTGAGGGTCGGAGAGACGTGAAATGTCCGGGTAGAGGTAGAACTTGATGCCGTCATATGCTCCGGGCAGCGTCACTCCTCTGATGAGCAGGACCAACAGCATGACATAAGGGAAGGTGGCTGTCACATACACAACCTGCAGGAAGAAACATGGAAATACAAATGTTAAACCCTATATAGATTACAGCAAAACACGATTAACATTGAGTCTCTGTTAGAAGTTGCAACAGTAGTTTCTTAGATTACCTGATATGATGGGTTCAAAAGTGAAGCTGTGAGAAATAAAAAGAAGTCTGATAAAAACAGACTTAAACAGCTGGTGGTTACGTGCAATCTGCAAATAAGTGAAGACCTCCGAGACCCAACGGTGAGAAGACATGACAGTAATCCAATAACAACTCGTGCCCAGACAGGAAGGGAACGAAAAGTGGCAAGTAAGTGAGGACGATAAACCTCAGGGACGGGACTGCGACTGCAATTTTTGGTTCGCACCCACAACACAGTCTTTACATGCCAAAATGTGAAAGCTACAGCTCATGGTGAAGTTTTCACAAGGACGTAAAAAACTACGCAATTTAGCAACATGTAAAGAGTTTGATAATACTAACACTGTTTTGAGTTTTGATTATGCTACATAGCTGGCAAGAGCTCAAGATTAAATTATGCTTTTGTTTGAGTTACAACTATCTATAAACATCTAAATGGAACTAAGTGTAAAAGGAAATGTGTTGTGGTCGGCATAAATAATGATTTATTTAGGGGTTTGGTAATGTAGAGCTTACTACAAGCACTACATTTACTGCTTTTGGCAATTATCGATATTGCAGGTATCTATATAGTTCTGTGTGTACCTTCTATACAGTAGCAAACACGTGCTAACCATATAACCAACACTCTTTTTTTATTAAACTATTCAGGTTTTACAGAATTGCACTCTACATCTTAGGACTCTTAGAAACCCAGTGAACAAAGACTCTGGCCTCTTGGAAGGCAGAGGCGGGCAACATACATCCCCTGGCTTTCTGGCACTCAGTCAAAGTCCAATTGAGGACAGAACAGGACAGAACAGAGCCGGGCCAGGAGACTGAAAAGAAAAGAGGGCTCCTCTGGCCCTGTCTCTTAAACAGGAGAAGCCCAGAGGAGTGATGCTGGCAGTGTGGGAAAATGTGCCTCTCTTTTAAGCACACACAAAAGTGCATGACTACACACACACGCAAATGGACAAACACTCAGCTTCATTCACAACCTAGAAGTGGGTGTGCACATACTACACAGACACAAATAAAACGGACCATTCACAAATACTGGCGTAAAAACAAGCTCATGCACACAGCACCGATCACCCCGGTCACATTACTGTACTACTGCGAGCGGCATTTTCATGAACGGACACTCTTTTGTTTGTTTGTGTGTGGGTACTTGCACACTTCTGGGAGACTGAAGATGAGCTTGAATCTGATGTGTAATCAAACTCCACAGAAGTTTGGTTCATTGTTAGATCATGGAGCTATGGTTAAACAGACCTTTCAGTCATTCAGGAAATGAAAACATCGTGCTTGACTGAACATCCTGAACCCCAAAAACTGGGATCAAAAGTTAGAAATAAATGAAATCCTAACCAAGGAGTTGTCTAAACACTAAGAAACTGTCACATTTAATTGGGGCCATTTTTAAGATCTGTTAATCCTAGCGTGGCCTGCAGGGAAAGTGTGGGAAAATTTGTTTCCTGCAAAGCACTTCCCTCCTTTTAATTTGTCAAATGAAACGATTACTCATGCTAAACCTCCGCTCCCTTGTCCTCTCCATCTCTCTGGAGACGAAAAGGACAATATTCAATCTCTCCATGAACCTTTGATGCTCCACATGGTCCTTCCCGCTCACCACGGGAAAACATTTAAGCCGCCACAAATTTACTGGTCAAACTAGTTCGTGCCTCGCTGTAAATCTAACGGGAGGGCTTAAATGTGAGAATGGCTGGCAAACACGGCCTACAAAAGCAAACAGCTTAGCAGAGTCGGAACTGAATGGGCTGTAGGGTCTGTGGAATAGAAAGCACCTCTCTTGCAGCGAGCGAGCTGTGGTTAATTTCTCATAGCAGGATAGAGAGAGAGAGAGAGAGCAAGAGAGAGAGAGAGAGAGAGAGGCAGCAGAGGTGGAGGCTGAGGATACACTCTGCATGCTCCTCATGAACACTCTCCTTTCCTCCAGTGAATACAGGAATCAATCTTGGACCGGCCGCTAAAGCCCAGCCATGAAGAAGCATTCTCCCCTCTTGCTTCACAACCAAACAAAAGACACTTCATGGAGATATAGGCATTGCCGCCTAGTTGTTTTTTGGGTTTTTTTACCTGTCATGTAGAATGTGAACCCATTAATTTTTTTCCTTACACACCTCTCCTCTTTTCTCTTTGCTCTCTTTCTTCTCTCACTCTATCTCTCTACTTATTCTGGCTCATTGAATCGGTGAGGGTTTTTTGAGGGCTGCTGAGCAAGGTGCAGAGTCTTTACTCTGGTCCTAGAGGCTGCAAGAACAGACTCAAGGAAAGAATTCAAATGGAAAGTGTGAAAGGTAGAAGTAGGTGGAGCAGACACCCCTTTTATGCAGGAGAGAGTTCATATGCCTTCCTGTGAGGGAGCTGCTTTGAAGACAAGAAGGGAAAAGTGCTTTATCTTGGCTGTTTCAGTGGCTAAGACCACAATTAAAACTGCTCCGATGAACAAACGCAGCAAAACAGCACACTCACACATTCCTGCACGCTCACATGTCCGCATGGATCCAGCGCTACATCGTATTCATCATGTGACATGACACTCACATGATGAGACATTAGGGCACATGTGCACACGACAGTGAACGCGAGTTGCTCAGTCTCACCTTGCCAGTTGATTTGGGTCCCTTCCAGATGCAGAAGTAGCAGATGAACCAGGCCAGGGCCAGACACATGGCCAGCTCCCAGCGTATCCCACCCATGTGCTCGATACCATCTGATATCTTCAGCACTCGGCGTCTGATTTAGCCCAGAGGACACAGATAATTACTTATTTGCAATTTGATTTAATCCATACTCATTTGTGATATAAGCAGAAGCCTTTGCATACGCTTGGTGAAGCAGTGTTGGATATAAAGAGCACAGACAACCTTCAAGCATTTAGCTGTTGCTCTTAACCCAGAATGATTTAACTCTGCTAAATAAGTTACAACGCAGAGGGAGGATGAGGATTTGCTAGAGCTTACTTGGTATAAACAGTAATGTCATCTCAGCTGCTGGTTAGCCAGATTCCCTAAGAATATCAGCTAAGTTAAGCGGTGCATTACCAACTCCATGCACCACTTCCACTCCTCAACTTCAGTGTCACACTCAGTTTCGTGTATAAGGCATGATCTAATGGTGCCTATTGACAACTACAGATGGGAGTTTTCTAGATTCTTATCCACATTTCTGCTAAACAGGTAAAGGCTTTTGTTTCACACTCGGGAACAGTGTGTCCCAGCCTCTCAGTTACAAACTGATCTTATGTATAGAGCAGCAGTAGTGGAGCATTTCATCTATCCTCTAAGATTGAGTACGCTACAATAAGTAAGATGCTAAGAAAAAGGTTTATAGGATCCAACAGTGAAATTACGTCTGTGCCAAACAATGCAATCTTGACAATACGAAGTCAATATTGCACTCCCCTACCACTTTCTGCTCCTGAAGGGTTGGGAAGAGGCAAATCGTTCAAACAACAGGGCCTTGTCTCTTCTGCAATTTCATATAATATTCATTAAAATAACAGCATGTCACATTGCCCTATACTCTGTCTTGGCTAAGATCAACCTGACCATCATTATAAGAGTAACAAATGATGGAGGACATCCTCGTAAGTGAGAAACTTTAGATCCCTCCCTCCCTGATGGAATGTGTGGACAAATCTACATAAATGGGACACGTCCAGCCTTCTTCACTAAACCTCAAGAACCAATTAATGGAGAATAATCACTCCTGTGTCTGTATAAAGTTCATAAGTAGAGACGTGAAACACAGAACCACCACCACTTTAACCAACTTGACACCAATACTGCCAACTCATATTGCTCAAATAGCTTCTCATAGGATAATCAGTAGGTGCATGGCTGTCTTTTAAACAGCTGAATACCACTGATTATGTTACACTCACCCCAACTCGTAAATTCTAGAGAGTTGACAACTAGAAAAACTGTTAAAACGCCATAACCTAAAATCCGCTGGTTCCATGTTACTGTGAGTTATAGTGTCTAGATTAAGGTGTGGGCGCAAGACACGGGTCATGTTATCAGAAACAATGACACCGTAGCATGTTGGGGGGGGCGTGAATCGAAAGTGTGTTTCCTGTTTGTTAAAGCACAGCCAGGCAACAGCATTGATGGAGGATGAGAAGAAGGGAGTCAGAGCCACAGAGCTACATGGCGGTGCCAAATCTTAGCCACCGAGTTCATCCCCGGGGCTCCTGACCAGCCATTGATCAACGTGACATGTTCTTGGTGGCGGTCCACAGGCGAGGTCCAACACAGCCCTCGCTGTGCCTTCCTGGTCAGCCGGCGGGTCACGATGTGAACACTAATGTGTGCAAATATACTTGCGCAGGTCCTCAGGTGTACGTAAAGTGGTTTTAAAAGCGTGCTTAGAGCAGCATATTCCTGCAGTGTGTCAATACTAGGTACGTTAGCAGTTACGTTAAGACATTTTCTGACTTAAATGATATTATCTCGCAGCTTTTACAGGCTCATTATTGTTCACTGCAGCTAGAGCTAAGAAAACAAGCAACATTTTCGGTGGTCACATAAATACTGTATAATCAAGACAAGTCAACTCACCTGAAATTTTTCGGGGGGTAAAGAAATTCCTGTCCCTTTTGGACACAGCTCTAAGTCAGCTTTTTTTTTTTTTTAATCGTGTTCATCAAAATACTTAAATATTTTTACATAATGAATACCAAACAGAAAAAATAACATCCTCTGAGACTTTTTATCAACATTCATTTTGAATAAAGATCCTATACTAACATGCAATAACATATAATTTCATTACCATTATAAAGACCCACTCGGATGGAAAAACACAGGTTGAATTGCTCTGATATTTGTTTATACTGTATATAGTACAAAACAGTCTGTCTTGGCATAAACTGAGCAGTGTGCTCACTTTCTATTTTTGCCAACAACATGGTGGTTGGCTCTTTGGCCATGTCAGGTTTAGGTTGGGTTCATATTGCTGGCTCAAAACTGGCATCTTCTTTGCAGCCATTTAATTTTGATTCACGTGCAACAGACAACAGGCGTCGCTCTAAATTGAACCGTTAATATTTCAATGTCAAGTTTAAGATTCGTAAACAGGTTGCAAATTGACCTAGCAGTGTAAACACAGCTATTGGCAGTGAGACAGGAAGTGTGGTCAGCATTACACCCTGACAAGGCCTGATCTGCTGCCACACACATGGCTCTAGCTGGGAGACAGCTGGCCTACCAGGGCCTGCTGACACACAAATATGAAAAGGGCTGACTAATTATTGGGGGCAAGGTTAGGGGGGGAGGGTTGGTAAAACAGTCTGGAGCTGTCAGTAGCTCAGCTTTTCAACAATATGGCAGAGAATGATATTAAGTAAGGAGGCGATATAATGAAGACAGCCTGAATGGACAGAGCCTAGTGTTAGAAGATATTAATATGATAAATCTACCGTGAATTGATGCTACTATTATATTATGTAATGTGGCTTTGCACACACAAACAGAGCGTGAATGTGAAAGACATGGCAATGATGTGACTTAAAATAAAAGTGTACTCACTCCCAGAACTCAATGACTGGGGAAGTTGCGTTGGGGTTTGTGATGTTGGTGGCGTTTTCTCCATAATAGTCCACACAATTTTCTGTAAATACACAACGGCATGTTAATTTGTAGGAAGCATCACTGAGGTAAGAGTGTAAATGTAGTTTCAAACGAGAAAACCTAGCAGCTATTGCACGTTCATGCTTATTTGTTGCTATAAGAAGAGTTTGCTTCCTTATCCAGACCTGTATTCCAGTAGTGCCCACAGGCAGCCCATGGCAGCTCCGTGGTAAAACAGTTGAAGAGGTAGAAAATGGCCCAGGCTAGGATCACCACATAGTACACGTTGAGATGAGCTTCAATCACCTGCGTTGCATAGCCAATACCTGAAGAAAAGGAAGAGTGAGAGATGATTATTGAAACCTTCACAGCCGCATGCATCATTTGAAAAACACCCATAGGAGCTGCACAGCTAACAAAAAAAAATAAATAAATGTCATACAGGGAGCTTTTTCTCACCCTCAAACAGCGGGCAGACTTTCCTCCAGCAGGTGATACCTCCCTCGCTGGTGAACTGACCCAGGGCAGTCTCCAGGAAAAACACAGGGATACCACAGCAAATGAAGAAGATGACATATGGAACAAAGAACGCACCTTTAAGAAAAAAAAAAAAAGGTACAAGCAGAACGTAAATGTATGTGATTACACAAAAACAACAAGTCTGAGAGTTCAAAGATTAATGTTTATTACTTAAATTCAGATGAAAGCCCTCATTATGCTGAACTCACACTGCAGAATGACCTTTTCAGATCATGAGCCAGATCCATACTGTGCAGTGTAATGAAGCCTAATGAGCCTCAAATATTGACCTTATTGTGCATAATTGATGATAAAATATAGGACACCTTATTTTAAAACTTCCCGTCTGTTTAATCTTCATAAAAGGGGGAAGTCGTTCATCCTGCTTCCATGCAGTAAAATGAACTTGAGAACTTGTTGTTCACTGTGTCTTGTAAATTTTAAAAACTGTACCCCATGTATGCTTGATCTACCTTTCTTGCAAGGGAAGTTTCCAAGATTAAAACCTTTCCGTCACCTAATGTTTTAACAGGTTATGTCCGTCCTACTGTCTCAGATAAAGGAAACCTTGCCTCCTCCATTCTTGTAGCAGAGGTAAGGAAACCTCCAGACGTTGCCCAGTCCAATGATCTCTCCAGCCACTGACAGGAAGAACTCAATCTTGTTGTTCCAGTGGCCCCTCTCATTGTACTCCCTGTTGTCTAGACTGGAGCTGGACCCTTCCGGGTCTCTACCATCCTCTGGTTTACCGTTTATAACGGGCCCGCTCTTCTCAGCCGTCATGACGCTCCAGCAGCCCGCTGAGAAGGGACAAAAGATCAAGAAAAAGGTGACTTCATAAGCAAAACTTTAAACGGACTCAGTTTTTGTGCAATTTGCGTCTTTCTCGGGTAATTTGAATCTGAATGCCTGTTCAATTAATGCAAAACCACGCCCATCTGATTCAGTTAAGATTTTTGTGTGAAGGTTTAAATGACAGCGGTCTAATTAATTTCTGCAGATTATGCAGCTGCATGGCACCATTGAAGAATCAAGTTTAATACTTCATTAACCTGAAAGGAATAGTATCTGCATCACTAAACGTGATAAAGCTATCGTCTTCTTTATCATAATGTCACTTTAATATAAATACAACAGGGAAAAAAATAAATACCGAAAGTTACAGCGTGCGTAAAAATCAATTAACCCAATCAGCTTTAATAACTACTTACTGATTATAAGTTAGCAGCCTTATAAAAAGTTAAAACACATGTCAGGCAAAAAGAAAAGTCTAAGTATGAAACAGAAATGAAAGTCGCTCTACTCACCAGTGTCCTATGAACAGTGGCTAACCTCCTTTTGGCTCCCGCGATGATGCGCACTAACAATTGCCTTTACAAACACGCAGGGACGGTTAAGCCTGAACAGGGGGGTGAAAAGAGGAGAGAGGGGGCAAAAGAGGGAAAAAGAAAACAATCTGGATCCGCGTTGAGTGAGCTGGTTTGGTTGAGTTTCTCGTCTATATAAAGGAAGATCCCAGACGTGGCGGAGTGACGGTAGATCTTGTACCAGGCGATGGATAACCTGCGACTGCGCTCCCACTCTCCAAGCGGTCCACTCTCAAGCGCCTCTACTTGGATAAGAGCCATGTGGTAACCAACCTAGCGCTCACATCAGCGTTACCACGGCGCAGAGAGAGCAGGGTGGCGTGGGGAGACGCGTAAAACACGAGAAAAAAGCTGAGGGAGATGTTCAGGCAAATAATATTGACTTATAATAAGATTTTATCAGGCATTTAAATCCACAATGTTAAATTAGTTTTAACTGGATGAATAGACCATATCTGTTAAGAAATACACTATTTTAATACTTTATGTATTTATTTTGTAAACTCATGACCTGGGTGTATTTGGTTCTCAGTTTCAACTTCAACTCAAACACTCTTCTGACTTCATTTCTTCACGCCCTTAATAACAAACAGATATCTGGTGTTCACAGGGAAATTTCCTCAGAAATGCCTAATCCCAATATGCTGTACAGAAAGCCATATCAAACCTGTATTAGAGCTCAGTGGATGAATTGGCACAGACATTATTACAGATATAGTCTAATCTAATACACATAATGCTGTGCAGTCAGTATCAGATGGTTGGGTCGTTGCACAAATAAATTTTAATCTAAAACATGTCTCATATCTTTCAGTCAGTTCTATAGCAAAACTGAAGTGTTGTCACTGAAATAATCTTGTTTTAATATCTTATTAAGACAACGTATATTAAAATGGTACATAATAAAATGCACTTCATAGTTTGGTGTTTGTTGGTTCAGGACTTATGGGAAGTCAGGTCTTAATCTTCAAAGAGGCAGTGACCCCTTTTGATGTATGAATTGATGTCAACAGTCTGGTTCCCATCTTCAGTGCACTTACTCCTGGGGCTTTGCTCTCTGCATACCAACTCACACCTCTTTGTTCTCTCTGGAAGTCACTCTCCACCCGAGCACACAATACCAATGGATTTCCTCATTTAAAAACAACAAAACAAAACACAACAATATTGTTGCTGTCAGCGGCTAATGATGAATGATCAGCCCATCATATAGTCTTAATAACCCATGCTGCTCGAAAAGCAGTTGTTTCCTCATGTGCTTAAGTCAGAGAATTTGTAGGGTTTGTTCATGCATAAGTTGATTGCCTGGTTTCCAGGCGTGATAGGCTCGGTGCACTAGGAACTCCCCTGACTCCAAAAGCCTGACCTAGTCTCTAAGAATCCCTTCACGCGAGGGTCACTCGTCATTAGAAGCTTGAACAAAGTGCCCTGCATAAAAAGTATGGCCACCCAAAGTGGCTGGCAAACGCTCACTGTGCTTTTCCCGCAGAGTCAAGTCCTTTATTTATGTTTCTCTACAAAACATTATCGGAAGGTGAATTCTTAAGAATAAAAAAGTTTGCATGTACAAGGCTGTATCTGAGGCTGATGTTCCTGTTTTTACACATTTTATGTCCTCGGTCTATCAGAATAAGTGCTCAGCATGTAACTGTAGTGTGGTGAAAGTAAAGTCCACAAAATGACTTATGACCTTTTCCAACACAAAACCAGACGTGTAAGAAATAGAAAACTTTTCACTTCAGCACTGTTGACAAGATGGTTACAGGTTATTCTACTCAACCATTCTTCTTCTGGCCTACTGACTCCAAAACTAGCAAGATGCTACAAAGTGATTGGCTGCCTCTCTCCTGAGGGACCGCAAAGTTGCAGTTTCATTGGTTGTTGGAGTTGGGAAGGACGGAGTCACTTTGCTGTCTCCAGTTGGGACAGCGAGAGAGAGAGAGAGAGAGAGAGAGAGAGAGAGAGAGAGAAAGAATTAGTTTTTGCTAGGATATCTATGTCTTTTTAGCTATGCGGCCATGAATAGTGCTGAAGTATGTCAGACGCAAAGATGGAAGGAAAAAAGTGGAAGTGGTTAAAAAAGGACAAGACAGAAAGGAAAGGAACAGAATGAAAAATGAAGGAGAGTCAGTGAAGCTGTCGGCATGCATCTCTTTCCGTCTCCTCTGGCATGATGTTACGTAACAGTGTTTTTTTTTTTTTTTCCATTTTGTGAATGGTGCTGCCTTTCTTCCTCAATCTGAACAAATATATTTTCAGAGAACAAGTGCCATCTACCACTCATTCAACAACATTTTTTGCACACTGTAACAAATTGCTGTAAATTTACAGTTGATTTTCAACAGTATCTCACTGTATTTTACAATAATTGTAAAATACTGTTAAATATTCATCCCTTGCATATAAATTAACAGTTAAATTGGTCGGTTAACAATCACGGTAGCTAACTGTAATTTAACAGCATAAAACAGTATTTTCTGCACTTCACTCCACACATTGTGTGCCTCCCCATAGGCAGTATCGTCCCTTCATAAGTCCAGTCGCAATCCATCTGCATCTTACTGATGATTGTGGGCTTATGTTTCTTTTTTGATGATAAGTCACTTCTTTAGTAATCAAACTCCTCACACCACACATTTTTTGTGACAACACGTGACTGGCTGTTCTTGAACTTGACTGTGGAGAGCACAACTTTGTCATCATTCCAAATAGAGCAGTCCATGTGTGGAGTTCAACCGAGGAGGTAAAGCTATACTCATCTCCCAAAATTAGCAGTGTTCTGTGTTGTTTTGTCTGCATGATTATTGAACTGTTGACATTTCAGATAATATTTCATTAGGTCAGGTTGCTAAAACTGGTGAAGCTAGCTCGAGCTAGCTTAAGTTAGCGTGTAGCTAGCTTATCTTATCATCTTATTTGTTTATTTGATTTGATTTATAAATATATCAAATATTAACAACACATTATATTCATGAAATAATTAACTTGTGTTTACTTTTGCTATTATAGAGCTGACTATACAACTGCAGACAGCAAGGAATGGGAGGATTGTAAAAGGGAGTGAGGACCAGGAATTGCCACCGTGTCTCAGCTGATGGAGAAGTGAGGTGTGTCACTGTGTTCTTCCTTGGAGCATTAAAACCAAAGCAAAAACATTTTATTATATACTACGTTGTAGTAATGTCTGTCTTGCTAATTCAGTTTAGAAATTGAAAAAAAAAATAATCAACTTCCTCAACCTCACTTTATCAGTTCATCACATAGGCAAGTCTGTTCATTTAAACTGCATGATAATTTCATATTAGCCAAGTATTGCCTTGTTGTTCTAACATATAGTACTTTGTTGTTCCTAAATGCAAGATGATATCATGTGAAATGTGTGCTAAGACTTGCACTGATATGTTAACATATGTGAGGCACATGCGGACCCACAGTTGTACACCGAATGCTTCTTTTAAGTGTGTTTTTCCTGGATGTCATAGAACTTTCCAAAAGTTCAGAACATTTAAATCTCACAGCTACCGTCACTGTCGTGGCCGGTCTAGGTCTACATTGTGTGCTGTCGTTGATTTAACTTGTCATGTTGGCTTGTGCAGTACTAAATGTGACAATACTCAGAGCTTTTTCTCACATTTGAAAGTACATATCAGAGAGGGGAAAGAGGTGGCATGCCCTTTCAGAAACTGTGACAAGAAATTTAAAGTCCAGTCTTCATTCACATCACATATTTCAAGGAAACATAAAAAGTCCTCAGAAGAAGGTTTGATGGAGTGCATTGTGAATCCACCAAGTTCCCGAGATATTGATGGAGATAATGATATACAGATTGATGATCCAGATCAGTTGAGTTGTGAACAATCAGAGGTCTGCCCAGAGGCTGTGGAAGAAATGCAGTTCTTCAGAAATTTAGCAATGTTTTATCTCAAGTTGCAAGCCAAATTTATCCTTCCAGCCTCTGTGATTCAGACTATCATAGAGGACTATCAACAGATGCATGACATCAGTCAGTCTAATCTACTTTTCAAACTCAAGGAGAAGCTTCTAAATCTTGGTCTTGCAGAATCTGACATAGAGAATGTAATTGATACTCTGAAATGTGAAGATCTTTTCAGAAAATGTAATACCCAAACATTGAAATCTGACCAGAGGAGAAAAACTGTCTTCAAGACTAACTTTCAGTATGTTGAGCCAAAGGCCATTTGTCTGGGCCAGAACCAGTCAGGCAAGGAGTGTTTTGCGCAATATATCCCCATCAAAGAGACTGTTGCATCTTTTCTGCAGTCTAATGTGTTGGAACACTGGCATTCAAACACTGCTGTTAGCTCAGAGCAGGTGTTCAGAGATGTGTGGGATGGCACAAACATTAAAAACAACAAGATGTTTGAGGTGAAAAACTCCTCCTTAGGCTTAATTCTCTATCAGGATGCCTTTGAGGTTGTAAATCCACTTGGGTCAGGGAAAAAAAAACATAAAGTCCTTGCAGTATATGCTACGCTTGCTAATATTTCACCCCACAGTAGGTCAAACATTGACCACATGCAGCTGGTGTTGCTATGTAAAGAACAGGACTTTAAGTGTTTTGGCCAAGAGCTAGTGTTTGGCTCTCTGATAAAGGATCTTAAAGATCTTGAGACAAGTGGCATCACCATGCCTGATGGTAAGACTTACAACGGAACTGTGTGTGCCATTGCAGGTGATAACTTAGGTTCACACTGCATTGGAGGCTTTACTGAGAATTTCAGCAAGAGCTTATACTTCTGTAGATATTGTGAGATCGAGCGTAAGGCATTTCTGGAAAACCCTCTTGCCAAGGGCCAAGAGCGTACAGACAAGTCATATCAGGAACATATCCAGACTCAAAATGCAGGAGTCAAATTTGACTCAGTTTTCAATGAGCTGACTTACTTTCACGTTTGCCAACCTGGGCTACCTCCCTGCCTTGGCCATGACCTTTTTGAGGGCATTGTTTCCTCTGATTTGGCACTCTACATTAAACATCTTGTCATGGTGAAGAAACAATTCACATATCTTGATTTGAATCGCCGCATTGCTCAGTTCAAATATCTTGGTAGTGATGGTAGCAACAAACCCTGTGAGGTGAACCCGGGAGCGGAAAAATTGTCCGGACATGCAGTTCAGAACTGGTGCTTTCTCAGGATGTTACCTGTGTTGATAGGTGACAAAATAGTAAACCCAAGTGACAGTGAGGTGTGGCAGCTAATTTTACAGCTCAGGGAGATTGTGGACCTTATCACTGCTCCAGCTATTTCTGCGGGTCAGGTAGCCTATTTAGGTGTCTTAATAGAGGAGTATTTGGATTCTAGGAGACAAACTTTTCCAGATCACCCACTTAAGCCCAAGCACCACTATATCCTCCACTACCCTGAACTCATCTTTCACTTTGGACCGCTCATCCGCTTGTGGACATTAAGGTTCGAAAGTAAACATACATATTTCAAGCGGTGTGCAAGAAAATTGCAAAATTTTAAAAACCTGTGTGGTACCTTAGCAGAGAGACATCAACTTTTGCAAGCTCTTCTATGTGCTGGTCCCCGTTTCCCACCAGATGTTGTGGTGGAAAGATGCACAGAGTTTGTTTTTGAAGACCACAATGATAACATCAGACAGTCAGTTGCACGTTACAACTTTGATCCTCTGAACACTCTGGTTACCCATCATGTGTCAGTAAAGGGGACTGAATACAGGAGCAAAATGTTTGTTGTGATAGCTCATAATGATGATGGCCTTATTGTTGGGAAAATTAAACAGGCTCTTATTCACAAGAGTTCATCTGTTTTCTTCATTACTGAACAGTATCAAGCTGTGCGTCTGCCAGAATTTGGTGTTTATAACATTACACCAGTGCAGAGAGCCTATTGCTGTGTTGCTCATGAGAAGCTACTTGACTATTATCCATTGACAGAATACAGTGTTTGGGGAATGTCTCTCATAATTCTTCATCATTCTCTCCCAACCTTTTAGAAGAATGTCTTCACTGGAAGAGAGTATCAAAAGGATTATCCTCAACACTTTGCCCAGTCTTTCTGTGGAGACACAATTAGAGATTGTTTCCACGCTTCTGACATCTGGTGTCGAGTCTTTGGATGACCTAAAGTATGTCCAACAGGAGGACATCAAAGGCCTGCTACCTGTTATACAGCAAAGAAAATTACTGGAGGCCTTCAGATTAGGTAATTAATACTTATCCAGCCATAGATAGTTATGCACATTTATTTTCATTTAATGAAGTTGAATAATTGCTTCATAAGATGCATGCCAATATTGGCGGTACATTTCAATAGATAATTATTAAGAATAGTGATTTTCTTCTTTAAAGGGGACCTATTATTCTTTCCAATGTTTTCTGTCTGTATAATGTTAATATATAATGCTACATTGTCGGGTATTCATATTAAATGTGGCCAAAGTTTCAAATAATGAGGTAAACATATGTACAAGTAATAACTGTGAGCAAAAAGCACTATCCTCAGACTGCTCTGAACACTAGGAGCATAATAGACCCCCTTTAACATGCATTCATGTTGAAGTCTTGTTGTTTCAGAAACCGGGCCCATCACTTTGGATCTCCAAGTTATTCAGGATGATTCATCGGATTCAACTGCTTCTACATATCCTAACTCCTCACTCCCATCCACTTCATCCTCACTCACCAGCTCCTCCACCAGCTCATTAAGCAGCTCGACCTCACCACACCCACTACCAAAAGATGTCAGCCGTGTACCCCCACAAGACATAACATGGCTTGATGAATTTGAAGTACCATGGGACAAAATGCCCCCGGAAATAGTTTCAGCCATTACAAATGGTCGGAGACCTTCTTCCCAGTGTCGGCGCCAGATGATCCGGGTACTGGTGGATGAAATTCGAAAGTTCAACACCAACCCCACTCGCACCCAGTGCCGCACAATTTGCCAGAGCATCATTAGGCAATACCCGAAGAGTTTTGCTGACATGACCAGAAAAGGAACCCTCATTGCTGGAGGCTTTACCTCACTGCTTCAGCAGGTAAAAACTCGCATTGAGAATGTCAACCGGGGGGGGCTGTATCGGCAGCGCTCAATGAGATGCCACAAAGGAACTAGACCTCAGCGTGGGCCGACTGATTCCTATGGCTGCACACGATTCCAGCCAGAACACCCGTCGGGGGAGACAGCTGACACATTGGAAGAGAAACGGTATCAAATGGAAAACATTTTCAAGCAGGAGGGCTTGAATGGAGGACAGAGGGCGGAGGTGATACATCTCATGGAGACTACATACAGCCTTCAGCGTACCCACATAAATGAAATGCCAGCATCCTCCATTGAGGACCTAAAGATGAAATGGCCGTACCTTTTCACTCAGAGGGGCATCTATGCTCATTTTGAGCTGCTGACAGACATCAGAGTACTCCAAGTTTTGGAGCTTTCCATGGAAGAATGTGGGCAAGCAATTGTGGAGTACTTCAGGACCAAATCGAACAACCGTGATGTCAAAGCCATTCTTTCCCAGGGTTTGGATGGGGATTTGACTCTCCGGGTAGTTCAGCTTCTCATGGCTCATTTTGGTGAGAGCCCAGCTGGACTTATGATTCATACTGATGTGAGTATTGATCAGTTATTGTTGAATGATTCTTGTGATTGTACACATACTATAACATTATCATTTTGTTCTACTTTCTCTTAACTTTTCAGATGTCTGCCACCGCCGCTGACGTTGAGAGAAACTTCACTCTACCAGCCACTCCTCAGCTAATTTTGCTTGGTATGTATTTGGGTGCAGGCCTACACTTTGACAGAACTTTATTTTCTAATGACAGTGAGTTAACTATATAAAGTGCTTGTGCATATTCCATTTCTATCAGTGTAATGGCACGTCATATTGAAAAACAGTAAGATAATTCTATTTTTAAGATACATTTTGCTCAAATGAAACTTACTTTCATAGGAAATGAGCTCTGCACAAACGGCCAGTGGATGATTAGCATTGAGGGGCACGTGGTCTGTGAGGGCATTCAGCCAACCTTTGTGTCTGGACTGGCTGCACTGTTTGCAGTGTTCTACATTTTCAGCCTCCAGTATCCAGACACAGCCTCCCAAACCCTGGAATTCATTCAAAGGTAGGTATTACTGGTGTAAATGAAGTTCAGTGCTATTGCATGTGACATAAGTGGTGATAGTTAAGATCATTTAGATGTCCATTGGATGACTTGAGGAGGAGCAGTAGTTTTCATTTCATATTGACCAATATCAAGGCAACAATCACAACAACCCAAAGTGCTAAACAGAAAACACGCACGTACATACAAGAACTCACACACAAAAAATATTACAATGACACAGACAAAATCACACTCAAAACAGGGCATGCTCAAAACAAGAATTGTTTTTTAGATAACCTGATGTTTTTTGTGACGCTGAAACTTCAGCGTCACAAAAAACATCAGGTTATCCTAATCTATGAGATTGGAAGTGGATTCAAATGTTAGACTGGAAAGACATAGTGCTATTAGTCCTCTAAATTCAGACCTCTTGGTGAAAGGGAGTCACGTGTGCAGATGCCTTTAAACATGAAAGGCAGCACCTCCTTCCGAGCTGTTCAAGCACAAAACTTTTCTGAAACCATTACTAGTGTGCCTGAAATGGTTGTTACAGTTTGCAGTTGATATTTGTTTTTTCCAAAGAATAATCAATCATAGACACATTTCCTGTCACCAGATCAATGTGGCAGTTATCCATTTGCTGTTTTTGACCTTTTTTTCTTCTTTTTTTAAAGACGGTTCATCGGTATAAATCCGGAGAGAGGTAGCAAGGCCACCCATGGAAAGGTCATCTCCAAGAGGACTGGCAAGGTGGTTCAGAAAAGGGCTCAAAGTGTCAACCCGCAGGTTGCCACACTGTTGAAGAACTTGCTGGACTTCGAGTGGGACTTCATATAGGTAGGTAACACTGTCTTGTCAATCTTCATTATGTGCTTGCTTCAGCTTCACAACAGCAACAGCACACTAAACACTCTTCTTTGTATATAAACTTGGATAAATTTCCCAAAGCATGGTTGGTTGTGAGGAGTGGCAGGAATGGGTGCAAATAATGTAATCTGGCTTTTAATATTGATCAACGAAATGTTCTGATTGCACTGTAACATGCTTTTAAACTTCTTAAAATAAATGAAGCACTGGCTCAGCTTGTTCATCTTCTGCTTTAACTACATAAAATACTGCTTGAAAATACTTCAACTTTTTCAAGTGGAAGTAAGTACACAAATTCTATTTGGAAAATTTAGACTTTCTAGTTTCTGCTTGGCTCTGTTCCTCCCACTAGCCCTACTTAACTTTCCAACAAAATGCTTCCACCCTACTGACTTATGAGGTAACCTCCCTTCCTAAACTATAACAACCAACTAACAACCCTCTCTCCTTTCTGTCTCTTGCTGTTCTCTCTTTACATTTTTTGTCCTGTCTTTAACCATTTTCTCCCACCCTTGAATGGTTTATTGCTCTGGCCCTTTTTGCTCATGTCATACTTATGTTTCTTTCTCTCCCTCCATCCTGTTTCATATTTTTATATGTTATTTAATTTTGGTTTGTTTTACAGGCACACGTCATCAGTGATTGGGGATACCAGCCAAACGCTCGATAAGTACTCTCACTGTTCACTGTTTCATTGCCATTGTTCACATTTTCCTGTGCTCAAGACTTGTTTCCAAACTAGACTGTTCTGTTAGACTGTTCTTGAAGCTATTTCAATTCAGTGCCTCATGAGTTCAGTATGAGTTCAGTAAATCCTGTCAATGATTTTATTGGAGGCGGTTTATTCCATATACACCTTGTAATTTTGTATTTCAAATATATGTTACAAGTCTGCTGTACAAATGAGGGTTTGTAATAAACTACAGCAATGTTATAGAATGTATATTCTCTTGTGTTCTATACCAAGGGTTCTCAAACTTATTACTCAGCAGTCTGCATCAGTTTTTTTAAATTTGGTAAGAGGTCAGGAATGATTGGTGATAACAGAGTAACATGTAATCAACATTTGATTAAATCCTGATTATGATTGGGTCAGCATGCAAACAAACCTTATGTTGAAGATAGAAACTGAAACAGACACGGGTCAGACAGAAAATGTATTTCAAAATAGAAAACATTACTGTGCTAGTTATTAAGTTATTAAGTTAAATGAGTTATTAAGTTAAAGTGAGTTCTCTATGCTATCGGTTCTGGGAAACAGCGTTAGAGTGAGCACTTGTTTCACTATCCACTCTGTGCTACTCTCCTACTCCTCCTCTGCTAGCTTAACCTTCTAGTTAACTTCAGTTGAATGCAACAGGTGAACGGTGCCGGATACATTTTGTTGCTGAATGTGTCTGTGGTATGCTTAAGGAGAAGCACAAGCACAAGAAGGCAAGACTTAAGTAAAATGCAAGAACAGTCAAGCCTTGTATGTTTATTGTAGGACTTTTGGATGCTGTATTGGGTCCAGATTGACTTGCCGTTCAGTCCGGAATTTCAGAAGCTCTATGCACTTTTTTAAAATGTATTGGGATTTATAGAAATTAAATGCAAAAATAGCAGATTTCATGTGAATAAAACAGTAACACACTGGCATATACTGTAAAATTACCATAACCCACAGTTATCCTACTGTCATGTACTGTAATCCAAAATACAGCAATATACTGTTAATATAAATTACAGTAGATGCTCTGTTAAATTGCCACAAACTAGTTATCCTACTATCATGTACTGTAATCCAAAATACGGTGATATACTGTTAAAAATTACAGTAAATGTGCAGTAAAACTACCGTAACTCCTACCGTTGTTCTACAGTTGTGTACTGTTATCCAAAATACGGTACTATACTGTTAAAATAAATTACAGTAGATGCACTGTAAAATAACAGTAAAATACTGGCGTCTCTGCTGCCAGTATTTTACTGTTATTTTACAGTGAAATTCTTTACAGTGCAGCTTTGTGTATTATTTCTATTGTGTTGTTTTATTGTCTTTTTTTTTTTCCTGCACAATTTTTGAATAGGATTTAAACCAGAATATGTTGTATGCATCGTTGCGCCTCTTAGGGGACATAGTTTAAAATGTGCTTTGCAGTACACACGCTAACTGCTTTTAATAGACAACAATTAGACACAAGTGTACGTGGAACTAGGCCTTGTAATGTGCGATGCGGGATTGGTGTTGGTTTTGTTGAAATAAAAGACGAAACATTTGAAACTTTGAATTAGCAGTTGATATACACCCGATGAGCATTTCTGTGTCAACAAACGATTCTACTCTCATTGGAGGACATTTATGTCCACTTCTTGAGCACCTATAATACACTGTAAGACATTAGAGCCCCATTAAGTTATGTCAACATTTTTCTTCTCTTTAACTCCAATCATCATGACAAGTTTTTGATATTGAACTCAGTTTAATAAGTTTCCTAAACTTAAAGTAATCCATTGTCTTCTTCTAAGTGTTGTCTATGTGGATGCAACCACGGTTATACAACGTCAGCAAACAATGTTGGCACCATACATGTAATAGATGGGTGGATTTTAGAAGCCATTTCCCTGCTACTTTAAAGTGAGTTCATTTTATAAGATAAAATGAGTTTTCTTCAATGGATAATATAACCTAATAAGATGTTTTAACTATCAAGTATCAAGCTGAAACAGTAGCTTTAGCATTAGCTATAAGCTATAAGCTTTTTGAGCTGACACAGAGATTTTCTTCAGGTTGAGTTTACTCGCATTTTTAAGTTTTACTGACTTGAAATGTTTTACAGTGTACTTATGTGGAGTGATAACATTGGGGGAACTGAAACTCCAGGAGGAGAGCGGGGAAAGGGGAAGGAAAATCAAAAGGGATGGCAAGCATGGTATGCACATTTTATCATTTATCATAATTAGATCACATATAACGTGTTTATATTCATTTATTTTATAATAAATTTGTGATTTGTTTTCTTGCCAGATTCACTTACGGTGTGCGTGGAAATAAACCAAATGCTGAAACTATTGCTGTGGATTGCAAGTTGGCCATGGAGCTCTTTGCTGCAGTGAATTCTCTCTGAAAAGCCCCGTTGGTTGACATGTGCGCCAGAACGAAGCAGATAGCACAGATGCCTTTGCCTCCTCTTTAAACCCTATGTAATACGAATGAAAGCGCCGAAGATTACTTTCAAAAGAAGGTGAGTTCAAGGCCAATAGGTGTGTATAAACTAAATGGAAGTAAACTGTTCAATAATGAAAGTTGCATATTCAAAGGTGAAGACTTGAGATCTGAAAGGGTTGAACATGTTAAAGTGAAAATCGAAATCAGCTTAAGACAAAAGAGTTCATAAACTCAAGATGTCAAATGATCTGCAAGTCGAAAACGGGTTCTTGATTCATCGTTTAAAGACTAAGATATGAAAGGAGCTGAAAACATAGTCGACATGATGAAAGTAATTTTTCAGTTTGAAGTAGACAGATCAGCTGTGTGCACTTTTTGGCCATTGAAACATCTGCTGACTAGGTAGTCAGTGAAGGTGAAAGAATTAGAGCATAAAACTCCTTCAATATTGCGGAAACACTATGAAAGCTGTATTAAAGGGTTATGACAAGATGCAAATGGTGGAGAATAGTTTTACGTTGAGTTTTTCATAAAAGGAAGAAATTTAAAGTGGTAACCAACGACTTAATAAAACATGGTATCATTCATTGTACACAGCAGCTGTTTTTACATTTCTTTACATTAGGATAAGTAATGAGCAAAGCTTTTAACTGTGTGCAAATAATATTTGTGTCACATTCAAATCACTATTACTACACTGTAAATTTTCAACTGTGGGGCAATAACAGTGCCAGGGCCTTAACTTTCCCCAAGTCATTATGTTGGAAGCATAATTTTAAATACTTTACTACATAAAAACACAACAGGGTGTCATCAGCATACGATGATAGACAGTTTTGAAGAGACAACTACACCAAAGCCAAAGAATTTTACCAAAGTAAAATGATGGAAGTACAAAACCATGGGATCTTGTATGTGATCACACACAAGATCTGAGAAGTGAAAAACATACAATCACCAAAAGCAGTCACATTAAATACGCTCATATGTTGCATCAGTGTAGGCCACACATTGTGTTTGTCATAAAGTTTTTAACTTTTTTAGTTACATGAGGAATTAAATTAAGGGTTTGGGAATGAGTGAGAGTGTATTATAGGAAAAGTAAGAGGCGGTTTAGACTTCTGCTTCAATTTGACGCCGTGGCTACGGTGACAGCCCAGACCTAGTGCCGTAGCTGACGTGCACCTCCCCAGAAATGTAACTACGCACCACGGCGACGCAGACCGCAAGAGCTGTGATTGGTCCGCTTGGTAGTAGCGTGTTTCCGCTTTAGTGGTTCCGGCTGCTTCTCCATCTCCGCAATTTTTGAATTGATTGTTTCAGATCAATAAATATGGGACACATTGAGGAAAGGTTAACTGAGGAGGTTCGGAGATACAAACATTTGTAATGGGAACGTTTCAGTTGTCATTGACGAAAGTGAAGCAGGAAGTAGAAACAAAAATTAACCCGACAGGCAAAAAAGACACACAAGCACACAAGTATAAATGGCTAGCACTAGCGTCGGCTACATGCATAGGCTACGGCGTCTAAGTCCCACAGTACTTTAAATGAGCCCCCTCTCCCCGTTCTGCTCCCTACACACACGAACTCAGGACTCTGAATTATGTCAATAGGACTGACATATTTAGAACCGAGTGCTCCAAGAACTCAGACTGACAAAAGACAAAGCCATAACTTCTGCCAGATCTGTCATCCAGTGCCCTGTAAAGCCAACAGTTTGCCAAGTGTATAAACCTCAATCTCAATAGAGAGACACCACCCCACATCTTCATATCAACAGCAATTTGTTTGAGCAATTCAACGAGACGCCCCCAGAACATTTAAACACGGGTCACTTCACTGAGAGAAGCTTTAGACCGCATTGATGCACAATTTTCACCGACAACAAAAAGAAACTGCGAGGGAAAGTGAAAAGAAAAGAAGCCAGGGGAAATGAAAGACAAAGAGCTCAGTGCAACAGATCCCAAACTCAGGTTCAACAAACTAGCCGCGGCCAATCCACTGCGACCATTCACTCTTTCGTCTCCATGCGACAATTAGTCTGGTGTCCAACAAAAGGTCATATTTACAATTCAGTAAAAGTGTGACAGCGTCAGACGAGCAGCATCAGTGACAAACAATGACAGCGTGATCATTTAGCGAGAGTCACAAGCATCACCCACACACCAGTACACACACTCTGACCCCACCTTAATGCTTTCCCCGGAGAGTCCAACCGCTTTCTATGCTTGGCAAGAGAGGAGCATTGAGTAGCTACCAACCAGGCCACCCAGTAGTGAGTGAGACCTGCCAGCAACACCCCAAGGCACATGCAAATAGAGCTGAAAGGCTGGTATGGGCATGCTGAATATTAATACCATCGGACACAAGCGCACTATAATAAAGCAGCAATGCATAAAAACAGAGCACTCTGCAAATCTGAGGCTCTAAATGTTTCTGGGAATATAATAACACTACTGGAGTTTTATAGTAGTGATGCGGAAACAAGTCTTACCTCGCATTACTGAGTACTCGACACTCAACAGAGGATAAAGTCATTGTGGGTGTCTGTAGGTGTAGTAAGTGCTCATTTAGCTTGATTAAGTCAAGTGTTCTGTTAAGATCAAAGTGTCTGACTCTAACAACTGAGCAAGGCAGTCCCTACAGAGGTGGTTATACATACTATCACTCAGCTGTGATGTATTGTATAGAAGCCGCACACGTTAAGTTAAAAACACCACAACCACCCACAGATGTTTTCACTTCTGGCTGATCAGGTCCGTTCTCAGGTTGAAGGCGGGTGGAACCAAGCTTGGGGGGGGGTCCGTCCCACTTTTCACGAACCAGACATTCACCATGACAAAAGTGTGATTTGTCCCACCTGGCAGGTCTTGCTGCAAAACAAATAGAAGAGCGAGGGTAAAGTCAGCCAAGTGCAGTCATTACACACCCACAAGATGCGGCGTAATCAGCCAAAATATGTGAGATCGCCCCGTGTGGGTGTTACACAAACTGCCGTGCAGGGCGTAAGACAAACTCATGTAAAACAAAAAGCGTGTGTTCCTATCATAGCAAACTTGACACGCCGTCAGTTTCATCTGTGCTGTTATGAAAAGTCTAAATACACCATATTACTAGCAGTATGTTGACAGGCATATCAGTCTACATACTTCTGACTTAGTCTCTTTTAATGCAAATCTTTACGTCACAACATAACAGTGACATTTAGACAGTATCCTTTAAACTACAAACACCAACAGATGAAGGTGAAACCATTAGTATTTGGTGTGGAAGAACTCGACTGGCTCAGAAGAGCTCTCTAAAATGAGTGGAGGCTGCCATGGTAGCATGGTGATGCTCACGGTTAAACAATGAGATCTTAACAATCACACATTTTTGTATAGTGTTTGACATTCACATACAATGTTTCCTTGGTACTAGCACACAGAGTACAACTAAGAATACTGTTATCAAACCAAATCAGCTTCATGTGTTTACATGGACATTTTGCTGCATTTAAACCATCTAAGTGACGACATTTGGAGCAGGGGACAGCCCCGCAAGGCACCCAGAGAGAAGCCTTCAGGAGCTTGCCCACAGCAAAAAAGTTTGAGGGGATCTCCTCAAACGTTTTTGCCTTGGGCAAGCTACTAAAGGCCTCAAGGTCCTAAAGCTGCTTTTCTAACCACTGTCCTAGAATCTGTGCGTCCATGTGTTGTTGGAGGCTTCTACAAAGTCAGGACGAGGAGGCAGAGTTATCCAGAGATCCCCTCCCAAGCAAGGTTTTGCAGTTTTCTCTGAGGGATTCCCATGGCTTGGGAGATGTGTAATCCATCCAGAGAACTCTGGATTTGTCTACCATGGTATCTCCTTCCAGCTGGTCATGCCTAGTAAACCTTCAAAGGGACATGTCCTCACCAGATGTCAAACTAACCTAAACTGGGTCTTTTTGATACGAGGGAGCAAGCAGGTTTACTCTTTCCTGATGTTTCCAGCTGCTCAACCTATTTTTAAGGCTGTGCCCAGCCACTGATAGAGAGGAACTACCCAAAGTTAACAACCACAGGTAAAGACTGGAGTGTAGACTGACCGGTTTTCCTTACGACTCAGCTCTCTTCACTACAACTGTCCGGGACAACATCTGCATCACAGATAAATTTAAATTCATCGTTACTCACCAGAACAAAGTGTGTGTTTACTGGAGGTTTAACAAACATATTCAGTGCATATCTTTCCTCATAAATAAATGGTAAAACTGAAGTATTTATGGTTTACCTGTCTTCCAGCCTCCAGTCTTCTTCAGTGACTACGCTGGTGCATTGGAGCGTCTTTTAAATTTTTACCGTCCTCACAGAAAGACAGCTCCAAACTATAGAGGGGAGAGTTGGTATATCTCATCCTCTGTGGGTCATGGCAGTCTATCATACAGTAATAGTCCAGTAGTTGTCAGTATATTTCAGTCCAAGCTGAGGCCCTCACCTTAATGTTCCAAGCGTTTACCTGACACTGACCTTTCCTGGCCATTCGGTCTAACTCTCAGACATAAGTTTAGAAGTAGTGTGACGCTGTTATAGTGCCGTACTAATAACAACCTAAGAGGAAAACGGGGTGAATGGCTGGGTCAGTAAAGCATGTGATTTGGACAAAGGAGAGCTGTGTTTTCCTCTGATAGTAAATTATAGTTTCTCTTCAATAACTTTACCTTCAGTTCTGTTAAGTAGTTTGTATCCAGGAGTGTGGCTCCATAGCAGTAAGGGTCAACTATTTCACCCACTACTTCACACACTAGGAATCCACATGGCTTCTGACTTTAATGATGGTGGCTACAGCTGGTTTCAAATCATCATTCATTCACAAAACAAAGTAGAGTGTTTCAATTTTCTGAGTTTGGAAGCTCAACCTGAGTTCATATTTACCTCAGAAAAGTCAGCTGCAGACTAAAGTGTCACTATTGACTCACCAAAGTAATAACTTCCCTGCAGGTTTTTCATGGAAGACTGGCAACATTAAACCTGATGTGCAATTATACATTCAGCTATTCTCAGTCCTATCTGCCTCCATGCTCACCTGCCAGACAACCTTTGGGTGAATGAGCTATCGCTGCATCCAGGAGTGCAATGGACCATGGGTAATGAAGACAAACTGGAGATATCAGACAAATAATGGCTGCTGGAGTTCTCTTTCTCTCTCTTCTCTCCTCCGCTTTCATTCATCATCCTCCCCCTCTTCAGCTCATCCTTACATCAAGATGAAATGTTGACCAGTCTGGGAAATATGACACCCCCGCATCTCCCTCTGAATTTGTCATTTCACTTATCGCCGCCTGACATCTCGGCATCAGCGCAGTGAACGAGGGAATGGAGCTATTATACCTGTGAGGTTTGGAGGAGGGACGGTAATCACAGACCTGTCCATCTGCTGTCATCGGAGAATTGAGTGTGATTGTGTCTCTGGGTGTGGGAGACAGGAAGGAGCACGCCGGCTAACAGGCTTTATGTGGGTGTGGGCTCCCAGGCTATGCATCTTATTTCAGAGAAGAAATGTAACTCCTAGTGCTTTGTCACAAAGAGCAGGAAGAGAAGTTTCACGGGGTATTTTTCACTGCTGTTTAACTGATCTGTCATCCAGGCCCAAACAACCATATCGCTTCTCCTTCACTAATTAATTCCTCCCCGTCTGGTCAGATTCAATCAGACGCTGGACCACTCGGCTAAAATGATGGACATTGTGAGAAGAGACTTATAAAACTGGTACAGTTATTGATGAGTCAATCAGTCTTTCATTGGTTGAAAACAAATATATACTGGTTATACGTCTCAGACACCAGCTTCTCAACTGTGAGGGTGTGCCACGTTCTGCTGTTTCTACTATTCTATTATCTTTTGGATTTAATGGAAGTAAATAGAATATTTCGCTTTGGCATATCTCACAATTAGCTGATATAAAATTTGCTGGCCCACGAGCTAAACTATCATTTGTCCTCCCCCAACCCTGTACTTTTACACGTTATCCTGTTAACCAAAATTTCCCGCGTGACTGAGTAACTCCACGGCATTTGGCTGAAAGCTTTGGTGGAAAAAGCTAAGGAATGATTCCTGAAACTAGGCACAGCTTCACTTAACATTATTTGTCATTATTACAAGACCTTGAACTGAAAATTTAGAGCGAACAAGTTACAAGACAATCTTAAAGATTGTTCAAGTGTTCAAACCTAAAGAGATCAGAGATGCCAAACTTTCAGTCACCACTGTCTGCTCTAAGTCTCGTCTCAAGAGCTCAAGACTGAGGCTTCTCAAAAGGACAAATCTGAAGGGATTCACGACATCATTTAAGCTATTTGCTCATTTGCTGCTCTACAATGGACAGTTTCCCCTAGGATGTGATGTGATTGAGGCAGAAAGGTTCGAAGCAACTGAGCTAGCAGACGGAACATTGTGCCACAGATGACCCCTACTGGTCACAATTCCACATTGCAACCCCACCCCCACCCTCACCCCCATCACCCCCCACCCACCTTCAGCAATCTGTAATGTCACCTCTCTGATTCTCCTTAAGTGACCCTTAGTTTTGCAGAGTGTGAAATAATCTGCACCAACAAACTGATCAAAGAGTTCACAGCTATAACGTGCTCTTACAGATTAGTCGTCGTATTTTATTTTATTTTATGTTATTTTAGGATTGTGGCTGCATTTTATTTTGAAGTTTCAGTCCTGCCGAAAGGTGTGTCATGTTCTTTCTGGCCAGCGCGCAGAGTATTTACAGCCCTGAGGTGAGTTTGGGAGATAACGAGTCACCACATATCACCTTTGCTTTGAATCAACCAGCAACATAGCACATACACAGTGCAATGAATGCGCTACGTGTGTGCGTGTTTTCCCATGTCATTCCCACAGTCCCATCCCCCCAACAGGAACCATAGTCTCCCCTTATCCCATTAAGACAATTGCCAAGACTGGCATTCAAACATGTGTGTGTGCTTGTGCACGCACACACACACACACATGCACATGTACGGACGAATGCACACAAATATACCAACCCATACACACACTGGGCAGAGAAAGAGTAATTTCAAAATCAATCCTTTTCGGAGCAAAAGAGTGAAAAAAAAAAAAGAAAGAAGAAAGAATGAGAGCCCCCAAAAACCTCCACCAGTGTTGGCTGATTGTAAAGGACTGTCAGTTACTGCAGCCTTCTATTGGGCCAAAGGGAAGCAGCAGGATTCAACTTGGGGCCCAATAAAGGGCTATTCTTCCTGGAAATCAGCCCTCGCACATGGACCTGAATGCACTCCGATGCTAATCTTCTGAGCTGTGGGAGCCCACTCTATATTCACGAGCTGTGCCACCCAGTAGGCGCAGCCCCGCATGCTGATGCTACTACACACGCCACCAGGCTAATGCTAGGGCTAACTCAGGGTTAATGCTAATGTCCAGAAATCTCCGGCTTTGTCTGTGACACTCTGACTTCCCTTTAAGAATTCAGTTAAAAAAAAAATACTTTGTTTCTTCCTCCTTAACATGTCTTTTAAAAAGCCCTTGTTTTAAGTAAATATAATCTATTTATCTGTCATACATCATTTCATCAGCTTTCAAGAAGACAGCAGTTCGAGTGAAACCCGTTTGCAGGGCGATGTTTCTGGAAATACTTTTTTAAACCGTGTCATTTCTCTTTGCTGAGAGCATCACAAACACAGAGATACTCTTAACTATAAAATATATTTTAGTTCAGACTGAGTGACCCTTTCAAACGCCTGGTCAGTTAGCCCCTAAGCTAACATTTTCCTGATTGTCAGCCGAATGGGGCCAATCAGGGCTTAGAGTCGGCACACCCAGGAAATATGGGTCAGATCTGTTTATATTTTGGGTGTGAGGTCCAACGAGGGACCATCTGTGGTGACCTAAACATGACCAGATTTGATCCAGTCAGATCCATACACGGCTCAGCACCTGGGCAGCAACAGAGACGCAAACATCATGATCACACTCTGTCATACTACATTACAACCAGCCCATGCCTACAGCACTCACAAAGAGCGTAAATAAATCGATCTTTCATTTAAGGCAATGGCTGACTGATCACCAGACATGATGCTTCATTCATTCACATTTGTAGGAGCGACCTGCTTAATGGGCTTTGTATGAAAAATGGTTAACTGATGACAGTCATCACCATCTACTGACCTGTAGAAAAAGCTTTCATGATCATTATACACTGACCCTGTTTTCGCCGTCTCGTTCACAGATAGATTGCTTCACTGGTTTGAGATCTGGGGAATTTGGAGGTCGAGTCAGCACCTTAAACCTGTTGCGTTCCTCTCACCATTCCTGAATTATTCTTGGCTGAATTATCCTGCTTGAAAGAGGTCATCCGGAAATACGGTTTCCATAAAATGGTGTGTGTGTTGCTTATGTGGGTGGTACGTGTCAAAGTAACATCCTTACGAATGCAGCAGAACATTACCCCAAAGCGTCACACTGCCTCCACAGGTTTGCCTTCTTCCCATAGTGCATCCTGGCGCCATGTGTTGAGTTGACAAGAGTTCAGCATGGACACCCTGACCCGTCTGTTATTCACTTCCCCCGTCATAATGTTATGGCAGATGAGTGTAAATCTTGAACGGCCGAACAAACAAACCACTGAAGGCTGAGCAAATTACATACATATTCACTCCATCTCAGTGTACGCTCCAAAAGAAATCAAGTATATCTCATTAATCCTTCCTCATGACGTCTTTTTCTTTCTCTACTTTTTTTTTTTTTTTAATCAACCTCAATAATCCAACATGCCTAAGTGTCTTTCGCTACAGAATGATGAGACTAAATTATGAGGACCCTTTTCTTGGGATAAAAAGATCATTGGTGTTGAAGAGACACTTCACAGGGATCCATGCATGGTATGAGCAGTTAATTGTGTCTTCAGTCATCTCTGGTGAAACACTGCCCTCCAGTGGACAATCACATAAACACCTTCCGTGACCTTTCTGTCACACAGCACATGATCAGGAATCATTCTCTTTTCTCTTGTGGAAACAGGTTTGTCACTGACACTAGTGGGCATAATGCCTCTTATATCTAAATGGAAAGGTCAGTACCATGGCTGATGTGTAAGTCATCAGCAAGGTGTGTTATGGGTAGAAATCTGACATTTGGATGAGAACTGCAAAATATTTAAACGCATGGTTGGTTTCCAAACCCTCTGTGTGATGAAAAAATATAAAGCTTACTCTAGAATAAGGCAATTAAACCTCTCAAAAAAGGCGTCCAAAATGTACAGTAACAATTTCTATCTTTGGTGGACCTCATCATAGGAATACACATTACTTAATACTGCAGTTTTCTGCCTTTTCAAATTGGAAGTTTCGAGTTTGTTTCGCCTCCGCCATCCAGACCTCCTCCCTTATTGAAAGACACCAAATCCAGGTCTCCCACTACTATTTAAACATCATTTCTCGTTGCTTTAAAGTTTCCACATCAAGCTTTTGTAATCTCTTGGAGCAGGACGGGCGTCTGAACTACTTGTGGCATCACAGATTCTGTCTGCAGGTTCACGGCTTTTAAAACGCTCACAGATGATTTCCGCTTCCGTGAATCTGAACACAGCTTTCCAGCCTTCAACTGTGACCACAATCAACAGAGAAGCTCATACACTAGAGAGAAGTCAGCCAGTGTAATCGTGCTTATGGACACACACAGCTACGTGCGGTGATGGTGTTAGAGGTTAAAGAGACTGTGTGTATTTTCATCCTAGCAAACCTTAAAGGTGCCCTGTGGAGTTCCGGAGTTAAAAAGTCTGAATCCGCCCTTTATATGTGTCACACACATAAAGACGGAATAAACGTCACTGCTGCTGCTTTCACATTAAAAAGAGATGCCGCGATGCAAAGGTCCTGCACAGACAGCAGGATAGTAAACATGGTGGTTAACAATGCAGCAATAGATTTTGCATACGTATTACATTTAATACATTTAACACTCTTGGACAAAATTAGGATGCAACTTGTTTGAGAAAACTCCATGAGGCACCTTTAACTTGATCTGAGAGTGAGCTCATTATTGACATTATGCTGCCTTCAAATGGGTTTAGTTTACAGCGTTGAGGTGTTTGGCCCTCTGTTGAAGTGTTCACAGCCTTGTAATAAGGAATCTTAAATAAGATTAATGAGTTCTTTGCCGACGTTTTCAGACATGGTGGAAGTGGAAGAAATTAAGTCGATATTCTTAACTCTCAACTTTTCATTGCCTTCTTTATGTTACCTGGTTGAAAGCTTGCTAAATCGCCGTCAGTTTCCTAACAGCGTCTTTCCTACAACTTACAACTGATGTTGCCACCTAACACCAAGGGCTTTGTGTACACAACTTGTCATGTTTCAAATGTTTCAATTGTTCTCAATTTGAAGGCAGCATTAGTTTTGTTCAATCTGCTGTCGCCTCATTATCAGGGGTCATGAAGTGACAGGTTCAGAACCTCCAGTTTCAGGTTTTGAAATCAATAGTTTTCTTGCACTCGTACAAACTTAAATTCTCCAAAAACGTTTGCTATATTCAAAAATTTTCAAAAACAAATCGGCAAAGATGGAAAAACACACAAATCACAGCGGACACTGAAAGGTAAACACAACGAATCAGAACAGGACATGTGACACGGGTCCAGGACACACCATGCTGGGTCATGCTGCTCTGGGAGATTTATTTAGTTTCTTTCTCTTTTTTTTTTTTCTTTGTTTATTTGTTAGTTTTTATTTATGTTTGTCACTTGCGCTCCTGTCAGGAGTGTGGTAAATGGGACAGTCAAGCAGCAAGAGTCACAGTTCATCATCATCATCATCATCAACACCATTATCATCATCGTCACCACCACTGTTGTCATCCTCCTCCTCGTGATATCATAATAATAATAAATTTCATTTAACTTTTTCCTCAGGCTAGAAAATAATTTACATCACATTGTTTTTTTTTGTTGTTGTCGTTTTTTTTTTTTTTACTGACTTTTGAGACCACAAACATTCCAGCAACACACTCTAGGATTAAGGGTGGGTAACAATCAGAAAAGCATGACTTTTTGCATAGTATTAAATGAACAAAGACATTGAGTTCTTTATTTACAATTATTGTATAGATAAAAAAAATATCATAAAAACAAGATGAACACTTAAATCACTTACCCATGAATGGCTAAGTATGCCAAAAAAGTTATCTGTTGGCATTTCTCTTTTTCTTTGTTCCACAAACTGCATGCTGCTAAATACAGTACATCGAGGCAGGTGAGAGTATATTGCAAGAAGTATCATTGATATCATCATCATCATCATCATCAGCATCATCATCATCGTCATCATCAGTGTCATCATCAACATAATTATTGGTCGTTACAACACGTGTTATGATTTGGATGTAATCACGATGTTCTGAAGTTTCTGACAGGAGCGGTGATTGATTACATACAGCCAATCAGCTGTGCCGGCAGTATGACTTGTTGTGGTGCATGATGGTAGATGTAGTCAGGAAGAAGTCCCTGTTTTCACACCAGTCCGCACTGAAGTGTCTGTCCTCAGTGGACTCATTGCTGTATTTACAGAGATTATTTTTGAAACTTTGCATCCTCTTAAAGCTGAATGTCCTCCTGGATGTAAAAGTGGTTTACGAATGTTGGCTTAAGTCTTTTCTTCTTCTTTTTTTTTTTTTGTATTATTATTATTATTATTATTGAAAATGCTATCGTTATGTTTTTGTTTTGTTTATTGTTGATTTTTTTACAGACAAATAAACAAATAAATTGTCAAGTTAAAACATCGGAAAGGATACGAAATAAATCAACAGCTTCTAAGCAGAATACCAGAATATCCAGACGTTTTTTTTTTCTCTTCTCCAACTTAAATAAGACAGATTTTATTGAAATGGTCCATGTTACTTGTTCAACATGCCTGAGCTGACTGATAAAGCTTGTGCACCCTCTCCAGATGGACGGATCGGCTGGGAAATGACAGAGGAGGAGGATATAAAAAAGAAAAAAGATTGAACTTCGTGGATACATGATTGTATTTACTGTAATGTATAGGATTTCTTTTTAAAATAGAAAAATCTTTTTTATTTTTTTAAAGTTGCATAATGAGCCTATCACGTCATGCTTGCCAATGACTTGGTTAGTAATAGAAATAACATTAGTACAGGCTAGTTAGGTGGCCTTGTCCCTCTGAGTGCAATAAGTCTGGGTAAATGTGCCTTCTGCATGTAACTTCTCTCTGGTAATGTCTGATTGGTCAAAGCACGATAAATAGTCTACAAGTAGTGAGTACAGTTGAGATGCTAGAGTACTGTATATTCTGTGACGGCAGAAAGACAAGCTTGGTTAAAACACACAAAAGCACATCTAGAGTTACACCACAGAAGTTTTCATTCATAACCAGATAGTGCAGAAAATCTTTTTTTTATATATATATAGAAAAAGAGTCAAAGCAACATTCCATTCCTGTTGTAATTAGTTGTTTTTTTGTCCGTTTTTCCTTTTTTTTTTTTTTTAGATGTTAAAAATGCCAACAGCTTTGTGGGGCTGTGTGTGTGTGTCTCTCTCTGCTAGGAGTAAAGAAACTTCTTTCGACAAAAATACTTCAAAATTAAATTAAAAAAGGGAACAACACAATATATTTAAAAAAAAAAAAAGAAAGTTTTCTGATTTCTGTGCGGTACAAGCCAAATATAAGTTTGCAAATTTCTAATATGACTCAATTGCAGCCTTTTAATGGTCACACGTATTTTTGAAACATCGAGTCCGTTGAACAAGCAGGTTTATCTATAGGACAGTTTACTATAAAGGTCCTGATATCAGCCTTTGACTCGAGCCCTGACCCCTTGGCCAGCGCTGAAGCACAGAGAAAACAAAACATAATTAAAAAAAAAAGAGAAGTGGGGAAAAAAAGAATTAAATATCCCCCTCTGTCACAAATAAAGGAGGCCTCCATTTAGAAAAACCAAAGGCAAGCCGCTCCAACTTGATCCCAACAATCATACAGAGTAATACTAAGATTCCACATTTACTACGTATCCCGTTATATTTTGGTTTCTTTTTGTTGTTAATCTTCTAAAAATATCTACAGTATTTGACAAGATAGCAGGCAAATTCCAGCACATGGTTTTTCAGTAATAATACACCAACACAGCTCTGGTCGGCCCAAACTTCGCCTTCGCCTCCCCCCTTCTAGAAACCAGGAAGTTTATCTCTACGAGGTTGTAAACAAATTACATTCTCTTTAAGACATAAATAAGTCAAAGTAATTTGAGCCATTGAAGCAGGAACAAGGCAACATGCCAACAAACAAAGATAAACTCTCTCTAAATATATTTATATGTATTTATAGAATATATCCCATAAATGCTATCATCATTATTATTATTTTGCATTCCTATTCTTCCGACAGGTGCAAAACTACTGTGCAAGTTGAGCCCTACCACCTCGGTACACGCTTCCATTTACGGATGAAATAAATTTTTACAGTCGGGTACATGTTCATGCCACACAGAAGAGGGAACCTTGCAGGCCAGAAACTCAGAGAAGCTGTCTTTAAAATAGCAGTCCGCTGCGAGGCCATCAGAACCAAAGAACTCCAATAAAATTAAAACCCCTTTAAATAAAACTTGGGTAATGTACATTCATGCAGGAGCAACAATAATAATAATAACAATAATAAGAAGAATCAGAATTAGAATAATAACAATGCTTTTCATTTTAATTTAAACTATTATCAGTATTAACAATGTTATTGTTGAGGAGAGGGAGTGTAAGGGGAGTTTAGAGTTTGTCCTGTTTTGCGATTTTTCCTCCACAGCAGAGTCTCCCTCCTCGTCGTCCTCCTCCCAGTGTTCATACTTTAGTGCAGTCGGCCGCACACTTAAACAGTACATGCTAACCAGTGGGAGCATATGGTCAGACACACCACCACGGCTGCCACCATACACATAGATGTAACCACAAGAGCAGGATGGCTGTGTAGGTTTTGTGGCTTTGTTGCGCTTTTTTGATTGTTTTTTTTTTGTTTTTTTTTGTTTCTTTTCTTCATTAGATTTTCTCCATTTTTAAAAGGAGCGCAGAGCTTTAAGGGCTCAAGGGTAGGGGATAAAGATAGACGTTTTCCAACAGGACCTGCCCTTTGTCGGTGGTAAATAGTGGTTTTGGGGGACAGGAAAGAGAGGTTGAAAATTTCGGGCTAATTTGTTGGTGGTTACAGTTAAATGTCCGGAGGAATTGGAGGAGGCGCCCCTGCAAGGAAACAACATTAGAGGTTAAGAGCTGAGTTCAGGATCAAGGTTAGAGGCTGGTCTCCAAGCTGTGCAGAGGACTGGCGGGGCTGGAGGAAGCGGCTGATTTACTGTTGTCGATGGTGAGATTGATGCCACTGTCAATGGCGTTGTTGTTCTTGTTAGGGGACGAGGGCTGGCTGGAGTACTTCCTCATCCTCCGAGCAGAATCATCGTCCGTGTCATCAATCAGGGGGATGTTGGGTGTGGAGTCTTCTATCCTAAACTCGGGGTGTGTCATGAAGTTGTGGATGGATGTTCTGGAGTCTGGTTTTTCCAGGCCTTCATACAGGGAACTACGGAATGCATTCACGACTCGGATCTGTTGTGACAAAAAGGGACGAAAAAGAAGAAAACTTATGAGCGGTGACGTCAGAGACGAAGTGGAAGGGTTGGAGGGACCCTCGGGAGAAAGGGGGAGGTTGAAGAGGAAGGGGACAAAGGAGAAGGAGGATCCTCTAATTTGAGGATGAAGAGGTGGAGAGGGTGAAGGAGCAGCAAGAGAAGAAGGCAACTGCAGTCTGTGTTCTGCTTTCACAAGATGACCACAGTTCACAAGTCACTCAATTTTGGCGTGCACTAAGGAAAACTGTGAGGAACACAATCAGAAAATGAAAAAAAAAACAAAAACAAAACACAACAAAATCATACATTTCCAGAAAAACAAAGCAACACAAACGCTCGTTGTAAGTATACGCTTTAGTCCAATGTGCTGTATACCTAGAAACAAGCCACGTTAATAAATGAAATGCTCACAGAAAATTTTAAAGGAGAATATCACATGCAAGTTTGAAGAAATCTTGTGGACGAGGTCAGTAAGAAGGAAGGAGGTTAGATCTGAGAGATCCAATCGGGTCATTTTAAAAACATCTGGAGGTACCAGAACACTGTCTGGGAAAATATCCACACAGACTCTGAACGGGACACACAAATATAGCACAGGGTGGGTAAAGCGTGGTCCCAGACAGGGCAATGGAGGGAGTCAACTCTGCATGAGGCTGGCTCAGCACATGCATCTCAGTGTAAAACTCACAACAAAACAACACATTCACGACAAATGTGCAGGTTACGATATTATGAACACAGGTAATTAACACAAACTACATGCAACTAGACAACAGGATGGAGAGGCACACAGACTGCTGACACTAAACACACGGAAGTGGATAATGAAAGTAACAGTTTTAACGTCAGATGTCTGACGGTCAAAGCATGTTCTCAACTCCATGCACAGCTAAGTAAACACTCAAGTATAAGTCCCAAGCAAGGTGTATCAGTGCCTTTACATAACATTATGGGATGGTGTTGTTTTAATCATAACCCTGTTTGCATGTGCAATATCATCAACATGTTGAAGTTTAGGATGTGTGACAATAATGTTTATAGGAACTGAATCATGTTGCATTCTGAATCACCAGGGGGTCAATATTGACCCTGTTAGTATTACTTGACAGTTGCAACAGTTGCTTCTGCTTAAATACTGAGTAAATAGCAACTGTTTTAAGGGCAATAATAAAACTTAAATGTAGTATAATCTTACTACATTTTACCCAGAAGCTGATACACGCTGATAAACAATATAACAAATGTCAAGTGAAAATTAAATGTATTACTGAATAAAATACAGTACGCATATCAGCAGAACCCAATATGCTAGGCCTGCCAATAATAATTGTATTATTTTTATGTATTTTTTTTTTTTAATTTCACAAATAGAAACTGCCTTAAAATGGTTAAAGAAAATGCTCATCATAATTTTCACAATCTGGGGATGTAACATTTGGAAAGCTGTAACAAGTGAATGCTCTGTGATTTCATTTAATAAACTTGACTTGAATTTTTCAGTTGCATCATAGATATGAATATTGTATTTTGGACTAAGATTGAACCATTAGAATATTAAATTAACGGATCATAATAAGCAAACCAGTGTCTTGCTTTTAACAGATTAAAAAAGCAGAAGGGTTTTCCTCTTTGACTACACTGTACATATTGTAGGAGTGCTACTGCAGTAACTGTGTACAGAGCACAGCATAAGGAGACAAAACAGATAAATAAAAATAATAATACGAGGAGCCTGTCTGGATGAGGGCATGTTACAGGATGTCTGACAGGTAACACTGATGGAGTGTCATTTACATTGCTGCTGCTGCTGCCGCTGCTGCTGCTGCTGTGGATCTATGTCCGTAACTATGGCAACATGACAGTCAACTACACCGACAGTATGAAGCGACAAGACTGGATGATCTTGGTACAGCGCTGCATTATGAGGACTGTAGTCCACACAACCCACGCACAACATTTCATTTGGTAAAACAGGCAAAGATTAAATCAAGACAGGAAGTGTGTATGTACGTGTGTGAGATATAGAAAGAAGACGGACAAAAGCGTTAAGTATATTCGCTGATACTAACAGTGCTCCACTTGTCAGAGATCTTTACTTTTTACTGCAGCTTCTATAAAGTTTTCTTGTCCGCTGGAATATACAGGTAAAATTATTCTTTATCTAAGGTCAGTGTGATGTGTCACATCGGTAGCAAACTCACGAGTAAAATGAGACAACACTGCAACTTATACTTGAATGTTCACCCAGTCCCTTGGTGAGTTGACTGGAATTAGTTCACATTAATGTCTGTAAAGACTTAAAAATGTGAGGATTGAAGGATGGGATTATGGATGGGGAGGGTGAGCAGAGGGAGACAAACTCACAACCTGAAATGTCACGCCGTGGGTATCACCCTTAGTCCTGCGCTCCTAGCACTCTGGGGAAACAAACACACATCCACCAATGAGACGACAGTACACCCAACCATGGGAGGAGATATAAAGATGAATTTGAAATCCAGTATGGACAGCAAAAAGACAGAAGAGAGAAAATGAAAAAAAAAAAGAAAAGCAGATAGCAAGAAAGAAAAAGACACATCTTCAGGGATGCCAACCTGCTTTAATTTGCTTGGAAAAAAATAATAGACAAGAATAACTTTTTTGTACATGACAGGTTGGCACCCCTGAAGCAAAGAGAGCAGAGAAGCAGACTGACAGTTCTGACTCACGGCCAGTAGTGGGAGGAGCAGTAGCAGCAGTAGTGCTTGTAGGAGAGGAAAGGGCATTGGACAAGGACACGTGACTAGGACTAGAAACATTGGTTACATCCTGGGTCTGGCTGGTGGTGGATGACTGGCGCCTCAGAGCCCCCGCCCCCTGAAAGGAGGTGCCACTCTTGAAGGTGTTGACTACTTCAATCTGTGGGAGGAGATCGGGACAGGAGAAGACAAATGGCTGCTCAGAGTGACACAGACCAAATGGCAACACAGGTTGACTGGGTGGGTGACTTGGGTGGTAAAGGGAGTACAGTGTCAGTCACGACACGATGGAAGAGAGCTAAAGGTCAGGCTGTCATAGCTTCACAACAAAGTGGTGACTTAAAAGGCTGCTTTACCCAAATAAAAAAAAAGAGAGAGAAGTCATCTACTTGTGCCTGTAATGGCAGCCATGAAGATAGTTGTTTGGTTCCTTTGTCTAGATTTGCAGAGTTCTACCTCTACTTTAATACATACATAATAGAGGCCCTCAAGGCATTTGTTTGTGGAGCTTACAGCACCGGATTATTGAAAGATATTTCTATAACAGCAAACATTTTTTTCCTAAAATAATGTCACATATAATGCGAACAATAAAAAGAAGTAATTACTGAAAACTCACTACCACCATTAACACTGATGGGTGCCAAAGGGTAATTTTTCAATGCAGTAAACATCTCAATACTGTACTGCATTTTGACAACGAACCAAAGCTGGACTATCTGCATGGCTAGATACCATGAGAGGTAAGCGAAGGTAAGTCTTATTGTGGTTCAGAGTGAGTGAATATAATGTAAAAGAATTTCAATCTCAGAGACGAACTTGGTGAATGCAGTCTCACCATAACCATGATAAGATCCAATGGCTGGAGTTACAAAAATAAAACCAAAATTGTGACAAAGTTTGGTCAAAATGACAATTCCCTTCTGCTAACCCACCAGTAGTCTGGTCTCAATGTATTTTAACTGTCTCTCGGGATGGTCCACGGTACCATCCCGTGGGATCGATTCAAACCAGGACCATCAGTAACACATCAGTTAAACCAAATCCAACACGTAAAAAACGTTTGAAATATCACAGTGATACCGGTCTGTGGAGTTCATCAGTGACAACAATACAGCGATTATTTCCTGTTGTATTTGACTACCGATCGTCCACAGTTCCACAATGGTCATCGCTGCGGTCCAGTGAAGGAGAGCTGCATCTTCGTCTCCTAAATAAGTCATCTTGAAATGAAGTGGCGTTAAGGCTGTGACTGACAAACATAAAGATCACATAACACAGTCTAGCATTTTCCCTGAAGGTCAAGCTCTATCGGTAATGTCTGACAGGGGGACACCTAGTCAACAAGGAAAGACATTTTGAGAAACAACAAAAAAAAGTTTACCTTATGGCATTTATTGTTGCTTAACTGGATGACCAAAATTTATGAGGGATAATTTATTTAGAGTAACCCGGTGCATATCAATACTTGATCCATATATTTTTTCTTTTAGGTCTCAGCACGCCGATTGAACATAAAGTGGGCTGTCACATGTTCTCACCTGAGTCTGAATACGGTTGAGTCCCCTGAACCAGAGGATCTGTCCTCTCCTCAGCTCCCTCTCCGCGTGGTCGATCTCCTCATTTTCTTCATTAACGTCTTCTTCTGGTGACTCATCTTTCTGAGTTAACTGGCCTGCCCGCCGCAGGAAGCGCAACCTGCTATTGGGTATGGTGGCTATCACCTAACCCACAGAGCAGACAGCACACACAGTCAAGAGGAAAAATCACATGAAAAATGACAGAGAAACAGATGAGCTTGCTTGTTACCTGTCCCCAGAGAAGTTCTCCCATCCCGAGGAAAATACACCACATCCACTTTTCCACGTCCAGAGGTGTACAGCTGAATGGCTTCCCTCCAAATTGCACAATCACAACCTACGCAAAGCAAAGCACAACTCATTAAAATGTACAACCAGAAGGAAACCTTTATTTGTTAAATTGGACACGCCATATTTAACAAATCATTTGCATTTGCTTACCTGTACAAAAAATGTACCAATCACAATAGTGCAGAAGATAGGGTTCCTTAAAATACCAGCAAAGACATTCCTCTCTCCGTGGATTTTGCGGGCATTTATCTCATTAAACAGTTGCATCATGACGAAGGTGTTAAAGATGATGGTGTAGTGCTCAGATGGAGGAGCGTGGAGAGGAGCATTGCGGCCACTGTCAATGTCAAAGATCTTCTCACCTTGAAGGGGAAAAAAAACACCCAAAAAAACAGACATTTAGTTTGTTGTCATTAACATAGAACTCACAGTACAATACATCATTATGGCATAGAAAAACAACTACGCACCAGCAAAGAGCAGTGTGAAAATAAGTACGAGCTGATAGACTGCGTGTCCTAAGATGTTCTTTGTCATGGTGCTGGAAATCAGAGGTTTATTGCGACCGTATGGCTTTCTCTTGAGCAGATCTTCTGTGGGCGGCTCTGTTGCCAAGGCCAGAGATGCAAAAGTATCCATGATCAGGTTCACCCACAACATCTGCACTGCTTTCAGGGGAGAGTCCTAAGGAAATGTAACAGAAACTGCAATTAACAAACTGTCACTTCAGTACAGCCATTGATGGAAAGTATAGATAGATAGATAGATAGATAGATAGATAGATAGATAGATAGATAGATAGATAGATAGATAGATAGATAGATAGACAACTTTATTGATCACTTTGGGAGGTTGCTGCAGGGAAATTGACAAATACTGTAATAACAATCCCACACCATAGCACATTAGATGCCACACTACTGTAATCTAATCAAAAACAGCAGATAATACTATTAATCCAAACAGCTGTTAATACTAAGTTTTAAATCAGTCTGACCTGTGTGATGCAGGCACCAGTGAAAGCCACGATGACGGCCACAACATTGACAGTAAGCTGGAACTGAAGGAACTTGGAGATGCTGTCGTACACGTTTCGGCCCCACATAACCGCCTTCACAATGCTGCTGAAGTTATCATCGGTGAGAATGATGTCTGACGCCTCCTTGGCCACATCTGTACCAGCAATACCCTGGAAGAGCAATGACAAGCTGCAATCAGAAAGAAACTAGGCTCCTAATGTGTTTCATCATGTTGCTTTAAATAACATAAAAATCTGTCTAAAGCAACTCTGCAGCAACTGGTCAAAACCAGGATAATGATGAAGACTAACTGAGGAGTACATGTAGGTGGTTTGATGACAGGAGGCTCCATATTTATGGGAGGAACAGGACTTCCTTCCAATATTCTGTCATAGTTTGAGTCACAGGGTGAGTGGCAACATGCAACACCTCTTAAACAGTAGCTGCATTTGGACAGGCCTGTGTTTATCAGGAAAAACCTACTTATGATGACCTCTGGGTCAAAGTGCTCCATTTAATGAATCCATGTAAAGTGTTTAAAGGGTTAAAACATCAGATCAGAGGATTCACATTCACAAGGAGTTTCAAAACGCACATTTAACTTGGACAGAAGAATGACCCACGTGAATACACTGCTAAAGAAAGAAGAAACACAGAAAACGGTCACAAAAAGGAGCAAATATGTAAATATGGAGAGATTTACAAAGAAAAATAATTGTATTAATCTATTTGTTATTTTTTTAAAGTCTACACTGTCAAAAGTTTGAGATCAACCTGTGTGACCCTAAATGTCCACTAGGTGGAGCGCCTAACCTGCACAGTCAGAAGCAGAGTGCCTGAGAAGAAACCTTAAATACTGCAGAGGTTAAGAAGCTATCTGCAGATACTGACTGACATCAGTCTCACAATTAAGAAATCAAAATGATAGATTGCTCACCATGGCAAATCCGACATCAGCTTTCTTTAGAGCAGGCCCATCGTTGGTCCCATCTCCTGTCACAGCCACTACCTGCCTCTGCTCTACCGTAGTGCTGTCAATAATACCTGTTGAAAACACATATACACACAAACAGGGCAAATATGCTGAAGAATCGGAGAAAAGGAAAGCAACACAACCCTATATGATCTTTGTATGCATTAATAATAAAATCTGTGGATGTCTGGTCACATCACAGAGAACAATGTCAGAGGAAAGTTTGTTTTAAATTGAACAGTGGTGAATTCACCTTTGACGAGTGTGTGTTTGTCGGTTGGGGATGACCTGGCCAGGACTCTGAGTTTGGGCCACACCTTATCGATACGTTCCTGTTCCACCTGGACACGCGTACACAAACAAGTGGAAACAGAGGGACATGTGGTTGCGGTTTTAACCGTTTTTCTTCGTTTGTAATCTCAGCTCTCTTTCCCCAATCTCTCACTCCCTGCCTTTCTCTCATTCTGACAAGTAGATGCTGTACCTCTCCTTTCTCGTTGCGGATCCTCCTGTTGAACTCTTTGCCATCAATGCAGAGGAAGTCCTCTCCTGGGTGGATGATACCACATTTGATGGCTATGGCCCTGGCTGTGTTTATGTTGTCTCCTGTCACCATACGGACTGTGATGCCTGCACGCTGGCACTTCAGAATGGCATCGGGCACCTAAAATAGGGACACATAAACATATTTGTAAAGCGATTATGTGTGGTATGTGTATTATATGAAGCACACACCAACTATTAATAATAATAATAATAATAATAATAATTGATACTGTATTGATCCCACAAGGGGAAATTATCTCTCTGCATTTTGACCCATCCAGTCGTTCACACAGTAGTGTGAACAGTCGGAGCAGTGGGCTGCAGCATCTCAGGACCGCACCCGGGGAGCAATTTGGGGGTTAGATGCTCGCTTAGGGCACCTCAGCCATGGACATGGCGGGCGTCGAACCTGGGACCCCCCAGTCCCAAGCTGCATCTCTAACCACTACTCCACAACTCCAATTAAATCCTGTAATCTCTCCATTTAGGGCAAGCAGAAAAACACTTCAGTCATCACTTATTGAGATGATTAAGTGTTTTAATTAACAGTTTCTGATAAATCCAACAGTCCTCACTAACTTATTAACTTTGTCTGTCATTTGGTGGTGTGGGTACAGTGGACTCTTAGAGCTTCATCACTGAAAACAGCTTTACTGCAAACAATAAAGCTGCAGGCTAATAAATTAGATTAATGAGCTAAAGGCTTACAGAACTGAAAGGAACTGCCCTTTCAAGACCCCTTTCACATTCAAGTAGTCACATGATCCATAGAAATATTGATTATAGAGGCTTGAAAAGTACTTTGCTTTTCTTTTGTATTAACAAGATGTACTGTGTAATGAAGCATTCTTCCTCCAGACAGTACTCTAGTTGATTAAATGTGAGATATTAATTTATGAAGATCAATCTGCAGAAGAAGAACTCGCAAAAGCAGAGTATTAATTCAGAAACACATCTTCTTCCTGGCAGAGGTCAGTGTGGGCGAGTTCTGCTTTCCAAACCCACACATAAACAAATGTGTCCACATAGAGTAACAACAACTCACATCAAACTATGCATACTTAGAGACACATTGATACCACACACACAAACATACACACAGAAGACAGGAATATGTATATTTGCCACTTGAACCTCATAGATTCTTGGACATCTTGCTCATACATATACTGTAGGTGGATCCTCATACTTACAAATACACACAGAGAAACACAAACCAACATAGGATGGAATACCAAATGAGTCCACCACCACTATGTAGATATATAAGTATATATACACAAAAAAGTAGCCACCTGGATTTAACTAAGCAAATAGATACAAGCCTCCTATTGGATAATTACTGCATGGGCGATTATCTTTCAGCTGGAAACAAGTTATTTAACCCCAACTAATGCAATGAGTAGCTTCTCTTTTCTGAAAGAACCATGTCGATAGACACATCCCGTGGTCGTGGAAAAGATGTTAGTCTGTTTGAGAAGGGCATCAGGGTAAGAAGAGAGGCAGGTGAAGTGATGCAGCCATCATGCCTAGTGCCTACTGTACAAGCCTGTGGGGGCAGTGCTATGATCCGGGGTTGCTACAGTTGGTCAGGTCTAGGTTCAGCAACATTATGTGTCCAAAGAATGAGGTCAGCTGACTACCTGAATATACTGAATGACCAGGTTATTCCATGAATGGATTTTTTCTTCTCTGATGGCACGGGCATATTCCAAGATGACAATGACAGGATTCAACGGGCTCAAACTGTGAGAGAGTGGTTCAGGGAGCATGAGACATCATTTTCACACATGGATTGGCCACCACAGAGTCCAGACCTTAACCCCATTGAGAATGTTTGGGATGTGCTGGAGAAGGCTTTGTGCAGTGGTCAGACTGTCCCATCATCAATACAAGATCAGTCCAATGAAATATTTGAGTGTGTGATCTTTTTTTTTTTTTTTTTTTCGTTGTGGCAACTTTTTTTTGGCCAGGCAGTGTGTTAAGTGACAAATCAATTTGTCCGTGCGTGAATTAATTAAAAAAAAAAGGGGGGCAGGTCTTTAATGATCTGGAGGGTTGAACAAACAGATATGATTTAAGGATACCAGGTAATTTTGCTTAGTAGATGCAGCATTAAAAACTATGATCTCAAATACTGAATCCTGCATTAATAGTAACACAAGTAGAGAAAAATGTAAAAAGTTTTAAGTTAGTAAACTCAAAGTTGGCCACAAAAATGCGTAAACACGTGATAATGATATGGTTCACAAAATGGACCACAAAGACAATTAAAATCAGTAATCAATAATCATGCATGTACCAATACTTGTGTTAAACTAAGTCATTTGACAAGGTAAAGAAGCTGTGAATTAATAATGTGGCCAGCAGAGCAAACTACTACATTTCGCTTCTTGTTCTCTCATTGAATTATCATGATCAAGATCTCCTGATCGCCTGCATATCAACACATTTTCTTTGGATTCCCACTGCTCTAGTTGACTGGTCATCTGAAAGAGGAGGTGAAGAGAAGAGGGGAGGCTTATTAAAAATACAATCTGTCCCCACAGAGGAAGAGGGTAGGAGGCTAGTAGGTGAGACTGAAAAACAAGCCTCTCGTGTCTCCAGTATGGATCTGGTTACACTCTCGTTTTCCTCCATTTCTCTCCTTACTCATCTACCTCCTCCTGCGTTCTGTCATCCATCTGACATGAATCTATTTATCTTTCTCAGTCTGTCTCTCTTCCATTCCCTGTTTCTCTCCCATTCCCTCATCTCGTCTGCCTTGTCTCTCTGGGGGCATCCCTACAGAGCAGCCAGTTATTAAAAGAACATCACATTCTACAGGAAGAAATTAGAGACAAATTAAAGATTAGAATAATAAACAAACCACAAACATGTTTACCACTCTGCGTGACCTTTTTAGCAGAGGAGAAAAACAACTAATGCCCAATATTAACTAGCCTTTTCAAGAGACTGGAAAGATGCAACTGGAGAACAGAAGTGGACAGTTTTCCACATTGGTTATTGAAAATGTCAGATGCAAAGTGACATCTGGGTTGCAAGAAAGGGGACTTGTGCAAACATCCAGGCTTTGTAGCGCTGTAAAGGGCTACATTAACACTTAAAAGATCACAAATTCAGACATCTGCAGAAGTCTGCTCTACTATTTAAATTTTAAACATGTAATATTGCTATTTTAATGAAATGATTCATTAAATAACACTACGGCAGAAGATGATGATTCCTTCTCGTTATTGTTCATGAAACGATTATTTTTCTCCTCTGACTTATTTTTCTGTCCCAGGTCTGTTCAGGTCCTTATATAACTCGCCTGCAGACGAAGAGAGCGGCACAATGAGAGAGTGAAAGGTAGGTTCAGAGAAAGTCAAAGGAAAAAGAGACAACACAGACAACGCTTAAAGACTAACCTTACAATACAGAAAAAGGTGGAAAGTAGAGAACATGCTGGGTAAAGGCTGAATGAAAGACGTCAGAGAGAGAGGAGGGGGATGGAAAACAGATGAAAGGAAGAAGTTGAATTATGCAGTAGTCAGTTAGTTTCCTGCTTCCCTTTACCTGGAGCTGTCAAGTGAAGTCAGCTTTTCTACTGTACACAAAAAGCTCTTTCAATTATATAATTCGTTTCCTTCGTATGACATTCATCATTTGTAGATTTGTACCACTGTAATCACTTTCTTAGGAATTACTAAATGTACTGTCCTTCCCATTTTCATTGAAGTTTTTTCCTACAATGGATCTCAACGAAGAAGTAAAACAAACAAATAAATAAACCAAAAATGACAAGTTCTGCAAATTATGTGCTCCAATAAAAAAACACATTAATAAACGGTATAAGATGTAAAATGTACTTATATTAAAAGATTATTGCATAGGATGGTTCCTAGACTGTTAAATAAATTCTAACTAGTTTTTATTGTCATCAAGTGTATATATCTACATTTTGCTTTTTGGTAGTTTGAACACTGCATCACTTTGTTACTGCAGAGAGGAAACGCCCCTAAATGTTTGGGCTTCCAGTTGACTTCTAGTTTTACACAATCCTTGTGCAAGTTGAGTCTATTCCTCAACCTGAGGCCCCAGCAGCGCACATTTTGTATCCAGTAATGCCCCAACGAAAAGGCCTGATTAAAAACATAGAGGAATACAGTCAGTTCTTGCCAATTTTATTTTGTGATGCCAGATAGAGCAGGTTGCCAAGTGTAACTATTCCAAGTGCACATACAGTATTAATCATTACCTTAGTATAATAACATTTAAGCAGTTATGGAAACACAATCCTTGATGTTGCTGTCAAATGGCCTCAGAAGTGCCAGGCAGATTTTTATTTTTTATTGGTAATAATCAATTTTATTTGGAATATAAAATCTTTATTGGCCAAATGACTTAACTAACCATGGCCATCAGATCAAATGTACTAAAGGAACAGCAATCTTCTTTATAGAGTAAAAGAATGAAATGGGAATACTGACGTTAAGTCAGACAGAAACATCTTGTGCGGTACTCCTCAATTTCCCTTCCGACATATGGCTTTTAAAAGTTCACCTCATTCAAAACTATGACTTGCAGCTTGATGCCTCAGCGACTCAGATGCGGTACAACTGAGGGTAAAATAAATCCTACCAATACAATGCATGACATTTTCACAATTTGTAAAACAGTGAGGGAGACACACAGAGACAGATACTCCAAGTAAAAAATGTGCGAAACCTGGACAGTGCACGTAACAAATCTCTAGCTGGCCAACACTGATTGTCCGGGTCTGAAGTAGCATTTTGCGCATCAATAATCATTTAGTGAAGCAATCAACTATGAAGCAACCAATCATACACACCCTAATATCAAGCCATTCAAATGACAGATGATCCTTCTCCATCAGCTCGCCGTAAAGGCTGCTGTTGGCACCAGTTGTCTTGTTACTTTACTTTTTGTTTTCATAGGTCCAACAACTCTTAAATCTTAAATTATGATTGTTAACAATTTTCAAAAAAAACCTGACAGTCTCCTACCTCTGGCCTGACAGGGTCCTCTATTCCAACGACACAGATGGCTGTTAGGTCACAGAGGATGCTGTTCTCGTCGTCCCAGTTGGGCTCAGAACTGCTGGGAAAGTCACGGTACGCCACACAGATGGTCCTGAGGCCATCACACGCCATGGGCTCGATCACCTTCTTCACCATCTCGTCCTTGTCTCGAGGACGGAAAACCCTCGGCTCACCCACCTCGTTCAGGATATGGCTGCATCTGCAAAATGAGCGGCGTACATGTGGTGAGAGTGAGGTTTACTTGAGGTTTACCCCCTAATGAAATCATATCCGTTGTTTATGTGGTTCAGTATATGTCTTCCACTATATGACACAGTGTCTGGTCTAACAATGACAAAAATAAGTTGTTCTGTAGGTATTTTCAATTGTACTTTACAGTTTGTCACTTCATGGTCTTAAAAAGTTGGTTTGCTAGGATCTTTGCCAGAACATAATCAGTTCACTAGACAAATTTCCGTCCCCAGAAAAAAATTTGTGGTCGGTCTGGCTTTCAAGCTAGACGAATCCTGAACTAGGAGGCGTATAGGAACTTTGTGTCCAATGAAACCTTTTTTAATTTTTTTGTGTATCTCCTTCACTAGCAGCACTCTCTCAGGCAGAACATGTATAGGTGATACCTGCTCAGATCATTGGACCTGACCAAGCAGAGCACAAAGGGCCTTTTAAGGGAAGGATGTGGCCTCCCGAGCTCTACTTTCACTGGAAAATGTGAATAAATAGCAGTAGCTTTAAATTGTATAATGTTTTATTAACACTTACTTACATGTAAAAAAAGGACTTGAATATCAAAGAATCTTTAAACACGAATGAGAATAAATATAAGTGCTCAGATAACGTGGATATACGAGAATCTGCTGTTTCCTGGCAGCAAGAATACTTTATCTGAACATCATATGCTCTGATCCATAGCTCCAGCATAAAACAGTCATTATGACAAAACTGTTTTGTCAGTGAATTGTGACTGATTTCGTAATGCTGTGCTGATCCCGCAGAAAATATTCTTGCAGATTTCATTCTCCCATATTGTTAATGAATATGATCTTAATCGACACTCTTATATCAATGCATGTAGAGCAAGTTGATCATGATGTGTACTGGCATACGCCCAACTCGATAGCTGTCCATCATTTAACAAAAAAAAAAGCAAATGAACAGTAATTTAAGCAAATGTTATTTTAGGGGACTTTTTTGGGAGCTATTTTTAGCTACATTTGTGCCAGAAATTTGTGCTACTTGTATTAAATTGCTTGTTAAATCTGTCATGTGTTATATAAAAAAAAAATCCAAATTATTCAATTAAACTGAAGTAGCACTGAGAAGATTTATTTTAATGTTATTAATTCTCAGCACAGAATGTCTTCCTTAAATGGGTGAAGGAAGCTTTATAACTGCCTATCATGCGGTTTCCAGTGTTAATTATTAATGTAGTGCTCTCGTAAGGCACGGAAAAGTGACAATTGTGAAAGCTGCTAGAAGAAACTCAGCCGACAAGGAATGCAGAGATAAATGTAGAATAGTCTGTGCCCTCAAATAATATAATAACTCTACAATTATCATCTCATGCAAATTGCAAAACCACACTTACTTTTTGAGTACAATCTCAGAGGCTCCCTTGCTGTACATGCGGAAGCTGCCATCGGGCAGTTTGATGACAGTGCTCATGGACTTCCTGACAGAGTTGAAGGTGTAGACTTTGTAGAGCTTCTCCTCTGGGATCTGGTTTCTTATCGGCTGGTAATCTCGCTTCAGGTCCAAGACCAATCCCAGCAGGCCACACTCTGTCTTGTTGCCCACCTGCTTTGGCAGACCGCCTTCCTTATCTGGGGGCTGAACAGAAAAGATTTTGATGTGTCTAGGTCTATTTTCAGCACAATATTTGCTCCGGTGCATTTTCTCACTTCACTTTCATTTACATGTTGCATCTACATTGTTACATGTTATATTATTAAGACCCATACCAACATTTTTAATGTTTTCAATTCTATAGACGGTGCCACACCCAGGTACAGTGGCTTTGGACTCTCCCAGAATAAAAAAATAAAAAAATACTTACAATAATGTAAAGTTTCACACCGAAATCTTGTTGTACTGTTTTGTGTAATATGACTAAAAAGTTAAATCATTCAGCTCAGCCCATGTCAGCGCTTTATTCTAACAATGTTTTTTTTCCAGCTATAGTTATGTGAACACACTTGTGAACGCTTGAAATGACTGCTTCTGATAATTAACCAGCAAGCAGGTGACAGAGCACTCTGCGTGGGAGGGCAGGAGATGAGATGGTTCTAATCAAATTTGGATCTTCATATTACATTCATTCAATCACTTTGAGAAAGAGACATTTGACATCATTAAATTTTCGTCAAAATAAAGGACCAAATAACAAAAACATTCATTTTACTACCATAGAAAAAATACAGACATCAAATAGAAGAACATTTGTCTTTTTTTTTTTTTTTGTCACATTCAATTACAAAAGTTTAAAAAATTGCCAATGATTGGTTATCATTTAATCGCTGTTTACCTCCAAGTAGCAGAAAATGTCACACCGGAATGTGAATAATGTCAAGGGAACAATTTTCCTCCCTCTCAGAGCTGGTTTGTGATTATTATCAGACGACTTGTATCGTTTGGTTGTGTGTGTGTGTGAGATCTGTTCAAATCTGTTCAAGTGGCTCAGGTCAGGTGCTACAGTACGTGTGTGTGTGTGTGTGTGTGCACAATTGCGCACACACTTACTGTATGTGCGAGTGTGCGCATGTGGTCATCTTGTCGAACACTCAGCGTTGCCATGGTAACACACCGGGCTTAGCACACTTGGAAGAGTAGACTTGGGAAAAGAGGGTGCGCTCTCCACCACTTGGGGATTCTTACTCGTTGGCTGTGATTCTCTTACAGGACTCTCACTCATCTCAGTTCACACATGTCCCCGAAATATTTTTTGTGCTTCCCTCTTCATCTTTTTCCTGAGCCTGATTTATTAATATTTCCTGGACCTCACTACGTTTAGAAACATTTCTCTTTGCCCAGATATTGCGCACAGAATTACAAGCTCTAAAGCAGATAGAAAGACCATCTGCCACTGTGATAGAACAGATCTCATTATGGTTAAAATCTCATACACACACATGCACACACCCCATTGTAGTGACACTGATGTTCATGTGGTCGGACACATCTGAGGAATGTGCAGCCCTTACTGTCATTATACATAACATGCCTCTTCACACAATCACACATTCTCCAGTTGATTTGATTTTTGCTCTGATAAAAGATGTTGAAGATGAAATAAAAAAGCTTTTCAACTTCACTAAATGACTCATTTGAACAGAAAATGACAAACAATAATGAAAAATACCCACTTTGCATTTCTGCTTACCGAAAAAAGACCAATGATCAAAACAGTTGGGGATAATTTGACACGATGTGTGATTGTTTAGCTTTAAAAGGACATAATCACAGTTTAAGCAAAATAAATTCAGATGGTAGTAAAATGCTGAACAACTTGCAGTAAGAATTATTAATCAGCATTATGAAACACCATTTCGATTGTATACCACGAAACATTTGCTTCCATTGGATCCCTATTAGCTGGCACTGAGGTGACAAGTAGTCTCCCTGGGGTTTTGCTGCATAGTACCTACAGTACACTTGACACCTACACTCACAGCTAAAGAACAGCTTGTCAGGTACACTCTCTTTCTCTCTCTCTCACACACACATGCGTGCACACACACCAGCAAGTCAAAAGCACACTGCATATAATGCTTCTCACATGCTGCTAAGCACACACCCCCAGTCTGCGCTATTTGCCCCAAAATAGATTGACTGCAGGCTTGCTGCTCGGGGTCTGAACAAGACTCCATCCAAGATTAGATTTAAAACGATAGCTTAACATTTTGACATTCTGTATTGTACTTCATTGCTGTTGTTTTCTTTACTTAGCACATGCCGCAGTGAGAAAGATCTGTGTCGGCAGTATAGTTAATCACATTAATAGCTTGTTAGAATTGATGTGCTCACGTTCTCCGTCTTAAGAAAGAACTTGTCCACCCGCTAACAAGATCTTGAAAGTGAACACTAATACATTGTGTTAATATTGCTTTCTTAAGTGGCTAACGGACAAGATCAAATTACATTTCAATGCAGTGATTAAGAAAATAGTCTAAAACTGCAGAATGTTTTTATTTAATATGGACATTTATACAGGATACAGTATTTATTGTCTATCTCCCTGTCCTGAACAAGGGTTACTCTTCTATTGCTCTCACTATAATTAATTTTACTTGTCCTCTCATAAAAAGGTCATATTTATACTTTCCCTGAACAAACGGTGAACACGTGTAAACTTGTTTGAGGTCAGCAATGTCATGGTTGGACTTTTCTGTTCTGTGTTTTTTTCCCCCAGTAGAGCCTACTTAAATAAATACGTTGGTAGAATAAGTGTCAAATGTAGCTGAAAATGGCAACCTTCTTTAAAAGTTGACTTCCTCTGCCATGTAATGTATCTGCTTCCAATGTTTGCTTTAGCAGCTCAATATTTTAAACCACAATTCATTGAATATTAACCAATATTGATTCATTCTGGCTCAGACATATTTTATTTGTTATTTTAGCTATAGCTGCTGGGAGCCAGTGGGTCCAGCCGAGGGGTTTAGAGAAAAAAGTCATCTAAAGCCTCATTAATCATTAAAACCCAATCAGAGAGCTGGCCCTTCCTCACCTAGTAATTGGACATATCTGGTTATTGTCCAGCTGTGTGTCTCACAGACACAGACAAGCGCATAAATACTTTATACTGAGTTTGCGGTAAATAACAGAATTAATGCCTTTTCCTAATGACCAGTGATTACATCAGGAAGACACTGCTTGTCATTGGCTAATGAGGGAATGGAACAAATGGCCTCATCTGCACTGTCTGCTAAGTGTTAGGGTGAATAGGCTTCCAACCGGAGGGCATCAAGTTTTACCACCAAAATGTAAATGACCGCCTGAAAACCACAAAGAATGTGTTATAAATTTAAATGATCATTACTAGATAAACTGGTGTAGAAGAGAGTAGTCAGCCACTATTGTATATGAATTCAGTGTAATGGCAGCCTTCATTGCAGACAAAATGAATGGTTAATGAGGCATGTTAAAAAGTTTTAAACACTGCAAATGGAATTACAAATACATTGCAGAGTTTCTAGTTTATCATGGTAATTTAAATAATTGCCATTTCCAATTCAGTTCCAATTCTATTAAACTCTTGTCAGAATGGATGAATGTTGCTGAGAAGTGTGCGACAGCTGCTGCAATAACGAAGCAAGGCAGAAGAAAGAGCAAATAATAAACAGATAATGCAGCCACAACACTGCTGCCTTTCAGCCTCAGAGATTCCACAGAGGTTTAACTTGACGTGGGTTTCTACGCACACAACATTTGCTGGCATGGGATGCCCAACGTTGGCATGACCGGGCTTCTCTTGGCAGGTCCTGGCCTGGACGTGGCTAAGGACCAGCTGCCCTCTCCCTAGTCCTTGGGTGTTCCTGCAGGCAAGGACATATGCCAGAGGGAGAGCTGGCAACTTCACTTCCTATTCCACCTGGGGCTCTCCTTAATCCATCCCTCCTGTTCCTTCCCTCTCTCTTTTTATACTCTCACTATTCTTTCCTTTTCGAACGTCAACTATTTTATTTACATTTCCATCAATTTTTTCATCTCGTTCATTCACTACAATTCCTATTCTCCTTTCTTGTTGTGACTTTCTCCTTGGCTTTCTTCCTCACGATCCGTTCCCCCACTTTCTTGCAAGGCAGTCCACCTCCCATGCCCCCACCTTCCCTCTCGTTCCCTCTTTGCATGTAGGAGTAGATGATACTCTAGCTCTCCACATGACTATATCAGCCAACTGGGATAAGGCCTGGAGGCGTCCTAGAGGGCAGTGAAACTGTCTTCCAGCCCGTGATGAGGACACTTGTCACGCGACTGTGTCTTCTCGAGTGCACCTCCTTTTCTTCCCCGATCCATCCATCCACCCAGCCGTCCATCTAATCATCCACCAATCCATCAATTCATAAAACCATCCATCACTGCCTCCCTTCATGTTTGTGCCCAAACCTTTGGTTTGCCTCTGTTTACATAATTACTGCACATTCAGCCCACATTTCCATTAGGTTTCAGCTTCCATCTCTGCCCATATCTTATCATGTCTTTTTACATCTTTAACTTGCCTTTCTAATATTGGATACTGATAGTTCCAAAAATCGAATGGGCAAGAAATAAAGTGCAAAACTTAATTAAACATTGTGTCAAGTAACATATCACCACAAAAGGTATCACCTTGTAAAACACTAACATAGCCCTCCTTATTCTGGCTCATAGGAATTAATACTAATGCACACTCAAACTGAATACAATATTATTTTCCGTTCATGCACATGCCATCATCTTTTCCCTTTTTCAGAGATGCAATCTCCAAAAATGAGCTGTTGTGTAACTCTGGGCATTTGTTTTGATGCATAATTGACAGATTATGAATGAACTCATTAAAATCGTGAAGCTGGCCAAAGTCTATGTAACTGCAACAAATGTTAATTACTGTTCTGATTTAAAAGAGATGCCTGGTTACCATTTCGATTTTTGGGAAACAAACCATGAACATTGGCTAATTATTACAAAAGAAATTGCATGCAGCGGTTGTATGTCTCTGCCAGACTCACATAATATATCGTAGGTAGTGAAAACTTGGAAGGAATTAAATAAAGGTATTATTGCAACATTTAGATGCTGTCACAGTTAGATTAACTATTCTTATATTGCATCATTGTAATTACTTACCTCGCATTCTAACATTGTTTTTATGTATTTAATTGATACTGGTTTTCCCAGTCGACTAATCAGGGTGAGGTAAACCATGAAACTGATCATGCCAAGTGAGATGGAAATAAGAATTAAAAATGAAAAAGAGAATGAATAATAATAATAATAATAATCTCCAGTTCTACTGTGGGTATGGCTGACTTCTCCAAACATAAGGGCACTCGGTGCTTCAAGCTAAAGGCATCCAAGACACTCTCATCTGTCCTCCATGTTGAGCAAACAAGCACACAATGTCCAGAAGACACAAGCACTGTGAGCAACAGCTAATCATATGAAGGCCTCGGTAAAAAACAGAGGCAGTTCATTTCAGATCTCAGGCCATTTATTTGTGTCTTGTACAGGAGTTTTATCTCCCTCTCTTGTCCCTGACCGGAATACTGACCAGAGCAGGTGGCTGAAGCTACATGAAATTAAGTTCCCAGGAAACTCACACAGCCATGCTAAACACAAACCGCTGTGCTGTGAGAACACACACCTGTGATCTGAATACCTCTTACAGTGTCATTATGTCTGATATGACAGAGGTGTGCAACTGCAGAAGCGTCCACACACAGCCTTCCTTTGCATTATAGACAGTTATAATGTGCCAGGCGCATAAGGACAAGACTAAGACAGTGAAGATGGAAGAAAAAGAACAGAATAAAAAACACAACTGATTCTTTGGGGCTACTGCCATGACGACGTTTGACTTGTCTGTAGGACAAGCTAGTGTGCTAAGAATCTACGTGTGCATGGATTCTTTTCAGAATACACTATCTACCAGTATGTGCAAACACAGTGGGTAGGAGTCTGCATACAGCATGTTTGTGTGCAAGGTTTGCTCGCGTAAATGTGTGTGATTTCCCCCTTGAGGATGAGGCTTCTTCTCTGTCTACTATAGTCTTTATGTGGTAAAGAATCAGGGCTATACCAGAGGTTGTATTATGAAGTCATAGAGGCAGTAGGGGGACTGATATGGGTATCAAAGCCTGCCTCTTTGCCTTTGTGCCTTTGTGTGGTGGCCATCAAAGACTCCCATAGCCACCCTTGCATCCCACAGGATTGGCCTCTTATATAAGAACACACCAACCAGCATACTGCAGGGCTGGAGTGGCGCTGAGCAAGTGGGGGCGGCTGGTGGAGGGAAAGAGGGATGCTCTAAATATTCCTCAGAAATCTCCATTCTGCATCTTGTTTTCTGAGTTCTCTTCATGCATTAATTTCATCTGTCCTTCCTGATTGTACATTCTGTCATTCTACATGAAGAACATGAAGAAACTATCAGTACATGAATAAAACATGTACCGTACCATCTACTATTCTGTGCATTCTGTACTATATTTATGCACAAATGTACTGTGTATTTATCACATGAATGCATAAATTAATTAACTGCTGCATGTGTGTAGGCATGTACAAATTGATGTGTGTTTCTGAATAGATGGGCAAGTAAAGTTCAGCATATTCTACAGGTAATTACTGCATATAAACGGTTACAAACAGTGTAGTATATAAGCTGATTTCATTTGATGTTTACCCTAAATCTAATTTCCACTTCAGTGCACAAGGTAATCGGTTTTATGAAAAAGCTAAAAAAAAAAAAATTGTAAATGTATTTTATCATTTAATCCACAAACTCTAAGCCCATGCTCTGCCGATGCTTATTTCTATTGAGCTAAACTGCTATGAAAGTACAATAGTCAGATGTAATGCTGCAAAGTATCCTTCCAGGTTTTTCAAAAGGGATAACATCTTGTGAATGTTGGATGTCTTGGTAGAAATGCAAACTAAGGCAAAATTATTTTATAATATACGTACTTTTCTTTGCAAATGCAGTGTCATTACTTGGTATTTGAAAGGAAGATAGAACTGTAACATATACTTAAAAGAAATGGACTCCATGTTAAGTGCAGACAGAAACTGCAGCATGTGTGGCGGTCAGGTTCAACATAGGTGTAACCCAAAAAATCTTTACAAGACCACAGGCATTCATTCTGGAGGCATGCATATACTAAATGGGAACAAATACACCTTTTACAATATTGAGGAATGGCGCAGAGGTGTGGCAAAGAAACCGAAGTTAAAACAAGAGTAGACCTGTCGTTCTCCATGGTAAAATATCCGTGACCAACACTCAATTTTCACCACAACTGTGATGATGCCTTGAGGGGTAGGAAGTAAAATCTGTGGGATCCTTCTACCGCAGATGTCCTGCCTGCTCAGCTCATTCCCCATACATGTTCCATAAGGGCATTTGTCAGTTGATCAGCCATCGATGAATAGTCTCTACAGGATCTTACAAGGATGGTGACTCACGCAGGGGCACAAAATATGTGTGGATGGGTATGCATGTGTGTGTGTGAAAGCAGGTGAGTGTACATGGTCCTGCCAGGAAAAGGATTACTCAGGCATGTTGTTCTAACAGGCTGAAGACATCCTGATCTTGGCAATCTTTGCTGTCAGAATGTTTGACCAAGTGCTTTAATATGGAAATTATGATTCAAACCTGTGGCCTGAACACATATCCATACAAACAGGTTTCAGATTGTGTGATCAGAACATCAAATAGTCTATGTGTGAGTCTACCTGTCCATATATCTGTCTGTTTCTTATTGCATGCACATCTAATTGTCTTAGAGAGAATCGCTCTTCACTGCATTCACTGTAAACAAGAGACCATCTCCAGCACTTAGAAAGATTGGATTCAATTACAGTCTGCTACGCTCAGAATATCAGATAAGACAAAATTACACAACCATTCTCAAGGTGACAAGTTGAGTGAATGCCTGATGAATCTAAAGCAGCAGCCAAGGACAGTGACTGCCTGCTTTGCCAAGAAGACAGCACTGCAAACCTGTCTCACTGTTTCAGGGCTGCTGTCATCATATGGTTTTAGCACTCACACAGAGTAAGCTGAAAATGTATGCAGCTAGCTCAGAATATTATGTTGTATCACGTAAGGTTTAAGTACAACAGCGTACCTTAAATATTGTTAACCTGGTCTGTAGAGGGCCAGAGTTAGACTTAAGAATATTACAGTATAACCGATAACTGGCTACCATCATAGGTTGCTTACCAGAATCTTTGTGGTATAGGCGCTGTTGATAGAGATAGAATTGATCAGTAACTCCAGTGATTTGGGCGGCAGAACTCCAGGATCTGGGATTTCTTTGTAGTGCACATCTCCAATGTAACATTGTACAACTGTCATGCGGTTGGTGGTTAGCGTGCCTGTTTTGTCAGAGCAGATGGCTGTGGCATTGCCCATGGTTTCACATGCATCCAAGTGACGCACCAGGTTGTTATCCTTCATCATTTTCTGTTGGTAGAAAAACAATGTGTTGCATTTGAAAATATTTCAGCTACAAGATTGATGGCTTAAACTAAGATGCTCTTGCACTGGTTGAACATGAGTAGCAATAATGATTACAATAAATGCCCGTGAAAATATAATAATCTATACTGAAACATTTAGCTCATCCACAACGTTCAAAGAAAATTATGCCAATTAATACACTGAATACTCATGTATGCTTCATATCACATCTGTGTTAGAGGTTTCCACATTTGCCCATGGAAAGTCAAGTGAAAATAACACTAAATACATGCACACTAAATATATTATTAAAACATGTGGGTCTATTTCCCATTTCAAAATGGAATATTATCAACAGCAGTTAAGATTGTGTTAAGTTATTTCAGAATACATTGTAATGAAGGTCAAAGAAAAAATATACAATTATTAAATAAACACACTGCAAAATCTGTATAATGTATGAATGGACAAGCCATACAACAGAAATGCTGTACTAAAATACATGCACTGTATATGTTGGTTCTTTCTTACCTTGACAGAGTACGCCAGGGAGATGGTGACAGCCAGTGGCAGACCCTCCGGCACAGCCACCACCAACACAGTAACACCAATGATGAAGAACTTGACAAAGTATTGGATGTAGATGGGAGTGCACTCTGGCAACCAAGTGAGCCCCTGTATTACAAAGTTGTCAATGGCAAAGTACAGGACCAGGATGATGACTGTAATGGCCGACATGAGCAAACCTGGAAAAAGTACAGAAAAATGAAAGATTGTCAGTTATAGTGCTTGCTCTTAATTCGGTTTAATACCAGGTGCTTCTTAATTCCTACTGTAATACGCATGTGTTTTACGATGGGATAACACAGCAAATGAAAAGAAACCAGTACAGAAAAACAAGAGTCCTCACAGAAAGGCCAAAGAGGGATTTAAAGCTTTGTTGCTGTTCACTGACATTTTCAGGTCACGGTATATCCAAAAAGCGTTTAATAAGGCAACTGGACTTGTAGAGTTTCCTAAAGAAACCTCGTCACTCATCTGAGCCAGAACTGGAGAAGCTGCTCCAGTCCAGTTGCCTTTCTAAAATGCTTTTTGGATATACTTGATAGTAGTACAGTGTAAACACTTACTAAGAATATAACGGCATGGATGAATTCCTTGGAAGTCAGACTATTTTAACTTCCCAAACAGCAAACATATTAAGAGTAGTAAATTTTCATTGTCATCATTTGCTTTGCAGTACTACGTGGCTGCTGGGAGGACACCAACTGTGTGGGCAAGTAGACATCTTTTACTAAAAAGGCTTGCAGGTTCAGGTCTACTACAAGTATACTTGGAGTAACTCTGTACCATAAATTACCTTGAAAGACATTATGAACAAGTAATAATGATATAGTCTAACATGTAGAAGCTACATAAGAAGCGCAGTTGTTTTCATTAACATGATTCTGCAAGTCACTCGAGGGCGGATCTATTATTCAGACCCCTTTCTTACTTCTTCTTAACTGCTGTAATTGCTTCAACCGACTAAAAGTGTCCCCTATATGTGCAACATCTTTCTTAGCGGGACAAGATTTTCTGAGTGACGGACTTGTCCATGTGCAATATGCTGTACCTGCTTTGCCAATCTGGACAGCCAGTTTTGTCAGCTTCCCTTGCAAGACAGACTTCTCTTTTTTGGGAACTGACACTTTCTTCTTCTCTTTCTCTTCAGTCTCTCCACCTTCAGCGCTCTTTAGAGGCTGCATTTCCATGGCAGCTGCTCCATCCTGCTTCTTCACTGTAAACACCACAAAAAAAACAAAAAAAAAAAAACAGCGCAAGCGTTAGTAATGGAGATGGACAGATGAAGAGAGGGAAACCAAGGAAACGGAGAGGGGACTTCCTTTAAAACCCATGTGTGACATTAGCTGTGGTACATTCAGTATTGCCGTATAATTTAAATGTAAAGCATCAAACTATGACATACCGAGACGGTATGTATGTAAAAAAACAGTCTTGCATGTCCCATATGCACAGAAGGAAAAACTGATGTGCTTTACATAAATATACAGAACAACCCGAAAAGAATCAAAAAGATTAAAAGTTATACAGGGTAAAAAAAAAACACAATGTGACACCCAGAAAAACAATAAGAAAAATCATAAGAAAATGAAGCGACCAACATCCTTAATTTATTTTTCTTAGGTCCAAAAGTGATTTTTTACTCTTGGTACTCTTTGCAGACAAGTTTCCAATGACACTGAAGGCCTCATATACTCAAGTAATTGAAAGAAATATAGCTTAACTCTTAACCTGTTGAGTAATGTACAAATAGGTTTATACATGTCTAGTGGGGATTAAAGTCAATTTGATCCCATACTACGAATGTCCGGGATCTAAGGGTGAAGAAAGCTTCTATTCCAACAAAATATCATTATTGAACTGTATGAAAACCAAGAGACAAATAACTAAATGACACATTGTTGATGTATGTATATATAATATAATTAATCTTATACAGTTTACAAAAAGAAAGAAGCGAAGAGTAGGCTTGAACACATTAATGACCTTTTTTTTTCTATGCAAGAGTCTAAATAAAAGTAGCCATTAAAGACCATTTCTGAAACATGGAACGGTCCATGTACGTTTTATATCTGCAATCTCTCTTTTCACTTTGAGAGTAATTGATATTTCATCCACTTTATACAGCTTTATGAAACTGTTTTATAGTTTTGCAAGTACAAGGTCTTCCACAAAAAAAAAGGATCCTGTTCAGGCAGTAAAACCTATCCTTGATTAGCTGTATATTTCTCCCTCTCCCTCTCTCACACACACACACACACACACTCAGCACTTCTCAGTTAATGTAACCCATTAGAAACAATCATTTCAGCCCAGTCTCTCGATCACAATGAGGCATGCGCCTTATGGTCATGAAAAACCTTTTAAGTTTGAACATTCGTCGTACTCTTTTGCCGTGCATTGTGCTCTTCTGTCCCCATGACACAAGACAGAGTATCATCTGTTTGGAGCTGCATGCAGCAGTAGAGTAATACTTGAAATTTAAAAACACTCAGGATTCATCTTCTAAAATATATCCGTTCTTCTATATTTCAGCAATGCCGATCTAAATTACAATCATCGATCTGCACCATGTCGTTTAAGTATGGCCAAGTGTTAAAGCCGATTCACAAAAAATTATGAAGAACGTACTTTAAACTTTTGGGATATTTTAACATTGTTAGCTGTTCTCTGTTTTTACATCTTACTATAAGTTTAAGAAAGAAAACATATTTTGACATAAAGGATACAACTCACACCGACTTGACAAGTGGCGGGTAGTACAGCATAAACTCCATTCATCAATTAGTTGATTTAAAAAAAAAAAAAGTACCTCTAATGAAACATTTGTACTTTGCAGCGGTGGCAACAGTTTCTGAAATGTTAAAATTGGCATACTTTTTCTGTTTTACATTACAAAGAACTTAATTGCTTGATGGTGTTTGACCATTTTCATATTTAGTCACACCACAATAAAACATCATAGTATCCATTGAATCCCATATCAATTCATGACAAACTGTGTAAGGCAGAATTCATTAAACAGTGGAAAGGGTGTATAACTGAACGAGGGTACTAAGAAGAGAGTTTTGGCGACTCGAGTGAGGTGGACACAGGGTAGCTGAGGGACAGGTTGCGGTTCTCTCAGAAAGAACAGGACGAGTCAACAACAAAACAAGAACAACAACAGAACGACAGACCAGGGACAACACATCAGTGACGGACAGTGAGAAGAGATGGGATTCTAACCTAAAGTTACTGTGGGTAAGACCTGGGTCAAATAGAAGGTCTAATTCTGTCCGACAAGCACAATATCCTATATCACAGTGTCAATGTCAAACTCCTTGGAATCCATTCCGGATGCACAATCCTTTGACAGAGCATATTATTAAGAACAGTGCAGGTTGAGATAAGTAATGTACAATTTCCCACCTACATTTGACCCACAGCTTACAGTACACATCATGTAAGGGAGATACAAAGGAGAAGTGGGATAAAGAGGAATGAGAGAGGAGGCAAGGGGAGGAGAGAGTGAAAGATGTGGTTTGGTTACCTTTAATCTGGTTGCCCTCCATATTGCCATCTTGCATTTTACCTATGATGGAGACATACAAGACAATAACAACAAAAATAACCAAGGCAGACAAGTCAACAACGAATTATCACCACAGAGACAACACAAACAGCGAGAACCAAAAAAATCACACAAACAGGGAGACAGGAAAATGACTTTTAATACAACATCTCTGTGACAGTCACATAGAAAGGCTTGTGATGTTATGTAACTACACCCACTGGCAAGGAGTTAACAAAATTAATTTTGTTATTCTTAACGCAGACATCGTTTAGTGTGCAGATTTTCTTGTAATGAAAAGGGAAATCTGAGTTTTAAACTGACTTTTTTTTATATTACTGCCAAAGCAAATAACCAGGCAGTTATGAAATAAAAATGTGAGTTAATGTTGTGTAAAAACTGCACACTGTCGCCTGACTTATTATATTTATTGCTGCGAATGACATACTCACACAATGAGCACAGGTAATTCCACACACTGTCAATAATATGAGTCCAATCAAGGTTATTGAATGAGATAAGACAAACGGCAGATACAGCAATTACACTGAACACTGACAGTGAGAGAGCCTACACCACCAACACACATGTACGTTACACACAAACAAGACACAGCATGCATAAGAGGAAAGTTCACAAAGCACATGCAAGATCACACACTTCGAGAGAAGCAGACTGGAGATGTGAACAACACAAAGAGAGAGAGCCTGAAGGAAAAGCCTCCCACATGGCGAAGTTACATAACAACAACTGGAGGAAAATTGAAATCTAAGCTAAGGGACAATTCATTTGTTATGTGGTTGGATTCTGCTCAAAACCAGTGAACTTAATTGAAATGTACAGTTCAATCAAACAGAACTGTTTTAACTTACAGCAGGGGTCTTCAACATTGTCCAGACCAAGGACCCCCAAACTGATGGAGAGATGGAGCGGGGACCCCCTACTTATGTATATGTGTATTTAAAGACACTTAAATGTATGGAAAAAAAAAAATTGCGACCCCCCTGCAGTACCCCCTGTTGAAGACCTCTGACTTACGGTATCTACTTGTGGGTAGTCTATTAGAGCTGCTAAGAACCTTGTTAGAAATACAATACTGTGCAAGCTAATGAAATAGATACAACTAAAAGTCCAGAGTCTTAAACTTTCCAACCAAATATAAACAACTTTTATTATTCAGTACAATGCTGATCCCCTTATCTGCCCAAACTATAATTACATAAATATACAACTTTTGTGTTAATAGCAGGCAGAAATTGTACAAATGTCTCTCAAATAATTATTCAGGTAGAGCTGCAGGGCCAGCAGACCAGAGCTGGCTCATTTCACTTCCACTTCCATGTCCCTGGAGTCACAATGAAGCTGAAGATGACAAATCGCTCTGTTCCAGCCCAGGACAGCACAAGGTCACCATTACAGTGCAAATCTCACCCCTCTCGCCTTGAATACAAACACTCTGGGGATTTTTCTTGTCCATCTAACACAGAAATAGAGGATTTGCACTAAGTGATCTCAGAGGACACTCAACTGAATGAGATGGCCCAACAGTAGGATTTCACCATTCATCAGCTGGTGTCTTGTATCCTGTCAGAAATCTAAATTAATATTATTACAATTATACTATTCATAATAACTTTTATTACACGAGTGAAAAGAACCCCAACAGACTGGAAACAGAAGGAAACATCAAGCATCTGACGGGATCTATATGTCAGAATTATTAAAAAACAAATATGTGCAAACAACCATTTGCAGGGGTTATATGCTGTACTATTTCTTGGCTGACTCTCAGCTAGAAGGGCAATATGTTTACTTCCCAAAATGTCAGAAGATTCCTTTTAAAACGCCCCGATATATACGTTTCAAATCTTCGCAGTTCTTCTCCTTGTTATCCCTCACGTTACAAAGGCCTAATGAAGTTTATGTCATTGTTATGGGTTATTACAATGTACATTAAGGGCATTACAAGACAAAAGACAGCACAGAGAGAAGAACACAATTTCTGTAATTAAATAGGGCATGCAATGACAGCATGAATACAAAAGGAAAACAAGTGAAACAAAAGGGAGAACAGAGCAGAAGGTGAACAGCCACGGTAGGAGGCAAATGGAGAAGGTAGAAGGAGTCAAAAGTCACAACAGAAAGAGGTCAGAGATCAGAGGTTTTGTCAACCTACCATTAATTAGGCTGGCACTGCCAGGGGCATTAATGCCTGCAGCCCCATCCGTGGCTATAGTTGCGATGGGGTGGATAGGGGGATGGGAGCAGTCTAGCCAGTAACAATGAGGGCCAAACATGAATGAACAATAACACACACACGCACGCACACACACACGCACACAAACCCAACCACGCACGTGCGCACGGACAAGACAGTGAACAGAAATAACATGGTTATAGCACATTTAAGAGATTCAGCATATGTAGACTGTATGTGAAGACTGTGTGATCAGGATGAATTTTAAATGCAGTTATTGTTATTTTATGTCAACGTGATGTGATCTACTGGAAGTAAGTTTAGTAAAATGTCAGTAAACAAACAAGTGTAACAAAGGACAGACATGAAACATTAAATCTGAACATAACATATAGAAAACCCTATACAGAGCTACACTAAAGGATCTGTCAGATCTTTGTTTTGATATGCTGCATCTATCATATATATTGATCGTAGTACTTATACTTGACCTATATGAGATCACGTTTTAATTTAATATGTTGTGTCTCTAATTTTTGGTAATGTGACATTTAACTAAACCATGTTATTCTTGTAATATCGTTTAGCATCTCAAAATCATAATTTGAGCCAAAAATCGGAAACAAATAGGCTAAAATAAATATAAAAGAAAAATCCCAGAGTGCAAAACGAACAAAACGAAAGAGGGATCTATTAGCAAGGGCAACACACACGTGCCAATCAGTTAAGGGGCAACAAACTTTAATAATGTAAATATGAAAAGGATAAGAAAAAATATATTTTTGTTGGTTCCTTCTTCTTGTGCTTTAGGTTTTTGTATACGAGGGTGTATTTTTGTATAAGAAGTGTTTGAGGTATACCAGTTAGACGAACCATACATATAGTACTGAGTGCACGAGGATTGGTTAAGTTTTGGTAAACTAGTAATGAAAAATCTGAAACTGTGAAAATGTAGTTTAAATGTAAAATCAAGATGATCAATTTGTATTAGCGTTAAGGGCTTTTTTTAAAAAATTCTCACTTTAAAGTTAATGAGATTTTGTGTTACATTGTGCATTTATTTTCACTGGCTGATCACACACCTGGAACTTTTTTCCCTGATTTGTTCAATCTGATCAGTTGAACCCAAACAAATTATGCATTTTATTAATGTGATGCTACAATACAGGCACAGGTCAACCAAAGAAGACATTCAGTATTTGTTAGTTTTCAGGTCAGATTAACATCTACACATTTGACTGGCACCCTTTAAAAAGACAAGTGTCTGAGACAGCACATAGCTAGGATGCTTCGAAACACATAGCATGTTTTCCATGCAAGCTACTGTGGTATCTTCTCATTGAAACTACAGAACTACGCAATAAGAATGTGTATAGGGATAGGTAAGATATCAAATTAACATCTTACGAAAGCGTATTCTGTCTACTGTCTACTGCTGGTACATGTGCTGTACACCTGCAAGGCCATCACTCTCATATTATTGTTCTATAACACAACAATGAGATGAGTCTGAGAACCTTTTTTTTTTTTATTTGTGGCATTCAACACGTATATGAAGCAGGGCTGATGTTGGATGCTAGCTAGTTAGTTTGATGAGTGCCGTGCCTGTTATAGGGGGAGAGGATTATGCATTGTGAAATGTGTCATCTGTCAGCACTTAAAAAGATGCAGTGTTATGATCATGAGGCTTCTCTTTTTAAGTGAGGAATCAAACTGGAGCAAGAGTGCTTGACTACAGAGAAGGGGTGACGGGGGTTTACTGAGAATCACTAGGGGTTAAAGGTCACAAGGATCAAGTATCACTCCGACTGGTCAGAGAAAGATGATACTTTACCTGTATTCTGGTGTCCGTCTTCCACTGCCCCTCCTTCGAGGCAAATTGGGAACGATAAGAGAGTGAGGATAATGATGCACCTGAACCCACAGAACCTGGATACTGAAGCTCACACCACCACCACCATACTCATCTCATACAGAATTAATAAATGTTCAGCTTAGTGTCAGCTACTGCACTACAAATACCTACAAATGGTTCATACAGATTAATCCAAAATAAACAAGTGGACAGCCGGTCCTTTGTAAACATATTGTTTAAAACCCCTATGATATCAGGGACAGCTAAAAAAATAATGAGCGAGCAGGAAAAATCTTATGAAGCATGTTATACATAAGGGAATTATTTAAGGAACTAGTGATCTTACCTTTCTTTTCTTTCTTCTCCTCTTCCTCTACGCCGGCCCCCAGCAGGGTGAAGATGATTCCAGTCTGGGAGTTGACACCGATGGCGGTCACCAGCATGCGCCCTGACCCCTCCATAACATGGGTCCCTAAACAAAGTGCAGCAGATCATTATAATACATTATAATATGTGTGTGCCCATGAGATGAATGTGTGATTTTGGGTGAATTAATGCTGACCTAAACACCTACTCTAACACTTCCATCTCATGAGACTTAAGACTGAGAATAGCGAAATTACAGCAAATAGTGATTTTAAATCACTTTGTACAGTGTGTCAACATATTCATTGGCTAATGAAGTGTTCCATTTTCATGGTAGTACAGTATATACTCACAGCTCGTTGTACTGTAAAGACACGCACGACTGACCTGGTCAATCAAGAACATTCAGCGGTTTGCTGAGGAAACTGGTTGACTGATTTAGTTCTATACTGTTTCTGTGCTGTTCTTCTGTGCTAATCTGAAATCGGGGGACTAGTGTGTGTATCAAAAGATTCAAACTCTAAAACATCTTATGAAGAAGGTACCTTCAGCATTTAACCTCATGCACTTTATTATTTGAAATCAACTGCGCTGCAGAGGAGAGCTCAAAGCAATGAAAGTGTGTCATTGTACAAACATTTTCCAGACTGCTTTAGACTTCTGTGCATTTATATATATATGCAGTACACACACAGAGAAAATCATTAACCTTTGGGAGAGCAAGTCAATGTAGGTGAATATGAGGCTAATTAAGGAAGGTAGCAAAAAGGCACACAGCTAATTATCCACAGAGATCAGATTAACCCACATTTCTGTTATCAATGATAGCCTTAATTTCTAAGAATCGTTCAACTGCAAACTCTGCTGCAGTACATACCGAGGAAATAAAACTGAGGTATGTGCTGCAGCAGAGGTAACAGCATGACTGCAAATTATAATTTATTTAATTTTATTCACAATAGATTTTGTAGAATGAGCATGACACAAATCAATAGGTAATAGGATAAAGTATAGTAAAGTAAAAAGTATAGTAAAAAGCATTATTATTCTAAAAAACGACGTTTGAATTTCTGTAATTCATTGATTTGAAGGATGACAAATTTGCCCATCAGCTGAAAAATACATTGTAATTGTCCTTTCTATAAAACAACATGCAGGAAAACTGACACATACACTGTCAATAGCATCCACTCCTACAAAGACCTTTAACTTTCAACACACCAGACAACAGCATGGGGTCCTTGTCTGCAGACTTCTTGACGTGGTCAGACTCTCCAGTCAGTGATGACTCATCAATCTTCAGGTCGTTGCCCTGGATCAACACTCCATCAGCAGGAAGCAGATCACCTGCAACAATAGAAATGGCAGAGTTGCTATGTGTCATGGTTGATATTGCATTACGAAACAAATTGTAAGGATAACTCCAAAGATTAATTCAAGGATAGAGACACAGGATAGACCCTGAACACCATATGTTCTTGGTACATAATGAAATAAGGAGGGGATAGGTGTAGCTGTGGGTCTGCGAGTAGCAAATGAAATTGCCTGTAGATTAAATAAATTTAATTGCTAAAGGTGGACTTCCTAACTGTAATTCCCTTCTGGAAATTAGGTGGAAGTCTATTTCCAGCTTATGAACCATGAAAATTACTTTAAACAGAACAATGGAGAAGTCAGTCAAGGCAATCATTGGGAACGTCTGTCCTAGCCAAAGTTATTAAAAATATGCTTGGAAGTGTGGTTCATTTTGGTCCGTTACACTTACCGTACTTGACCTGTGCTATATCCCCGACCACTATGTCAGCCACGGGCAGCTGTATGACCTGGCTACCGCGCACCACCTGGAATTTCTGCTCCTGCTCGATGCGGCTCTGCAGCCCACGAAACTGCTTCTCCTTCGACCAGTCATTGAAGGCCGTCACCAGCACGACACACACTACAGACAACAGGATGGCTGCGCCCTCGATCCAGCCAGCCTCCGCTTCACCCTCTCCTTCCACTGCACCTGCTGCGTCGCCACATACTGCAGTTTTGTAACAGTGACAGGAAGAAGAAGTTAATCATAAAAATGATGAACAGTTGCAATCACACTATGTTTTCTTAAAGTATTCTTTTTCTAAAAATTAAGTCACAGGCACATACACTTATCTGTTGAGTATGAATACTTTCAAAGTAAAAGGGGTGCAATAAAAACGCACACTGGATACTGAAAAGATGTAAACAAATACGGCTGACTGTGTGTGGAATAGGATATAAAAAAAATGAAGCAAGCCCTGAATGATAGCTTGAGACTCACGGCAAGAGTCTGTGGGTCAACACACCCTTTTTCACATGGTGGTGTACTTGAGCTGTCAGTGCTCTGCTTGTTCTTTTACTGCAACCCTGTACACTCTAGTAACCTGTAGTCACTACTTGCTGCCACTACTGTTGACAGCATTTCATAAGTCCCAGGCCCATCTCAGCAGCCACCTGGTGGTTATGAATCTAGCGTCCAATTTTGGGGGAAGTTTCTATTATTACTGCCCACATCCTCGACTTGAGGACTTGATTGTGGAGAGTGAAACTGTCTAGATCCTCAAAATGAAACTATATATAGTTCACATTCAAAATTAAATAAAAAATAAATATTCTTCTACGTCTAAAATGCACATGTGTCTCTTTACCTATGTGAAATATAAAAGTCAATTCGCCAGTATTAAACGTAACTATGACTTAGAGAGAATTCCTTGCTTCTGTTGCTTCTTCTGTCATTTACTCTAATTTAAATGAGGCCCTGCATTTTATTGGGCTGTGCACAAAAAAACTAGGGTTTATTCGAGAATAAAATAAGACCTATTCCCAGTCCTCCTTGTGCTCCTTCATGAAATGCACTGGGAGTCATTGTGTTCTACACTTCTGGCTGGCTGACTTCAAAAGCCCAATGTGAAGTCATTTGCTTCGACTGCTTTGACTGTAAAACACTTGCTGCTCACAAGAGAACAAGACCCCAAATTACAATTATCACCAATATCACGTGTGCAGGATGTGGTTTAACTGAGAACCAAACTCTAAAAGGTAATTTGATCCCGCTAGTAGTGGACACTACCTTTGTAGTGTACCAGTAGATCCAAATTGCTTCCAGACGTGTATGCACAGCTGCCCACTGTTCTAACTGTGCTTGCCTGAATGGGCTAAATGCAGAGAACAAATTCCTTGTATGTGTGCACATATGAGCATGGCAGATAAAGCAAATGTGATTTACAGATTCTTGCCCAAAGACAGCAGGGGTAGTGTCCAACCCCCCAAGACCCTCTACGGGATAAGCAGTAAAAGGTAAGGGACACTACAAAGGCGTGTCAATAAATATGATGTCCACTAAGTGGACACTCTGCAACTACCAATACAAATGCACACATACTGCATGTACTCATTCATTTATATAGCTTTTAGCAGAAAGGACACATTTGTATAAATATCTAGATGTGATGATTTACATTTTGATGTATGTTTAATTGTCCTACGACAAAATAAGTTGTTGTGTGTTAGGTAAACCCATTTAACTCAGTCCTGCTTGGTCACCACACATTAACCCAGTGTGTGCAGTAGCTGTCCATGGTTCTGAATCTACATTTCTTATTGTTTAGAGTTGTCAGAGGAAACAAATGTGTGTTCTTGTCTCTCTCATAAAAATACACACACAGCCGTGGAGCAAATGTGTAGCTGTCCATGGTGCTGAAGTGCCAACAAAACACCCAAGCCAGAACAACTAATGCTGCTGACTGAGAAACTTTTACAACTGGGCAACACGTAAATGGATAAGTAAATACACGTGTATAAGCGTTAAAGGCACTTTGCCATGTTGGCTAACCACCCTGATTTCTATATAAACTGACAGTACCTTCTCTCTAGTTTTCTTTTGTTATATGTTGTGTCTTTAATCCAGATATAATTAAGAGCCTCTTCATTCAGCTACAGCCAGCACGTTTCATATGAGACTTAAGTCGTCCCACCAGCTTCTATTTTTGAACCTATTAATAAACATAACAGTAAACCAGCAGTGAGAGATGTGTGAATGTCTGAGGACGGTGTTTGTGTGCGTGTGGTTCAGGTTTTCTTGTTGTCAGTATTTGTCTGGCTTGGTGGAGTACCAATACAGAAAGCAATCATACAAAGTATTTGAATGGTGTTTGGTTGTTTGTTGAAGATTCTCAGTCATCCAAGTCATAGTATATTCGGGTATCAAGTGTGCACAAATTCTGAACAATAAATGCCAGAAATTTGGATTATAGTGTATGTGTAAATGTTTAGTACCAATTATGTCGTCTTGTATATATTCTCAAATTTTAAGGGTCACAAAAAGCATTTGCCCCCCTTACCACCTACAGCATGGTCTTCTTTCCAGCTCTCCTTTCGGCACACAAACATATATCCATATGGTGTTTTTCTGAATATGGTGATTCAAAGTGCTCCAGATTCATATCCTCCTCTTCATCTGGTATTCATATCTGCAGCTGTTTATGGTGTGACTTACAGTACATTCATATATATTCATATCATTCAAATGTGAACGGAGACTTGCACACTGGAACATGTTTTGCTGCAAGTTAAGGGGAAGTATCATTATGTATCTGCAGTGGGCTCATTAGTGAAAGTGTGAAGTTTAAAAGACACAAAGAAGTAGTGCTCGTGACTGGTGATCAAACTCGAATCAACCAAGATTAATGTATAATTTTTTATGCGTCATTAAGTAAATCACATATTAACTTCTCCACTCCATCTTGAGCTTCTTAATCACAAAGAAATAACTAACTAAGGAATTATTTAATCAACTTAACCATGCAACTAAGAGAGAGCAGTAACGATTTCTTCTTACTCTGGTATTTTCAGCTGCATGAGAGTTTTTAACCTCCCTAAATTGATGACTGGTCCCCTTGGATGGGTAACTGAACTCCATTACTGTGATAAGGCTGGCAGCAATGACTGATGTTGCTGACTCAGCACCTCGTTATGGTCTCTGTCTTCATTTCCTGTTTCACGGCTCACAGGGCTGATGTATGGGCCCTGGGAGCTCAAGGTTATTTCTCTACTCAACACTTCATTAACCTTCCCCGTACCTTTCATACGCACATTTAACACAGTCATAATGTGCACAAAGGCACACGCGCACACACACACACACACACACACACACACAAAAAGTAGCTCTATGCTCGATGAGTCACAAACAAAGTGTTGACCTGCCTCGCCAATTAAGAAGTGTGTGTGCATACATGTAGGTGTCAGTAAGTGTCAGAGGAAGTGATGTCAGTGGGCCAATGCAATTATAGCCCCTTCCTGGTGCCTGCAATAGTAAATACAGCAGAGGTGATGGTGATGGTGTGTGTGCTGATGGGTCTATCTGGCCTCAAAACAAACAACAGAAAGAATATTTTACAGGAAGTGATGTCAACTTCACTCACACTCTCCGCCACCATCTCCAGGAGGCTGGTAGAAGGAGAGGCCCAGGGAGACCAGGGCAGCGATCTCAAGGATGATAAGGGTGACGTCTTGCAGGGCCTCCCATACCAGCTGCAGAAAGGTTTTTGGCTTTTTTGGAGGTATCAGGTTTCTACCATATATTTCTCTTCTCTTGTCAAGGTCAGGTTGGGCACCTGCCAGACCTGTGAGGATAAAACAGGGAGAAGAAAGAGATTTATTGACAGCACAGCAAATACAATGATCATCAGTGTGTGTAGGATATATATAAACTTGTGTGGTGCATGGTCACAAAAGAGCAATGTTTGATCCAAGAAAAACACAAGTTTTATTCATACAAATCAGAAACATTGAAATGTTAGGTTGAAAAATGCAAATGAACCTGCAGTCTTTGCACAGTTTTGTGCTGACCCCCAGCCAGCTTTGTAATTGTTCTTTTTTCCCTTGATTTCCCTTTTTCTGCCTTTCTTCTTTTTCACTCTTTTTCACTCTCAAACCACACACAAATCACCTCTAATTACCAGTTTGAGTCACTGTGGGCCATAGCCCTGCATTCCTTATATAATTCTGCTCAGGAGATGAGGGCCTTATGCTTCGACCTCATCCACCTCCTCATACGCCATGAACTACTGTACATAAATATCTTTTTCTCTTTTATGTGAAAAACTCCGTGCTGGCTCGAGGCACAATTTACTTTTAGAGTGCTGGCTAGAAAATTATTCTCATACAGACTACATCTAAAGCAGTGTTTTGGCAGGAACAATAGATGAACTTTGTAATTCAAATAGTGTGGACAGTTTACAATCACGAAATATTGTGTTTTTGTACGGGGTACACTATGTGCAACTTGGTATTGACTAAGAATTTTATTTAGGGCTGAGTCTTGGTTCATTGTGCAGGGGTTAATTATTTAACAGCAGTGTAAGAGTACACAACTGTCAGAGTTTGGTATGTACCTCAATTTTGGGGTCGCAGTTCTGGACTTGCGGTCCTGTATTTTGCACTAAGACAAGTACAGCATGCACATAATTAAATTAACCATTTAAGCAGTCATCACGTTTAAAAAATCTCTGCATGGTGGCTGGTCAACAGAGCTGTACAGTGTGAACAGAGTAGCTGCAGGCTTTGGCAGTGCAGGAAGGCCAATTAAAACGCATAGTGTGGGATAACACATTTTACAAGAATAATAAAAATTGCCCAGTGTCTTCCCACCTTTAAAGGCTAAACCTAATGGCATGCGGTGGTCGGCAACAAATGTTGCACTGCCAAAAGATTCCAGGTGGACCTCACACTCTTCAAAATCCATTCTGGAAGTGTGAGTACATGGACATAAATAGATTCTCACCGTCACTGTTTGGATTGGAGGGTGAACGGAAGTCTTATGCCGAACCAAATGTCACATACTGAGCAGTTAAGGACAAATATGCTTACTATTGCAAAAATAACTATAGAATTCTACTTTGTCAACTACAGCTCTATATATACACTGATCAGGCATAACATTATGACCATTATGTCCTAATATTGTGTAGGTCTTTCTTGTGCCTCCAAAACAGTTCTGACATGGGCCTTCTGAGGGTGTCCTGTGGTGTCTGGCAACAGAATGTTGTTAGTGGGGGGTCTGTGGGTCCTATGGGTTGAGGGGAGGGGCCTCTGTGGATCAGACGTGTTCCAGTGCATCCCACAGATACTTGATCAGTTTGGGATCTAGTGAATTTGTAGTGAAAGTTTTCCAGCAGAACATTGTATTTTCACAAGATGGTCAGTGTTATTTACTTCACCTGTCTGTGGTTTTAATGTTGTGGCTGATCAGACTATGACATAATATTCAGTTATTAAAGCTGATTTTTAATGAGGATTAATTAATGCTCAGTAACAATTTAGAATTGCAGCAACCAAATTACGACCTCATTTGACAAAACTGCACTGGAACATATCAATATTCCTGACTCACACAATATGCCAAACTTGTAAATAAATGTTCATATACCAAATTACATTTGATACAGTGTGGATTTTTAACACTGATGTGTCAGAAACAGCTGTAGATTGTAAATTGTATATACATGAAACCTTCTCAAATCTAATAGGATTGGAGTGCAAATTCATGCTATCTATCCTCAGTTGAAACTATTTATAAATGATGAAAAAATCAAGTTACATTATTCTATCTGGCTGCTTTTCAGTGTGGTACCATTTTCTCTTTGCTGAGCGCACACATAGACACAGTGTGTATTTGCAGTCGCTCTCTCTGTGTCTCTTTCTCTCCCTCACAACCACAGACATTACCACAGCATTATGTCATGCATGGTGCGTCACTGGGTCTCCCAGGAGTGGCCCTGGATTGCACCTGATAACTTGCTGCTGCATGACAATGCTTCAAACGTGAACGCATACGACTGCGATGACTTATCAACATCTGCAGGAAATAACTGATGATCCACCAGAGCAGAAAAAAAGACAATGACAGAGCTGATGTGTGAAATTGAATCCTGCAAAAAAAGAGAGAAGGTATAGAAAAAAGGAGAGAAGGAGCGACGGAGAGGGTGCAGACAGAAGGAGGGCTGGCGGAAAAGAGAACAATTCACAGCTCCTAGATTGGAGAATGCCCTGGTTACAAATAGATCAGACTATAAATAGCCTCATTATCCATTCTCTTTAATTGTCTCTGTGCGAAGACCTAGCATGCTCTCCCATTGATCTCCACAGCACCCTGCTTCACGTCACACGCAAACATGCCTGTGTGTACGCGTGTGTGCGCATGGGTTATGTGAGTCGTGACCGCCTGTATGTGCTTTGTGTGTGTGTGTAATAAGGCTTGCCAAGCATGCCTGCGGTCGCTTGCACTATCTCATGATAAAACTGGAGCTCATATAATCAGGCTTTAGCCAGTTCCAGTTGGTTAGCTACACACACAAACAAAGGCAGACACATACTGTATAGGACTACAGTACACAAGCACTGATGAACCCCTCCCATCATTTTTAGCTAGGTCAGGTGGAGATCAAATACAGCTTTCACTGCTTCCATTGGATTTTTTCTACAACAGCAACTCAACAGCTACATATGCTGATTTTCAGCGGTGCGGGAGCTAGTTATAGTATGCAAATGCCTCATTGCACAACATCAGCAAACACTGCACATTTAAATACAACATACAGCATACTCTCAGCTTTCATGTTGCTACGCTAACTTCTATGTGACAGGTGCTTAGGTGCTACACTGTGTAGTGATGCTTTGGTTCAGAATGACATTTAACCTTGTTAAATGTTTTAACTACATTCTCCTTAAATGTCCTTGAAATGTGAGCTATGCTGTAATCAATCTCCCTTCACATTAAACACTCAGTGCTTCCGGAAAAGCCTCTCCTACGTTATCACTCCTTCCTGGATGTCTGATTGCCATACTGCTAACTAAAGAGGATTCATTTGCCAGATTATGAAATATTGCAGGCTAAATACTGTCAGCCCACCTAACTGCTCTGGCAGTGGATTTTGAGGAGGCAGTGGGAAGAAAAACTGTGGTGATACACAGATGAGTCACAACATTCTCAGAAAGGATTAAAGCTGATTGCAACAGAGTCTTGTGTGAGAGTCCATTACCAAGTGGCGAAGCTGAACACAACAAACTCGGTGACTTCAGTAGGTGTTGTCATGATAGCCTCACACTCGATTAAAACACGTGTGAAGCATTCTTCTAATTAGAATTATTAGTTGCCATTTTGACACGTTTAAGTAATCATTTGAGTTTTACAAACAAATTAATCAGGTAGTTAAATTAACAATCTGTCACTGCTCACTCACTGTTTATACACGACTTGTACAACTGTATATCTTAAGTCGCTGCAAAGCTGAACGCTTGGTACGTTTGGCATCACAACAACACTGATATTCTTATAATAATATAATACACAGTTGAAAGCGAAATTATGGTCATGATTATTATAATACCAGTGCATGACAGGGTAATTGGTGGTTCCAAATTGGTCGTAGGTATGCATGTAAGTGTGATTGGTTGTCCGTCTGTCTGTGTCAGCCCTGTGACGGACCCGCGAAGGCTGGGATGGTCTGACCTACCACAGGATAAGCGTTAAAAGTCATGGATGGCTAGATGAACGATAATTTGTATGATTAAAATTAGCCAATGTTTCTTTTTGGTGAATAAATGACTGAACTAACTGGTTAGGGTTAATTATTTCAATATTGTCGTGCTAGACTGCAAAAACAATATTATTTATGACCATAGATTGACAGACACTCTTTAAAAGATGAAGATCTAACTTTGCATTCTCTCCTCTTCCCTGCTGTTCTTAATCTATAATTAAAGGCGAGTACCGCACTGATCTGTTAAATGCACTGGAGTCTGTAATCCAAGATTGCTGGATGGTACCCACCTAACATCATGTTTCCAAATAAAAAAAAAAAACTCTATACCATTCTTTCTGCATGAGACAATTTTTTAGTCAGAAGGAACATGATGGCATACTTTAACAGTTGGCCTTTTTTGTCAGTGGCTAAAAATAGATCTCCATGGAAACACTATGCATCCCACTCGTTGAGTGGAAATACCCGCAACTCTAAACCGTGGAGAATGTGTAAATATGAGCGTGTAACTATTTTTGTGTGTTTGATGTTCATTTTGTGTACAAAGGGATACATGGACGTCCATGTGTGTGTGAAAAGCAGTGGAAAACAACAGCACAGAATGAAATGACGCGATGACCTCTAAATGTCCTTGTGAAATACGCGTGTCAAAGTGGTACAGAAAACAAATCGCATTTCAAGAACATACATATATTCACATGATAAACTGTCCTACTTTACTTTTAAGGTGCCTCACTGGGTCCCTGCAGTACCCAAACCTCCCCCTTTGATTTTACACCTGCCTGTCTCGACTTTTTCTCCACCTCACATGCTTCACGTACCGTGCGCTACTGTGTCCATAACGGGTCACCATGGCAACGGGGTTCTACGATAATGATGATGATCATCATATTGGCGCAAAATATTGATGCTTTTTTTTTCCTGCAGCAAATCGATAGCTTCACCATGTATTCTCAGCTTTCACCATTTTAAAGAAAGAGAGAGAGAGAGAGAGAGAGAGAGGAATGAAGACAGAGAGGGTTGAAGTGTGAGTCACAGAGCAGAAAAGAGTGAGAAGAAGAGAGAGACACGGACTGAAACAGAGAACGAGAGTAGGTTGGATGTAGAGTAACTATGAATAATACCCCATCAGCAGCTAAAAGGTGGATAATTATCATGCTCTTATTAGAAGAGGGATTGATAGAGAAATGTGTCACGGTGTCCTTGTGAATGACCTCCATAATAATGACACCATTTTATGTCATAAAAGAAAAGAGGTTTGTTACTGCATGTACAAAGACTGAATGTAGGCAAAACGGCTTACAGAATACAGTAAAAATACAGTACAGAGTAGTATATGTGTGACGTATTTAGGGCTGCAGCAAACAATTATGAAGTTTTACCAAATGATGCTGTGCAACGAAAGTTCAGATTTAGAGTGATTGAATTAATTAAGATGTTTTTACTATATTATACTATATATACAATACTATACTATAAATATACTATATATATTTACTGTCAATAGTTAGCATATGCTGACTTATGCTGATTTGAATTGGAAATGCATCTGTATTATCCTGTAGTAGAGGGTCACCATTCATACTAACATTAACCTACTTGTCTATGTGAGAGGCAACATAGCAGACACAGGGAAAACATGGAAAGGTTACACAGAAAACCTCCATGCTGTGATAACCTCAACTACAGGTTACTTCCACCTAGCCTAGAATCTAGACGCGCCCCTAGCGGCAGCAAATTACATTTGCTTCCAGGGGCGGTCTAGTTACTCTCCGTTGACTTGAGATTTCGAAAAATCCAAGATGGACCAGGCCAATCACGAGTCGTTGGGCGGGCTTAACATGATGACGACTGACCTGCGACCATAAGTTCCGTGAATTACGCGTGAATTCCCCATCCTGCTAGAGCTACCAGAGCGATGGCTGCTGCTAGCGAAACAACTTTCTTTCGAATCGGCTTTGGCCGCCACTCTGAAAGACTTGAAGTTAAGCTTTTCTCTGAGAAAGGAACAAGAAACTGCACTGAGGTCGTTCTTACAAAAGAAGGATGTATTTGGAGTTTTGCCAACCGGATACGGCAAAAGTTTGATCCACAGCTTAAAAATGATTAATGCAGGAGAAACTCAACCTGTCGGCGAACTCATAAAAAAAACAAAAAAAAAAACAGGATGCAACAGGAACTATTTAATATCTATTAGGATAAGTTTTTTCCTCAACACATGAAAGGAACTCTCTTTTCCGTCGCTCTGACCACGTCACCTTCTTCGTTGCTCTGATTGGTTGTAGCGCTATCCTATTGCGTGGAGAGGGAGTTTGAAAGACAACCGTTTATCCCACCCCTCCTGTTGAGCCCTGTCTATGGAGAGTGCCCAGACCCTACATTTAATGTGGGTCTAGATCGTCAGGCTAACTTCCACCCACACAGAGCGTTACGACAGACACGTTGATGGAAATTTACGCCGTTTTAGAGGTTTTTATGTGCAGAAACAATCTGCTTCATTACTATGTCAGTGTTATGTAAACACAGTCAACGTTGTGTTGTTTCACTCAATGTTCGGTTTCCAAGGTAATACATTTATCACAGCACACACACACACTTTCAAGTACTTTAAGAAACTAAGTTAAAAAAAAAAAAAAATACATACTGAGCACAGAAAACAAATACTGTGAGGCAGAGGAAATGATAAATGTGATTTAGATCTACTGACCCATGTCACAAGTGGCCCTCGCCCATGTCCTCTGCTTCCAGAAAAGAAGACACAGGGGTATTCACCCCATATATTACTTAAATCATGGCCGATAGTATACAGAGATATCATACACATAAATAAACACGGTTTATTTTAAACAATCAGGTGGCCATGTCTGGAGTAAATTAAGCACAAGTCACTAAATGTGACTTTTATTAATCTTAGCATTTTTTATTTCCATTTGTCTTCATTTGCACTGATTCTCTGTGTGTTCCATAACCCGTCAAGATTCAGAGAACAAAATACACGGCAGGCAGCAAGTTGTCTCTGTGAGGAGTTGATGTGACATGTAGCAACACACATGCAATCTTGCACCGTTATGCACAGACCATTGAGCAGTCACATTCTCACAGGCCAAACATGCGAGCAGGCCTACTGTACCGCATGTAAACAAACATGCAGCAGTCTGGGGTCACACGAACACTAATATGTGCTCACATCCACAAACGCACGCACACAGATCATTTATGTCCCTGCGGACAACCCCATCTAAAAGGTAATGGACTGGAAAGTGACACTGTGCAATTTCTGACACCATGTCTTTCCTATGGTTGTACTGTATGTGTGTGTGTGTGTGTGTGAGATTCTCTGCCAACAATTTTATTTGTGGTGGAAAGTTGGCCTGCAACCCCTCCATTAGGAACTGATTATGCCCTGGTAAAGATCTGCCGGGCCAATCAAATCGTTTGCGCAGGTTTTATGTGATGGAGGACAGGAGAGTCACAACAACATAGTCACACAAGTCATCTGCATTTGATTACAACAAAATGGCTATGATTGATTACAGGACTATCCAAGTCATACAGGGTTTTTTTTTTTTTCTTCTCTGTATTGGTTGAGATACACCTCATAATAAATAATCCTGTTAGTTTACCAGGATATTTGTGTCGATCATGTGTTCTCTACCCAATGAATGGTCCTATAATGACCCATTAATGGCCAGAAACTCAAGGTCAACAGACTCAAGGTGTGAAAAAGAATTCCTACAATTACAGGTGAGTATGCGGTTGTTAACAGACCCTAGCCAAGTTTCTGTTCATCTCACACACAGATGTTCCTAATAAAAACCTAGACTTGCCAGCAGTCATTTAGAAGCTACTTGGGTGAGTGACAAAACATCTTCAAGAAACCCAACAAGTCCAGTAACTTTTTTTTGTGTGTGTTGCGCTGTCGTGTTATGTTTTAGTGTAAGGGCAGATGCACTGTGCTATACAAATTAATTAAATCTTTTATATGTATAAGACAGAAGAGCCCTCACATGGTCACAGTTGCTGTACTTTAAGGGGGGAAAAATGTAAATTAGTTTTCAAAATACATCTGTTTTCCTGCTGAGAGTTGATGAAAAGATCAATAAAACTCTCACGTCTTTGTAAACATGTAGCTATAGAGAGACGTTGGCTAGCTTAGCTTAGCATGATGAAGACTGGACAAAGGCTTGAAAGAGCTAACCTGGCTCCATCCAAGGATAATAAGATCCCCCTAACAATGCCTTTAAAGTTGAATTCGTACAAAAACCAAAGAGTCAAATTCAATGACAAAACTGACTTTGGTTTTGAACAGTAGTGTTTGCCACCTGCATGTTAGCTTAATTTTTCAGGAGCCACTTGGTTGCTGACAGACACTTTGTGAAGTCACTGCATCTCTCCAAATATCAAACCCATCCTTTAAGACTTGATAATAATGCAGCGCACATCTTCCACAGTTGAATTAACCACTAAAAACACCACTGGGTCTTTGTATTCTAGGTCTTTCATTATGAAGTCAAAGAAACTGCTGCATCTTAATTTAGTCTCTGTTCTCACAGAATTTAGTGATTTCTATAAAAAGGCTCAAATGCCAGAACCGTTTTTAACAGCCTCCCAACAACCAAAATTAAATGTATGTTGCAATGCCGAAAATAAAATATGCAATTGTGTGTATGTGTGTGTGTGTGTGTGAGTGCAAGTCTGTGGGGGCAGCTGTACAAGTGGGTGAGTTTTGCTGTCAGGCACTGTGCTCTATGAGCCTGACTCATGTGAGAAATGGCAGAGTGGAGTGAGACAACACAGCTCATGCACAAAACCGCACTTAAACACACACCACTCACTCAGCGGGATAACTGATAATTACTCAACATTTGTGCTTTGCAGTGTATAGAGAAGGAAACTTGTATAGTGACAACTCAATAAAGATGGAACAAAATATTCTTGGAGTGCATCCCACGTTCGTTTTAATGCTATTATGCTCTGACCCAGGCTGTTTTTTGTTCTTTTGTTTTTCCGATGATACATTTTCCTGTCTGTTTTTCATTTTAAAATGAGAATAGGCAAATTGTGTAATATTAAACAGCTCTCTACAATTACAAGACAACAACAACAACAACATAAAACGCATAGATGTAATTGGTGTATGCTTCTCATATCACGGCATTTGAATTTAATTTACACCTCTTATAAAATCTTTTTTATAGTCCTAGCAAAAAGAACATCAAGCGCAGCATGGAGGGGAAAAAACACAGAGAAGCTGATGGTGACTCATGTGAGATGAAGGCTTCACTGCATATGTTCCATTTCAAATTGTATTGGTCATGGTGTCAAAGTTACGTGCATGGCGGGGTCCACTTCACATTATGGATCAGCCTGCATGTGACTCATATAAAAATGTGAAATGAGGGAGCATGATTAATAAGATCAGTGTATTACTCGCATTTAAGATCACGCGCCAGTGTGTAATGATTATGATTGTGACATGTTTGCATTTAGTGGAGAGAGCCACTCAAACTGAGCGCTAACAATATCTTCTTAAGCATTTCTTGTTAACAAAATAGTGGTCCTGGGCAAGGTGATGTTTCTGGGTTAAAAAAAAATGAATGTGATTCTTGTTATGTGTAGCCCCAGTGTGTATGCGTGCATGCGGAAAAAAAGAAAGCGCTCGTTCAATCCACCACACGAGATCGAAAGTGAAAAACAAATATGAGTCTCTTACTGAATTTATTAGTCACTTGTTTGTATCTGTTTCACCATCTGAGCCTCAAACACTGTAATGTTAGCTGGCCCGACTGCCCTAGATGTGGACACAACATTAATGAGACATCTGTTTACAGCCTCGGTGTGTGGGGAGGTATGTGTGTGTGTGCGGGAAAGAGATAGTGAGAGTGTGCGAGCATATTTGGACACAACTGCTTAGCGATAAGGGCAAAGTGTAATGGGGTCAGTAACTACATCCTGTAATTCCAGACTGTTCAACCATTCATTTAATCAGTCAGTCTACTTATCTCTTCTTCTTCTTCTTCTTCTTCTTCTTCTTCTTCCCAACCATCATCAGCCTATCCATCTATGTAATTCAGCGAATTGATTCTGTCATTCATTGTGATTCACAGTGATTATTTTAAGTTAAGTCTTCCCATCTATTGGTGTAATGTCATCGGTATCAAATTCTTATTTACCTTTTACAAACTTGGATAAATATTAAACAGCTGTCCATGGACTGTAACAACCCAGCTCCCTCTTTCTTCTCACTTCCACTTTTACACACTTGGAACGAACACATCTGTTCCCTACTTCTCTCACGTGCAACCAGGCTGTCACTGCAGTCATATAGGAGCTTTTTTACAGTATGCATGACTGCAGAAATATAAGAAGATTTTGACAGCTTAAATAATGCTAAAGATTTAGAGCTTATAAATGACCGTGCTGCTCATTTCCATTTACAAATCCAACTCTCAATCACATTCAGTTACTTTATCATTTTAAATATTTCCCCAGTAGCTAAGAAGGCAGGAATGACGTTCTGACATAAACTGCAAAAATGTTGCTTAAAAACTGTCCTGACTCTATAATTCAGGCTCTATGGCTTTAGTCAACCGCGTCGATTAGAAGCACACACACGGACAACAACATTTCTAGTTGAACACAAACACAGTTGCGTGCACACTCACACAAATCAGCAAACCTTCCCCCCAGGGAATGAAAAGGGAGAGCATCCAGAGCCAAGAGGCTGAAAGGGAGAGTGACAGTGGTCTATCTGCTGCCTCCCATCTGGGTGTCAGGCTCTGGTTTCACCCAGGGGCTCAGATAAGCTCCGGACACAATAGGGACAGCTATTAAAATTCAAACTACCAGAAAGAGTCATGAAATAATCATGACAGGTAAGGGAAATCAACACACTCTGATGCACCCCTTGTTATCTGTCTGCTTGGAATTGCATGGAAAAACACGGTCCAGACTAGGCGCTAATGATTAAGTAGGAGAAATAACTCAATTAAAAAAGCCAAACAGTGATCTTTAAATGCTGAGTTACACATGAAAATACATATTAAATTGTTATTATTCATAGTAACAGTGTAAGGAGCTGAAAGTGTATTGATCTCTCCCTGTCATGCAGTCACATTTTGATTGAACTGCAACGTGACTGAGTCCACGAAACTCCATCCAAAACGCTCCATCTGTTGCACAAATGGATGCGTCTGCTGTAACGTTCCTGACATTAAACAGACATACTCGTGCTGTACTCGACACAATTGATTTTTCCACTTTTAGTCATACAAACAGTAGGAAAACATTGTCAATGTAGAATCAAACTACACTGTCAGAGGAAAGGCTTGTGGCTAACAGTGATTTTCATTATCCATTCTTCATTATTTTTGATTATTCGATGAATAGCTTAGTCAATAAATTGTTCTGAAACAGTGACAAATGCCACAATTATTATTTTTTTGTCTGACAAATAGTGGAAATTATTCAGAGAAAAGCAGAAAATATTTTCCCTTTTCTGTGTTAATATTTATAGACATACAGTTTGCTCTGAATAAAACAACACTTATTTCAATAATTTTATTAAACAATCTACATTTTTTCCCCCACTATTACACTTACACTATAACATCACAGCCTTTACTTGAATCCTGGTTTATGAGCCTGTCACAAGAAAACAGCCAGATTAGTACAGTATGCTTAAACGATGTGTTTGATTAGAGCGCTTCTCCCTTGGGGAAGTGTGATTGTTTCTGTCACAGCATCCCTATTCCCCCCGGAAAGATTTAAAGAGGCTCAACTTCTGCTTCCTCTACGCCAATGGGCAAGGAATGGAAATTCTGTATCCACGTTTCTGTGGCCGTGTCTGGGTTGCAATAGATTGTTCTTTCCTACAATATGTCAAAGTTGAGAGACAGCTGTTATGTACCCTTGAGCAAGGCAGGGTTACATCAGGTTCAGGTCTGTATCTGTTTATGTGCCCTTGAGAAGGAAATGCTGTCCGTCTGTGTTGGCAGCAGCGGCAACACCCTTGTTCTGCCCCACAGCAGGAGAAAAGAGAGGAGAGAGGTCAGCTCAGGAAAAGAGCTGACATGGGGAGAAACAAGCCAGTTATAGCCCCGGACTTTGCATATACAGCTAAAAGCATCACCACGCCTGTCAACAGGCCATCCATACTCCTGGCTCCCATCAGCCAGTTCAGATTTAGGATGTTTCAGAGGACACAGACCGAATGAAGACATATGACAGCAACTTGGGGGTGAGAAGCATTTTCAGTGTCAGGCTGATTTACAGTCAGTTTCAGATTTGGACAGCCACATTTAGCTTTACATGTTTTGTCTTGTTTACTGTATACCAGTTTGTTTACTATAGTATATACTTACACAGACAGAAACACTGTATACTGTTGTGAGTCAGCACCAGGCTCTATGAGACCAGGCCAGTGGAGTCTGGTTTGTCTGTCTTCTTGGCATCTGTCCTCTTAATTCAGTCAGGCATCTCTTGGGGCAGCTGACTCCGCTGCTGTGTATCTCAACACATACTGTCTCTGTCTGTATGACAATCCATCTTAGGCTCTGTAGAAAGTTTCACTGCCTTTTAATAAAAATTAAAGACGGACAGAAAGGTAGATATCTGAAGTATTGAGCAGTATCCAGCTTTTCAGACAGGCACCAGGCTAGGGATGGTTAACCATTCAGGGAATGTCTAATGGATATAGATTCATTCATTCATTCATTTTCTATACCCGGTTATTCCTGTTAAGGGTCGCGGGGGTCTGCTGGAGCCTATCCCAGCTGTCATCGGGCGAGAGGCAGGGGTACACCCTGGACAGGTCGCCAGTCCATCGCAGGGCTAACACAGAGACAGACAACCACTCACACTCACACGCACACCTACGGCCAATTTAGAATCACCAATTAACCTAATGAGCATGTCTTTGGATGGTGGGAGGAAGCCGGAGTACCCGGAGAGAACCCACGCAGACACAGGGAGAACATGCCTAATGGATATAGATTTTGTTTTAATCCAAGACATTGCTTAATCCCCATCTGGGAAACCAGCACACAGTGTTCTTCCCTAGAGGCCCTTATAGGAAAGTTGAAGCATTTGAAAGGTGATTTTGCTTCACAACACATCCCAGAGGAAACATTCATAAACCGTTATCACGTTTCACCTGCATCTCCTTATCTTTCTCTATTACACTGAATTGAAATGTTTGCACATTCTTGCAATAAGTCTTGCATACAGATGGTTAACAAATCTATTAATGCTTAATAGATAAGTAGGAAGCTGAATAAACGTTACTGGCTGCAGGTCTGAAGCTTTCATGGCTTTTTGTTTTGAACAAGTCATCAGATGTGGAGGTATAATTCTCATGTTACAGTAAGCTTGCATATTCAGAGGTCAGTACACAAAGTGTTGTTTTTCCTGATGTCCTAAATTATAAAACCTGTTGAAAGGATATTTTACAAGTTCTCTGTAATTGATTTGTTGGTCTGTGAGTGTTAATTTCCAGTGGCTAATCCACCAAAATTCCACAGTTTTTATCTTCAATAAATATCATTTTATACAGTAAAACTACTGTATAATCATGACACCAGTAGGTCAACCTCTGAAGAGTAATTTATGATTCATTTTTATGATTTGTGTTTCTATTAAAATATATATACAGCGTCAATGTAACCATTAATAGAATGAGTCTTTTTAGAAGACAAACCAAAGACACTTGTCCCCAGTAAATCTTCTTAATATTGCATAAAGAGTGCTATTGGAGTGATTGACCGCTGTGCCACAATATCACTTTAGCCTGCCTCAAGGTCACTGCTACTATATTGCACAAGAACACCTGTGTGAGTAGTGGTGTGTGTGTGTGTGTGTGTGTGTGTGTGTGTGTGTGTGTGTGTGTGTGGGTGTCTCTACCCACACTGTGGCTTTGCTTCCTCGTAGAGCAAAATGGCTGTGTATCATTTATAATCTGTCCTCTGAGAGCCATGTCTCTCTCCTTTCTTTAGTGCCTCCTATTTCATTTTCTCTCTCTTTCCCTACCTCTTCTAGCCCCTTTACAGAGTCACTGGGGGAGTGGAGGCGAGGGAAGGGCAGATAGAAGAGGAGGAGAGGAGGAGCAGAGGAGTTGCGGTGCAGGAGAAATTGTCCTTATTAAAGAGACGGCAGCTCCATGTGAGAAATCCCTTGTGGGACAGAGATTAAATAGACTGCGTCAGAGGGGAACGCGCTAGTGGTGCTGCGACTGGAGGACGTGATTAGTATGATCATCAGGGAGGGAGGGATGGAGGGAGTGTAGAAAAGAAAGGGAGAGATGAGGAGATGTGGGAAGAGGGACAGACAGACAGACAAGAAAAATGGAGGAGAAGGAAAATCAGGGTTAAGAGTAGAGGAATGTGCAGAAATGTCAGCAGACGCAGATGGAAATGTGGATGCTATTTCATGTGATAAGAACAGATTAGAAGAAAAGAGAAAGAAAATGGATGTAAACGAAGGAGAAAGGGGGAGCAGGAGTCGCGTTTCAATCGAACTCTGCAGGCAAAGAAAAGAGGGAGGAGAGGTGAAGACGGAGGGAAGGTGCGAAAGGGCAGATGATGGATGAGTGGGTAACATAGTTTCCTGAGTTGAGTATGGAATTCATAAAATCCTCCACATAGTAACAAAACATGAGGAATAAGATGTGTGCAGGTGAAGGAATAAGAAGGGCACAGTCTCACAGAACTGTTCTGATATCATATACAGTTCTAGCCCCTGGAGGTATTGTCTGGCCATTAAAAAAAAAAAAAAAAAACGTGCCCTGAAAACGCGACTCATGGCAATCCCCCCTCCTTCTGATCTTATTTCACGCTACTGTCACTCCATTTCTTTCTGTCTACATATTGTGTCAGCCACACACATCCATGTCTGTGTCCTTGACATCAGGGCAATGTCACTAAAAATGGAGTACGTCTTTCCAATCAACAGATATGTGGGTTAGTGTGTGGAGGCATTACAAATATGATGATGGCTTGTGCGTGGTTTCAAATCACCTTCTGATGAAAAAGTTGACTTTTCACCTCTAAGACTGGACTCTTTCCGTCCGGTGCCTGTATTAAATGTTCTACAATTAATACAGGCACCATGTATGTTGTATGGTGACCATCCACCACTGTCGCTCCTGCTACAAAAGGGCATGTAAGAGCATTCCTCCCTTGGGGCAACTGTGTAATACATACATTTATAAAATAGTTTAGAGACAAACAGAAGTTTAAAAATCCTGTGCTACTTTTCCAGCACTATTCATTGTTACTAACTCAGTTAAAGAAGAGAGAGTACAAGAGAGAAATGATGAAGGTTACAGATGTAGAGCAGGTCTATTTAGGCTACGCCGTACACCGGCCCAGTGGGATACCAGCGGCCGACCAGTGCACTGAAATAGAAATGGGAGCAGAGGAGAGTGAAAGAAGGAGTGGTAAGGTGTGGTGAGAGAGAAAGACGCGAGGTAGAGGGAGATAAAGGGCAGGCGGAAGGGTTGATGAGGAGGAGGTCTAGAGGGGGAGGAAAAGATGTGTTGGTACAGAGGTGGGCAGGTTCATAAATGTAGACATCCACCATGGAGTTGTGGGAGGAAATATTTCCGCCAAGTTTTATTTTAAAGAGGGAAAATACAGTTATTTGTTTCCTCCATCCTCACTGTAGAAGCCCACACTTGGTTACCTTAGATTAGCATTAAATATTCAATGGGAAAACAACTGGCCTGGCTCGGTCAAGGCCTTTTGACATACGAACTATGGACATCAGTCTGTACAGTGTCTGGAGTTACACTTTCACATATGCAGCAGACAACCAGAGACTGACTGTGTTAAATTTGCACTCAATACTCAAAATATTCCCTTAAGGTGAGAGGTGGCGCCCCTGTATAGTGTTAAGAGCAGTCATTCGCACTCATTGATGAATGTTTCTATCTTGACATCAATACAAAATGTATTGAGACGTACAGTATCAGCAAAATACAAGCACACACGAAATATTACAAAGCAGCTACACTGTGTCCTCTCTCTATGTATTCCGTGGACAATGACCATTTCTATTCATACATCAACCAGACAATACACAGACTCAGTACTAGGGAGCTGGCAAGTAAAAAGTAACTTTAAAGTCTGGCCCAACTGCCTGAGACATTAGCGTTGGCACGTAGAACTCCTCCAGGTGATGTCCAGAAAATGTCATGGCTGCAGTGCATGTGTGAAAGAAGCTGCAGATGTGAATCGCACTTGTTCGAAATGGTTTGCTTTTTGAGGTAGAATGAAAACCTGTAACTGTTTTAATTAATCCAGACTCTAAAACCTGATATCATGAAATGTACTTTGCAGTCTGGTTTCCACAAACATAAAAGTCCCATACGATGTGCCATTAGCAATGAGAGATTTGTCATTGTTTACTTGTTTACAAAAGTCATAGTTAATTCTTCTCTATACCTTCTGATGCACACTTGTATACTTCCATGATGATTAATCTGGAAGTGTTTCCTGCCTGCACCTAAAAAATCCCTTTACCCATGTAGAATGAATTAGATTTTGACTTCCACATCCCTGCAAGTCTGAAATAGCCCTATTCATTTTCTGTGGCGTGAACAGGCGCAAGGTGCATTGTTAAGTTGCAGGCAGCATCTTCATTGCTGGTTTACCCAAGACACAGATGATTAGGTTTGCGGTGTAGTTTAGGTAAGCATCTGGTTGGGAGTCAAGAACATCTGGAGATTGGGGAGAGCTGATGAGGGAGAGTTGTAGGTGGTGAAGGACGTGTGTACGTGTGAGGAGTTAAATCAGGTGAACTGAAGAAAATAAGGGGAAATAATTGGATTTTACGATTCGATTGAAATTCAGTTTCAAAAACCTATGGAATTAATTAGTATTTAGTCATATCTCTCTCATCATGTTCCTGAGTGAAGTCATCGATGAAAATGAGGTATGATGAAAATTTTAGGTCTGCTGAGGGATTTGCTTATTAATAATAACGCTCACACTGATTATGAAGGAGAATAATATAATTTTTAGTGTAAATTAAAAAGTAATGCAGATTTTACTACATTAACTGCTAACATCCCAATAGTTATTTTATTCTAATATGCAGTTTGCCAGAAGGGTTAGGTTACTGTAGTTTTATGAGGCAGGCTAGCCCTTCTAATGTGGGCTCTTCACATAGCAGTATCTATTTACTTCTCCTTTCCTGCAAGGCCTGCCTAAGTACCCTCCTACACTCTCTCACTACATCAAACACTGCCAATGCCTTGAGCACCTCTCCATCCTCCCAATCCTCGAGGAATGGCTGAGCACTCCCCTCCCCAGGAGAACCTACTGATGTGTTGAAGCTATTAACTGTCTCTTGAGAAAATAGTTTTACTGTCAACACACACCAAGCGTACTTTCTTCTATCTCAAGAGAAGCAGGTCACACGCCAAGCAGCCCAGTGCCATTGCTTCTCGGAAACTAAGCTGTAGCCTGACAACCCATCTGGTCCCTGAATGACTCATGCCATTCACCTGCTGGTTGCCTGAGGGAAATGCTAGCTCCTCACCCCACAGTCACCTACAAGGCTACACATAAGTAACTAAATCCTGGGTGCATGTGTCCAGTACAAGGAACCAGGCTACTGAGAAAACTGAATCGACGAACCAGAGTATCCAGGTAGGTTACATTAAACACAATATCTTTCCTCAAAACATGGCTATCGTATGCAGTGTTTCTTAATAACTATTGCGTGCATCATGTGTATTTTGTGTGTATGTGAGACATGCCAGCATTTTTTGAAAATTCTTTTCAAAAAACTGGATGACAAGCGTTTCAGTTTTGCACATGTGCCTGCGTTTCTATATTACTCAAGTTAATGTAGTGTTGAAGGAATAAAGCCTGGTGAGTCTAAATGCACGTTGCCAAGAATACAACCTTTTCACTGGTTGCATTTCTATGGTCACAGAGGCATTATGCATTCATGTTGCATAATGCACTATAGCCATTCATGAGCCTTTAGTATCATGTGAAAGGTTTGGTATGTGAAAGGCTACAGCACACAGGGCTAATAGGTCAACCTTGCTCAGGGCCTCATACCATCAAACACCGGCCCCTGGGACACATATATATTACAAACACTGCGCATGATGACAGCAGGCATTACAGAATACCTTCAAGGATAATTACCATGATCATATTTCCGAGATAACATATGTTCTGTGGAGCAAACACAAATCACACAAGGGGACCCACGTGGCCTTAACATAGAAACAGCTGGGATCAGTAACGCAAATACTACCATTAGTCTATTAGTTTTCGTTTAGTCGCTGGTCCTGTGAGAAAAAACAATAAAAACGATTAATAGCTATAACCAGAAGCTATGGCAAGACTTCAACTAAAACTGACTGGATTAACCAAGTGAAAATGTTATGAATATATATTAGTAGAATGTATGGTCAAACAAATTTGATTATCTATAACAATGGTGTCAAACTCATTGTCGTTCAGGGGCCACATACAGCCCAATTTGATCTCAAGTGGGCCAGACCAGTAAGATAACAGCATAATAAGCTATAAGTAATGACAACTCGAGATTTTTTCCAATTGTTTTAGTACAAGTCCAAGTAAATTAGGAGAATGATTACATTTAATAAACTATCCTTGAAAAAAAAAATTTATTAACAAAAGTAAGTGCAATTTGCGTTCATTGCTGTCTGCTGTTTAATGCTGGGTTAGGGTTAGGGTTAGGGTTCTCTTACTAAAACAGTGGAAAAATTAGGGATATCAGATATTTTCATTGCAGAAAAATTGCAGTCTATGTGATTTTTGCACTTTGCAAATTCATGTTGCGGGCCAGATTAGACCCTCTGGTGGGCCGGTTTTGGCCCGCGGGCCGTATGTTTGACACCTGTGATCTATAACAATAAGCATGCCAATAATTAATGTACCTGTTTTTATGTCATTTTAATTACTTTAATTTTTGTTTTATTGCAAGTCTACAGGCTGTTATCATGGGTTAGTGTTCAGCACACTGATAAAATATAATGTTTGCGTATCTAATCAGACTGCTCATGAGAAAATGAAATTATAATTTTATGTCTGTTATGATCATTTTATTGCTTGTTCAGATTCAGTTTCATTTCAGTATAGCTGTGACACTGCAGATATTCTGCTTCTCCAATCCGGCACTAATAGGCATACAGCTAAAACAAGCAATATTAAGTAAATTTTAGCGCAGGGTTCCAATAGTGCATATTTAAAAACATCAAATGCTCTATTTCCAATTTTATGGCATTTTATACATATTTACAGTCATGTCTAATTACCTTAGTACTGTAGGTTTGAGGATAGATCCTTTGTATATAATGTGGTTTTCACACATATCTAAATGAACTTCTCCTTTCTCATAAGCACTGGATAAGTTTGCACCAACTCTCCCCTTTCTAACAGCGAGTCAAAGATGACCAAAGTAACCGAGCATAGCTCTATCTTCCCAACGTTTGAGGACAACTATACCCTGAGCGATATTTCACTATTCCTTGCTCTCTTCCAGAGGTGGACCTATCAATGTGCTGTAGCTCTTTATTGTCTCTTGAGAAAGATGTTGTACCACAAATGGTCCTTTCTTCTATTTGAGAGTAGCAGGTGATACGCCAAGCTCAATGCCATCACTTCTTGGAAAGTAAGCTGTAGCCTGACAACCAATCTAATGACTAACGCCATTCAGCTGCTGGTTCCCGGAAGGAAAAGCTAGCTCTTCACCCCACAGTCTCCTACAAGGAGCATAGGTAACTACATGCAGGGTGCGCATATTCATCACAAGGAACCAGACTAAGAAAAGAAAATGGAAAGGTAAGTATCAGTATTCATTCTGAGTTTTATTCAGATTTGTGGTTGGTAAGGTTTTGTGAATGTATCTAATTTACTCTGCCGCAGGCATTACCATGAGCTGACTAGAAGTGGATGGACTGGAATTAGAAGATAAAGAAACGTGATCTTCTTTGACTATCAGCCTGAAGGATACAGGGTGCCTGTGATGTCACACAGGTGAGACTACATGAATACTGATCAACAACCACGAAGTCAGGAAAGGTGGATGATTTCAGCAGAGTTATAAATATTCAATACACGGGAGTAGCTATTTTAGAGGTCCATTTTGTATGCTCGTCTGAGATGATGGAGCAGAAAATCCTGTCTTAATGCAATATGCAGATAGAGAATAAATTGGACATTTATATAATAAGTGCATGTGTAAATTTTTGAATAGCATAAAGGTGATATGATGACAAAGCTAAGAGAGATATGTATTCAATAATGAGTAGGTAAGAGATTTGGTAGTAGGTGTCATTATAACCTGTCATCATAATGCTGTTATGCATTTCTTATTCTTTAATATAGTCCCTCTTCCTCATACTCTTTAGGATAAAAAGCAAATATGTGGAATTTGTAAAATAAATATTGAGAATAAGAAACAGATATGGTTGTGCATTTTTTTGCTTTCTCATTCGACTCATGTCCACACTACATTTGCAGACACCACAGCAGATCCCACGTGTTCAAAACCTCTACTGTGGTGCTCCAGCGACCTGCTCCTTAATAAGGCTACGGCTGATTGGCTGAGCTGGACGATGACAAGGAAGGGTGGGATGCTTTTGCGGGGGAGGGGGAGTGAGTCGTTCTAAACTGTCCAGAGAGATTTCTGTGCATACTAAACAGGTCTAACACTCGCTGGCTGCAAAGGATTTTCATTAGTCCCCTCAAACGGGACTCCCTCCTCTGTGTGCTGTTCTGATGCTGTGCTTACGCATTTCTCCAGGTGCTTTACAAGGTGCCATGCATGTCTGTGCTTTCCCCAGTGGTTTTAATACAAAAATGCAGGTGTACCGATTTAATAACCATGGCACAGAATATGCAATCAAATGCAACTGTATGTTCAGTAGTACTTAATGGGGGAAATTCCTTTAAATGATGAGATGTTTCATACATTACACACCATTGCAAGTATTTTCATACACACACCCACGCACATACATACACAACCACGGGGACTCACCTTCTGTGGGTGAGGTTTTCAGTCGTTTGCACAGTCCCTCTACTCCCCCGTAGTCCTCCTGGAGCTTGACCACCGCCTCTGTGCCACGCAGCTCCATCAACCCGCGCAGCTCCATGACCGAGCAGCCGAAGCCGGCCGCATGGTTCTCCTCATTTCTTTGGTTCTTGGCATAAAAATCGCTGTTGGACATGTCCCCCATGATGTCAGCTTGTCGAGTCAGATAGGTTTAGTGTTTGTTATTGCTTATAGATCAAACAACAAGCTTGCAAAACAGAGCTCAGTCTCATCCAAAGAAAAAATCCAAAGTATTTATCAAGCAGGCAACAGCAACCAAAAAAATCGGGGGAAAAAAGAGTACCTCTTGCAGGTAAATTAAGAAGATAGAGAGATTAAAAAATCCGAGGGGATGTGCAGCTTCTCTGTTTCAGGAGAGATGGATTTCAGCAGACCAAAAAACCATCAAAGAGAGGAAACAGAAGAAGAGGAGAGAGAGCAGCTGAGAAGGAGGACAGGAGGGGATAACAAAGCACAAGTGGGGAGCATCCAGGTAAGCGTTGGACAGCCCCAGTGGTCAGGTCCTGAGAAGGGCAATGATGGTGGTTGCAAGTCCTGTATGTCTCAGGCTCACCACGGCTGCAGTCCAGACCCGCTCCATGTGTGGCATCCCATTGCTGCTATTCTGCTGTTGCCTCCGCTGCCTCTCCGTCTCTACATGGTGGTCTTCCCCATCACTGTTAGAGAGAGGGAGAGAGAGAGAGAGAGAGAGAGGGAGAGAGAGGGAGAGAGAGAGTGAGTGGGATGAATTCGTGAGATGAATTCAAAAAGGACAGAAGGTGAAGGAGGAGCAGAAAGAGACACAGAAGGAGAGCACAGGAATGAGCGTTACGTTCTCAGGGCCAGGGTGAATGCAGCGGTAGATGTTGCACCGTTGAAGGACAGCCTCTCTCCTGGCTGCTGCAGTAACTGTTCTGCTGTCTCTATCTACTGCTGCTGCTACTGGTGCTGCTAACCTCATTCTGAGGACACACCAACACTAACTGACAGAGAGAAAGAGAGAGAGAGGAGAGAGAGAGAGGAGAGAGGGAGAGAGAGAGAGAGAGAGAGAGAGAGAGGACACGAAAGAGAGGGAGATGAGAGAACCTTTCTGGTGCAGAGCGGAGAGGAGTTGTGTGCGGGCGGGAGGCTGGGGCTGCTCTGACGACAAAGCGGAGAGGCAGCACGTAACGCTGCGCTGTCACTGGGAGGATGGGCTGAGCTGTGGAGCTGCTGCTGCTATCTCACATCTCATTCCGTCTCAGTCTACAGTAAGTGACCTCTCCTCTGCAGTCACTCGATGTCAGTGATACATTCCTCTAAGCCTGTTGTTATTTACTATAAACATGTGCCATGAAGCCAATAGTTCATTTTTGGTTTTCTAATCTTTTTCACTCTGCACTAAACTTAAGTCCATTTACTCCTCATCAAAATCAAAAATTTTTAAATCAGATCACACACAAAGTTTTATTTAAAAAGGTTAGGGTAAGTAATTTCCAAATGTCATTGGAACACACGATGTTTCTGGTTAATATTTTCAGCATAAGACTCATGTCTTATGCCCAGGCTCTTGTTCATAAAGTGTCATCCAGTACAATGATGTGCCTCAGTTTGTTTTTTAACACAACAAGTGACACAATCAACTCTGGATCATTTCATTGCAAACCATTGCATGAGATTTGTTGACAACTACAGAGCCAATATTTAGTCACAGGCTACCCATTCCACACAAACCAGTGATATGATAACACAGAGCACCAAAGACTATTGATCTATAATGATTTGTATGTGCATCCTTATCATTATTCATCATCAGTGACCTGGGATGATCCCCCCCTCACCAGATGAGTCTAAATAAGGTGCATCATTAATATTATCATCCAAAGTGAACCTTTGCCTCAGAGCTGCCCTTTATCACCACCCACCCACTCAGAGGGAGACCTGGAATCAAAGCACCATAGTCTTCTTTTCAGCTGCATGCTGCAGTGACTATTCTGCCTCTCTATCATCTGTACTGCACAACGTTAATACTGTAAAATCCAGATAATAAAATTGGACTTAAGGGCAAAGTCTGCAAAACACTGATAGTGGGGCTGATGCCAACTAACTATCTGAGGATACAATGAGTCATATGTGTCATACACTATTTAGGGACGTACACACAGGAAGGGACTAGCAATGATGTGGTGACAACAGATCACTGAATGTTAATGAAATTCTGGGAGTTGTAGCGGAAAAACCCTTTGGCAAAGGGCATGTTCCAAACTGAATTTATTTTAACTAACAATGGGAGTAACCGATACAGTTGATTGAAACATACTTCCAAAAACGTTTAACGCAAGGCAGCGCCCTGTATGAATTTTGTTCCTATCATCATTTTCAAATATGTGGCAGGAAGAGCTAGCTTCATCCATGACTAATAATATTTTTAAGTTCTGATTGTTTCACTTGAAAACATTTGAGTTGGGAAACTGTCCGCTATAAAGTGATGGGTGACGAGCAAATCACTCGATATGTAGATGAGGGTTTAGGGTATAGACTGCCCTAATTGGGTTCAAGGATTTTCATTATATCATGCACTAAATTCTAACATGTAAAAGACCTAGACTTGAAAACAGCTCGTAAAATATAATGTACAGTTCACAGGTATACAGGTATGGTAAATTGGCTAAAAGACAGAATTCCATGTGAATGCTGCCGCAACCTGTGCAACCTGCAACTTTCTACCTAAAAAGATAATTTGTTGTTGGTAGCTAGTGTGGCCATATAGCATTAACTTAAGTGCATTACTTATGTATCGAACAGCCAGGAGATGTTTCATTTAAAGACCATTCACAGAAGTTCAAAGACACCTTGTAACTAAAACAGTTGGCAAGTTAACAACAGAAGGTTGCAAGTTACAAGATGCAGTTCGCCTGCACGTTTGCTGCCTGTTCAGAAGTGGCAATGGGAATTAAGAGAAATTTACTTCATAGCAGATGTAGTGAAAGTGAATCCAACACACTCAGATGCTTTGTACTGTTGGCACGCACTGCTTAATTCGGTCAGATTAACACAATGAGCAAGGCGTGCAGTCACAAATACCAAGTGTGGTGACGCTACAGTAGAGAAGGGAGTAGGACCAGACACAAGTGTGTGCTTGGAAACAGCAGGGCAGGACCATGTCACAGCAGGGTGCTGAGAGACCCTGTCAACATGTGAATACACAGCTGCAGGATGGAGGCTCTGTGGAACCTACAGAATCCACTCTTGTCTGATAATTAGCAACGGCATTTTATGAAGTCACAAGTTTTGGACACAACGATCTCTGTAAAGCAGATTGAGGGAAGTAGCTCCAAGTAAGTACTTTACGATGAATGGTTTTGGGTCGTTTCTTATTTTATTAAAACAAAAAGGACAGAGTGGGACTGTATCTTCCTCTCTTGTTTTTTTTCTACAGCCTTTTATGCTGTCCCCCTCCTTTGCCTGCCGATCAGGTCCAATCAATGTTGGCGGTACTCTCTGCATGCCAAGGCAGACATCTGTGCCGGCCAGATCCTCCAAAACCGTCAAATGAAAGCAAACAAATGCTCTCCCAGGAAATTATGTGTGTGTGCTTGTGTGTGTCTGTTTGAGATTGGCCATGGAGAGAAACTACATCACACAGGTTAGTCTCTTTTGTACCAGATGGACCACCTACATAAGACAGAGACATGTCCACCATCACCATTTACTACACTAAGAATATTTCCAGCTTACTTTCCAGCTAATAAGTCAATCGGTAATTATCACAGAAGACAAATATAAAGAAATGCATAATTAGATGCCTTTAGGAATTACTTGAATATTGATTGAATACTGGTTGTATTTTGTATTGAAGTTGTATTTCATAAGCAAAAGACTGGAAATTCTGTCTGTTGTAGGCTCTAATATATACTATGTATTTTATAATGTGTTCAAATTCAGAAGCTGATTTATAAAAAATCTATAAAAAAAAACATGAAGCATGGAAGACAACATTGAAAGCTGCTCTCTATTCAAGCTGATAACCCATCCTCCCATTCTATTCAATATTTTTTGTGAGAGTAATATTCTGTTTAGAAAAAATATTATTGTGGATGCAGTATTACATGACTAATGTAATGTAGAATGCAAAGTACAGTCCATGTCCATTACTGACCGTGTAAGGCTGTGTATTTCTAGCATCACATTATCATGTTGGAGGTGTAAGAGACTGATGGTGGTGTTATATTCTGCTGGTGTGCAGCTGCATCTCTTTAAATTACGATGACATGTGCAGGAGTGGGGAAGACTGATATGCAAGACAGAGGGAAATAAGGAGAAAATAAGGAGAAGACAGAGGGAGATGTCGGATACAGACAGCAAGTGACAAACCCTAAAAGACGGAGGAAGGTAGAGATGAAAGGAAGGGTTTGAAAATGTGATACACAATCATGAAATGAAGAGGGGAAAGCAAAGAGCGAGGCAGCGGTAAGACAGAGGTGAGGGGCACAGCTAATACCTGAGCTGAGTAACTTCAAAGCAAATGATGCTCTACTTTTTATGATATGTAAACACAAAGACACACTATCATGCATGTGCTTACAATTTAGTTCCTCTTTCCTTGGAAAACAAGGGCAGCTGCAAGTGGAGCCAGAGGAGGTGATTTGTACGTTCCTCCTCACTGCAGTATGTGCCTTTTCTTCAAATGATGAAACGTTTTTTATTGATTTATTGATGATATTGATTTTTTTTTTTTTATCATGTTCAAAAACTATCTATGCCAATCATTTTCCATCCCTACCATCCCCCTAATCCAACCTTTGTTGTCTAGACATCAATCTTTGTATTGCCCTTTTCCTTACCTGTCTATCTGTATATGACTAAAACATCCTTTGCTGTCCACTCCCTTGTCAATGTGCCAGTTCATCTGCATAATTGTTGGCATGCTCCTCACGACATGACAGTGAGTAATGAGGAACATCTGATCAAACACTTAAGGAGAAAGTGCACATTTTGCAATTACATATTAACAGATTTGCACACACAAGTGCCAGACACACTTAATATGACTTTATGAACTTGAACACCATATAGCATCCACATCATAATGTAGTGCTCCTCTGCCAGGTGCTACGATCATATGAACACCAAACTATATAAAGTCAGCCTAATGATAAACTAGTGAAAAACCACAGAGAAATCAACTTCAGCTAAAACGCAAAAAGTATATTACTATGAAACCAAACACTGACTTGTGGCAATCTTGTGACAATACAATGTTCTGCTGGGAAACCTTTGGACCTGGCATTCATGTGGATGTTACTTAGACATGTACCACCCACTGAGACCAGACAGGCACCCCCACCCCACAGCAATGACACTCCTTGATGGCAGCAGCCATCCCCTGCAGGATGCAGCCTGACACAGGCACACACACAAAAACGATTTAGGAACGACTAAAAAAAAAACTTGAAAAACAGCACAAGGTGTTGACCTGCCGTCCTATTCACTAGATCCCAAACTGATCAAGTATTTGGGGGATGCATTGGAACAAGCCTGATCCACAGAGGCCCGTCCCTTCGGCTCATAGATAGGACGCTAAGGCCCCCACTAACATCATTCTGTTGCCAGACACCACAGGACACCCTCAGAAGGACCATGTCCATTCTCTGATGAGTCACAACTGCTTTGGAGGCACAAGGGAGACCTACACAATATTAGGAAGGTGGTTATAATGTTATGCTTGATGTATCCTTTGATTATGCACACAACAAATGTGTAGTTATCTTCAACTGGCATTTTTTAAATAAAAAATTCTGCAAGGTAACTAAATCTGTCTTGATGACACCACCAAATTCTTTCCATTTTTAAGGGTACTTCACTTTATCATATGTACAGTGTAATTATATGAATTCTATTTGTTCTACCTTTGGTTTCTATGTGTACTGCATTAGTGTTTTGCCTGCTGGGTCCCTCTGTTCTGCTCTGTGATTATAAAGAACAAGTGTTAATGATGGAACAATGCTCTAATAATTGCTGCTTTCTCCTTGATGTAAAGTTCCTGGTCTGACAAGCGGTGGGTAGTCTGCTGCCCTCCACGGTCGGTGAAGACGTGCACATTCTCTGCATGTCTGTCTCTAAATGTCCTTGAGCACAGTGAGGCAGAGCTGAGGTGTGAGCTGTGCCTACTGCATCGTCACCAGCGGCACCACTGGCACACAGCCCCCCCTGCCTGTGACAAAAAACAGTGCAGGGAGACTTCACTGACAGAGATGCTCTGAACACACCTGCTTGCCCATAAATATCACATTACAATTTCATATGACAATACATTATGAAGTGAATCTTAAAACATGTTCAGAAGCACTGATTGTTTTTTAACAAGATGTTCATGTGATTCAACATTACGATCTACAGACTAAAAAGGCTAGTCTAGAGCTATTTAAAGTTATGTTATAGCTTTTCAGATGTACTGTTCATTGCACAGCTTTTTGGTGGTGGAGTATTACAAGGTAAAGATCGACTTTGTGTCTTGGCTAGGCAGTGCTCGATGTCTAATGTCCCTTGTCTCAAGGTATGACCCGTGACAAGATAATAAATATCACTTAATCAGCAGAAGCAATTTTACAATATTAGGGGAATCCCCACATACATGCATTAGATGGTAGCTAGTTTTGTAATACTGCACTAAAATAACCATGTTCACACACACACACACAAAAACCGAAAGACATATTAACTGACACTGTCTCTGAGGTGAATTGTTATGTAACAACCACACGGAGAGTCCCCTTTCAGCCACCATTACTGCTCTCTAATTGGGTTGAAACCAGCTGTCATGCTAACTAAGCGTAGCAGATAGAGTCTGACGAAAGAAAATTGTTATTTTGGTAACCAATGCAGGAGCCTGAAAATGACTGCAGCTCCAACTCGTGTCAGGGTGAGGAGAAAACAGAGAGGAAAGAAAGGACATAAATGAGAAAGAGGGACACACACACACACACCCACACTCACACAATCATGTAAAAATATACTTCTATGTGTGCTTATTCTATGTCTGCTTATTAATGGTTAGGGGCTTTTGAAGACAAGCAGTTGAGATTAAGAAGCAAAAACGTGACAGCTGGTAATGATATGCTATAGCTGCCAGATGACCAGGTTATAGGACAGAGGAGGAGACTCTGAGTGAAAAAAAGCCTTCGGGCCATATAGAGCTCTAATGAAACGTGTCTCTCAATAATATGTAATTGTGTTCCACTGTGGGCAAACCCAACACTCCCAACTTCCACCTGCTGTTTTTCGCTTTTCTGCTTCTGCAGTGCAAACTCCAGTTCTAGCTGAGTACAGATGTCACCTTTTCTCTAATCACACTGACTGTTCAATGTTCTGTCTTCTTTTCGGTGGAACAACTTTTCATGAACATTGTTTCATTCTTTGATCATTTTACAACAAATGATTATCCCGTCTTTTTTCCTGTTGCAAGGAATTCCGTGGAATTCATTGACTATTTCAATGCCTTGTTCAGTGCGTACTTAGCGACAAAATGCCATTATAATACATAAAGCTGCAGTGTCAGGTAGTGGAGGGAGCCAGATAGATGTTAGGTGTAGGCTTGCCTGGGGCAGAAATGTGAGTACACATTACCAGCCGTAACCAAATCAATGATGTCCTTTTCCCCCTGGCATACTGAAATGTAAAAAAAAAATGTATAATTTTTATAGAAAATCGTCCTAATCCAAATGTTGTCAGAACATGATGGCCTCAAAATAAATACTGCTTAATAGTGGTGAGGATACTGGTACTTAACCAATCTGTTGTCTGTAGGAGAACCTCCTGTAAATGAGGAGCAGTTTTTCTACTGATTAATTTTCCTATCAAACTAGACTGCTGTGCTGATTCCCCTGGAGCATTCTATCAATTTGTCAATCATTTAATGTACAAACTCAGGGGAGTGGAACAGAGTTAAATTATATGATAGGAGGAGTTATGTGTTTATATTTTTTCACTAATGTGACTACAATATTCTGTAATTAATTCAGATAATTTTATAGAAATAACAGGACAGAATGGTAGAATGGAATAAATAGTAGACAGTAAAGGGAGGAGCTGAAGATAATATCAGTCAGTATGATGTCCTCAGCCAAATTCACTTCTGATTGTCATTTTCAGATTGTCATTCTGAAAATGATAATTATGGGGGTATTGGGCCTCAAAGGGGCTTTAACGAACGCAATATAATTTGATAGGCCACCCATCAGAAACTATTTGTTATATTCCTTAGCAATTTGTGACATTTGGTAATATCCATGTTACCCATGACTCGTTCAAATATTCGTTTATAACGAAATACAAAACTGCAAAACCTTCCTATCAACCACAGTGGTTCAATGGGAAAAGTCCAAATTATTGAATGTGCACAACATACTAAATTAAGATGCTAAACATGACTTGCTAAATAGCAAAATGTTAGAATTATTACTAAAAGCATGCTGAACTGCTGACATTAATGATGAGCTCGAGTCCAAGTCTTGTGTCTTATAAAACCAGTGGCTGGTTGTAAATTTTTAGCATATGGCCCAGCACATTATAATTACACTAAACAGCTTTTTCCAGAAACATGCCATGAACACAACTGTACAAAAAACATAGTAACATGTGTTAGACCCTACTTTTTTTTTCTTTTTTTTTTTTTAACAGATTATAACTTTCACTCCCTTTGGAGTTCATGCACCAGTCCAGTTATCATAAGCATATGCACCTGTGGTCAAACCTAGAACGAGTCTGTTTTAATCTGTTACAACATAGATTCACTACCTTTGAAGAACAATACATCAAACCAGTGGATAACAGTGTTCCTGGGGATTTTAATAATCCGCACACAGTATGACACATTGTGTAGTCCACATGTAATATGGTTTACAGGACAGGAATGGCACAGATTCTCACACTTGCTCGGATGGGTTTCTAACCAAGAAAGGTCCCACAAAGCATAGTGAATCATCATCCTTTTAAAAGACTGAATGCTCAAAGCTTGTGTGTCATGAAGCTGACACTGTGCATTTTTGGTTTTGTAATAAAGCTCTGAAATAATAATGGCATACCTTAAGCTCTGACTACTCATATGAGCATTTCATAAACACTAATGCCACTAAAGCGAACCCTAGCATATAGACAATGGTTATGTCTTCTAGCATTATTTATATGTGGGCCAGAACCCTGACCTCAGATTACTCGTCTGTGTCTAGATTTGTAAGCCTTTGACCGTGGAATTAAAGCATGATACAAACACATGGTCAAATGACATCTGAGGTGAACAGAAGGGCTCTTAAGAACAAAGAACAGAATAGATTATAACAGAATAGAAATGAATAGTTTAGCATAGAATAGGGAACCTGTCCTGAGAACACTTGATAACACACTTCACATTTCTCACCATTTTAGTGGCACTGACAAATTCTTTGATATGTCCAACACACATGACATGAGGATGGTGGAGATTGGGAGAGACACACTACTCTCCTAAATCTCACAGAAATAAACTCTTGTGGTAGAACTACAGCACATAAAACAAACATTGTTGACTATCTACAGCAAGCTGCCATCTGAATTTGACATTACACAATTTAAACTCAGATGAGTTAGAAAGCAAGTGAATAAAGCCATTAATCCTACCAGTTAATTTGTGCCAGCTCTGCCATTGTTTCAATCTAATGCGGGCTTGATCTGATCTGAATCCCAAGTCATATAAAACAAACTGTTTCCAGAATTACAAATCAGATCACATTTGAATGGTCTGCCTTGTGTTCAGTAACACCAGAGGGACTGTTACTTAATCAGCAATAATTGATTTTTATGTTTTTTGTCATTCTTGAATGATATCAGATCAACTGACAGAAAAGTATTTCTCCTCATTTCTGTGTACAACAAATCTACATATGATTTTTTTTTGTCTGCTGTGTTTCCCACTTGGATTTAAATAAACCTCCCCACACGTCTGCGTGTTCTCTCTTTGAACTTCTCCTTTGCCTCCTGTGCGCCTGCCTGCTTCTTTGCCTGCCAGGGGTTCATTATATAACGTCTTCCTACAGGGGGACATTTGGAGTCTGTTAGGAGCCTATGCTGGTGCCTATGGTGGGGGTCGACAAGTGCAAGTGAGGAATTGGTATCTGTAAGCCGTCTCTCTGATGTTGCCACCATGAATGCAGCACTAACATCTACCGCAACAACCAGCAAAACATCTGGATGTGGTGATGCATCTGTGGCATTGTTTTCATAGAAGAGTCATCCGTTCAGGCACAGGAAGAAAAGGACTTGTGTTCCAGGTTTTACCGAAAAATGGGACAACAGGCATAAGGCCTAGAAAGATAGACTAGAAATAGAAAAAGACAGCTTTGAATTCAGCTGTCTACATGAAGATAAGGAGGAACTGAAATGGTGTAATATTGGCTGCAGTACGCATGCAGCAGAGCACATCTATCTAACTGTTAATAGAACAAAAGAACAGGCTTACAAAAGCTTCACTGGTAGCCATTTTAGTCCACAGGAACCCATTTATCCCATGAATTAGCACCAGCTGCACTCTGTTATTTCTCAGATGTTTCAACCTAGAACTGAACAAGCATATTACAATGTGGCACATAGTTGGCTTGTTTTGATTAAATATCAAGATCATATTTTATTCAATCTGAGGACTGAAAAACAGCAAAACCTAATTGTATTGTCTTTGTTCCTGGTAAGCTGTACATGATTAGGCCCACTTCTTATTTAGTAAGCAAGAACACACTGCTCATGCTTCCAACATACATGAACATGGTGTGTGCATATGCTCATGCACACACACCCACACACACATACACTTCCTTCTGCAAGGTCACAGAGACAGAAAGAAAAAAAGGCTGCTGTGGCTGTCTCCTTGCTCCAGATGAGCCTGTAGAAATCATGGGGGAGTTATTGGTCTAATTAAATTCAACACATGAAGGCTAAGTGTGCTAGAGGGAGACTAAAGACAGAGAGGACAGAAGAGGAAAGGAGAGGACATACAGAAACAATTTAATGAAAGAAAGTTAATGTAACAACTATCCTTTGAATGTAGCTTCCTCATAGCCTGTAACATGAAGGTAATTCTGCTAAATACAGTGTTTCAAATTTAAATTTAAATGATCCTATCATGTTGTGATGCATTACTAAATATGACTGAACATTAAACTGACCAGAATTTATTGCCTATTATCTACCGTTTTATCAGAAAAATCAGCAGCTTGTGGTAATTTAATATATATATAGTTATCCAGTTACATCCGAGGCCAAAATAAGTGACAAGTACAGGTAACGGCAACAAATTTCACATCCCTTAATGAGTTTAGCTCACTATCTTTTGCAAGTATATACTATTACTACTACTATAATTCAAAAATCCAGTTTAGATCGTAGTCATCTCTTGCTGTGCAGCAAGGCGGAAATACTATTAAATACTGTATTACTTAAGCTAGCATAATAAATTTCCCACAACCAGTGGCTAAAGTCTGAAAATTAAATGAATATAAAATGTTGACTGAAACTGACTTTTTGACATATTTAACTCTGCAGATGAAAGTTAGACCCAAATGATCTACTTGCTAAGTCATATTCACAAGATAATTTGCTTTAAAAACTGAATATTGATTTACAATACATAAAAAGTTTAACTGTGACATTGTTACAGTGCTACAGTGCAATTGTTGCTACTCTGTTGAACCGAAAAAACAAAACAAAAACACTTTCATAGACATATCTTTACTCAGAAAGAAGCAGAATTACTATTAGTATAACATTAGTTAATCTTGGTCATTTTAAAATCCATGGCAAGTAGATAAAATAAAATGGCATCACCTGAATGATTTCAACACAGGTATTTGCTAATAAAAATAATGAGGAGAGTTAGAGAATTAAATAAGTGATACGTTAGAATTGGTCTCCAGCTATTGTACCGAACTGGACCAAGTTCCAAAGTGATTCATAAGTGCACATCCACACATCATAAATATAGTTAAACAAAAGATCTTCATCTTTAACACAGCTACAACATAAGAAAAAGTCCTCACTCGCTTTATGAGAAATGATCCCTGCAAGTCAGCACAACAAATATATAATTACAAGTGAAGAATAAAAACAGACAAGAGCAGCCAGTCATTGTCGACAGACATATACTTTGGAGTGTAAGAGTCTGACGTAATGGGTGACTGGAACACCCATAACCTGGATAAACTTCTAGAAAAGCACTGGACTCAGTAATGTGTAATTACTCTCAAAGCAAGTAGGTGCCAATGTCAAGTGGCTCCCTTCAAGTGCTTAGATTCTGCCTTTCAACCCACCTGACAACACTTGCTACTTGAGGTTAATTTTACAAGATTCTCCCAACATCCAAAGTATTTGACTGTAAAATGTATTCAGTTGGGAAAAAAAAAACAGTTAGCGCTTCCTTTTTGTCATAAGATAAACCTGAAGGTGATAGTTGTTAAATTTGTGCAATGAAACTTAAAGCATCATGGCATTTATATACTGTACATATAGAACAATACATCTGACATTGGTCCAGCCCACAATTTGTCTTCATTCATTCACACTTTCCTGACCTTTACCATCATTTATTCTTAATTCTTTAAGCCTTTACTGCCTTATTAAAATTTTCAATTTACATGTCAGCCTTGTCCCTCTCAACTACATAAACTCACCCCTCTCACCCTGCCCACTTCTTCCGTACTCTCTTCAGTAAGAATGTGTCCATTGGTAGAAAAGCTTACAAAATCCATAAAATTGACAATAAAGTTACCAGACATCATCAATCATTTCCTCTCATTTATTACCAACCAGTCAAGAAGAATAAAATACATCCTTACAGTGCATGTCCTTGTCTTAAACCTCCTATTGAAGATTTTTTTTTGTGGTGCAATGACTGTCAGGTCTTCTTTACCACAGTGTTTGTCGCTATGCAACATAGAGGTGATGATGACACAGCAAAAATGAATGCACTGCACCGCTTCTGACTACATGAAATATGAAAGAGACAAGGATTGTATGTATTTTTTTTCTATATTTTGTTGTTAGTGCTAGTTAAATCATTTGATATGACATATGATTTCCAAACTGCAAGTGAAGGACTGGTAAAAGGTCATTATACAGTATTTTAAGGTTTATCCTGAACTGATGTAGAATTGGGAATTTCATATGGTGACCTAACTTTGTCTTTTTATAGTGAATGTTGGTATCCTATACAGTCAAGAGAGGCTGCTTATAAAAAGGCATAGAGCCAGTACATGCAATTTTCACTGCCTTTAGCAGCAAACATTATGTCTTTCCTTCCCTTTTTAACCTGTTCTTCGTCACATTATTGTTTTGTATGATCAACAGTGGAACATAACGAGGAAGTGAGGGGGAGAGTCATACAGACAGAGAATTGGGCCAAAAGATGACTGGCACTCTGTTTCTTAGCAGTCTTGGTGCAGTGAAGCTGATGGTTGAGGTCACGCAGTCATCTCAGCCCCACTAGAGACACAATCAATTTCCTATGACAGCCTGTCTAAGAGTGTGACTGAATGACTAAACAACTGACTTGTAGACTGAATGAATGCATGAACAAGTCGGTGGCTGAGCAAATGGCCGACTGGTTGTTTGACTCCCGAGCCAATCGCCAATCCTCCAAATGCATTTTTTCATTACTGTACACACTGACTAACTGAATGTCAACTAATGTGAATGACAAGTTGGCCAAGCAGACAACAAGCCATTGACCCTGTCATTCAGCTGCAATGACAGTTGGTCATGTAATCAGGCAAGCAAGAATATTTTCAACTACCCAGCCACTGAAATTACAAATTCATTGGCCACTGTCTATGATCAGCCATGGAGTCAGCCAGCCAGACAAGAAAAGCTGACAGCAAACAGATCAAGGAGGAGGGGTGATAATGTTCCCTATGAATTCAGTCGCCATGCCAAAGAGTCAGTTGGCTAATGCAGTGAAGACAGCAAACACACATGATCAGCCACGGCAGCAAAACCTGCTGCTACGCCAGAACCAGTCAGTAAGTGTGACAGAGAAGAGAGACTGCAGACATCACGCTGCCAACAGATGGCCTGAGAGAAGAGGTGTGCAATAAAATATCTTCATCTAGAGAAGACAAGGAGGTTTGATTTCTCCTAAAAGTCAAAGATCCACATGGACCAACACATCTCGCATCACATATCTGCGCATTTAGACAAAACCCAGCTGCCACGTATATCATCGATATGTAGATGATTGTGCACACAGATCAAACTGATTGCTCAACATGACCCCTCATCTATCCTCGCCTTCTCTTACACATCACCTGCTGCTAAACCCAGGTGGATACCATTACAGGGCTACAGTACTGTGCATGTACTACATAACCATAAACCATAGACACACATGGAACAACGTGTACAATTCACAGACATGCAGGTGATTTATACCAACAGAATCAACAGCAACAGCCACTAATTAATCCATCAGCCACGGAGAATCTGTTCATTCATTTACATTTTACACGAGGACAGCGTATACTTACATAGCAGAACGGTTGTCGCAGGCATCACCGAGACGTGACAATCCTCCTGCCTAAAAATGATTTTGCTACGGCACATGCAGCTGAGAACTAGCATATGTGTATGTGCATGTGTGTGTGAGTGAGTGTAGGTGTGCGTGTGTGTGTGGAGGCTCGCTAAGCTGCACTCTCACTGCTACTGCCTCAGCTGGGGCTGTCTCAATGCACAGCCTGTACCATGTCGGCAGGCAGCAGGGGTGGGCATGAGTATCTGTGTGTCTGTGTGTGTGTGTGTGTGTGTGTGTGTGTGTGAACAGTGCTGCATCGCAGTGAGCCTGCTCCTCAGCTTTTCTCAGCTTTCTTTGATAGAGGGATCAAGATTTACAGATTGGAAGATAAATTGATGGAAAGACTGATGAGAATACAGAGAAGAAAGGTCAGAGCATGGAAAAGTTAAGTCAGAAGGAAACAGATATGACAGTAGATTTGTTTCTTTACATCTCTTTATCTTTGGCTCACTGTTAATTTGACATTTTGCCTCCAGAGCAGAGAAGGAGGTCCAGTGCAGACACACATGCAACCTAATTTTTGAAATGCAGAAATGACTGAGGAAGTGTGATGGAAAAGAAAGGAAGGATAGATGGCTAGAGAGAATATATAAATAATGTGGGAAACGAGGTAAAGCGGAAAATAATCACCTGAGAGGATAGAAATGAGAGGGCGACTGAAGAAAACCTGAAAGATGTAGAGGTGAAGAACTGAGTGAAAATGAAGAAGAGGGTGAGGAGGCAGGGTTAACTTTCAAGGACATGCATCGCTGTCAGGCTAATCCTGGTATATCGCAGACCAGGTTTCCCATAAAAACTTGCATTCAGACCACACTGGACGCGATAACTACAGGATATAATGCCATCACGTGCCAATGAATGTGTGTGTGTGTGGCTCATCCACCGCTAACACACATATACACACAAATATACCTGTTCTGCCCTAACCAGCCATCTGGCTATCCAGCAAGCCAGCGCCACGACAGTACAGGATAACAGCTTTGTGTCATGTTGCCGTCACGTCACTATCTCATATCTCATCCTGTCACAGCTAGCAGGGAGAAAAGGGAAGAAGGAGAGGAGCAGAGGCCTCACTGTGACAAAAGCTAGTGCTCTCTCTAACTTATTTGTCTTTTCTTATTGTTTTGCCCATTTTTTTCTGTGCGTAAATATGTAAATATCAGAAGTCAGACAACATCAGCGTCGCTAGCATGATTCCCCACTTCAGAATATTCTTACAGCAGATACAATACACAGAATGCAATGATGCACCTACAGTATTATCAAGACCTCAGTTTTGACTCTGTGCTATACCATTGCACAATTGTTCCACTTGAGAAGGAGTGCTTTCAACAGTTATACGATAAGTTCTGAGTGAGAAAATTAAGCATTCAGCACACTGTTTGCAATATATAGTACAAAGGGTGGCTACTGTGTGGCACACTGTTAATTCCAACAACGGCAAATTCCCTTTGTGGATAAGTTTGATCTAACTCCCCATGTCCTTTACAGCTAAAGTGTGTGTTAGTTTTTTTAATTAACAGATGGTAGCTTACCTGCTGTTGATGCCGTTTTCTCCAAGTCCTCATAGGGTTAAAAAAGGATTGGACAGTATTAATAGTATAGTGCAAAGTACACTAGTGTGAATCTGCCCTGCAGTTCGGATTTTGACTCTACTATGCTAAGCAGTCAAGCTGTCACAGATCTAAAGCAGCAATAATCTAACTACACCTGTGGGAGTCTGAAATGCACTAAATGGTGTGCAGTCTGCCGTAAAGAACAAGATGATTTGTAACTTTGTCCGGATCCGCCTGCGCAGGAAAAACCGAAAATGTGAGAGCTCCTACTGCTTTCGTTGCTTTCACATGGCAAAGAACAGGAGAAACAGCTACAGACAGCAAACACAAGAGGACAAATAATGCCTAAGGACGGGTGGCAAACGTCAAGTGACTTGTCAAACAGTGTGTGAATTTGGTGCGTATCTTTCAGCACATGTTCCTAAAACAGCTATGATATATAAAATATAGTTAAAAGTACAAAAATACCTGACATGCAGTTGACACCAGTCCACGAAATTATACTGTCATATGAATGTAAAACATAACGCCCAGTCCCAAGTTACATATGTATAAATCAACTCTGAGAAAACCTACAGCAGGTTGAGAAATGCAGAATGGAATAGAATAGAAGGTAGGTAGGTAGGTAGGTAGGTAGAGATTAACCAAAGGCTATTTGCTCTGTACCGGCGGGGTTCAGTTGTCAGTTGAGGCAGACACAACAGACATGGAGCAGGTAGACAAAAATAAGATCGCAAAAAAAAAATATATATATATAAAAAATTTAGAAATTAACCCCTCCAAAAAATAGGCAAAGGTCCTGGCCACTATGACTGCAACAGTGCAAAGAGTGTCTGACAACTGACTAGTAAAACTGCTGGAATATATACATATATCTATATATATACTACAGGTGTAATGAGGGAGGAAACAAGTCTACAGGTAGGTGGAGAGATCAGGTGTATGGGGAGTGGTTGGTGCTGACAGGTAACAGGCACAATGAAAATGGAATAGAATAGAATAGAATAGAATTTCACAAACCCAAAGGCACAAAAAAAAACCTTTGCAGTAGTGTGTGACTGCATAAATTTACAATGATTTTGATTAGTTTCATTATAGCTATTAAGTTTAGGGAAGAAGTCTATGGTGGAGTGTAGAGAGAGAGAGGAGGGGAGAGAGAGAGTCAGAGCAGTGATGGGGATCAGAAACAGGCCCTGAATATCAATGCAGCATGTCTAAGAAAATTCAGGGCTGCAGTGCACCAAAACCTGGGAACCTGGGAGACAGAGCACAGTAGCATCACAGGTGGCTAGACCTGGAGTTACCAGTCCTGCACAGCCAATCCCTCCATTCATGAGATTTCCCTTACACTAAATTTCATGTGTAAAATTGCTGAGGTCTAGATTTAAATAGAGATATTTGTGAAGTCCGATTCGGAGAGAGATACTGCTGTACATCCTTCTTGCTAAAGAAATGCTATACACCTTTAATAAAAACTAGCACTTGCCTCATTACTATGAGTCAGTTTCTCTCCACTCAGATATTGCAGGTAGGACAATTTTAAATAGATGCTGCAGGCACATCCTAAAGCAAACACAGACGTATTTAACTAAAGAGGAACTGATGTCATGCATCTTAATTATGTGACAGTCACTCAGGAAGCCTATTAGACACATTAGTATTGGTGCCCTATAAATGACCCCTTTCCTCCCATCCATAAAGATCCATCTCCTTTCAGAAGAGATCTGTTAACCCATAAGGTGCCATGTTTACCATGGGTCAATGAGACATACCATCATCTCATCACTAGCCACCAGCCAATAACCATTGGCCTTATTAATTGCAGAAGCCTTAGCCCATCTCCTGAGTGCTGTCGTAAAACTGGACCATGCACTGTGTCTGTGTGTGGGCACGCACACAAGCAAGCAGTTACTGAGATGACTCCCACAGGTCTCTAACCTTTCCCTAAAAGAGGTCACCATCATGCACGCCCCCTCTTACCTAATACGCTACTCACATGCTGCATATCTATATTTTATTGTAGCAATATTATGAAGCACCAAAACACATTGCCGATTCTACAACAGTACGTAAAGAGTTAGTAGCATTTAACAATATAATAGATTTAAAGATAACAATCCCAATCGAAATGCTATTTTTGAAATAGGATAGAATCAATATCATTTTTGTTGTAGCCATAAAATTCAGTAACTTATCTTCCACTGAGCCATTCAATTTAGCAATATGAGTTCCCACTACCAACCCATCAGGATATAAATTTACCCATATGTGATTTATTGCACCTGCACTATGTATATCACTAATTTAATTTTATTAAATTTTTATCTCCAGCATACATGATGACATGAGACTGATTTGCGCCCCTCAGTCAGCAATTCTCAACTGTGCCTTCCTTTCAACTATAAGCTGCACAGAAAGTAAATAAAACAAATAAATACAATGCTAAATAGCCTACGTATATTTATTGTTCACCAAAGTTTATTTAATCTACAACAAAAGGCTTTAACCACAGAATGTACCATCGTACTCCACATCAATTTCACCAGCTAATTTCTGGATTAGTACTGTAACTAATTATTTCATTATGGATTAATCTGTCAATTCTCAAAGTGTCCCAGGGGAGGTCTTCAGTTTACTGATTACTTTGTCCAACCAGTCCCAAACGTAAAATATATTTAAGTTATTATTGTAAATGACAAATAAAAGCAGCAAACAAGCATATTAGATTTGAACTTTCAGTTGGCAATACAATTATTTTAATTGACTTTTACGTAATATGTCATTGTGAAGAGACTTTAGGATAACGATATAGGCTTGCTTGGATATACCTCTGTTGATAAATAAATGTAGCTAGCACCATCCCACACAGTATGTATGAGTCCAGTTGGGTACATTAGTTTGATGCATATGTACTATGTAGAGTTGGGTACATGGGGTTTTAAACAGAGAAAAAATGTTGTTCAATTCTGTGACTCATACAATCCCAAACAGCATTAACAGGCAATGCTATGAGGACCTCATCATCTTGTCCCATTTTCCTCTCTTATACCTCTCTCTCCACTGCTATTTCACTTTTCTCTCCTCTCAGTCCTTGTTCCAAGAGTGATGGAGAGCTTCATCTAACTCCCCAAGGACAGCCATAAGCCATAAGACTAATGGAAACACACACACAAGCCTGATGAAAAACTGAAGACACCTACATCCGCATACACACACCCACACACAAAGCCAGCAGACAAGAAGACTTTGTCCGGGGGTTGGGGTGAACTCAGTCAAATTTCCTTAAGCGAAGCTTTGTGCATACCAAAAACAGAGGCAAGGTTAAACAGAGAAGAAGCGGTCATTACACAATGACAGACAGCGCAGGCAGCACATAAAACTCCAGCAAACACTCACTGTACCTTTTTAGACTGAACCTGTATCCTTGGTGTCAAATACAGGAATTTTGCCAGGATGATAAATTTAGAAGGTGCCCCTTTGTGGGGACCAGCAATCTGCTACTCTTGTCATGTAAGGACAACGTACCTGGTCCCTATACTGGACCATCTTTCCCTATATTTTTGTAAAAACCTTTACACAGAGAAGTCGGCTGAGAAAGCAGAATTGGGGTTATATTGAATAATTATATCACACCAAGATTACAAAATACTCGCTAAGTAACATGCTGCATATAAAACATGTGCAAAGTCCAGTCATTTTACATTTTATCTTGTTAGAACGATGTCGATCATCATTCAACTAATCACATTTGATTGACCATTGTTTTACATATTTATGTTTGCTTGGGCCATTTTAGCACACATGATGCGGAAGGTGGGATAGATTTGTATCACAGACTAAATTCAGCCCTCGTAAAGCTAACGTAGCTACAACATAAATAAAAAATGACATAAGCTTACTCCACACATTCTGCAGAAAACATTTTAAGAGCCATTATGTTCTTTGCGAACTGTGAAGAGAAGCTGGTAGCTTATAGTATGTGGCTTTCAATGTAAGTAAAAATACTGAAATATGAATGAATTACCAAATGGTCAACTTTTATCATCCACCAACAAATGTAAACATTGGGGTTTTAAAATGTTGTAAAGTGTGTGTGGGGAGAAGTAATTATGGGGATGGAATACTAAGGCTCACCGCTGAGATATCTGCATCAAACAGAGCTTTTACTTTTCCTCCTCACCACACTGGTAACTGACTTCTTGTTTGCACACAGAGGTTGTAATTAGCTATCATTTTACTTAAGCTTGGCGTTTAGAAGTCTAATTTATGTACTGGTGTTTTTTCAATTCTTAAGAAAATATAAAGGACACAGATTTTCTCTTGTGTTTTTGGACTGATGACATGTCATGTTAAATGAATTAATAAATAACAATGAACTTGCTTCCAATTAGTTTGGACATTATAGCACAGTAATTCCTGGCATATAAAATCTGCAGTTTTTTCAAAATCAAACAGGAAGATTACATTTTTCTGGTCATCCATGCATGTACAGTTTGTTTAGATGTCTAAAATCAATCCCCTAATCCTTGCCAATCTACGGCTGTGATGGGCACATCCTTAAACGCAAAGAAGATTTAACAAATAAACTACACATATACTCTTGTGAGTATCTCTGGCCTGGAGTGGTGTGTTTCCCGTGGAGCTCTATACTACATCTGTTGTCGTGGTCTCATCAGCCTGCCTAGTCTTCATGGAATCCTGCAGTTATCCACTCCTACCTGAATGAACAATTCTCCAACCTGCCTATGATTCCTCTTACATTTTCAAACTGTCATGTAACATCATCAGTTTGTATCATAAGATTCCACATGTACACTTTAGTCAGATATGTGTATCTATGACAGATGTATGTTTATCTTGCTGTTCTCTTCTCTTCTCTCTTTGCTGTTCTCTTCTCTCTTTCTTCTGTCTGTACCCGGCTGGCCTTAGGCAGATGGGTCCCTCCATATGAGCTGGGTTCTGCTCGAGGTTTCTTCCTGTTAAAAGGGAGTTTTTCCTTGCCACCGTTGCCTTCAGGCTTGCTCTGGGGGTTTCAGGCCGGGTTTTTGTAAAGCGTCTTGAGACGATTTGTATTGTTATTGACGCTATATAAATAAAATTGAATTGAATTGTTGTTCTGGTAATGCAGCTGAACAACCTGCTTCTGAAACCTGTTCAGTTGAAAGGGCATTCAGTGAAGTGAAAATGAGAAAACTAGATGTCCAAAGCCATTAATCTACCCAGGCTTTCTAGTTTCTCCTCTCGACACATACAGTACAGCCCCTCCTAAATAGCCATATATTCAGTTCTTGTTCCCCCATTTCCAGGGGAAATTAATGCCTGGCTGAGGAGAGGTGTGAGGATTAAGCTGTGCCAAAAGATTAATCAGTCTTGCATGTCGGCGGACAATTCCAGATAGTGTATAAAAAGACAGGAAGGTTGCAGCAGGTTTTTACAAAGGGCTGTCACTTTGGTTGGCGGCAAGTAAAGGCTATTAAGCATATACGGTATGAGTAAATAATTTTATCAAAGGAAAGATACACTGTGCTAAAAAGTGTTTACACGTTGACTTTCTTCGTTGCAAATGTCACAGAGACAGGACACAACACACTTGGAGACTCTGGACATAAATTGTAATGCTACACAAGCTTGACAGCAAGGCAGTTTGAAAAAGTACGTTTAGTACAGACAAGGCATGACACTTTAGAATTACACCAACCTTGTTGTCCAATACAATTATTGGGACAACCCACTGTTCTCACTATCCATGAATAAACATGATTGCGCTTTAACACTTCAAACGCCATCTAAAATTGTTTTTTTTAAAAGTGATGGGGACTTTTCAAGGACCATGATTTTTTGTTTTCTTTGCCTCTTTCTTTTTTTTCTTTTCACTGTCACTTAATCAGAGCCAAGTAGTTCAATGAACGATTGCCAGCCCGCTCTAAGGCGGGACAAGATGGCAGAAGGGAAGAGGAATAGGATTTAAGAGGAAGAGGCAAATATGGAAGATCGACTCTGACCTTGAATGTGAAAGCAGCTGGAGACAGACTATCTGACCTCTTGGAGAAGGCAGTCCAACACATCCGCTAGCCTTTCTAAAACAGTTAGAAATGTTGGAGAATACAGTATTGTCAGTGTGTCTACAGTCAGGGCCTGTCCGTGTGTTAGTGGAATATTTCCACAACATATCAGCCTTCTAAATGATCAAAGGTTCACTGAATTAAACTGAACTAGTTCAAAATTGTTATAAACGAGGAACAATAAATTACTAGAAGATATTTTTCTGACATATATACTGTATACTGACACTTAAAAGTATTTGCACCCAATCAAACAAATGAAACAGAAATATACTTTTATGTTTGTTTATTCAAGAAAATTTGTCATTTGTACAAATCTGTGAGATGCAAAAGTAAGTGAATCCTTGTTTTAAGAATCTGGTGTAAACCTTGTGCTGCAATAATGGCAACTAAACGTTTCCTGAAACTGTTGATCGGTCGTCTACAGCACCTTGGGTGTATTTTAGATCAATCCTCAGTCTAGTACCGCTTCAGTTCTGAGACATTAGTCGGTTTCCTTACATGAAACACTCACTTCAGGTGCTTGCAGGCATAGGCCTCTGATATTAGGCAGACAATTCTACTTTGGTCTCATCTGTCCACAAAACATCCTCCCAATAGTTTTCTGGCTTGTCTACATGATGCTGCAAAACTGCAGACAGGCAGAAATGTTCTTTGCTGATGTATAGCTTTAGTTATATTTCTCTCACTCATGTTCCATTGTGTTAAACTGTTCTGTTCTGTTGAGGTCAGTAGGGAGAGACTTCCTGAACTAGTCAGAGGAGGGAAAATGAGTGCCTCTGAACATGTGCCATATCAGTCAATATTGTCAGAAAGGGCTGTCAATTTGGCTGTTGGCAAGGAACATCCATTAAGCTAATATGAGTGAGAGCAAAGAACTTAATTATCGGAAAGATAAACCTTGTGCTACGAAAATGTAATATACTCAAATCAAAACAAACACTGGCCCAGGGTAAAACTATACCGCCTTTCTAAAATTATACTCTATTAGTTGATGAATCGTAAGAAAATCTTTCATAAAGCCTGTGACGATTCAATCCCTAAACAAACAGTACACCCACATGCCCTAAAAAATTTTCTGAGAGGAGAGAAAACTCCCTAGAGAGATCACTGAAGAAAGATCACTGAAGTCCACAATCTTCCCTTTAAGTGTTGATTCTACAGTATGTATTGTAGAATCAAATGCCACTTCATAGATAGATAGATAAAGATAGGATAGATAAACACATGCCAAGAAATTAACAATGCCACAAAACTATACTAACTCTAATTATGACACTGTATAGGATATACTGTATGGCTGAAGTGTGACTAAAACTACTTTTAAATAGTGTTTCTGTCTGTTCGCTGACCATGTGAGAAAGAGAGTTAATAATACACATTACTCTTTACAGAAATAATTACAGCAGAAGAACACGCAGGAAAGTGTGTGAGAAGTCATGCAGTGTGATTCTGATTATTTTTGCTATTTTTTTCTCTTCAGTGACACTAATGAACAGTAAAAAGGTGGCAATACGAGGGGGACATACAGAATGAGGATGGTGATGATCTTTAGCAAGGAGAAAAGATGTTTAACTGAATTCTGTTCTGACTTCTGGCACCATTGAAAACACACACACACCATGCACATGCAAGTCCTGCTGGGTAACCACTCTACAGCGTCATTAATACCTCTTCTTACTGCAGCTAGTCCTGCAGCTTTACAGGGGAAAATATAACTTTAATTAGCAATAAGTATTGTAATTATCGTTTAAACACAGTGTTTCCGTTACTTCTGTTACAGTACAGTCTCTTGCTGTCCTCTTCCCCTTGGTTTGTCTGTATGTGTATCTATGTTTAAATGTATTTTGTTAACAAGATGATTGAACTTATTTCTCCCTGAGCGTTTGGATAAATATAAGAAACATTTACAGTACAGTACAGAACTTTTTGTATTCCAAGTCTGTTTAAATACAGGCTTAAAGACGTATTTACACAGACTATCCAACATTTCCATCAGTTACAGCATTTGCTTTAACTGTGTTGATTCAGCTTTGAAATATTACAGTTTTTAATAGTGCAAAGTTTTACTCGTTCCAAAACTAGGAAAGACACTATGGGTCTGATGGTTAAAAATTATACTGATTTCTTCAGAATTACAATTTTGTCAGGTTACATGAGGATTTTGGGGTATGTACAGGACGTCGAGTGTATCTCTCTTTCCAGTTTTACTGTTCTTGTGCTTGACACATTCCACTGGTGAAAGATTTCTTGCCCTCAAAAAGTTCTTGTTGCTATGCAACTGATCTGCCTGGCACTGAGAATAATGCAAGCTCACACACACGCACACACACCAAGCAGCTCTTAGCCTACATCCTGTGCTTGTTAAAAAAGATTGGGCTATTAAGCTAGTATGAACAAAACATATTTAATCTGTATTGTTTTTTGACTAAAGAAGCCTTTTGTATTGCAGCTATTTTTCTTTCCTCTTGCCAAGTCACCAAGGACTTGCTTTCTTCTGGTTTCTTTTTGGGGTTTTTTATTCACATGTTTTAATCTGACTTTTAGACATGTTGAAAAAAAAAAGATCAAAATATATATATTAAATATGAGTCACAGCAAAATGGAATTTGCAAATTTGGTATTTCCTTTTCCAAACTAAATGTGGAATACTTCAACAACTACTTTGCTAGAAAGGATAAAAACCACAAGTGTTCACACTTGTGAAGTTGTGCTTGAATTAACAGCTAAATTGCAGGTAAAATTAAATTTTGTAGGGGGAAATGTCAGTGTTTCAATCGAACCTTTGCTGTGTGTCTTTCTTTCACTGCTTTTTCTGTCTCCACTACTGCTGTCAAATAAAGGCACAATACTAAACAACAGTTTGAAAAATCCAATATGTAACAATTAACTGTATAATAATATAATAATAACTTTAAAAATAAACATCAAGCTTCACTGCTAATCCATCAAGTTAAACCCAGCACAACAACTGAGTTTAAATGCACCCATGCGTAACTAAAACCATGCTTATCATTGGTCCTTATGGTCACTTACAGAGGTCATAACAGTCTGAAGCTGAGCGGCAGAGCGACACAGAGAAAGACAGGGACAGCGAGAATGAAAGAGAAACTAATCTAGAAGCCACCTTCAAGGAGGTAGTAAGAAAAGAGTCTCAGGGCCCGTCCACACGTACGAAAACGATCTTTTCCCTCTCCGTTTTCGATCATCGTTTCAAGAAATATCCGCGTCCACACGGATCCGTTTCAGCACGACCGAAAACGCTACTTCCTATTCCAGGCCTATAAGTGGCGCTGTTTCGGTTTCAGAAATTCACCAAAAATGGAGAGGAAGATGCGGAGCATGCGCATACAGCTTGAGCGCTGTTTACAAATCGGCTTTTTTGCTCAGCGTGGTGGCACAGGAGCATGATATTTTGCCCTAGTAACCCTAATAGGCTCAATATCGTCTCCAGCATGAAAACTAGCATGTAGTCCGCCATTGTTGTTGATGTTGTTACGAGACGTCTCGCGGGATGTGGAAGGCTGCTCGGGAGTGTGGCAATGACGTCATCGTTTTCCCCGTATTCGCCGTCCACATGAAAACGCAAGAGCTGCGTTTTCGAATTTCTCCACCCTGGGACCCGTTTTCAGAAAAGTGCGTTTTAGGGCAATGCGTTTACAGGATACGTGTGGACGAAAGGCCAAAACGATGAAAAACTTATGCGTTTTGGCGTTTTTGCGTTTCCCGGTGGACGGGCCCTCAATCCTTTTAGGTAATAATATTTATTGCTGTCATTAGCCTATTCCAGCTGAAGTCCTTGGGATGACACTTGAATGCTTACACATGGCTTCAGACTAAGACTAAAACAGACTGTCCCAGATATACATTCTTAACACAATCTACATTTCAGTGAAGTTTGCCAGTTTAAAAAAAAAAAAAAAAGTCCCCATACACTGTTATTTTAATAATGCAATACATTATCAGTTAAAAGCAAGCGGCAACCTCTGGGTCTGAGCAATGTAGCCCATACGGAAGTGCAAAAAACTGCAGTTCATCGAGTGGCTGCTTGAGGCTGGCTTCAAAAGGGAGCAAATCCCCATATACCGCCATGTTAAAATGCCCAACTTTGCAGCAATATTAAACATGTTTACAACCTGGTATAAAAAAAAAAAACGGTTTTGGTCTCAATAGTTTATTTCACAATTCATGACAACTGTACGGGGGGTGACTTTTTTTCTAACTCATTCGTTTAATTTTTAGTAAGGTTTAAAATTCTGCATAATTAAGGGTGTTCCCGCTTTGAGTGACAGATGAGTATTGGCGCTGCCAGAGGTCACTTGCTGCTAGCCTTGGTCTCTCCGCTAGTCCTCACCTGAGCTAATGACAACCTTTGTTTTGCTGCATTCTGGATCATAAATACAAATAATACCTGACTGCTTTGCTGCAACTCCCGCCAGAACATCCGGTAAGTAAATTTGGTGTCAGTGCCCAACATAGCTAGCCTGGTAGCTGAAGTTAACTATCTAATTAGCCAGCTAATGAATTAGCCTTAGGCTAGCGTTTCAGCGAGGCTCTGGTTTGTTAGAGAGGCTAATGGGAACTTGAAACGGTTATCAAACGGACACTGAAGTCTGTGTTAGCCGGCTGCTAGCACCTCTGGTAGCGATTAGCCTAGCTCGGTAGCCTGAGCTAACACAGTAGAGGAAAGTTGGGTGGGCGGGTTTCAACATCCAGGCTGTCTTAGGTCCGCCCCAATACAATCCCCATGCTCCTATTTGGAGTATACGAGTGTGGGTGGAGTAAAGCAAAATCAACATGGCGACCACTTGCTCTGCCCACTTTGGGATTCATTTCGAATTTCACAATCGTCAAAACGCTTTAAATGCTTTCTAGCGGACTGAAACCAAGTTTTTGAGCAACACAAGAAAGTGACAGTAAAAAATGATACCAATACAGACAGATTAGCTTTTAACTACGTTCAAGTGAGAAAGGAGAGACAGATTAGGTGACCAAGGACAGTGTGATAAAGAGCGACTGAAGAAAGGAGAGAGACACTGCTGGTTTGGGAATGATGGGCAAACAGCCTGTTCTACATGTTAACTAGGGTTTCCCAGTTGAGTTGTGTTACACAAATACCACAGACAGGTGCTATTCAGGACAGACATACACACACACACACAAGCTGTGCTTCTTACACACACAGCTAACGCAACTTGCTCACTCACTGGCTTGCTGCTGCAGAGCATTAGCCATCTCTTTCACGGTCACATGAAGGGCACCCACTCCCTTGAAACAGCACAGCTTGTCACAGGAGAGGAGAGGAGAGGAGAGGAGAGACACCCTTTGACGATGATAACCATATAATGGAGAAAATACTATAATAAGGCATAGGGAAGTAATGGCAGATGGATAAAATGATGGCTACAGTGTAAAAGAAAACAGCCACACCATGAAAATCTAAAATGTTGTTAAAATTAGAAGGAAGCCAGGGGTGGCACATATGGAAAAGAGTAGAAGGCAGGTGGTTAAAAGGAGAGGGAGAGGGCAGGGTATAGCTGGGTAATGGAGATGAGATGTTAATGTGCCTGCTAGTGATGCAATGCAGCAAACTGAGGGAAGGAAGAGAAAGAGAAGAAGAAGGAGATGGTAGAGGATATGAGACGACAGAAACTGATAAGGGGAAGTATGAAGTGAGAAGTAAAAGAGAGAGAAGAGGTGTAGATGAAGAAAAAGCAAGCAGGAGAGGAGAAATGGGAAAGTGAAAAGGAAGATGTTGAGCTATGAACTTTGAGGCTGATGATGCAGCAAGATGATGCTTGAATAAATGAATACCGCTGCTTCAATAATGGTGCTAATGGGACTGGATTTGAAAACAGGTACTATAGCGCTAACCAAAGAGACTTTGACTGTTACACATTACTAAAGTCATTTCACTTTTAGCCATAGTATAACTGCTTAGTAAGACTCCTATCCCAGCATAGCATACACATACTGTCATTTTTTTTTCCAAATCCCAACACACACACTGGAAACTGTGCTCATATTTCCCATTAGAAATGTATGCAGTATGACTCAAATGACATGTTTTCAAGCCACATGCCATGTACTTGCAACACGGTTAGCATGAATCCAACTTGTCGCGGAGCTTGAAGGCACGTTTGATGTCACAGTTTAACTACTGCTGAACCTACAAAGAAGCATATTAGCTTACATGATGTTGCTTTCTACAGACTTAGAAGACAGAAAGAATAACAGAGACATTTCATTCAAACATAGAACTGAGAAAACAACATCAGAGACAAAAATGAAAGTCCTAACCACTGGCTGGTGGCATCACACCTCTAAAGATAGTGTCGTTTGCTAACTAAAAGCTAAAAACACACAAAAAAACATTACAGTATAACAGGATATAACAACTCTAGATTATCCATAGGGAATATGGATAATCCTAAGAAAGCAAGCCAGTGTCATAAGCTTTTTGATAAAAAAAGTCAGCATGCAGCCTAGCCCTTTGTATGTTCAGTGTTAGTTTGCGTATATATATATATATAAAAATCTAAATATTATGCAATATCCAAAAGACTTTATGACATATTGTCTTATGTGGTATTTAGTATCTTAAGGATTATTTAATTTATAACATAATCTTTTGGAGAGACGTTTTTCATTTTAAATATCACAATTATTATTTTATTCATTTTACAAATAATTGCAAATGCTATATTGCTTTAATCCAAATATACCTGTCTAAAAACATGTTCAAGTCTTAGCATTATGAAGATGGTACTGTCAGTTTATTAACTATTTAAATGCCATGGGTATCCCATTGCGTGACACGTCTTTCATGTCCCCATGAAACTAGAACATCATTTCATACCTCAACAAGCAGTTCTTTCACTACACCAATAGTGTAGCTCACCAGCATTCATCAGGTCTATATTTATCTTAGGCACCGCAAGTCATAACAGTGTAGAAGATATGCAATGAAGGATGTTCGTTTGGCCCAAAGCATACAAGACTTTTCATTCAAAGCTCTCTGTATGACTGTGACATAAGTACATCTTTCTAGTATTGACCCTACACATAAAACTTGAATGCTAAACATCTGAACCTGCCTTTGGCTATGAGTTTTCTTCATACATTAAATGTTACTCTTACGCAGGGTGACTTAAAAGGGAAAAAAGACGGGTGGTATCTCACTTCAGAAGAAATCTTTCAAAGTGCAAAATGTAAGAACACAATAACCGATGTTTAGCCCAGGTTCAGTAGGGACTGGCCTTGCTACCTAATACCAGTGTTGTATAAGTTCACACTAAACAAGAACTAGTTCAAAGTTCACATTTTGTAATTTTGCGGATTAGGGTTTTTGAGCAGTTTCGAGCTGTTCTTGTTCAACAGAATCTCTAACTGACCTGCCTATCCATCCCCAGCCTGTGATATTTTTTCCGCCAGTATCTGTACTGCTTTTTTGAATAACCATTGACTGTATATACTGTATTTACTAGGAAATGACTCAACTGTTTGTGTGGATCAGATGCTTCTGCAGTGCCGGAGGAGGCTTCTCTTTCAGCTGCACCAGCCATGCTGTATGCTGTAAATCACACGTCGGCTGACAGCTGTCGTAAAAAGATTTTTTTCCTGAACAGGGGTGAACGTCATTATTTCCCTCCAGATTGAGCGAAACTCACATATACGCTCACAGTTGGAAAAATCACTTTCAAAAATAAATTATGAGATTGTAGTGATCTAAAATTGTTGATTGGAGAGCTTATGACCGGGCAATATGCAATTCAGCTCGACGTTTACCGATGTGATCAACACATTAATGAATCAATGAATAAAATCCAATAAATCAAAATACGGCATCCATCTCATCATCCTTTACAATTTTGCTTTTCTGATGGTTTTAAAATTGCTTTTTTCTGTGAATGGGTCTGCATCATATCCAAACTTTAATTCAAAACACAGAGGCAGAAGAAATGTCACAAATGAAACAAAACACAGATCATAGACAACCTTTGCCATTATTAGACATTAGTATGGGTCCCTAGGTAAAACTAGTCCCATGGGAATGGGGCTAAACAGGATTTTGTTCAAATGCAAAAGTAAATAAGTACTTTTCCATTCTGACAAAGTCCTGTTTCCAGTCTAAGAGCTAGGCTACACTAAATATCCTTCAGCACTGTCTCTTAACAAATAGAGATCAGAACTAATCCATAGGTGCACTTCCAGAGGGCTTCGACAACTAGCTAAAATCTACTTCTTACAAATCACGCTGATATAAAGTACAATTAGATAGATGAAACACTGTTCACAATTCAACAAATTCTGTGGTGAGATAAAACCAAAATAGATTTGATTCAATCAGATGCTTACAGAACATTTGGCATCGACATGGCCAGAACTACCAAAGTGATCCCACCATGCCCACCATAAAACCTGCCGATGGGAGTGTAATGATGGACCTGTATGAGTGCAAAAGCTGTGAGATGGCATTTATAGATGGCACCTTGAGCGCAAGTTTTGTATACCCAAATACATCATGAAAAGCATAATCCCATGAAAGTTAGCATGAGAGGATTTTTCTAATATGTTAGTGATCCCAAACAAAGGGCAACAAAGTAGTTTTAAAGAAATAAAAGTGAGAAATATGACTTGGCTATGTGCTGTATGCACCCTGACTTGAATCCAACAGAATCTGGAGGGAAGAAATCATATATAAAGAACATCTGCAAAGCTTTGTGGAGACATTGTTCCATCCATGCAAAGGATGAGCAAATCTGTAATAATAATAATAATAATAATAATAATAGAGACAAGAATATACAGTGGCTTGCAAAAGTATTCCACATTTTGCTGCATTACAACCACAAACATAAATATATTGTATCAGAATTTTATGTGAAAGACCAACACAAAGTGACACACAATTGTGAAGTACAAAGAAAATTATACATGATTTTATTAATGTTTTTAACAAATAAAAAACTGAAAAGTGCGGTGTGCTAAAGAATTCTGGCCCCCTGAGTCAATACTTTTGGGGTATGTCTCTACCAGCTATGCACATCTAGACACTGAAATTTCTGTCCACTCTTCTTTGCAAAACAGCACAAGCTCAGTCAGATTAGATGGAGAGCGTCTGTGAACGGCAGTTATCAGATCTTGCCACAGATTCTCAATCAGATTTAGGTCTGGACTTTGACTGGGCCATTCTAACACATGAATATGTTTCGTTTTAAACCATTTCATTGTAGCCCTGTCTTTATGTTTAGGGTCATTGCCCTGCTGGAAGGTGAATCTCCGCCCCAGTCTCAAGTCTTTTGCAGACTACAACAGGTTTTCTTCCAAGATTGCAGCTCTGACCATCTGACCAGAGCACCTTCTTCCACGTTTGCAGTGTCCCCCACATGACTTCTGGCAAATTGCAAACAGGACTTCTTATGGTTTTCTTTTAACAATGGTTTCATAAAGGCTAGATTTGTGCATTGCACGACCAATGGTTGTCCTGTGGACAGATTCTCCCCACCTGAGCTGTGGATCGTCCAGAGTCACAATGAGCCTCTTGGCTGCATCTCTGATCAATGCTCTTCTTGTTCGGCCTGTAAGTTTAGGTGGACAGCTGTGTCTTGGTAGGTCTGGTGTGTTCCTTGGACTTCATAATGCTGTTTGCTCCCCAATATTCTCTTAACAAACCTCTGAGGCCGTCACAGAACAGCTGCATTTGTACTGAGATTAGATAACACACAGGTGGACTCTATTTAGTCATTAGGTCAACATTCAATCATTCAGAAATCATCAGGCAACTTCCAGAGGCAACTGGTTGCACTCAGAGAAAAGGGGGCAGGATACTTTTGCACACTGCACTGTTTTTTTTACTTTATCAGTTTTTTATTTGTAAAAGATTTTTAAATCATGTATAATTTTCTTTGTAATTCACAATTATGTGCCACTTTGTGTTGGTCTTTCAAATAAAATATATTTATAAATTTTGTGGTCGCAATGTGACAAAATGTGGAAAAGTTCAAGGGATATGAAATCTTTTGCAAGCCACTATAAGAAGGAAGTGAAAGTTGAGGGAGAGGTGGATAGCAGTTATTGATGAGACATGACATCCTCGCACATATGTGAGTGAAACCACCAAACGGTATGATGCATAATAGCGAAGAGAAAGAGAAAATGGATTTGAGGATGAACTGATAAATGAGAGATCACAGAGCAGAAATAATCAATAAATGGAAGGACAGGTGAAGGAAAATGAACTATGAGATGGACAAAAGATGAATGGTTGAATGTAGGAACAGAGGATGAATTTTTATGTTTTTTTACATCCAGTAGATTCCCTGCTATAAATAGTGTACACTATACAACTACTACACATAACTGGAGCAGCATCATGAAAATATGACAATTTGTGACAACAAGGTAAGTCTTGTCACTAGAATGAAATATAGAAACAGCAACAATTACTTCCACAAAGAACCTCTTAATGGCTTACAAGTTAAACATGAAGTTTAAATTTGGATTAATGAAAAAAAATGTACATAGTCAAAGAATACTTGGAGCCAGCACCTAGCAACCATCAGCCACATCCACATTAGCTTTACGTTTAGGACCTGGTGGCTATGTCCATCTTTTATGAACTACTGTCCATCGTAATGACTGAAAAGGTAAACAAGGGCAACTGTTACTGGGGTTTAAACAAATGTTATGGTTTGTCTGTGAGCTTCAAAGCAGACATTAGTCTAAATATGAAGTGATTTGTTCATCTCACTTTGTAGCTGACAGTTGGTCACTAGGGGACGGTCCAGGCTCGGCATCCTAGGTTATCATGTCTTATATTTCCCACCCCAAATGTTTCTGAGTGGAACAAGGAAAACCCAAAAATGCTGGTGTATGGACAAAGCTAGTTCTCTTCTTACCATCATCGTTCTCACCGTTATTTGGAAATTAGATAACGTGAATGGCGCTGCCACTTCGTCTAGGTTCAACGGATACTCCAAGCACGTAGTAGGCATGGCGAAATTTGTGGTAGGAATCAAAGCCCAAAATGTTTACCACAGGAAAGTGTTTCCTGCATTTGCATCATGTGTCAATCAACGTATCAAATGCTCCCAGGGTACTCACCGACCAAGTGTCACTAAAGTTTTGTTTGCATTGCTGCTAGTCGCTTCTTGTGTGTATGCGCCTTACTTCATTCTGCGTACACAGAGGGATGGTAAAGCTACCTTGGAAATAGTGGTAAATGTTTGCAACGGGTCCTGTTTTTGTTAGCAAAGGTCACTTGATTATCTTGAAATGTATATATTTACCCAGCATTAGAAATCCACAATATTCAACAATGTTGTATGGAGGCAATTAACTCTCATCAAGGCCTCTGATTTTTACTTAAATAAGTGAATTAATAAAAAAGCACATGTAAACTAATTGAGTTAACATTATTGATTTGTTTTAATGTCACGGTAGAATTTATTTTGGTGAAAAGAGAATTTTCCTTAGGGGCATAGCCCAATTTACTCACACTCAATATTCAAAAGATGTTATGTCCCAGTTAGTTGCAGGGAGCATTTGGGAATATGGACCTGCAGTGTCTCTGAAAGGCCATTTTCTACATGTGCAAGGAAGGATTTTACTGTCCCAAAGACAGGACATTAGCATGTCTTCTCTAATACCACCACAACAAACAAAACAACGTATCACAACATACTACAAAAATGGTACAGTTGTTTTCACTTCAAGATATATAATTATGATATCATTAATTATTTGTCAATTCCTCATCTTAGCGGTTTACCCGATGTCTTGTGCAGAAGATGTTGCTGAAACTGGCAAGATTTTCACACAGCGAAATAAATTGATTGATTCTAGTAGCTTATCATCATTCTGCTTTGTGATACAGTACACAATCACGCAAAAAAACTGTAGCACTGTTGTCAGTTTTGCATAATATTTAATTTCAAAGCTCAGTTTGTAGCAGTTTTCAAATCTAATTTGCTTTTCAGTCCTAGGTTGTGCCACCAATGTTCGGGAAAGATTCTAGATTTTGCGCTATAGATAGATAGATATCAGATACGCCCCATCAAAAATGAATTCGCTGAATAGCCTCAGATATGAATATACAGTACTCGATGACTATAACATAGACTAGTTTGCCATTGGACTGATATATCAATTATGACTCTAAATTGACATTTTTTTTTACTATGTTTTGACATATTACAGACCAAGAGCTGAATTTAATTCAAAAATGTATCGTCAGTTTATTAATGATAATATAATAACTGATGGTAACGCCCTAGTGAACATAATGAACAAACATTTACTGGAAACCACTGCTGATTTTCATTTGTGAATATAGTAATGTAATAATTAGGGCCGGGACTCGATTAAAAAAATTAATCTAATTAATTAGAGGCTTTGTAATTAATTAATCGAAATTAATCGCATTTTAATCGCATATAAATATTTTTCATATGGATTTTTAGTATACCATTGAATAATGACTAAATTTCCCATCCACGGGGCCAACCAAAGCGGTCTCATCAGCTTCTTCTTTCATGTTCACTGTGGTTTGTTGTTGTCTGAAGTAATGAACAGTGTTGCCAACTCCTCAGGAAAGGAAAGTAGCTATTGGCTGTCCTAAAAGTCGCTAGAAGTCGCTAAATGACGTCATCGGCTAATTTGCATAATTTACCTTTTGGATGTAATTGTGATGGACGCTGTATTATTAACGCGCCTCCTTTATCCGGGCTTGGTATTGGCAAAATGACTCTAAAGAGACACTCTGGCACAGTAACTTAAGTTTTTTTTTTTGTTTTTTGTTTTTTAGTTTTCTTAAGTTTGGTTTAGTTTCTAGCCTACAAGTCACAGGCACAGAAGAACATGAGCATTTTTTGCCATAACTAGAATATTTTAAACATTTTTTGTACAAACGGTTTTTACTTGACAAAATTAACAATCTAAATGGATTATTATTTTATTATTTATTTTAGTGTGACAGTGAAGAAACATTTACATCCCGCTCTGTAAACCAGGGCGCGATCAGCGGCAGCTTTGCGCATGCGTCATTCGTTTGCAGTCTGGACGCGGTGGCGTGGTTCTCCCTCTCTGCTCTGACCGCTGCTGCGCGGGGCTACTGTGAGACTGACCGCCTGTGAGTGCTTTGGGACGGGAGAGGGGCTCACGGCAGCACCCGCTGCTTGTTGAGGACACTGGTAATGAACGCTAGTTGGTGCTCCAGTATAATCGGTCCGCCGAAACTCATCCAGTGAGAAACGTTCCGCGGTACAAAAATAAGTGTGATTAAAATGCGTTAAAAAAAATTAACGCGTTATTTTTGTGTAATTAATTAATCTTAATTAACGCGTTAAAGTCCCGGCCCTAGTAATAATATAATAAAATAAAATGATTTAATAATAGATAATAAATATTTCACTGGAAGTAATGTGGATACTCCTGTGGTGGCTTCTACTCTAGCTGGTATGTAAATGTACAGAAAATCAATGAACTACAGTCTTTAGCTGTGGGCCATTTTAATATGATATGAGCTTTGCAAAAGGGAAATTTACAACTTCATTGTTAAATTTCTCTTGTGTACACATCAATGATAAAGAAGTTTTTCCCTCTTCCTTCTTTGCTGCTCTTTTTAATTTCCAGTCTTTTTCTGCATCACCTTGTGCCATTCCTATATTCATTTTACATCCCCTCTTTCTCCTTGTAGCTGCAATCATTATGAGAAGATCGTTAACAAAGACTAATGACTGAACTGAGTAGCCCCACGACCAAACTGGGGCATCTAGCTATTTCAGGAAGACTTGGCTGGTTAGGCAGTTCAGTGATATTCTGCCCAGAACCAACCTAATCCTGCAGCTCCATCAGAAACAAATACAGCAGGCAGCGTCCTTGTATTTATGTGCAGAGGCAGCTCTGTGTAAGCATTTAGGTAGCTCCTCACTGTGCTCCGTCCTGCGCTGTTCTTTGGTGCACTGAGTGCGTGGGTTCATTGATTGTATCTCTCTTCTGGCACTTTAATGGTCGTGGTACACTCGTCCCTGAACCCAGCATTAGCATGGTCAAGTTATTTCCTCTCAGGGGCTATTTCCACTGACCAAACAGGATTTTTCCGTTCATTCCTTCAAACTTGTGTAAGAAAACGGCAAGCTGTGTTTTTCCATGATTTCCTATAGACTGCAGCGGCACAGGAAGCAAGAAGTGACCACATTTTGATGTTTAAACAGAAAGTTACACTTTAATTCTTATCACTCAATCTGTAAACCTTTGATTAAATTTCCACTCATGCCTCCCTGAATATACAGTTTTTCTAGACTCGAGTGTTTCCCTCAATAAAACGGTAAAAAATAAAACAACACTAAAATAGTGATATGTGCATGTGCTTAATCCAAATTTAGTTCTGAGGAGTGACGAGGGAATTCAAGCTCACACTGTGATTTGCAATTAAAAAACCAATATCTGTAAGTAATGAATATCAGTTTTATCTTACAAAGGAGCTGTGAAGAAAAAAACACTGGAGAGGAGGTAGGAGTGAGAGTATCTGAACATGGAAAAACAGGAAGAAAAAGAGAGGGCAAAACCAGGTGGGAGTGCTCCATCATGAAGCTTTTTCACCTTCAGTAAAGTACGCGGGGATGACTTACTGAGGAAAGTTCTACACATACACATACGCACACACAAACACACACTCTCCACTGCAGGTAATTGGTGTCATAAAAACCAGCCTGTCAGTCCACAAGAAGGTAGTAGTGCTCTCTTTGCCCAAACCATACACCTCACCTACTCCCTGCCGTCCACCCCCATCCCTTAGGTGTATTTGTTGCTGCACTTTTGGAGCTTCCCCTGTTCTTATAATGCACAACTCAGTCATTAACCAGTGAATCGCCAAGCACCCAATAAGACAGAGGACTCCTAAAAAGAGACACCACACTGCTGTTTGTATTTCAAATGCCACCCATGTCAAATATCATTAAATCTTGACAACTTAAGTGTTTTTCCTTACTAGTTTCTGTTATTTGAATTGTCTAAAGCGAAACCCATGAGCAAAAGATGATACAGTAAATGACATTTTTTTTAATGTATTTACTTTTACTATGCAGGATCCCTCCTGCAGTATACCACAATATTACAGTATATAACTGCAGTATGGCACAGGATTAGAAAGCCTTTACACAGAACATGCCATATATCTCCATATAACAATGCCATATATCTCCTTAAAGGCCACAGTAGATTGTAGCAAGAGAGCTGTGTAAAACATTATGTGTGAATGAGGTCTCATACCAAATATAGTGACTACACTTTTAGTCATTTAATCAGCTAAAATAAATTCCACTATCACAGTCTTTTGGACTTTTGACTCAAGTGTGCACATGTGAGGGACTCTGTGTAAGACTCTCTCCAGAGATTTTCCAGTCTCTTTATGTTGTCACAGGGTTTGGCACTGGACCTGCTTGTCCAGATGTTCCCACCATACTGTCTCTCCCTCTCCCCTTATTTTAAACGTCTGCCAACTCTTGGAATTTCCATTTTCAGGGATGAGAAACACACTTTTAGACTTTCCATGTCTTGCTGTCGGCTTCCTCCTCTGTTAGATGCAAGCACAACTGTTGCCCATTCCCCACCCCCTTCCCCTTATAACTGATGAGTAAGAGAAATGTTTTCCCTGCAGATAAATATGTACCTAACTGTAGCATTTTCTTATTTAAACACACTGCAAAGACGATGTGGAAAAAAGAAACTGTCAAGAATAAGGATTAAAAAGACCAAGGGCACTGGTTTCAAAGGCAGTCTGATACACTGATGCATACAGTCAAGTTTACTGTTGCCACAGCAGTAGTGAAGTGGCACCACACTAAAAGATTACAAGATTTGAAGTACTTCACTACATGTCAAGTGTAGTGTGATTGATTCCAACTAATCCCTTTGTGCTCCATCTACAGTAACACATTCAGTTTCTCAAATTGAACAGAAATGGCATTGTTTCCGAAGAATTTACTTACTGTAAAACAGCAGAAAGAGGAAAATGTGGTGGTGGTGCTAGGTGCAGCTTTCCCAGATATCCCTTTTGTTGCTGATGATAGTTGTAGTAGCAGCAAGGCCCGTCCGAGACTAAATATAACCTAGAGAGCTTGTAGCTGAAGAAGTCTGCACGCCGAACAAGGCTTTTCCACGTCGCACTGACAGTGTGTTTGCTATAAGTGAACTCATTATGAACGACTGAAAAGCTGCACAGCACAGGAAAGTACAAGAACAAGAAGCTTGACACTAGGGCTCTCTCCCTAGAATAAATGAAGGGAGGGAGGAAGGCAGAGAGGGAGAGATGGAGAAGAGAGAGGAGAGGGAAGGGGGCAGGGGGGTGAGAGAGCCGGTGTTTTGTATAAAAGGACCTGCTAGTATGACCTCTTGTAATGACAGCACACACACACTTACCTAAAACTTTGTGAAAAGATTTTTGGAAAACAAATCTGATCAACTTATACGCAAATGTTGTTCTGTTGCTCGTGCTCTGCAGAAGATAGGGTTAAATTGTATTTTCAGTGGTTTCCTTTGCTTTTTATTAACTGCCCAGACAAAAAAAGAAAAGAAAAACATTAAAGTAAATCAGCTTTAAAATCGTCCTTGTTCTCCTTTTGGGATGTTTTCCCAAAAAAAAAATAAAAAAAAATAAAAAATCACAGCTATTATCAGAGTATTCTCCTTAAAAAAACTAAGAAAAAAAAAAAACATAGTAAAACGTCAGCCTTTAAGGATGTGTGAAGCTTATTTTGCAAATTTGGAATTACCCCAACACATTTATTTTCATTAAGTTAACAGAGTATTGAAATGTTTTGCAATTAAAAGTTGTATAAAGTTAAATTAAAGTTCGTTTCCGTTTTCCTTTCTCTCAGATGAACATAATGAGTCACTATCTGGCTACACAGGCTTTGTAAACGAAGAGAGGCCAAAAGGACCATTCAAGTCTTGTTAAGCTGTTCTTGGTGTGAGTGCCTGAGCATTCAAGAGTGTCATATTCTTTTACTTTTAGATAATTTCCAACCTCAGCACAAAACACAGTGTATGCGCCCACAAATACACAACTCTACACACAGCGCTTAAAGTCTTAATAGAAGAGGATGACACATGAGGCAGAGTGGAGGTCTTCCCATGCCCCCCTGCCCTTTCTGTTGGATTTGGACATCTCCCACAGGCTGAGCTGTAAATAGACAGTACCCCCAAAACCGTCACACACATGACACATATCCATGCACACACGCGGTGCTATACTTAGATGCCTACTCTAGTCTGCCACCATGTACACTAACTGCCTCATAACAGAGCAAAATGAGATGCATCAGCTTGGCTCTTTCAACAGAGACGAAGTCACATCTTCCCACTGACTAGAGGCTGATAAAATGTCTGAAGTAAAATAGTCGTGAAAAAAAAAGTTTTGGACACTGAGCTGCTTGATAAAGTGCAGTAGTGCACCACATGCTTTGCAGTTTCCAGCCTCTCTAGCAAGCTCATAGAACATCTGTAACAGTTAATGTCCAAACAGATCACAGTAATAGGTTATGATATGTCAGGAAAGGCCTAAAAGCCCGACCACAGAATAAAAACAAGGTTTTATTGAGCAATTTGTCAGAAGTAAGGCACTTCAAAGATTGCGCATTAAATTACTGCACAAAGACACTGTGATGGCCAACTTACACTAGAGTACAATAAACTAATGCACTGCTCTTCAGCTGGGTGTAATCGTTATGAATAGCTCGAGACAAGGTAGCATGCACAAATGTTTACACACAAACTCACACAGACATTTGGATGCCTTGACGTAATTACAATCAGATCCCTGCAGCCAAACAGCATTCAAAAATGTTTAGTTCATTAGTTTATCAGGACATCAGTGAAACTGAAGCACATGCAAAACAACACAACATTGCCTACAGGGGGCCGAGAGGGAGTGAAGGAAATACACTGTCTGCCCTACGTCTGTGCATGAATGTTACAGTAAATTGCTTACAGTGACACCCATCATCATGGATCTATTTAATGGTAGTCCTGCAGCGTGCACTGCAGCCTTTTATACATCACAGTAGACAAGCTCATGTTTGTACAGTTTTTCTTCAAACTTGCAGAGAGATCATTCAGAGAGCGCTGAGCAAGTGTTGAGCAATGCAAGGTGGCATTTCAGACCTCTTTCTGAGAGGAGATCAAATACTGCACTGTCAGGAATAATGAGTGACGTATTCAGTCTGCACAGTGCATTTTAAATTAAACACAATAAAGTGCTGATTCTTCTTAAGAGCTTCAATTTGTTAAATTCCACATATTGAAAGTGAAGCAACATTTAACTACATTTCCTCACAATTTTAAAAGATAACAAAGTAACAAGTTGAAAACTTCATATCTTATTTTTTGTTACGAGTCCTTTGTATGAAACCTATGCATATCTCTAATTCAGCTTGAAATCTACAACCCATAGAAATGCGCCAATGCTTGGTATTGCTGTGCCAGGAATTCAGTCTGGTCTTGAAAATTTAATGAAACATACTCAGTTGGACTATGATCAGGGGATTCACTTGGATGGTCAACATTAGCATACAGTTTAACCATTATAGATATAGCTTTTGACGTATGCTTAGGATAACTGCCCTGCTGAATTTTAATAAAATGGATACTGTGTGTAAAAATAATGTGTATATTAACACGTTCAAGCAAATCTAAATATAAATGTATGCCAAGAGAGTAGTCAGTAATCTTATTTAGATAGGGTCCTGATTATGTGGGCCAGATGAAGCCACAGCTAGCCAAAAGCTTCCCTCATATTAATTGGTGTCAATTTGATAGAGAGGTTATCTAGCACAACAACTGAGGATCCCAAGCACATTCAGTACAAAAAAGAAACTACAATGCTCATCTTTACCAAATTCATGCCTGGGTTTACAAAAAAAAAAAAGAAGAAAAGCTGAGGCTTGCAATTTTGCCAGTTCATCAAAAGGAAACATCATCTGAACCACAAAGAAACACTTTAAAAGATTTTGTGAATGCTATTACTACCAATGCCAATAAACATGCAAGCTTTCAGTTGTGTGAGTGGTATTTAAACAAGCAATGCACAAAACTCAACAGGGCACCTCTTATATGAGTGTGTAGTTAAATTTTTAATAAGAGCTAGCATCAATGGCTATCTGATGCAGTGTGGAGACTGAGAGAGTACAGATACAAGAAAAACATGATTGCCAGAACAGTTATAAGCACAGAGGGATTTCTTAATACCTTTCACCCTGCAGAAATCTCACTGTACAGCTTTAGTGGAATTTAGAGAGTCGATGTCATTCAGTAAGCACTGGTTCATCTGCGGGGCATAATGTGAGTGGAGATAACAAACAATACGAACAACGTTTTCAAAGGCAGTGCATGAAAAGTGGTGCTACATGTGTGTGCACACAGTGTGTGCAAAACGAGTGAAAAAGACTACAACAAGGACAACTTCAATGCCACAATATGTCTACACAATGATTAGGACTCCTGAATGACCTTCATGCTGTACATTACTGTGAACATCTACGTACAACGGCACCCCACCCATTTTGGCAAAAGATCAAGGTTCTTCACAATACAATCTTTAATATGATAACCCCATGACCTGCAGCACAGTGCTGACCCAAAAGCAGTTCATATGTCACATAATATTGCCAGTGTGTATCTGTCCATGAGACATAGAGTCCCATATACCTATCCCAGTTCATATAGGATTTATAAATGGTCCTCAACCTTGGCCACCACTAACAGCATGTATAGCTGTCCAGATACATGGACTGAACTCATTAAGTGGTGACCTCCATCTTTCCATCTATAACATACAACGGAAACAGTAAATAGTCTGGCCTTGCTGTCAACACATCTTTAATAAAATATACAATAAAAACACAAAACAGTGACAGAAACTGAATCCACCCCAGTTGATTTGGAAGTTGGCTTCTTCCTGCTTCCAGTTACTCAAACAGCAACAGACACCATTTAAGGGCATGCTAATCATGTAGCAATGCACACATGCAGCAGGCGCACTTACCCAGAAAAAGCTCATGACAGCTATTATTAACCAAATGAAAAAAAACTATACGGGTGTGTCGCAAAAAAATATGGTTTGGGTTAGAATAACTATTTGGTTTAAGTTAGAGGTCTCTATTCATCTTCTTCACATCCTAGATGAGATTGTGAGAACGATCTTGATTCTGGTTAAAAGAAACCGCCATTAACTGTTGGCAGGAAACAGGAAGTAACCAGTGGTCTCTGGTGACCAACATTTTATTGTTCCTTCCTACCAACCTCTTGTCCCGGTGGACTTTGTGGGACTTTAACAACGTTACAGTGTGTCCTTTTTTTGCTCCCAACAGGCATGGGTCATAATTTGAATGCCTGCCAGAGGGTTTTGTCACTTGAACATTTCATCATATGGTCAGTATTGTCTTCTACTATATTACAAATGCCAACAACAAACTTAACAAAGTAAATATACAGCAGTTTCTGTTTGGTTCACCTACTAATCAACCAAATATGTCTCTCACAATACTGGAGGGAAGTTAGGTCATTTTCAAGACTTGGGAATTGGTTTTACGACAGATCTGTAAAACAGGGGAGCCTGATTATTTTCAATACAAATTTCTCGTCTCACTTAAGTTCCACCAATTGCCTCTTTGAATTTTTCTTCTGTGATACAAGAATCTAACTACTAATTACGGGTATATGCCCTGTGCTGCATACTGACTACTGACCTTCAAAGTTTTCTTGAGCTCAACAATCCCAGCAAGAAAAATGTCATCCCACACAGACGGGTAATTACTTCCACAAAATAATCAAAAATGAGCTTCCAGACGTTTCAAAATATAACCACAGTCAAACACAAAGGAGACGTATGCCAATAAGACCTGATAAGAATTGATTCAATGATTTAATAATAATTTCCTGAGCCTCTCATAGTTTATCATCACGCAAAACAGAATGAAAAACATAAAAAGAAATCTGCACTTGAGGACGTTCTTCCGTGAATTTTTATTTTAGCTGCTGTCACTGGGATTTGAGCAATAAGCTGTCCCTTTCAAAACATGATGGTCTCCGGTGTACTATGCAACTTAAAAGAAAAACTCTCTTTTCTAATGCCCAACAGACATGCACAGTGAAAATCTGAGGGAACAAAGAACAGCAAGTCAGCAGGAAGGAACTTAGGTGACCATTCAGGAGGTACCTGCTGTGCTTCATACATGGCAGGAATTTTAAGCCTAAGCAAGGGTACGGAAGAAAAAAACATGAACATGGCTAAAAATACAGTACGTGAATAAAACAAACAGCGAAACATGATATGGAGACACAGAAAATGAAAGTATCAGCGTTTTCCCTAGTCTATCACAGTATATGTCGGATTTCTAGACGTTCATCACTTACATTGCAGTAATACGGAATTCCTCGAAAAAATGAAATCCTTGAGTCAGTCCCACTGAAGGCTTTGTTGAGCAAAAGGTTTAACCTGAATGCTCAGAATACAAACAGCCCACTGTAAGGCCACTAATGTGAAGTTTACCCCGGAGTCTAGATTATTTAACAGCAAGTGCTTAAAGTCCGCTTTTGCCAAGACTCAAAAATCAGGCAGCTGACAAGTTAACACAGCATTCAACTTACATAATATGCTTAACAGCAGAATTGGGTAATGAAAAAAAAAAAAGCCCAAAAATGCGGCTGCTTATTTAAGGGTATAATAGGAGCTACAATTGTCACAATTAAATATGCAACATGTAAGGCTATATCTCTAACAGCAATCAAACTGCTAAATGTTCCAGGGGCTGTAGTGCTTGCACCAAAATGGTGAAACATATAAAAACAACATATAATATCAGTTCAATTTAGGTCTTATAATAAAAGAAAATAGTCCTTCACAGGAAAATTGCTTCATTCATACAATGAATGCTGTGGCTCTCTTTATGTGTGAAAATCCTGCCCACACTATTGACAACTATCCAAATGAAGAAGGAAAAAGTTGTGTCAGATTGTATAAATAAAGAATAACACACAGAAGCCCCTTGACAGCCACAGTGTAAACAACTTAAACTGCCCATCCAGTGCTATTAAGATGTTTTTAAAGAATAAACTAATGTGTGTATACCTTACAACTCTCAGACTGAACACTTAAAAGGGTTGAAGCAGATAACTGAGGTCTCAAGTTTTAAATCGGCACATCTGGACAGCCAAAACAACGATCCGCTTCACCACTGTGATTAAACCAAGGACAACATGCATTCGATCAAGCCGCTGAGCGAAATGGAGAGAGACGGGAAGAAAGAAGAGAGAGAAAACACACAAGAAATAATTACAGACTGAATTTTCATCCATCTGTCCAGAGATTGTGTGAGGAGCATAATGCCTGCAGTAGTGTTACTGATTGTTGCAGTGAGAATTGGTCATGGCTAAATTAATTCTAACGCTGTGCCACGATATGAAAATGACAGACAGAAGGAGCACTGAATGTGCAGCAGTAATTAACAGCCCATAATGACTCATTACACTTCATGATTTCATTAACTAAGCAACTACTTTATGTGTCTGATGTTTGTGTCATCATAATAAAATAGAAACTTGCCTTCAAAATCAACCTAAATGCTGAATTGACTGGGGCATCAATTGCTGTTCAGTTTGTACTGAACTTCCCAAAATTGTCACAACTGGATCAATCACTAAACTATCACTTAAGAACTACCCTCCCTCAAGAAGACATTCATTATTGCTGCCAGTGTACTTGCTTCCTCAGTTCCATCCAGCATTCAGCATTTTAAACAGCTCCTGAGGCTTCACACACCCAAACACACACGCACACATACACAGCATCTTACGCTGGCTCTTACAAGTCTGCAAACCCAAACAAACAACGTAATTATGTATGCATTACTCACGGACACTGTCCAAGCAACGGCTACCAAAGAAGCTACCGTTTAAAAGAAGGATAATGGGGATTTCAAACTTTTATTTGATATTCATCACTTCTACTTAAAGGAACATTACATGATTTTTTTGCATTTTTCAGTCAAACCAAAACCATTTTTGACAAACCGTGACTTGGTTTCCCTGGGAACAGCTAAGGGTTTGACAAATACCTGAAACAATCTTTAACCTTCTAATGCAGCAGAAGTAAAAAGGACGAGGCATATCACATATTTCACAAACAAATGATGGCAATGTGTACTGACAGCTGCAGCCTGAAGTAGCTTAGAGTTAAACAAGCGACTAGTATGTGCTGTGGCGTTGCAGTCGCTACCATGTGGCGTTTAAAAATAAGGTAAGTGAAGGACTAGACCAAATGATATGTTCGTTTATTTCTAATGTCGAGGTTTGTTGCCAAGAACAGATATACTGCAACAGATGTTAGCTTGGTAATGGGTTAACGTGAAAGAAAAAAAAGTAAACAAAGACCATGAGTCTGTGTTCCTGTTGCTATGGTTACTTGTTTTATAAACTGGCTGAGCCAGCACATTAATTTAGGACAGTGAAAAGACAGTTTTACTGAAACTACTTAGTAGTCTTTATCAGGAAATAATGGACACCATGCAGCCAATCAGAATCAAGTATTTAGCCTGACCATGGTATAATTCTTGATAATGGATACCTCGTAGACCATTATCCCTTACTTCTAAATGTGCTTCCAAAATCATTAAATCAGATGAAAAAATATTCCGTCTGTTGCACAGAAAGAGATTGTTAATGTGTTTCTCAAGTAATGATGTACCGTACACTCACTTGCTAGTTCATTAGGTTCACTGGTGACAACAAATGTATCTTAATATGACAGTCCTGCACCAAATCCCCCTTCATAGATAGATAGATAGATACTTTATTCATCCTGAGGGATAAATATTATTATTATATGACTGTAATAAAATATGATAAAAACAGCATAAGAAAGATATCAGTCCAACTGTATAATCATTTTGAAGGATGTAGTTTGTGGTGCTGTTAATATTGGATTTAAAACAAAAGTGTTTCTGTTATTAAGCCTTTGCCTGGCAAAGCCACAGTCATTTCTTTTTAGAATATGAGTCGGTAAACGCCACTTGGACTCTCTACAGGGTGTATTTCAACATATCATACCAACCAGGTCATACCTTTTTCCCGCAGCTGGATAGTCCAACAACCATTCATTCATTCATTCATTCATTCATTACTCTTCTGTAACTGCTTGTTCCTGTGGAGGGTTGCGGGGGGTGCTGGAGCCTATCCCAGCTGTCATCAGGCGAAAGGCCGGGTCCACCCTGGACAGGTCGCCAGTCTATCGCAGGGCTAACACAGAGAGACAGACAACCATTCACACTCACACTCACACCTACGGCCAATTTACAATCATCAATTAACGTAACCAGCATGTCTTTGGACAGTGGGAGGAAGCCGGAGTACCTGGAGAGAACCCACGCAGACACAGGGAGAACATGCAAACTCCACACAGAAAGGCCCAGTCGGCCCATGGATTCAAACCCAACAAACAAATTACAGGCATTTTGTTTTAATTTAAATTAAGTTCAATTCAACAACCGAAAGCCTCTACAATGAAAACCAGCTGAAGCAACAGCTCTCAGAAATTTTAAGCAAATGCTGAATACCATAATTCATTCATTCATCTTCTGTAAACGCTTGTTCCTGTGGAGGGTCGCGGAGGTTGCTGGAGCCCATCCCAACTGTCTGAATACCATAATTATGTGAAAATAATTCATGTTCTTTCTCACAAGCAAAGATATGAGTATGCTTCAATACAAATATAAAATACTGAAAATATAACTTCAGTTAAATCTATATAGTGGTATAGTGGTTCACACGGTACAAACTGAGCAAGACACTTTCGGCTACAAGGTATAAGATGTGTGAGTTGGCTAACACGATATTTATTTTTCATTCGTATTAAGGTTAAGAGACTTGTTGAGGATTATGAAAGAAAGCTTAGCTCTATTACTCACAAAACAATGCGGGGCTATTTTGAGTTGTACAGCTCTTCCTGTACAGTATACGTAATAGAAAATGGGTCGCCCAATTATACCATTAACAAGTCTTCAATGCGAAGTTAGAAGATGCAGCATAAGTCCACAAAAACAGAAGTGGAAACCAGGAAACTAATTGGTTGCATCCATGCCCTCTGTTGCACTGCATACCTGCGGCAGAAACCACGTCTCTGTGGCAACGATAGCAGACTGAATGGGTAGCAACAGTGTGTCATTCCTGCCGACGCATCTGACTACGGATGCCAGGACATGTCCCATTATCCCCGACTCCTCATCTGACAGCGGTCTCCTAACAACCACGACATGGGCGCAAACTAAAAAAAAAAAAAAAAAAAAAAGGGGGAACGCAAGAACTAGAATGTAAAGCTCCCTCATCCACCCTCCCAAAAAATAAATTGATATTTAGGTGATATTTTCCAAATCGGAAGACAGTCCTACCTGTGTCTGCTGATTCAAAGGGGAGAGGAGGAGGAGGAGGAGGAGCATCAGGATGAAGACTGATGCCGCATTTAGAAGATCAGGAGATAACGGAAATGTGGCGGTGATCCGGAGTTCCCTCGTTCAGTCACGACGCACGTCGCGGACGCCCTGGTCCACTTTGCGGTTACATTTGACGCGCGGCTGCTCTAATTTGAAGGGGAACGGGGAGCCCAATTGTTGCGCAATATTAATAGAAGCGAATGTGAGGCTTTACCGAGAAGCCCTGCAGTTTTTATTTGATTTTATTCTATTTGTTTCACAGTGAATTGGATGCAACCAGCGACGAAGGGTGGTTAACAGGTCAGACGGTTACTATGGAGACAAACGGTAGCAAAAGTACCATTACGAAGAAAACACTAAATTAAAAAGTATTAAATTAAACGAAGGTGAATTACAACCTACACTAAAAACATTTCAAAATAAAGTAATTTTACAGCTAGCCACACTCAATATAGTACTTTGAGAAAGTGCTAATTTTCACATCTTTTTTTAAGCTCAACCTCACCAGTTTACAAGCTTACTAACTTTTCCGCATCTCGTTTTAAACGTCTTGTTTGGCCGAGTTTATTTAAACTCATTAATCTTATATTTAATAACGTTAAAAAAAAAGAAAAGAACCATTCCCCTGCCGTGGTTGGCCAGTTACGTTCTAGACAAACGTTAAAAGCGAGGAGGTTTTAACAATAAACACCAAGACAAGCGTTTAAAACAACACTTGCCGCTGCTTTAAAGACACATCCGCGATACTCAGACATTCTTCAAATAAAACGTCTCCTCGTTTAATCCCCGTCCTAAGGCCTGTCTGTTTGTTAAACACAAACAAAGATGGCCGCCGGAAGACGCCAACTGTCATAAAATGTTTGTGTTCGAGGGAAAAAATAATAATTGCACATTAGAAGATGTTTATTGTTTTATTTATTTAAAACTAAAATAGAAACAACACTTTTTTTTATCATTTAAGTATAAAAATGTCTATTTTGACAACAAATAAGGAAAATAAATAAATGATCGAGTACATTCCCACCAAAAAGTCTAACTAATGTAATAGAAGACATGTTTTATGGCTTGTGCAATATATCAGTCATCCTCTAGCGTGATGTGCTAAAGCCTCTGGATGCTTAGTTGTATCCAATAATCACCAGGATATGATTCATTAAATCATGTTAACATACAGTTATGTGGCACAGAGGTCACTTTACGTGGGGTCCCAGCTTATTGGCATTTGGGCAATGTGCACAATACTAGTCACACAACCTGTTAAGAGGATGAAATGCAATGTAAACGGAGTGTTCGACTTTCAAGAAGCTGGAGAGATAAAGCATACTGTCTATTTAGTTTATAATTAAAAATTTCAGTTGGTGTGTTGAGATGTAGGTGGTTATCCTGGGAAAAAGAGAGAGGTCAAGCCAGCGTAAAAAACCCAAAACAAATAACAAATAAAACAGATAAACATTTATTATTTCACTTCAGCCTTGACATTAACATACATTTTCTGCATTTGAGATGCTGCAGTCCTCTATATTTGCAGAGAATTAGGTGTCTAGTGAGTTCCCCTCGTTTGGCCCACCAGGTCATGCACTTTCTGCATCCAAACTTACAACCACAACAACTTTTTCATCCTCTTACCTACTGTGCGCACTTGTTTGAGGTTGTATTTGCTGCTGTCATTCTGAAGCAGGCATCACGCAGGGTGCCGAAAACTGATTTACTGGCAGAGATTTAGATTTTTCCATTACGCAGCACACGTGTTGCCAGGACGGATTGCTTGGAAACGGCCCTTACTGCCCCACATATATCCTTGAAAACACCTGTTTTTATTCAACACTGTAGGAAGACTTACATTCTTTGCCATCACTGCAGCCCGCTATAATGAGTTGTAATGTCCATCATTAAAGTTAGATGACAGGGGTCTTGTCCCCCTGTGCTGCATAGTGGATTTCTGTAATGCCTACGAGCAGATGGGTCGCCGACCTGCTCTGTTACTCAGGCCAAGGTGTGTAGAAGCACAAAGGCAGGAGCAGATGGATGAGAGCAGGATGAGACAAAGATGGGTGCTTAATATTTAAAGTGAAGCTGTGTGCTGCTCCACCGAGGAGGGAGGAGGATAAAATCATCACACTGAATTATAGAGATGCCGGAATCACAGGTGAACGGCCTGAAAAGGGGTCCAGTGGCTGTGATTTTTAGTCATCCAGGTCATGGCATACCTAAAACAAATGTTACTGGGCTTCACCCACAGATGTTAAATGAATGGTGAATGGTCCTTAAAGCAAACATAAACCAGTCCAGTTCTCTTTGTTTTAGACACTTTGGTTCCTTTTGTCTTAATCATTTCACCCTGGTGTTAGCATATTTGAAACTGCACACGGTTCTCTTTCTTCCATTCCTCACTGCTGTCCTCATTTTCTTGTCTTTATTCCACTCTGATCTGGTAACACAAAAATGTCAGATACTTGACATAAAAGTTTTATGCAACGGCAAATGTCTTTGCCAAATGTCCTGACAGTATAAAGACATATCTTACTTTACTTGGGCAATAAAGACGTGTATACACCGTTTTCTAGGTTGTAGTAGCCACTCCTTTAATATCTCATGGTGTATGAATTATAGTATGGGACTGTTTTATTTAACTTTGTTGCAGAGTGTTGAAATCTTTGGACAGATATAAAGCTGTCCTTATCGAACTGTATATTATATGTCAATAGGACAATATAAAAATCATGATATACGAGCATTTCTGCTGCGCTAAGCAAACTAAACACTCTTGGCGTCAGTTTACTGCCTATATGTGAATGAACTGACAAGCTGGCGCTCACTCGCCAGTGTATTCATCACTGTGAGCAGAGGCAGTTTACAGCACAGTGTTGCTGATGGTGTAGCAGCCAGCAGTGAACAGATATTTGAGCATTAGCAGCATAGCGGAAGATTAATAGCATATTCACGTGTTTGATTTGGATGCAAATCAAGAGTAAATTTATAGTACGGGGTTGAAAAGGTGATTAGGAGAAGATGTTCTGCAGCAGCGCCCCCAGCTGAGAGTTACCTCAACTGCCAGCAAACTATTCTCCCTCCTTGCCGCTTCATTAATCAAAACACACACAGGAATTTTCACTATATTGGCAGCAAACCAACGGGAATCAGGTTTCACAGACACAGATTAACACCAAGCCTGTGGACGTCAGTACCTCTGAAACATCCCCTGGAAAGCCACGCCAGCCTAACACTATGTTTTTATAATCCTCGACATTCAAACCAGACCTCATGGTCAGGCAGCTTATTAGAGAATAATGTAATGTTCAACACTGAATCTCTAGTGGCCTTGTTTTCTTTATTTTTTTCTAAGTCTCAATTATAACCACGATGCCTCTTGTATACGACCGAAAACATTTTTATTCAAAAGGTGACACCAATTAAATCATGTCTACGGTGCATCGTATGCACCGTAGACATGATGCAGACTGGCGGTAGGAGTTTAAAAACTAGTACTGAGGCATCTTTACAATAACAAATAGATCCAGTGGGATGGGCCAGAAGAAGATTAATACATCTTTCCATGCACAGCTAGTTACTGGGTCAGCTGCAGCCAGGACGGATGAGATACAAGCTTCTCATCACTCAAACTCAAGACTAGAAACGGCTCAATGCCAGTTTGTGACACAGTTAGCCCACATTCAGTATGGAGCCTTGGCATCTAAAGTAGGGCATATAGTGTACTTTTCATACGATAACTGTCGCAAACCAACGGACCTCAAAATAGTTGCTATGTTGAGGACGGCTTTAGATTTTGTTTGAAACCAGGACCAATATCGAGAGCAGTGCGTCTTCCCGTTGAAGTGGTCTCATGTTCTCGGAATAGTCTCATGTCCAACATTAAATCTTTATTATTCCGTCTCCAATACATTTTCTAAAAGGAATATGTTGACATTTTGGGAAATAACACCTGAGAAACTGCAGTGAATTAGAAAAGTACACTACTCCGATTCACGCTAACATCAAATGCTAGTCGGGTTAGCTTAGCATAAAGATGGACAACATGTGTAAACAGCTGGCCTGCCTGGTTCTGTCAAAGTGTAACCACAAATCAACAAGCACAATTGTTAAATGATATGAGTTTTTTTAAAGGGATTATACGTGCCGTTATTTCTCTGCTAGACCTCTTAGACTGCTTGCTTTAAATTGTTCGTTGATGGATTAGATATCAAACAGGTCTTAAATGTTTACTGGGGAGCTTTGGATGCCAAGTATTGTTACGTTTAACCTTCTGCTTTAAATCATTAAGTTGTGGTAACTTAACTCGCTGCTAGCCCCAGGTAGAAAACACCAGTGTTCCTTACATTTATTTCTACCTTGGAACCCTTAGTTCCCACACATACAAAATTTTAGTGGGGGAATTTCAGTCTCCAGTTGCCGTGTTGAGAATTCACTGTGCTAAAAGTAACAGCGGCATTTACGACACAATGACTGCCATGAGAGAAGCGAGATGTTTAGATTGCATTATCGTGTCTGTTGTAGGAGATAAGACACAAAATACTTTAAACAGCTAACATTAAGGCAGCATGCGTCACATAATTTGTTGCTCCGACTGGTTGAAGTACCATCCAGTTGCATGCAGAGTATTTTATTCAGTTGAAACTGAAAATGAAATCCAAATGGTGTCTTGCCAGGCTCAGATTCTGTGTTCCCTGATCTTGCAGTTAACAAAAGTAACACAGTTCAAAACAATCATATGAACAAGGCCGAGCTCATTCTTCTGTAATTGCAGCTAAGTTTGAATCCCGCAGACGTGTTGCGTCTCTCTCTGTCATACACTGGATTTGGTGAAAATAAAGAAGAAGAGAGAAAAAAAAAAAACACAGATTCTTAGTCACCTTTGATTTATTCTGCTTGTCACTTGAAATAGTACAATATCCATGTGTTGCCCTTATTATTACAGAAACCCTCTTCCCCCCTGAGGTACAGCGGCCCAAAAAAAATCAATTTCACCTTTTAAATGCCTTTCTATTGTCAAAGGATTCCCAATACACCGAGCACAATAGGTTTATCTGTTAAGTTCAAAATGGTGTGTAAGCACAATAACCCAAACTGCTTTTCCAATTATCAGTCAAAGCAGTAATTACCGTGGACTAAGCCCACCTCAAATAATCCTTTCATAATCATTATCATAATAAAGAAAATAATCCATAGCTGATATTGACAGTTAATCGAGTTAGACCGTTTCCTAGAATCCTTATTTCCAAGAAGTGAAAAAAAAATACTTTTTTTGTTTTTTAACTGAGTAAAATGAACCTTTGTCGTATATATTTGCGAGCAGTTTCAACTAATGTGTTTGTCCTTCTCTCAAACAATTCCCAGTTTCCATAAGCAACATCTTCACACTCTCTCATTCACACATGTGTCCAGTGGGTCTATTCACTGGATATGTGTGAACAATCATTCTGTTCTTTAAGCGCATCGGTTTTCTAGTAAACTGTATGTAAATGTTTCCCTGAGAAATATCTTCTCGGTCCACATCAAATACAAGCCAACAACACATTTTCAGGAACTGTCACAATTGCTGATAAATGAAAGCAAGAGGGAAAGAAACCGTCCGGTGGTCATGGAAAGAAAAGTGAAAAAAGACTGTCAAGTCTTGCGTAACTGTGATTAAAGCACATCTGTAACAGCATTAAAACACATCAGTGATATCTTGCTAATTCTGTGCCTGAAGTCATCGTTGGAAAAAAAAAGACATGTGATAATGACTCCTCCTACATAGATTAAACGTTGTGAACTTGACAGAAAAGCCTGCTTTGCATCAGTACTTTGTATATATATATATAAAAAAGAAGCATCAACACACACGACGCCACTTCATGTTGTCATAAATTCACCGGACATTAATGGGGCTGTTGGGGAGCGGTAGAAAACTTAACTCAAAGGGGATCCGGGACCTGTCTCAGACAAAAACTCCTAAGATAGGCTCCTGTGGATTTATGCTTCGGCGGTGGTGGGAAGAACTCTCACGAACAGAGTTTTGGTGTCGAGAGATTTTACTGACGAATCAGCTGGCAGCTCTGGAAAACACAGAGGAACAAATAATTGCACAGTCTGCTTGCAATTGATTGATCGCATCAAAACGCAGGTTTTAAAATGCAGCAACTTTTTTCTTTCACTGAATGACATCATAGACACTGTTTTCCCACAAGAGAGCATGTAGGACTAATTTAAAATGTAACTCATGTTTCACACCGTACTGCATGTTGGTTATTAGACGTGACGTGTAGTTACATTTCTCGGGAGGTGCACGTCGGACTGGAAGCATAAATCAAGCTTTACTTGTCATGCAACATGTTGCCGTGCGATATTACGCCTTCTACTTATAGGAGCAGAAATCCCCCTCACCGTGTTGAAGTGACAGCAGTGCAACAGCAGAGCGTCGTCAATACCTTGGGCTAAGATATGATGTACGATATCATATTTTTCTCTTTCCAAGGATTAAAACATAATTTTCTTAAGTTGGAAACTGGCACAGGAACATTTCTTATCAGTGAAATGTTCAATAAGGAAGGCAAAAACTAATCTAATCTGATTTCCCACTCCCTGCATCCCGTAGCCTTTAGATCAGTTCAAGTCTTCTGCACGGACATCAAGTTCAATAATGACAATGGCATCTTTTCATCTTACCCTGAGTAAGGTCCTGGTCCAGGTAGAGTTTGAGACGTCTGTCGCGGAGGCCAAAAACCTTGGCGGTCTCGGAAAGCAAACCCGTGTAGTCGAGCACGTTCTGGCCCACTGGGTTCTGCAGCAGGAGGGTGCCCACCTTGCCAGCCTGGCACTCTGGAGGAATATATTGTTATTATGTTACCTTCTTTAAAGAAGTAACAAAGTAAGAAAAATCAGCTACTTAGTAAGAGTAGCTCTGCCTTTTTCTGTTGGAGAGGGTATTGGAAAAATCCTAAGCTTAGCCATGGGAAAAGAGAGGGGAATAGATCCTGGCTGAGCCTCACTGATCAATTGGTTAATGTTGGTGTGGAGAGGTAAAGTGAAAGGGGTTTAGTCGGTATGACTTAAAGGATAAAACTGAATTATAGCCAATTTCCTCCAGTACAAGAAAGCCGGAACATTAACGGTACACCGTAGGTGATGTTAGTGGTGGAAATAACAAAATCCATTTCTCTGACAGCTCCAGTTACCAGATGTCAGGATCAACCTAGAAAATGAAAGCTATATTACAGTTTAAAACTGTTGGCAAGGGTATGGTATAAAAATAAAGAAGTTACACAGCCAGAAGCCAGTTAGGTTAGCTCACCATAAAGTGCTCAATAAATGCCCAATAAAACTTTCTCTAAAAAAAAAATTCTCTATTTTGCATTTTGGTTTTTATGCGGATGTTTTAACTGGCTAGCCGTTTAATTATTTCTAGGTTTTGTGTGAAGATAATTTAAGTGGCTCTTGGCAGCAGCGTGTGTGTGCAGTAGGAAGTGGTTTTCAGACAGTCAGGAAAACAACAATGTCAAACTATTCCTTTAAAATGAGCTCCATCTAAAATATGGCATCGGGACTTAAAATAAAAGTACAAGTTCCTTAACTTTTAATGACTAAGAAATGTATATTACAGTGCCAGGGCCAGACTACACAGTCCCCAACAAACAGATTTCTTGCAGCCATAAAAAAAAAAAGCTGTGACTGTACCGTTGATTATAATAACACATTTAACACTGAGGTGGTTGATTAAAATAACAAAATAAAGCACGGGAAGCATTATGCTCCAACAGTGAGCAGGACTTGTTGTGTCTGACTTATATAGATGCGGTTTCTCACCGGCCGGCTGCGCGTTGCAGAGCAACAGGTTCACGTAAGGACAAAGGAGGGCGTCGGTGGTGGGGACGGGGCCGAGGGAGGATGAGCCTGAAGTCACTGACAAAGTTTTGCCGCTCAGAGCCCGAAGGTCTGTTTTACTGGTCAGCTCTGGAATAAAACACAGAACAGGCACGAGAGCAAACAGAGGAGTTATCAGTTCATGATTACCTGGGTTACTGTGAAGCCTCTAAAGTGGCAATGTTGGATAAGAAAACCATACTAGTATAAAACCATAAATAATTTCATACTTCTGATTTAACTTTCAGCATGAGACGACAAAAAAAATATAAATATTATTGTCATTTAATAATGATTCATTAGTCTCATTAAATCAAATATAAATAGCAGCATTTGTGTCTTTGTGCGCAGCCAAAAACCGTTCTCACCAGTCCCGCCGTTGAAGAATTTGAGCTGAGTATCATTGGTTCCAAAGATGGTGCTGCAGACTCTCTTCAGCTTGTCGAAGTCGAATCGGTTATCCCCTTTGGGATTCTCCAACAGCACAACTCCCTCTGAAGAAGGAAACCAGTCAAACAGGATGACTAACTTAGACAAACAGTTCATAAAGTGAATCACAGGTAAGACGAGAAGGCAGAGTTCATGCTGTAGGAGCAAGGGCACGAAAGGTTACGTTGAATATTTTAGAAAGATTGTGTTGTACGCATGTCATATCTCAGCCATCTGCAAGGAAGACTTTGCTCTGCGTAGTTATACAAGGTTTTACTGAATCATTCTGGCTGGGGGAAGAAAGAAAAAAAAAAAAAACAGGTTCTTCATGTGTTACCTTGTTCTTTGTTGTTGACCTTCACCTTGACGTTGACGTATGAGCAAGCTGGTCCATTCAAAGGAGCCCAAACAGCAGAGGATCCTTTTACTATGGTTAACTGCAAGTCTGAGTCCTTCAACTGCAACGTAAGTGAATTATGAATTATAACATGACAGTTGTGACAAATAAATCTGAAGAGCAGCTGTGGTTTCATTGATATTTTGAAGCTGCAGAACACGAAAAGACACCCGTTAAGCTGAGGTCATAATACAAAAAAAAACAGCAACCTGAGTCTTTTCCTCTATGATGATGCTGGCAGTCTTTGGCACAGGGAAGGGCAGAAGTGGAGCCTTGGTGGTAGCCAGAATAAACTCAGTGTGAGCCTGGATGACAGAGTGCAAGTACTCCCCCTCTGGCTGGCAGCGGTAGTACACCGTTATCTCATCAGATGGCACCAGATGCCCCTAAGACGAGAGATTCAGAGATAGGGAGAGTGCTTTATTTAAATAAACAACAAGTGCAGCGTTAAAAAGGGAAGGAAAATGTTTTCTGTGCTGAAGGGAAGATTTCACGAGCCATTCGATACATGAGTGAATATACTAAAAGAAAAACAAATGATAAGAAACACAACTCAAGTAACCCCCTTTCAAAGCTCCTTTTTTCTATTTTATAAGTTAACGACATCTGGAAGAAACAATCACCTAAAAGGTGGGCGGTTCAAAAATGGAGAAAAAAAAAAAAAAAGAAGGACGGACTAAAAAACAGACGGTCGGGATTAAAAAGAAGAAAACAGTATAGGTACAAATAAAGGCTAAAGGGAACAAGCTAGATGAAAGCCCGTCTATTTTGGTTACGTGCGCTCCCAGCTTCCACTAACCTTGGCACATTCAAACACATTGATCTCATCCCAATCTGCAGCCTGCAGATGTGAACATGTGTGCACGGCCCAACACACACACACACACACTGACAGTGCAGCCTGCGCACACACTGACCCCACTTGCAGTATGTAGCTCAAGGGCAGAGGAACAACGGTAGATGGATAGAGAGGAGCAGTCAATCAATGGAGGGAGGTTTATAGGCTTTTCCAAGTCAAGGTACTGACCCTACTTGGGGCTTGTACAGTATGTGTGTGTGTGTGTGTGTGTGTGTGTGTGTGTGTGTGTGTGTGTGTGTGTGTGTGTGAGAATGTGAGATAAAGCTACACAGATCTCCAGTTGGTGAGAGGCACATAAAAAAAAAAGATGTTGTTGACCCATGTTTCTCATCTCTCTATCCCACGCAAACAGTGCTCACACGTGAACACCCACAAACTACTAGCAAACATGTACAAAAATTAATTCCCATCCACAGGGTGGAAAATTCCTGACAGATCTCACTTTGAAATAACTGGAGGAATTTAGCCTGGCCGGGAGCCAGCGCACACCACTGCTATAGGGGGACGGAAAAAACTGTTTGTTGCTTGTGAAAACAAGGGGCTGTTGGCTAATCCGTCTTTACTCCCCAGACCACTTCAAAGCTCCAACATTAGAATCTGAAAGGGGCCAGACTGTAATTAAGCTTCCATTAAGCCTGCCTTATGATGGAGAAACCTCTAACTGTGACGCTGCAGTGGAAAGATTTCAAAACTGCCCTGACAATAGCATGGGACATAAAGAGGAAGGGGGGAGGACGGGGTGATCAAAGGGAGACAAATATAACAAAAAAAATACATAGAAGTTTCTGGGTCTATATTGTAGGGCTGTGCTACCAATCAGCTGATAAAATTAATTAAAATTGGAGTTGGGTGGAGGGCTGCCGTCTAGCATATGAAGGCAGTGGTGTGTGTGTGTGTGTGTGTGTGTGGTAAATGAACGGGAAAGTTCTGAGTGTTTGAGGTTCAAGAAGACTGGAAACAAAAGTAACGCTGTTCAAAGAGGCCAAACAAGGGAAAAGTTAAAAATAAAACTCCTCACACTGCCTCTGTGGCATGTTTAGCTCACCATGAAACAGTCCTGACTACGTGCACTGGCTGTTTCAGCTACGTCAGATTCTACTTATTAGACACTGGTTTGTAATATTCGGTAGCGACGTGTTATGTGTCACTCGTTTCCAGAGCTACCCGTGCTCCTGAAATAATTGCCCCACCTTCTTGCGTAGTTTTTGAATGCGGTTGATGACCTCTCTGGCAACGCCTTCATCCTTCATGGACTGGTCCGGGGAGACATCCAACAGCACCAGGACCTAAAAGAGGCAAGAAGAGGACAGAGATTAAGATTTAACTAATCATATAATTGATAAAGAGAACTGTTCAGATTTGACAAGAATGGTTGACTCAGGTCTACAGGACTTTTTCAAAGAGTCCTTGTCCAAACTGACAGTCTACATAAATTAAACTGACTTGTTTTGATTCCATTTTCATTGTATTAAGGTACAGACACGCCAAACAGTCGTCTAACTACCACCCTCAAAGGAGACCGATGACAGCATTGCCTCATGTTGCCTGAACACATGGAGCTTACGGCCTCCTGGCAAATACGGTCAGCACCTGCATGAAAGGAAATAACTTTTCATACCAGCAAGAGGCAGTCGTCTCCGCATTTAAAGGGGAAAACAGAAGAGCTGCCATTGGCTTGGAAGTTGGGAAGAGCTACAAATCATCATAAAGAGCTGATCAGATTGATCAGCTGGTCTACAGTTTATTCATTCTACATAATCATATTGAGAAAATATTTCTGTATTTGAATTTTCCAAAGAGATAATTCTGGTCGTTTAAGCTGATCAGCCAATCAGGGTCCAACTAGTGCCAAAACTAGGTCCACCGACTCTCACTAATGGCCAAACACCAACAAACAGCCGACCGTCAGCTTGGTGCGTTGCAGCGCTTCAAGTCAGCACACGATGTTTGCGTCTAATCACGCACAGCCCACAATTACGACAATAAGAATAGCAGCAGAGACGGTCCGAATTTCACATGACGTTAAGATCTTGAGGTGTTCGTCATCGTCTGATATCACGAGTTTACTTTAGCAACAAAACCAGCTTCAGACCAGTCGAGCAAATGTTTGATCGGAAAAGGATATCACTCAAAGACAAGAGCAACCAAGAGCAATAAAACCGTGAGCCGAACATTAATAACGTGAAAACTGTAATAAAAACAAGCACAGACTATGACAATACCGCAGTCTGAGTCACTTAAATGAGAGTTGTGTTGTGTAGGGCTGACACTTCACCACGGGAAGGAGGAGGTAAAGAGATAACAGGGTGAAAAATACACTGAGGCAACAGAGAAACGGAGTATGATAGAGAACAGAGCGACGGACAGATGGAAGCAGGAGAGTCAGCGAGAGGAGAGCGAGTGAGTTACAGAAAGAATTAAAAAGCCAGCTCAGTAAACTGGTATTAAGGTGCAGCCGTGTGGTGTGTGCACGGTTGGAGGAGCACTGATTAGAGAGGGCCTGTGGGAAACGCATACATGCTGGTTTCCACTTAGCCGTGAAATGATTTCATACATCACGCTCACAGTAAAGACGCATAAATGCATTTACAGTATAAGGCAGCTTGGTGCAGCAGCAGCAGCAGAGGTAGAGGTATATTTGTACTGTTAGATCCAGTTACATTACAGTTTGCAGTTCAACCTACAAAACAACAGCAGACGATCTAGCAGTCAAAGAAAGGAAGGCACGCGTCTGTGTCTTTATACCTTTGTGTTATGTGTTAACAAGTGACTGAAATTATGCAGAGTGGTTCATCAAATGACTCTAACTCTGTCTCTAATTAGACTACCTGAAGATTTAACAGGGAAGCTATGTTTTTCCAAACTTTTTCTTCTCTTCCATGAAGGGTTGAAAGGCTTTAATTTCCTCTCTAAACTATCAAATACTGAATTCATGGGGTTTAAATACTGAGCGTACCTGCGAGTCAGAGTGCGCTTCGTACTGTGCAGCCGAGCCGGAGCTCTGATCGAACGTGTACATCAGCCTCAGGTCATCCTCGTGAAGCTCATGGCCGTCCACCACGATGGATCCTTCAAATGAAAAATGAATACAGACAGTTACTGCCAGAAAACTAAAGATGAACACAGTTATATAAGAAGTATAAAATGACATTTAGCTCTTCACAGAAAGAGCGTTTCAATAAAATAAATATGATGTTTATACATAACTCAAGGCCATGGAACTATAGTCTAACAATCTATTCTCCATTCAGTCAATAAGCCTTTAGCAGTATGTGCTATAATAAATGTATTCTAAAGTAAACAGTAACTACACCTGCGGCATTAAAATGATTCAGACCATAATATATTCCTCATAAAAGTTTCCAACCACTTTTCTCACTACATAGTTATTATCCCTAGAAAATTCACAGAAAAAAAATGACGCTTAAAACAAACAGCTGCCGTATGGTTGCAGAAGCTTAAAGACTACGACGGTGATGAGAAAAAGGATCAACTAAATGTGGATTAAAAGGCCTCATGGTTACTGATACCTGTTATGATTTAATCAATGCCGGCTGCAGACCTCAGTGAAAATGTGACGATAAACAATTTAGTTCCTCATTATCCTGCTAATTACACTTAAGAAATTGCCAACTGACTGTGTGAAATTGGTCTTTATGCGGCAGGGTTCATCTCTCGAGAATCCTTCTAGAAAAGGCTTCAATTACACTTACATATTTGCTTGTATTCTTTCAAGCCGCATCCACTCTAACTAGAGCTTTAAAACAATACACCAAACTCAATCTGCTCCAGTTCATATCTCCATTTCGCCACTGGCCGCAATTACCCACGTCTGTGTTCTGACTAAAAACCATGACCGTGTATCTCCTTGTCCTCTTCACTTCTCCACACCCAGAGGCTGGGTGAAACAGTCACTCCGTTTCTCTCTAATCCGAGATTTCCACGCTTTGATTTCCCGTGCCCCGCCCCGTCTCTGTGCTGTTTTCCGTTCACTTTTAACATTTTTTGTTCTTCTGTCTCGACAACATAATGGGATCAAAGGTATAGTAAGGAATAATGGCCATGAACTTTCAGTTTCTAATCAAATTTCCACCCTGCTATTTTAAACTGGTACAAGGATTTATGGAGACACAGACTCTGTTAGTGAGAACTTTTCCAGGGACGGACTCATTCATAAAGAGAAAAGTCATGTTCGGTTAATAGACTAATCTCTGTGTAGGAACCTGTGGTCCTCTCAATTCTTCCCCTCTCTGGAATTTAAATTTACGGAGTTGTTTTGCAGAAGAACTCTCCTAACAGATCAACCTTTTTCACCTCAGCCATAAAGGTGCCATGTCCGAACGTGGTACAGGCCCGCGCTATCGGACCTCCCTGATGCTCTGGACGTCATCTGAGCCACAAGGGGACAGATTTACAGTTCTCTGGAATTTCACACCCTCTTTCTTCTTCTAATCTTCCTCTTTTCACTTGAGGAGACATCAATACGATCCCAGGAATTAAAGGGGGATCTTAATGAAAGACTCACCTTTTTGGATTCGAAGGACAAAGTCTAGAAGCCTTAATGTGATGTTCAATTATGTTTTAAACTTGTGATGTACTAATTTTCTTTTTCAGAGACGAATGCAAACATACCATTTTAACAGGTTTTGCCCCCCCTCTCTTGGAATGACCAAGAGAGCGAAACACTGATAAGCCGGTCGTAAATAACTTTCTTTCCCCAGAACCAGACTCTGATATGCATTTTCCTCTGAAAAGCACCTAAGTTTTATAATATGACTATCGAAAATGTAATAACCTGGTAAGTTATATATTATTGTTCAGGAAGTGCTTACGATCACAATGAGACGATTTTGATCATTGTACGATAATGCTAGCCCAAATTCACATAATTTGTCACAGTAAGGATGGATCAACATTGCCATCAAGTGGCTATCTTTAAAAGTATTTTCTCTCTTTTAATCAATTGTTGAAGTTAAATAATGTTGAACCTTAGATATGTTCTTATACTAATAGTAGCTATTAGTTGAAATCATAACTGTTGGAATTGTTATTTTAGAAACCCCGACCCTTTATTAGCAAAATGTCAATGTAAAGAGAACTTGAGTTTATTAATTTATTGATGCTTTTGAGTTACTTTGATGTGGTCATTCTGATACGTCATCTTGTCATGTTGTAATGTTGAGTGTTGTCGCATACGGAAAACATTGCTAACGAGTCATGATGAGTGATGGAATGATTAAATTTAGTAATATAAAATAGGTTAAGAAGATCAGGCAATAAGACACCTCAAGACAAAGGAGAAGGCGTTCTCTTCTCTTTCCGCGTGAAGATTCTGGAAACCCGATCCAAAACACGCCCTGAATAATTAACTCATAAAACCAGAGAGACGCTCCCATTTCTCCGCACTTTTAGGACTTTTATACTTTCGCTCTTTCGCCGCACTTTCAACTCTCCACTTTCCATTCACGTTTTACTTTTATTTTAGTCTTCTTCTTTACGTACTTAGTCACGTTTATACTTAGTAACTTTAAGAACAACTTGAATATTGACAATACGGTCCTTTTCAAGCTCTGTTTGTTTCTCGTCGGATGTTTTTCCCGACGTACGATTTTTATAGTGACTTAAATATTTTTCTAGCTTTATTCATTTTTATACTCTACGAACCGAAGTACTAACCAACATCGTTTATAAGTTAGCCAGCGTAGTCAGCTGGGATATCAGAGAAAGACCCAATCTCTTCGACGGATCAAGAAATCAAGAAGCTGTTGCCATAGCAACGACATCAAGAAGACGTGACGATCCAGTTTCTTTCTTCAAACACAAAGACATTGCCAAGTGTCATCTGCCTTTGACTGAACACCTACAACGCTCTCAAGCAAAGCTGGGTGTTGGAGTTGCAGACCAAGCAACGAGTCCTATCTACCGGTCCCAGAGAGACCTGCATCAGCTGTGCCGCTTCGTCACCACCTCGTCACACCGACGCTCCGCCATCACCGACGCCGAGAAGACTCTACAAAAGTAGGCTTAATCGTTCCTACCGCTTAAGACAAAGAGTTGGTGTCACTACTTTGAAACTCCCTACTAACATCTTTTAGAGAAGATTGATTAGAGTAGATATCAAATCTATTCCCTTTAGTTTAGGACTTAAACATCTCCATCTCTCACCATCGCTCCAGAAATTAACTATTTCATACCTTATTATATTCGTTCATTTGATTACACTCCTATATTCTATTAGTCCCTCATTTATTCATAGTTGTCACTTTATTAAATAAATATTTGTACACACTTAAGAAGTTGTTTGTGATGTTATTTTACGGCAGAGAATGACTGGTACAAATTGTAGTAAAGGATTCACTCCTTCAGATATGCAAATTATTGAACTGAGACTGATAAATTGATTTAAACCGTGTTCTTCCTACGATAACAGGAGGTGGTGCCCTAACGAGACATTTAAAAGGTGTAGACTACCCTACATTATTAATGGTGCCCCGTGTGAGGCTACGTATACCTGATTTCTCTGCAGTAATTTCATATTACAGACAAAACTTAACTCTGATAATTAATTAAGAGTTAATGCCGTTCTTATGTCCGCTGAGCGATCCAACATCGCTGCTTGTTCGCTGTGCTTCGGTTGTGTATGAGCTTTCTTTATTGAGTCACTACCTTACGTTAAACGTGTAAAAGAAACCTTGCAAGGATAAAATTGAGCAATATTTAATGAAACAACGTCGCCGTACGTTATGTCTGAGTCGAGTCGCTGCGAGTTTCCAGGACTCTGAACTGTTTGCATGCTAGAGTGTTGTAAGCACGCTCTCTTTAAAAGGCCTGTTGGTGGATTATCAGTTGTTGCGAAGTTCCAAAACTGATCAACGTCGCCCTGAATATTAGTCCACTTTGCTGCGAGGTTCCAGAAAGTTTGACATATTCAGACCCTCTTGTGTTTTCTGGTTAGATTAGCTACCTAACCCAAAACAGCTGTTTTAAAGACAGTGAAAGAGGCCGTATTTTCCCCTCTTAAGTGATGAGACGGGTTGTTGCTGTGGTAACGAAATTCTTACCACACGCGTATTTGTGAAAACAGGAGTAGATAACTCCTAAGTTGTGCTCGTAAACGAGCTGAATTAACCTTGTGCTTGTTGTCTGTCCAGGTGAGCTGGAAAAATTATTTTTGTGTTGAAACTTTAAAGGAGGCCGCCGTGCCCTAGAGTTTCTCTTGTGTGAAAAGTGGATTTCTCGCTGCTGAGAAATTAACCCTGTCGTGCCCAAACTGACACTGAATCAGATTCTGTTTGAACAGGGCGGTCTTTCAGTGGGCGGAGCTAGAAACGCCCCCTCGTGACGCATAAGACGTAACTTCCCTACATTTGTAGACGTAACTTCCCTACATCTGTAGAGTAAAATAAACGACACCGCCTCTGGTGGTTGATTCGACTAATTGCATTCGACTTGCAAACATGGAAGGTCTGAGCTTGTAGAGACAGAGCCTAAAGTAACTCACTCTATCACTATTGAACTAGTGGTTTTGTTAAAACTAAAACTTATACCTAAACTTCCTTGAGATATACTATTAATCCAATTTACTAAACTAAGTTTGTTTGATTACATGTTTGAAGATATATAAAGTATCAATATTATTTGGAAATTGTTAACAAAACACATTATATGCTTCTGTGTTTACAGATTCTCATAAAGGCTAAAGCCACTGTGTGTCAACATACACACAGGCTATTGAAATTTAATTTGAAATTAAATCAAGATTTAATTACTTAATCTATTCTATCATAAAGAAAAAAAACTTATTAATCAAAAAGTAAACTTTTCTAATTTTCTTAAAATTTGTCATTTGAGTCCTTTTTAATTTTCCATGTTCCTCAACCTAGTACCACATTAGGTTAGCATAGCATAATTAAATTACCACAACTGAAAATGGAGGACCCAACCGAATCCTTTCCCTCCAGTTTAGGAAATCCCTCCGAGAGCCTAGATTCAGCATTGATCAATCTGACTGGTGAATTGATGCCTGGATATGTAAATCAGATCCAAGAAACAAATCCCTCTGATCTAGAAGAAATAATGTCTGTGCTCGTGTGCGAAGCTTTAACTGAAAAACTTAAAGATAAAGAGCTAACTAAAATGTTAGGAAGCATGGCTATTGTCATGGCAGCGCAACTTAAACAGTCAGCAAAGTTGTTGGAACAAAGCCAAACTAAAATTAGGGCCCAGCAACAAGATAATAAAGCCCTCAAAAGACAACTTGATGAGACTAAACAGTCTTTAACTGCGGCAAAGGTACGCAACGACGACTTAGAGTCTCAATGTAACACCAAAAGGGGGGTAGATAATAAATCGTCGGACGACGAAGGCACAGAGTTTGAAAGTAGGAATACTAGACTCAAACAAATCCTCCAACACCGCGAGCAGGAGCTAGCGGAAACAAAAGATCAGCTTCAAGAGTTGAGCAAACTTCTCATCCATTCTGACAATTGTTTTAAAGACGCACTAAATGAAATAAAAGACCTGAAGATTAAACTCAAAGTTCACGACCGAGCTAGAGAATTTGAGAAAAATCGCTTCCTCCACTTGAAGCAAGAACTACAAGAGGTCCGGGACAATGCTAGAGAATCCCGACAACAACAAGCAAGGACAGAATCAGAGCTGGAAGAGGTTAAAAGAGAGTTAGAATACTCCCTTGAGTTAGGCCTACACCAAGGAGAAGCTTTGGGTGCAACACAACACAGGAACACTCAGGCAGACCGTCCCCCTCCTCATCCTCCGCCGCCCCCAGCTCTCAACCTTCACACTCGGGTTGGCGCAGCTATACCTGACCGGTTTAGGGAGACCTTGTCCCCTAAACCTCACTCATCTTTGGACACTTATCATTCACAAGGTCCTTCTGACAGAGACCTAGATAAGATCGCCCGCAACATAACTCACTTTGAGCCCAAAGCCGGTGGAACTCATGACACTGACGCTTACCTAAAGGACATAGAGTTCTACTTGAGGAAATTCCCAAATGCTACAACTGATGACAGGATCTACCTAATCAAGGTAACCTCAAATCATCGAGTTAGCAGATTCATCGAGCGACAACCTCACCATATCAAGGAAAGATATGAAAGCCTCTGCAAGGTATTGAAGGAGGAATTCTCTGGCTACACGCCACAGACAGGTCTAGCAGCTGCTCTAGCTGTCAAACAAGGAAGACAAGAATCTCCCCACGAATACTATCAGCGGCTCCACGAAGCCTATTTTGGTTCCAGAAACGATATACAGATGGAAGAAGAAATGCACTTCAAATCTCTGTTTGTGCAAAACCTCCATCCCTCAACTAGCCATCACCTCGGAGTCATGGCATGTCCAAAAACCCTCACTAGTCGCCAACTGCGCGAACTAGCCGTGAAAGGGTTTGCAAAACAAAAAGAAACCATGGGGAAATCATCAGAACCCCACATCCTGAGTATCAACACCAGGTCAATTCCCTTGGAGTTAGAAGGAGCTCCGAAGAGAGCACCTTCGCAGCCCATCCCGAATCCTGCTGAACCATGTCAACCTGTCACCAGGCCATATCCTTCCTTTCAACAAAAGAAGCAAGGCCGCTGGCATTCACAGTCACCCTGGTCTGACAAAGGTCAGAACCAACCACGCTGTGAGAGAAATCGGAAGCCTCCTGATTTCCGCCGAGACAGGCCCCCACCTAACCGGTGGAAGGACCGCCAACCTCGTGCTAATAGAAGACATGATCCACGTGACTTTCGAAACACTCCCTTTAGGGACCAGCAACATCATGATCAGAGCTCCTCTGATGAGGAAGCAACAGATCAGAACAGGCGAACTAGCCAACAAAAGAGAAACAGCACTCACGTTAAGTATAATCAATCAGGTCTGACCAAGAAAGATCTTGAAACCATCAGGCAAATGATTGAAAATATATTCAAGAAAGAAAAGAAAGTCGACGTCTTTTCTGTAGCTTCAGCAAATCCAAAACCTTCTCCTCCGAAGAATCCATACGACCAACCAAACGTTGTTGTGGAAGAAGTCTACTTGGGCCCCGAAGAAACTGAGCAGGTGCTGCCTCAGACTCAGGCCCCAACACTCTCAACCAGTGCGCATGAACAATCAGACGCAGGGAGAGAGAAAACAACCCCTCCTAGTGCAGTTCTGGTAGTCCAGTCGGACTCAAAAGAAGAACCATTCAAGGAGGACTCTTTGATCACTCAAGGTGAGCCACCTTTCCAACAGTTCTTGTGCCACCTCACAGAAAAAGGAATTGCTCGAAAATTCTACTTGCCTACTACACTTGAAAACGAGCTTGAACATGAAGCACTCCTTGACACTGGTGCAGATATCACTTTGATGTCATCAACACTTTTCAACAAGTTGCAAATGGTGACAAACCAATCCAACAAGAACTTGAAATTGCAGAGCTGCTTTCTTGACACTCAACCATATTCTTCCACAAGCACCGTCTTGAAGGCCATGGCAGTGATTCGCTTCACTATAGGACCAATGAGCCTTATCCACCCCGTGTATGTGTCTCCCCTTGACACCATTCCTCTTTTAATCGGTAAAGACCTCCTTAACCGGTTTGAACCACTGATTGACTTCAAGCGTTTGAAGATCTGGGCACAGGTCCGTCGACCTCTGCCTATTTCTCTTTCCCATGCCACTGCAGCTCAGTGCTACACCCTTGAGACAAGGACCTTGACAAGTGACAACCTACCTGACACGATACAATCAACCAATGTTGATGAAGTGTCAGAAGAAACTAATAACATCCAGCCACCACCCTTGTGGCCCAAAGAAGAACTTCTGTCTGAACAAGACACTTTCTTGTGCACGTTGACCAGTTCTCCTAAGGCATACAACTACTGCCCTCAGGTAGTAAAAGGCATCAAACTTGAAGATGCTGATGTCAACGATGTGATCTTGACCCCCTGGACTGATAAATCAGCCATCAGCCGAGAGCCGTATAAGTCCTTGTCACGGACAAATCCAAATCTTCCGTTTGTGAAGAAATCTTTCCGCTTCCCTTTAGATCCCACACCTCAGGCGATAGCGACCGCCGACGGGATCTGCACCTTAAAGGTGGTATGGAACCACAGGGAGCCGAATCATCTTTTTCTGGTCATTCCTGACCTACCACACTCTGTCCACATTGGCAGTGATGTACTTGTCAGACTTACTGCTCAGATGGACATGATCAAACACATTCCATGGTCTCAGACAGGAGTACGAGGTGAAACCACCCTTCCTGACCATGATGGCATGAAATCAGGAAAAACAATTCCTGAGGCGAGCCAGGTGGCCAACGAACGCCACCCGCACATACCTGCTAAAACAAAGGACGTATCTATACGCTTCAACAGAAGACCGTTCAAAAACAAAGAGCTCAATGACTTGCCAGATACTTTGGCCAAAACAGGTGCCCCTGACGGGTATCCCTGGATACTTGACACTGAATGTTTTCCCCACCCTCCCACCCCAGTTGTCTCTGCTCCTCGAATCATCAAGGGCCTTCTTGTCCATGTCTCTGACGCACTCACTTCTCCTGAGTTCGTGGTGCCTCAGAGCCACAGGGGGGTAACGCCAATGCATGCCCTTGACTCTCCATGCGCAGGCCACAAAAGAATCAGAGCAACCCCACACAGAGTGACAGGGTTCTCACTTTTTGAAATGACAACTGATAGACAGATGATGCTTCCACGGCACCTGCTCTACCAGCCAGACGAGGCCAACATTGCAACGGCATATACAACCCACCAGTATATGACCGACCTAAATGCTCATCCCAAAGCCACCTTCGCCTTTGCCCAGAAAAACTTGGACAAGAGCGCAGAAGGACACAAGGCCTGTTACAACCAAAAAGCGTTCCATAACAAATTACAAGTGGGGGACCAAGTCTCTTCCGCCGTGTACCAAATCAAGGTCAGCAAAGGTCAAAAAGAGCCAACCTTCAAATGGGTTAATCGCAACCAGATTAAACCACACAAAAACTCCATGGGACTTGTCGGGGACTCCAACGTCCTAATTAGGTCATAAACGATAAGAAACGTTTAAACACCTAAAGGTGCCAATCAATAGTGGAAAAACAAATAAGATTGCTGTCAACATAAACTACTAAAATTAATTGTAAGATAGGTGTCCTATCCAAATCCACCGACTTTGATTTACTTGTCTTGTTAAAATCGACATAATCAATTAGCTACAAGTGGGGGTCAAACACCTCACACAACATAGTTCCCTTTAGGGCTCAACTCTATACATTAAACAGAACCCTAACCATGCGTTTTTTTTCAGAAAGATGATTTGGCTGATCACCAATCATCGACTGCACACCCAAAAAGTATTTGTTAAGTTGAATCCTAGCGAGGTATGTAGGAAAAACGTTCCTACAACCACTGATCTGACCAGCTGGGCTGGTAAGAAACGGAACAAAGAAGTTATAGAACATGCTGAAGCAGACACGACTCTTATGTCGCTGTGGTTGCAGAAGTTCACTGTCACACAATCAAAACTGAATGGGTATGTTGAGAGACCTAAATGGTTCATTGGAATTATGTCTGATTGCAGACATAAGAGCACAAATGTACAGACAACGAAACGAGTTGAAACTGTAATAGAAATCATTGAAGAGCACCATTCTGGTGGTTAATGCTCATAGTGAAGCCTTGAGCAAGACTATCTATGCGATAGTCTCTCTTTTCTTAATAGTATCTGTTGACTATGCTCATACACAACTGGTTAGCATGCTAATGACAGATATGTTGCGAGAGATCCTCAATGGACAGCCTAGCCATTAGTAAGATTTCCCCATATCTTATTCCTCTATCCTAGTGCCAAACATGCTATTCCCTGCCATCCTAGAGCTAGCATCTTAGATAACCAAGTGATTCAGAAATTCAGTTAGGACTAGATAGTGACCCTGTACTAGATCCCTTTTCACTGATATTTCCAAAAAAAAAAAAAAAACACCAACTCTGGTCTTAAAGGTGGTTATCAAGTCAACGTCCCGTCGATGACAACAGGTCCCATCTTGTCGATCCGAAAGATCCCTGGACAGCGATCATTCGAATCGAGTGGGGGATATGTAGGAACCTGTGGTCCTCTCAATTCTTCCCCTCTCTGGAATTTAAATTTACGGAGTTGTTTTGCAGAAGAACTCTCCTAACAGATCAACCTTTTTCACCTCAGCCATAAAGGTGCCATGTCCGAACGTGGTACAGGCCCGCGCTATCGGACCTCCCTGATGCTCTGGACGTCATCTGAGCCACAAGGGGACAGATTTACAGTTCTCTGGAATTTCACACCCTCTTTCTTCTTCTAATCTTCCTCTTTTCACTTGAGGAGACATCAATACGATCCCAGGAATTAAAGGGGGATCTTAATGAAAGACTCACCTTTTTGGATTCGAAGGACAAAGTCTAGAAGCCTTAATGTGATGTTCAATTATGTTTTAAACTTGTGATGTACTAATTTTCTTTTTCAGAGACGAATGCAAACATACCATTTTAACAGGTTTTGCCCCCCCTCTCTTGGAATGACCAAGAGAGCGAAACACTGATAAGCCGGTCGTAAATAACTTTCTTTCCCCAGAACCAGACTCTGATATGCATTTTCCTCTGAAAAGCACCTAAGTTTTATAATATGACTATCGAAAATGTAATAACCTGGTAAGTTATATATTATTGTTCAGGAAGTGCTTACGATCACAATGAGACGATTTTGATCATTGTACGATAATGCTAGCCCAAATTCACATAATTTGTCACAGTAAGGATGGATCAACATTGCCATCAAGTGGCTATCTTTAAAAGTATTTTCTCTCTTTTAATCAATTGTTGAAGTTAAATAATGTTGAACCTTAGATATGTTCTTATACTAATAGTAGCTATTAGTTGAAATCATAACTGTTGGAATTGTTATTTTAGAAACCCCGACCCTTTATTAGCAAAATGTCAATGTAAAGAGAACTTGAGTTTATTAATTTATTGATGCTTTTGAGTTACTTTGATGTGGTCATTCTGATACGTCATCTTGTCATGTTGTAATGTTGAGTGTTGTCGCATACGGAAAACATTGCTAACGAGTCATGATGAGTGATGGAATGATTAAATTTAGTAATATAAAATAGGTTAAGAAGATCAGGCAATAAGACACCTCAAGACAAAGGAGAAGGCGTTCTCTTCTCTTTCCGCGTGAAGATTCTGGAAACCCGATCCAAAACACGCCCTGAATAATTAACTCATAAAACCAGAGAGACGCTCCCATTTCTCCGCACTTTTAGGACTTTTATACTTTCGCTCTTTCGCCGCACTTTCAACTCTCCACTTTCCATTCACGTTTTACTTTTATTTTAGTCTTCTTCTTTACGTACTTAGTCACGTTTATACTTAGTAACTTTAAGAACAACTTGAATATTGACAATACGGTCCTTTTCAAGCTCTGTTTGTTTCTCGTCGGATGTTTTTCCCGACGTACGATTTTTATAGTGACTTAAATATTTTTCTAGCTTTATTCATTTTTATACTCTACGAACCGAAGTACTAACCAACATCGTTTATAAGTTAGCCAGCGTAGTCAGCTGGGATATCAGAGAAAGACCCAATCTCTTCGACGGATCAAGAAATCAAGAAGCTGTTGCCATAGCAACGACATCAAGAAGACGTGACGATCCAGTTTCTTTCTTCAAACACAAAGACATTGCCAAGTGTCATCTGCCTTTGACTGAACACCTACAACGCTCTCAAGCAAAGCTGGGTGTTGGAGTTGCAGACCAAGCAACGAGTCCTATCTACCGGTCCCAGAGAGACCTGCATCAGCTGTGCCGCTTCGTCACCACCTCGTCACACCGACGCTCCGCCATCACCGACGCCGAGAAGACTCTACAAAAGTAGGCTTAATCGTTCCTACCGCTTAAGACAAAGAGTTGGTGTCACTACTTTGAAACTCCCTACTAACATCTTTTAGAGAAGATTGATTAGAGTAGATATCAAATCTATTCCCTTTAGTTTAGGACTTAAACATCTCCATCTCTCACCATCGCTCCAGAAATTAACTATTTCATACCTTATTATATTCGTTCATTTGATTACACTCCTATATTCTATTAGTCCCTCATTTATTCATAGTTGTCACTTTATTAAATAAATATTTGTACACACTTAAGAAGTTGTTTGTGATGTTATTTTACGGCAGAGAATGACTGGTACAAATTGTAGTAAAGGATTCACTCCTTCAGATATGCAAATTATTGAACTGAGACTGATAAATTGATTTAAACCGTGTTCTTCCTACGATAACAGGAGGTGGTGCCCTAACGAGACATTTAAAAGGTGTAGACTACCCTACATCTGTCACCTATCAGATAGATTTTATTCACTCTGTCCCCTGAAATCACCCAACATATATAGTGTGGTATTCATTCTACCACATTAAAAATGGGTCACGTACACTCAGACACCATATCTTGCCTTTGAATTTCAGTTTAGTGAACTGTAACTTGTTGGTGCTGTGCACAGCTTCATCTGTGCGTTTCCCCCATCCTCGACCACATCTATCTCTTTCCCTCCATCGCTCATTCTCCCTTTTTCCTTCCAATTGGCTGGACTTCAAACATCCAAGTGATTGGAAATCTTAAGTTCCCACAGCCCAGCTGACCTCTGCAGCTTCCCTCCCCAGAGACTCTGGGGGCTCTCCTCGCCTTTCTATAATTGGAGAGACAAGATACCTTGCGCTGCTTTGATCCCCGCTCGAGGTCTAATTATGGTTTCAGAAGGGTTAGTGTTTGTGTTCTGAGGATAAACTGGCTGATTGTCTGTGTGTAGCAGAGTTTACCGTAATTTTTTCAGTAATTGCGGTAGAGAACCAAAGTATGTGTTGAACAAAAATGGTTTAAATATGTGCATTTAAACTGCTGAGATGTTTCCGCTTTTATTATTTGTGCTCATAAATGCGCGCAGTAATACCTGTCTTCTGGAAGGCCTCTAGCTGTTCGCTGGTGAGCTCCTTGATAGATGCGGTGACGGCTTTGAAGGCCCCCTTTAGTCTCTTGCCCAGCACCATGTGGTCGGGCTCGGCTCTCAGTCGGATACCGTACTTGTCCTTGTCGGTTGAAAGTGTCAACTGTCGCACATTAAGCTCCTGAGGGGGGGATAGAAAATAGTCTTAGAAGGAGTACAGTCACCGTCATGTAGCTGCCTGTAGTGACTGTTAATATCACTTAAGAAGTACCAGGGTTATTAGATTCAGACATGTTATGCTGGTAATGGCTAAACGGCACCAGTGGAGGCAGTTTATCACGTGTCATGCCCTCAGAGTAAAGCACTATTTAATGGAACTGTTAATGCATGGAACGAATAGTCCAACACATGAACTCACAGCTTCATGTTGAAGGTTGTAGTTTGTGGTGCTGTTAAACTGCAGTGAATTAAAAGTGTTTCTGTTATTAACCCTTTGCCCACTGACTAAAAATGGGGCTATCAAAATAATACAAGCATGTGTCGATACAACACAAAACACAGCAACTGTACAGACCACAGCCTCCAAAACTGAAAACACAGTTGAATCAACAGTTTTCTCAGTCATATTGAATAAATGTTGAATTCATGACGCCGAGATTTAGTCCAGGATTGTTATATTAGAATGAATTGGTTTTCACTAGTGTACCTAATGAACTGGCAAGTGAATGCACGTCTAAGTTGCTTAGTGAAAGCAGGATGTAAAAAGAGGCTATCCAGGATGCATTCAGGTGCAGCGAAAAGTGTGGGTTATCTAAGGTTTTGCTCATAGCTCAACAAACTGTAGTTACACATGTCAAACAAAAGAAAATGTACTTAAGTGTAAAATTGCTCTTTGTGCCGCCCACCCTAAAGTACTGTAATTTCTTATATTGCTACTACATGTTTATACATATATATCTATATATATATATATATATATATATATATAGATATATATGCAATGCAAAATACTTTAAGCAGACTGACACTTATATTTCAACAAAAGACTCAAAGGAAAGTCCAACTAAAAATGGACTTCTGCATCTATACGTAAAAACCTTAATTACCCAGGACATCTATTACAAAGGGTAAATCAAAATTGATCATTCAGCCAAAGAGTAAGTCAGCCACGAAATCAACCAGTCAGTAAGCCGGTCGATCTTTAAAACTCCCAATAATCCATTCAGAGCCTTTCAGAGCAGAACACTTCATTCTTTATTTCAAATGGTGAAAAGCAACAGAGACACTAAATTTAGCCACGCTGACACTGACCCTGTCCTGCCATGCGCGGCTTCGTTCAGTCAATCACACGGCTGCGGGTTGTGACTGAGAGTTCTACATAGCTGACTCGCTGATAGAGAGCACAGATAAGCTACTATCGTGGGCTGAGTGATAAACGTTAAGGTCAGTGTGAGGTAGAAAGTAGTCAGCTTTGAGTTGAGCTTGGGTTATTTAAAACGAGTTTCAATCGATTCAACCTGTTCTATCTTGAAGGTAAATATGGTTTTGTGTTAGTGTGTGTGACATGACCTGGTGCATTACAATGAAGTGAGGTTTCTGGCATCTCAAACAGCTGTGTACTCCACAGAGGATCTCAGGGTCAGTAGAAATTCAGTGGGGTCATCAGCAAGCTTGTCAGAGAAGTAAAGCTGACCAAAGCTAAAATTCAGATGGCCAGAACGGCTTGTCCCGTTCTGGGAGTAACCTCTTCCCTCTGAATGTCAGGAATAGTCATTAAATTTGTATTTTGTCTTAAGAAACAGACAATGAAATAGTGATTCTCTGAACCCCATTTCTAATACAGCCACCATATAAAATGTCTGCAGGTCAGCGCTCGTCACAAAAATGGTCAAACCAATGAAATATACCAATAGTATATATTACTCTGTATTTCCAAACAAACCTAGTATGAGGCGGGGTCTTAAACCATGGATTGTATAAAGATGGACGACAAAGTAGAGCTCCCCCTGGTGGCTGGCTGCACTATAGCTCATAAGCTCCACCTCTTCCATGTTAGTGGATGGGACTTGGGCCAAACCATAGACAGTAAAAAGATGGAGTCAGAACTGCTCCTCTAAAGTGAAGCCAAAGCAAATAGCGCTCCCCCTGGTGGCAGGCTGCACTATAGATCATAAGCTCCACCCCCTCCATGCTAGTAAATGGGACACGTACAAGAACACGTCAAATAATTTTGTTTTTTAAGGACATTTTCTATCATTTTAGGTAGTTAATATAATGCTGGGCCCTGTGTTAAACTGGCGACCTGTCCAGGGCGTGCCACGCCTCTCGCCCAATGACAGCTGGGATAGGCTCCAGCCCCTCCACAACACTCCAGAGGTGAGAGTCGTTACAGAAAATGAATGAATGAATGAATACAATGCTGATTTTTGAAGTTTTCATTTTTCTGATAAGTTTAATTTTCGTTAGTCGTTTGACGCTATAGAAATAGGATGTGACATCATGATGACTACCAGTTCCCATGGCAACTGCTCCGTGAAGTGGTCCTGTAGGACCGTGAGAGTTGGAAAAAATAAATAAATAGTACAGCGCATAATTCAGCCTTTCTTTCTAACTGGTGGAGGTAGAAAAGGCGAGTGAGTCGAGAGGAGGTGCGGGCGGGTCACCGACATCGTGACTCCACGTGGCTCTACTGCTCAAACTCAAGTTCCAAACTTGCAAGATGGCACCGCTCAAACCCCCGGGAAATAGCTTCAGTTTCGCCAATGCCAGGAAGCGGAGATGCATTGTCCATATTTATATACAGTCTATGTCTTAGACTAAGTGATCTGTTACATCATTTAGAAGTTAAACATTTTAAAGTACATGAGGTGTAAAAATATAACTGTTATTAGTTTTGCAGTTTTGTACTCACTACATATAGGTTTAAAGGGGTCATGGACCAAGGATGACAATATTTTTTGCTGACCGTTAAGCAGTGGGAAGGAAAAGGAATCTCTGTAAAAGTCACAGTAAAAGTTGAATCCAGCCTTAAAGTGGCTCAAGTTAAAAAAAAAACAGAGTCAGTGTGTGCAGACTTTTCCCTGAGCTGCTGGCACCTTAACTGCTCTCATTTCTGATCAAATAAACCTTATTTACTGGAGGGGAGCTAAAGGCTGGCAAGGTTAAATGTTTCCCCCACCAGAAATAAAACAGAGCGAGAGATAAGAACTGGCCAGAAGTAAGATAGAGATTGCAGGATTCAACAGAAGGCCTTTTGCCATGTGTATCTTAACCCGTAAAAGTTGTGTCAAAGTTCCTCAACATCGATGCATGGGCTCAAGAGGTGGAACTGATTTTAAATCTAAGACATGTTGGTAATTCCTCAGGAAGAGAAATAAAAGTATTTCTAGAAACAAAAATACTTACAACCCAATGGCAAAGTGGTACTGGCAGTTTATTTTTTCCAAGTCCCTTATTAGACAACAAGTGCATGAATCAATGCAACTTTTGGAACAAACCCACACTATCTGCTGCCTAAGCATAGTGATGATGGTACATGAGATATACACTGTATATACAAGATACTGTATGTTACAAACTTGAAATTGCGCATGATTATTTCTCAACATGGACATTTTTCCTTAGGGGAAATCCACAAGATGTGTGATGAAGAAACAGCCTATACATCAGTAACTCAGCAGATGTGTAGCCTGCCTGCACTAGAAGATGAACTTTAACGATGCAAAAAAACAAGTAGCAAAAGAGATAAATAATAATATGTTTACTGTACCAGTGGAAAACAACATAACTCGCATGTGTGCACTCTGTATTTGATGAGTGAGGCAACTCTGGTAGATCAAAAGTGAAATTATTTTCCAAGGCATCTGCTTCACTGCCGTTTTTAAATGGAAGATAGAAATATCAATTACAGCTGCAGATACAAGCAGCATGTGAAGATGTACTGCCTCTGATGTTCATCCCCCTCCACCAAGAAGTCAACATACAGAAGCGTAGTAGTACTGATCAAAGCAGAGTAAATGAGCAGAAACCAATTTCAGGGAAACTTGCAATAAAAAAAAAAAAATAAAAGTACCACCTTACTTTACTCGTACAGTAACTCAGCGTACTCTTTCACATTTGTCTTGGTTGAATGACTAATCTAAGTGCACAGCTGTGAAAAATTTGTGTTCTGTGAATATATAAGGAAATAAAAAATACAACACTCTGTTTACTTACTTCAATGATGTATTTCTGCAGGGACTGGATGTCTTTCAGAGCCTCTGGGTCCTGGTGAATAACTACCACCTCCTTCAGTGGGTACTGAAACAAACAACAAAACGCTGAAGCAGTGTGGCGCATCAAACTGGATAACACACGATCAAATACACGTAAAGCTATGTGGAATTTGTAACATACGTCTTGTTAGATCATGACAGAGAAAAGCCACATCTGACCTGATCCAAAGTATACTCAACTTACCAAGAGTACTGTTGTTGGACTCTAAGCAAACTAGAAAATAATTTTAAATATCATATGTTTATCTGTAGCCTAGTTGGGTCAGCGTTAATCTGTGGTTCTAATAAAAATTTGATTAGATCCAGAGGTCCTGTTCAGATTGGATCCAACATTTTCCTCTGAAGACCTCTCTCCCAGAGCTTTCAGCCACAGTTAAATCGATAAACAACGTAAAATGTGTATGAAAGCCCTGGATAAATCAATTAAATTGAAACGTGGGTTAGGATCAGTATCTTTTTTTTTTTCTTCCATTTATTTTCCCATGCAGTAGTAACACTGCACCTATTACTGTACTGAATCAGTGGATGGGATAAAGTTGGTGGCATACCTTGACGGGTAGTGTCTTCCTGTCTCGGATCACTCTGCCCAGCTCAATCACAGACTGCATCTGAGAGACAGCGCTTTCAATACGCTTGTCGATCAGACCCTCCCTATAAAAGAAAAAACTTTGACTATTACCTTATTATCAGCAGTGTTTCCATCAGATCACAGCACTGATCGCGAGTGGTTCAGTGTTGAAATAATTGGGGTGCCTTATGACACTGATCCCTTCTTATAACAAGAATAACACATCTTCTCAGTAATTAATCATTATTCTTTCAAGTTTAGTACGATTTCAAGGCCCAGTTAGATGTGGTAGGTGCAGCATTTGTATCGCAAGTCACCGCCAGAAGTCCCCACCATCTAATTAATTCAGAAATTACAATGGTTAATCTATTCAGGAAAATGACACACATGTATAATGTATATAACGACCCAGTTCAGAAGCATCAGTTTAACCGAGTTTAGCACAGGAACACGCACTAATGAGGTACACTGAGACTTCCACCTATGAATTCATATTAGAGCCGCACAGCCACTGGTAATCACACGTAATAGAGATATTATCCCTAAGTGTCTGCAGGCACACAGACTGTATGTGTGTACGTGCAGAAGGCTCGTTCATTTGCTCATGCAGCGCGCTCCTCCGAATGTGCACACAACAATGGAGTTAAATGAGAAGGGAGAGACGCCAGGGACAGCCAATCATTTAATGAGGTGATTGAGGAGCATCTGTTCCCAGCACCTGATTGGTGGCTGACCTTTGGGAGGAGGGTGAAGTAGTCCCACTTGACAGCATGAAGGACAAGCAGCTAATAAAGCAGCAGCACTGAGGGCTGCCTAAGTGACTGGGGAGATTATATGAACCATTACACAAACTATTTTCCTTATGCTAAATCAAATGGATATTTAATCATGTCAGAACTTTTTTTTCATAGTTAAAAATGATGCAATTAAGTTTGGGCAATTAGAAATTCCTTGCAGGCGTTACAAAACCGATCATCCACCAAGCCACACATTTCACTAAAGTAATTGAAGTGGAGGGAATGAACTGATGATATTTGGTGTGCGATATCCATCTGCAGGGCTGACAATCACAACAGGGTCTGTGCAATACTGTGCGGTTATTTCTCATTCTCATGTCTCTCTGCTAAAAGTACAAACACTCTCCTAACGCTCTCTAAAAACATAGAGAAAAGTTTCTAGCTTAAAAACACCATCAGCTGATTCTGACTCTGAAAGAGAAGAAAAAGTACAGAAGTATGTTTTCTATACCAGATGATAGCTGGAAATGACTTTGTGACTGACTTACAGAAACAATCAATCCATTAAAATAACACTTGAAAAATGATTCAAATGGAAAGCTTGATATATTTCCTAAGGAGGAGGATAATGTTTAGGGACAGCAGGAATAAAGAATAAAGAAAAAAATCACATCAAGAGAAAAGCTGCTGTGAAGTTTGTCTGTTATCTGAAAACTACTCTGGGCTCTTGAGCTTCTTGAGCTACTCAGAGGAGTTCAGAGTGTGATACAAGTGAGGTAAAGTAAGGCCACACACTCTGTCTGAACCTGATTAGGCTCTCTATAAGCAGTGAATATCCTGTGAGAACAGAGGCAAACCGAAGGGGGGTACAAAGTGCTTTGTGGCAACATTGGTCATTTAAACCCAGATGACCTTTGTTAAATTCAATTGGTTGAAAACCAGTTTCTGTAACAATTGGATCTTCTGAAGAGTCCTTGAACAAGACATCGCAATAGATGTGGAGGTGCTTCTGCAGCTGATGCTGTGTTGGAAGGAAATCCTCTAAAGATTTAAATAATAAATGATTGTTATTATTAATTTAAACTTACATTAACTGAACATTTGGCCATTTAAGGCGCTTACATGGTACTGCAGGACCTAAACGCATGGACCTACGCACGTAGCCAACTCCGGTGCGAGCCATTTATACTTGTGCACTCGTCAGTCTGGCTCACTCTGTAACAACGCCACCCAAACGCTAGTCAGCACTGTGTCACTTATGCCAGTCTGGTTAATTTTTGTTTCTACTTCCTGCTTCACTTTCAACAATGGCGACTGAAATGTTCGCCGAACACGAGTCATACAAATGTCTGTATCTCCTCAGTTAACCTTACCGATTCTTTATTGATCCAAAGCAATCAATTCGGAAATTGCACAGATGGAGAAGCAGCTGGAAATACTAAAGCGGAAACACGCCACTACCAAGCAGACCAATGACAGCTCCTGCCGCTGCCTGTAGTTACATTTCTGGGGAGGTGCACATCAGCTACGGCGCTATAGTCTGCAGTAGGTGTCTGCGTTGTAGCCTCTGTGTCAACTTAACGCAGAAGTCTAAACTACCTATCAGTGTCGTGGTTATAGTATGTTTCTGCAAGACTTGAGATATTACGACTTTATAAAGGACATTCAAAAGCAAACAGTGCTTATTAATACGTCTAACAACGACCTTAAAAGTGATTTAGAGAATAAACTCCAAAATTCACTCTCCATTTATCTCTTTTTGGGTCTTCACCACCTCCTAACGGCACTGCAGCTGCCAAAATAATCCACTAGGTTATCCAGGCGCTATTCACCAACTATGGCTGTCTAATGAATGGTGATGAGAGAAGTGAGAGTGAACCCGAACAGCAGCGTTGTGAGTGGGAAGTGATTTTACCAACCTGACTTGAGGCAGCATGAGATAATGGATGCTGCTGGTGTCCTTCTCTTCAACAGAGGCAGGGTCAATGAGGTGACACAGATTTTGGTACATCATCTCCGTAATGAAGGGTGTGAAGGGAGCCTGAGAGGAAGGAGGAAAGAAAAGCAAGCAGACACGAGAGAGAAAAGGAAAAGAAGATGGATTATTAGAACCTCTGCGCTGTGTTTCATTTACATTTTCGTCAAAGTCAGAAGCATTTTTTTTTTTTTTTCTGGAGCACTGATATGAAGGTTCAAACTAAATGGTGCCTTTGTGAAGTTGCTTCAAATGTGACTCTCCTCCACTTGAACCATAGATAATTAATTGGCATAGCTCACAGCTTATCCGTATTGATATGGGTTAGGCTAACTGTCTCTTCGTGAGCCTCACATGTAAACATCTTCAACGTGGTATAAATAAAAACACACACTACTCATGAATTATTCACAACCATGCCAGCACACAAACACACCTCACCCGTACCAGAATTATGTCTTGGTTTACTGCATACTGCAAAAGCAAAATCCACAAGAAATTTGCCCCATACGACCTCTTTTCTCTCACACACGCACGCACACATAAACTGAATGACTCACCATCAGCCTGCACATGGAGAAGAGAACACTGAAGAGGGTTTCCAGCGCCCACAGGCAGTCCTCGGTGCCACTCTCTCCCTACAAAGTTCACACACACATCAATAAGTTCTTTCCCCTTGGAACAGTAGAAAGATAAAAATGCCGTTGCATACATCCCTGAATGTGCCCCCAGTCAAAGTCAGCCAAATGCTCACAAGGAGGGCCACAATTCACTGCTATGAAATAATGATGAAGACACTCGGAGGCGGTTTAAAAATCACTCTAACTGTATCTGTGTTTATTAATTCTGTATCAATTAATAGTTTTGACTCATGAGAAACAGATTATTATTAGAAGTGTGTCCATCTAATCTTCATCTTCTGTACATAAAATACATCTATCAGGCATCACATTATGACCACCTTCCTAATATTGTGTAGGTCTCCCTTGTGCCTCCAAAACAGTTCAGACTCATCAGAGAATAGACATGGGTTGAGGGGAGGGGCTTCTGTGGATCAGGTTTTTTCCCCACAGCATCCCACAGATACCTGATCAGCTTGGGGTCTATTGAATTTGGAGGCCAGGTCAACACCTTGGTCTGTTTTTCATGTGCTTTTGAGTTGTTCCTAAATTGTTTTTGTGTGTCTGTGTCAGGCTGCATCCTGCTGGGGATGGCTGCTGCCATCAAGGAGTGTCATTGCTATGGGGTGGGGGTGTCTGGTCTGGTCTAGGTGGGTGGTACATGTCTAAGTAACATCCACACGAATGTTACTTACGTCCAAACGTTTCTCAGCAGAACATGTCAGTGGTTTTAATGTTGTGGCTGATCAGTGTAATCTATAATTATTTGAGTACAAATTTAACGCTGTCATCTCACCTTCAGGCGACGTCTGTTGGTCCTGACGTACCAGTTGGTGAGCATGTCCACAAACTTGACCAGCCGAGGCACGACGGTGTACAGGCGGTAAGCTGCGACCAGATAAAATTTGTCAGTTTAATCACGCTGGACGGAGAAACAGTACGAATGGGTAGAGACTTACTTAGGATATATTTAGGGGATAACGAAAAGAGTCATCTTTTTTCCTTCTATAAAGATAACTAAGTGTGTGCATGCGTGTGTGGACTTGTGTTAAGGCCCTGACTCCCACAAAGACTGCAGCCAACGACTTGCTAGCATTTACGTTCTGCACCTGTGTCGGAGGAAATAACTCTTCATACCAGCAGGTAATCATCATTCAAAAGAGAAAATCGGAAGAGCTACCATTAGCTGGGAGGCTAGGAAGATAGAAAGAGCTAAAAATCCTTCCCCAAAAAAAGCTGCAAACATAACATAACAATTTTAGGGTGAGGGTTCGTTTTTTTGTTAGGGTTAGTGCAAATAGCAGTCAGGGACTTTTCCAAGCAATTAACCTATGTCAGTGCCATGTGAAATGTTGGAAACACTGTTCGTTGCGTGTGTGTGTGTTTCGATAGTGCCTGTCTCACCTCCCATCTCAGTCTTGAAAAACTGGATGAGGGACTGTGTGAAGGACTGAATCCATTTGTCCATGATGTTGTCGCTTTGCTTCGCCGTGTTTTCGTTGTACAGGAACCGAATCTGATCCTCCTGACCCATGAATAACAAACAAGCACGCACAAAAACACAAGCAAAATTAAAATGAATTCAACATTTTCACATTGGGTAAGCAACAAATGGAGTTACGGCATCATTAACGTGTTGAAACTGAATCTGAACAAGAAAAGATCGTCCAAGAAGTAGATGTGCTGATGTGTGCCATCTACAGGCAAAGAAAGGTGCTGCAACTTGGACACGTGCGCACAACAGCTTGCACTCTACAACACAAAATCAAAAGCGGCCACACATTGAACTTGAAATGCAAAATGTATTTGTGTGACTGGTTCTCTTTTAATCACGTCTGACTGGAGAATTAGCGTCACCAACCGTTAATCATCCCAGTGGCAGGAGCAGAAGGAAATGAAGATTCATTTACATTATTTATCCGCATGTACGACCTGCTCATTTACTTCCCACAGTTTGAGTTATTTCCCAGTATCAGTTTTAACCTAAGCAAAGAGCCGCAGCACGCTATGGCAACATCTTGAGGTAGCCCATCAGAATTCAGCTACTCTCAGTGACAAACATTTTCACCAGGGTTTCATTCAAATTCAGACAAATTACTACAAATACACGCAGATTAATGATCATAAAGCACAGGATGCTTTTTAAATGTGCAGAGCAGATACAATCTTTCCTCAGAACTGCAATCAATGCCATAGCAACATTAGATTCAAGTTTATTTCGTGTTAATGATTACTAAATAATTAAAGGGCTAATATTACAATCACACTGCTATTGTGAAGCAGTGTGGTGGCAGAGAAGGGATCGCTGTGAAAGCAACAATGACTTTGATTTTCATTACATTACCTTCTGTAGCCTTTGAACGTTCTGCACCAGGAAGCGGTAGGCATTATACCAAGGCAGGAAGACATCCTTCAACACATCCCGCACACCTTCCTCTTTGAAACGCAGGTTCTCTGCTCTCACCACAGGGGAGTTGATGAGGTACAGTCTACAGAAAGAGAGGAGATGGAGGAGATGGTGAGAACATGCAGTGTATACTTGGATAGATGGCAAGCCTAAAGCCTAAATGAGTGCATGGTTTGAGATCTGGGTGGAAGCCTCTGGGAACAGACACAGAACTGATGTGTTGGTGTTGTGCAGAAACGTATAAAGCAACTTTAAAGTTGCCTTCTGGAAACAAAGTAATCAATTAAACTGTTAGACTTTATCAAAATTCCTTCAGAAGGAGCTGGCAACAAACATGTCTGTAAAATGGCAAGCTGCTAACGACAAGTTTGTGACTTTACAAGTGCCATGTTGGCATTTGTTGTTTCTCGAGTACCAACAGACAGTAAGACTCAAAGCAGTGAATTGATAAACGGTAAACTGCTGAAATGTCTTTAGCTCCATCTCAGGCCACTATGCAGGATCAGTATTTGGGCCACTAAGGGATATTTTTAGGGGATTGTAACCCATAGTGGTGTGATTATGCAAGTGGTCAGGAATGGCCCATTTGGTTCAGGAAAAACAGGAAAAACCACCACACACAGTGATGTGAGCAAACGTCTCCATGGCTGGTTGGCTGAAAACTGCATTTAAGCATAAATACTTCCATTCATCCAAAGGATGCAGAAGCACAGTCCATCTTCTTTCCAAAACATCGGTCAGAGACTAACAATCCTCTGTCTAGAAAATATACACAGGAGACTATTGAAGGAAAACTGTTTGGCAGTATGCATTTCCTAAATGTAAAGCGTTTCTGCTCTCCAAGATATCTGAATTAGATTAAGTTTCTTCAAACTTTAGGCCTCAACCTATTTTTACCCACAGCAAACATGAGAATGTGAATAAATCTCTTTCCTCTATTAAAAGCTACATAAAGACGCAGCTGACAAAAAATAAACAAATTAATGCAAATCAATCTAATAGTTTGTGGCAGACATCAGCACACTGACGGATGCAACATTTTACTTTTTATTTTGTAAGCAAGCTGACATGATGCAACCTCTTGCAACACAGATCGTGAGTGATTTTAATAGCGGCAACTCAGAGATTCATTTGAAATATAAAATGAAGAGTACACACAACCATCGACAGCTCAAATATGTTTGGGCACCTTACAATAAGCAGACACGGCTGAAAAACAACCAAAAAAAAGGACAGTCTGTACTTTGCTCTGACGCTTGTTTACTTTCCGTTTCACAGTTTTTGTTGCTAAAACATTCCTGTAGCTTACTCATAATGGGTATACTATAAGTAAAGATTCAGGCTAAAAGAGAAATTGGGGGCCTTGAATAGAAACAGACTGTCGCCTTTTCTCTTTATCTGTGTAGCTCTCCTCATGAGTGTATATGTGAGCATATGGTGCAACTGCATAGTGGTTTATTTATTAGGCCATATGGCCATAGAACTCCTACAGCTCAGGGCAAAGGAGAGAATGTATGAAGAGGGACGTGAAGGCACGTGTACTTACAGTGAATATGAGTGTGTGTGTGTGTGTGTATACTGTATGTAGGACTGAGACACTTCCTTGTTAAGTGTAGACGCCGATTTAAACCTTTTAAATGAATGCTTGCTAATAACATACGGTACTGTAGGTTAGCACGCAGCCCCGCCACCGGCACACAAGCGTTTCAGAAACGCACACTCGCTTGCATTCACAGAGCTGACCTGAGGGCATCGGCTCCATAGTTGTCCACTATCACTGTTGGATCCGGGTAGTTCTTCTTGCGCTTGCTCATCTTCTGTCCATCGCTGTGGGAATGGGACAAGCAAAGGCATTAATGCACACACACACACGCATGCATGCACTAAAGTGCATGTTATTAAACCATGCACTTGGTATTCAAATCAGTCAAGTCCTTCCAGGTCAGCAGGCCTGTGAGCACAGTGGATTTAGACCTCGGGGCTGAGGACAGGCAGCCTTGTTGTAGAGCAGCTCAGAGGGCTAATGTTACAGCACACATACAACGCTGATTATGAGAAACAGCAGAGAGATTAAGAGGGGATGAATGGGCAGGTGAGTAAGGGGGGAGGAAACTAAAATAGTAACTGTGGTTAAAAAAGAAGCAGATTAGTGGAGACAGACAAGAAAACACAATGGGGGGTGGTTAGAGAAGATAAGTGAAAACAGAACAGAAATGTGTCGACTGAAAGGATAAGGCTGGGAATATTGTGTATTTTGCTCATTGTCAACACATCTCTTTAAAGACCAAAAACAAACCTACTACTGAGCATTTCCTGTATAGCCAAAGTCCAATTTATAGCCGCTTACACTTCTGCACCACAGAAAACCTTTGTTTCCATGGCCTTGGCAGATACGTCTGTTCATTAGTTGGAACAAGAATACTTAAGTTTATTTTGAGTCCAATTCCTGCATCCATAGAAAAACTCCTCAGTGTACTATTCTGCTGCTGAAAATACTCCCAAATGTACCAACAAATGCACCATTTAATCCTCAAACTACACAGTTGTTACTTGAGAAATGCTTACAGACAAAAAAAAAAATCGATTAAAATGTTTGTTTTAACTATCACACGTTGTTCCTTTTGACCTTTTGTTGGGATTTGTTGACACGAGTCTTGGCCTTTAATGAAAAACAATCTATTTGCAAATTAAAAAAGGTGAAAGTGGTTTGTTACCTTGCCAGCACCAGTCCGTTAACAATGACATTCTTAAAGGGCGGTTTGCCAAACAGCGCCGTGGAGAGGACCAACAGGGTGTAGAACCTACAATAAGAAACAAAAACAAGGTCAGTTTAACTATAAGACTGTAACGACGCATTTGATCTTTTAGGTTTTAAATATTATTTATTACATCCGTTACGAGGGGAATCATCTGCCTTTCTGTTCATTCTTCCATTCATGCTACATATCCTACAAATAAAGTGTCTATTTTGCTACCCCTTGTTCCTCCACACATACCATCCTCTGGTCTGGTCGATGCCCTCAGCGATGAAGTCTGCTGGGAAAGAGTCCTCAAACTCCTTCCTGTTTTCGAAGGGGTAGTGGCCCTGGGCATAAGGCATGCTGCCACTCTCAAACCAGCAGTCAAACACCTCCGAGATCCTCCTCAGCACGCCGTTGCCACGCCGCGACGGGATTGTCAGGCTGTCAATGCTGGGCAGAGTAAGTGTGACCAGAAGGAGAGAGAGGGAGAGAAAAAAAAAAAAGTGTAGTTGTTGAAACCGATAGCAACCGAGTCAAAAATTGTTTGATTTCTGTTTTATTTTATTGGTGTCACGTAGGAATGTCCTAAAAGTTTCTACAATATATGGATACACAGGTCAATAGGCTTCACACCACGATAGTTTAATTATCTGTTGCTGCTGGGAATGAGATTTAAGGAGAGTCCTGTGCTGACACCCTTTAGAATACGTGTGGCTTAAAACTTTGGATCACACAGTTAAGACACGAGGATATGGATTAATTCAATACATAAACTCAGCTCGTTCAGATCCACCCTACGAACGCAATAAGTGTTTTTCTTCATTAAAGTCACCTCAGCTGTGGAAAAACCGCTCAATATTTTCATAATTACAAAGTGCATGAAATGCCAAATCAACCCAGAACAATAATAGAATCAATTTGCGGCTATGAATAATAGATGATTAAAATAAAATATCAACAGTTGACGAAGCTGATTTAGTTTGTCTACTGCTCTGCTGCAGTACTCTGAAACCCTGAGGAACGATGCTTTAGGGCCGCTTGAAGGCAGACAGGGAGGGAGGGAGAGAGTGTTGCTGAACGTTACTGAAAAAGAAATGAACTGCTGAGAACATTTTGAGTACTTTAATGTGTAATTTCTGCAGGTTGTTATGCATAAGCTATTTCTAAAATGCATTCAGAGCCATTGCCTTCAGTAGCTGCTTACTTCACATCTTATAATGTGGACTGATTACAGTCTGTCCAGTGTAAGTGATCCATACGTATTTCGTACTTACAACAGAACTTCATTGCTCAATTTTTCCCAGTTAGTTAAAATGTGTTGGAATGAAATTGCTGAATTGAATGGATTCGCTTTCAGGCTCCAAGTAAATCTACATTTCATCGAGCTAAACTTTTGTGAACTATGACACGTTCATGCTGCAAGTCGTTTTGATAGCACTAACACGACATGTTCCCAGTTGGCTAGAGCATTAGTGGACAGCCTGCAGCCCTGGCACCACCTATTTTGTGAGGACTCGTGGATTAAATTTGCTGTGCTACTTTCTGCGTGGCTGAGCCTCTCCCGACGGCACGCACGGACATATCCGCAGAGTAATGTTTGCATTATGCGTCGAGGGTTTTGGGTCTGAAAGATTCAAGGAGAATTTGAATCTGAGAATTTGCCACAATACTAATGAGTTATTCTTTAATTAAATGAATCATGACAGTTGCTAAAATTGTTTAGATTACAGCGATCCACCTACACCTGAAGGACGAAGTACCACTCCCATGTACACATTTTAGCCAGAGAAGACAGATGGTCTGAAAGGAGTAAAGGAACTCATCCATGTCAAATTGGAAAATCTTCTTCTATAATCTACAACGCAGTCTTAACATCTCTCCCCAACAAGTCTCACCTCCGTTCACGTCTTGTGACTGGATAAGGGGACATTAGAGCACCACTCATTGGAGAAAGAAGACAGGGCCAAACAGTTTCCCGGTAAAAGGTAAGTATTTGATCGTTGACACACACCAGTCAACAAGCTTCTGATGAGCAACACTCCCTGATGTTCCTACTTAAACTCCAACCTCCCCAGCAGGCTTTTAGAACTGAAGAAGCTGCTTGGATGAGTGGTGAAGCATCTTCAAGATATTCTACAAGTCTAGTTGGCCTTGTTTTCAGATTTTTTTGCATATAAATTTAGATTAAAGATCTTCCCCACCTGCACAGAAACCCAAACACAGAAGCGTAATGAAAGCAACCTCATCTCCAGCAATCCTTTAAAGATGGAAGTGATTACAGGATATTAGCGAATGAAGTGGTCTGTGCACCACAACGCATGTCTGGTTCGAGCAGACAGGTCAAATTAGAGGAACAATTGAATCCATGCACTGACTCACGCACAAGCCCAGACACCGTTATCAAGACGTATCGTCGAATGACGGCCCTGTGCACGTGTATTCTGTGAATCTGAGGCAATGCCACTGACACAGCAGCGACAATGAACACATGCACAGTTGGGCGGCTGCTAACCCTGGTGGCTGATCAGCGACTCACCTTTCACGATGCAGATCAGTTACTTTGACTCCAGTCAGCTCCGCCAGTTCGGCCATGGACCCTATACACACCACCTGAAGAATGCGCACGCACACACACACACACACACACACACACACACACACACACAGGACATCAAGTGTAAGACGCAGCACAAAACCGCCTTTAAAGGGGAACTACAGTTTTTTACAATCTGGACCTTATTTCTGGCATAAAATACGATCGTTTACCCGCCCATATAACGTTTGTGTAATTTGTAGTCCTTTGGGAGATATTTAGATCTGCGCATATCCATATAGTGGGAGTGACTGGGGCACCGAAACGCAGCCTAATTATCTGCTGCAAAACTCGTTAATTTCAACAATATTTTGTTGTCGTACACTAGTGCTATTCCCCGTTGAGTCCGGAGTTACCTGTTGTCATCATTCGGATGATGTCTTCTGACCTGGATGATGATGTCTTACTGCTAGTTTTTTGAAACATGGCTGAATATTTTTCCGATTCTGAGATTGTGGACGAATCATAGCAGTAACAAATTACAGGTTAACAAGCTGACCATCACGGGTGCGTGCGGCGGATGATGATAACAGGTAACTCCAGAATCAACGGGGAATAGCACTAGTGCACGATAACAACATTTGGTTGAAATTAACGAGTTTCGTGGCAGATAATGCGTCATTTAGATGCTGCGTTTCGGTGCCCCAGTCACTCCCACTATATGGACATACGAGGATCTAAAGAGGAGAGGAAATGTTCACTTAAGCGTTATGATGAAATTATTATTTAACATTGCTTTTTTGCAAACACCAAACTGTGGCAGGGGTGTAAGGGGGAGCAGAAGGACACGGTAGGAGGAAAAACATGAATTAATTTAGTCTGTCGCAGAGACATGTGGCTGATATAAACTGGTTTTGTATGTTTTGAGATAATTTTATCATCTTCGAACATTACAAACTGTACAATGAAGGGCATGACAGGAGATATTAGTTCACAGTAACTATGTTATGACTGAGCGGCTAACACAAGCACCCAGATGTTTGTTTCTTTTGTTCCTGGAGCCAACATCTACATCTGTTTGTGACTGGTCTCGGTTTCCTTTGCAGTTTGTTTTCTGGCTGCAGCGTTCATCGCCATCAGTCTGGCTTCTCTCCAAAGAAAGAATCCTGACTTGAAGCCGAACCTCTGATGTCAGCTCCATGACAAAGGCAAAATAAAGGACCTTGTTGTATTAGTAAGTAGGCAAGTTTATTTTATTTTATTTTTTTTAACTTCTAGCTCTAAAAGGAATACTGAATGGCTGTTTTGAACCCTCTCCTGTCCTGGAGCTCTCTCCATAGAGCGACTGCCTGTCAGATATCTCTGATATTTCAGATATATCTTATTTTTCCTCAGTTACCATCACTCTGCCTCTTCACCTTTCATCGGCTTCTCTTTCTTTTGCTGTGTGCAGTTGGGACACAGCAAGAGTTGTTCCACCGTTCATCGTGTCATCGCTGCAAACAAAGTGCTATCCTCTATTAGTCATGCCCTTTCTTTGTGCTGAATTTTGAAGCCTTTATTTTTACAATAGACTTGAACTCGGTGAGAGACAGAATTGCAAAGAGCCAATCTTAATGGTGATGGTGTAATTCTACAACCACTATATTGTGCAACCAACATTTACTTGAATTCACTATAACGGTAGAAAATGTTTAATCTGTACATTTGCACAGTTGCTGGAAATTTTAGTCAAATTAATGAGAAGTTGAGAGACAGAACCAAATAAGTCTCTAAGTTCACCTCCTCAGTTATTAAATGATGCCTCTTCTTAGTCATCTATGATTATACATTCAATGTACTCGTGCTTGTTGCATTACAAACCAAACTTAGAAGTAGGCCTACTTATCTCACTTCCTGAGTAACTTTACCTTAGAAAGTATGGTAAAGTGTGTTATCTGGTCTCCTCAGAGAGTTAACCTGTAGGCTCTGCTCTAGTTTTACCACAGCACCAGGTAACATGGCCCAGATACAGCCTGTTACACCACCATCAGATAAAAAAGTGCACGCAGTAAAAAGAAACATACCCAGAGAGCCAGGGACAGAGACAGATGGGAGTAAAAAAAAAAAAAAAAAGAAGATACAGAGAGAAAGAAATCATACAACCACGAAAGGAAACACAGACAGACACACAATCGTACAGTTTTAGATCTGTGTGCGAGATTTGCCGCTGAGGGCCGTGTGAGGGAGGCACCAGGGAGAGCAAGTGTTCTGGAAACAGTCACAATGCTATTTCCAGCAAGCAGGTCGTTGGCTGTCCCTCTTTCAGCCAGGGGACCAACACTTCATTTTTCAAACGCTCAAACAACCCAATTCTGACATCTCTATTCAGTTCAGTCTACTTCATACAGTCAGCCGAGTTTGCCGACCAACAGCCGCAACAAAAACATTTTACAGTTTGGCTCCGGTCTTAACTGTCTGACCATATTTCCTTCTCCTCTTTTCATTTTTCATGCTCATCGGTCCCATCCTCCTCCACTTATTTTCTGCATCCTCTTTCCTTTAACCCCCGTGAGCCGTTTGTCTTAAAGACCTTTGAAGTCGCCTTAACCAGCGTGAAGAGAAACCAAACACATTTTTGTGTTTATTTGCTGTTTACATTAATGAATCATTCATGTGTTGGGTTTACAGAGGCGCCATACGATGGTGCTTGAGGGGAGTCGACTCTGACTGCTGTACGGAGTCACGCTACATGTTCTGCTTTAACGCCGTGGTCACCTCGCTCTGCCATGCCAGAAAGTCTCTCCTACACAAGCCTCCACACACGCAGAGAAGAGCCAGATATGCTAAATTGTGTGAGTGTCAAAAAGAGGTCAGTGAGAAACAAATTTCACATGTTACAAATTTATGAGAAAACTGGATTTCTGTGCTCTTTCAGAAGACCAGTCTTCCTCAGGAAAGAGACGAGATATTTTCTCCCAAACTCATTCCTATATTAAATAAAAGTGAGCGTTACAGTGAGGTCAACTTTTCAATTACCCCCGTGCTTAGACGAGACTGAGGGGTGACGGCTGTCATCACCACAATCAGCTCCCCAATAGAAGAATAATAAGCATCTTAGTATTTGGTCGTGTTAGCAGCATCTATTAAAGCATAAACAAGTGCTTCTCTCACCTCCTCAAAGTCATCGCTGACCCAGAGAGGGATCGGTGTGCCCCAGTAGCGGTTCCTTGAAATCGCCCAGTCACGTGCGTCTTTCAGCCAGTTGCCGAAACGCTTCTCACCCACAAACTCTGGAACCCTGTAGAGAGGCAGAAAGATTAGTAAACCAAAATAAAGAGCATGATTTCAAGAAGTGGAAGAATTGAGCCTGGATATGCAGCAGAGTGCGTGTCAATTTTTACTTTAAAAGTGATTGTTTAACCATTACAGAGCCACTTTTAGTAGACATCGTTTTAATACAGCAACTCAGTTTGTCCATTTTAATGTTACTACCCTCTTCACAGTTTTAGCATTAGTTTCTGGCTGTCTGTCTGGCTGCATGGGTCTGTTGGTCTAGGTCGAGTAAAACAACACCTTCTCCTTCTTGGGACGCACATTGTTCCAATTCCACTGAATGCTTCAGCTTGAGGTGCAACCACAGGCTTGTCGAGCTGCTAAGTTTAGTTATGATAACTTAATGTGTACCGGCGAAACTCAGATGACTCAAAGTACAGTGGCTCCCCTGAGGGATGCGCCCTCAGCCCCCTGTTCAGTTCATTCCAGTGACTGAACATCACCAACAACCTCAGCGGGCACAACAACGTCACCAGTATAAACAAAGGAGGCCCATCAAAGGCTGTGCTTCATGCGGAGGCTACAGCGAGCCGGCCTGGGTGCTGCAGTCCTCGCATCTTTCCACAGGTGTGTGGCGTCACTGTGTGGTATGGAAACTGCAGACACAAAGGCTTTGTAACGGGTAGGGAAGTCCGCACACAGGATCACCGGTTGCAGCTTTCCAGATATGGAGGACGCCTACAACAGCAGATGCAGGAAGGCAGCCGGAATCATGAAAGACTCTTCCCATCTTGCTCATGGACCGTTATTACCAGACTGTTACCGTTATAATTGCCCAGCACCATGCTGCAAGTATATACCAATAGCTGCAAATCATACGGTTAGATTAATATAAAATAAGGCTACATAAGCAGCATTAACTAGTTACATGGATTAATCCATTTAAATGATGATCCATGAAGAAGTTTGTGACGCTTACTGACCTTTATGACTTTCCTAGCAATAGGAGCTATAAATGTCAGTGTTTGCTATAAATCTAATGACTGCAGTCCCAGCTTTAGTTCATATGTATAATGTCTCTGGACATCCCAGATATAAAAAAAAAGGTTAATAACTAACGCTTTAGCCTACAGCTGGCAAGATACTTCAGAGTTTTGTAAATTAAATTTACTTCTTATTATCTTCCAAGGCCTCTTACAAGGAGACTGCACATATTGCTTTTCGTGACTCAGACTTGCACAAAGCCAGTGTATTCATTTGCAATACATTTCATACAAAAATAATAATATTCCTTTATTTATCTGGCTTCTCTTCCTCTGGAAACGCTGCCTATGAAGCTCGACCGCAAAGGTTAACATTCCCTCCAAGGCATCTTTCTCTTTTGTACCTTTTCTCCTCTCTCGGACGATTTCTGGCATTAATCCACTATCTCACAATCTCTTCCTCTTTCTCTCATTTTTTTTTTGCTGCCCCCCTCTCTTGGTGTGCCAGGCCGTGTTGCTCAGGAGAACAGAGCGGGGGGGGGGCGGGGGTATAAATCGCTATCAGGATCCATGCACTAAGCAAAGACTTCATCAATTCCCATTTGTGGGAGGCATTTCTATTTAGGCCCCTAATATATCAATTTAATGATTTTTTCTTTCTTTTCTTCTGCTGCTCGCCACCAACCCTCCATCCCTTACCCTCCTTCTCTGAGTACATGCTAAATGTAGAATTTAAAGTGTGCTGTCTTGTGCGCGGGACGCAGACGTTATTTAACATGTACGGGCTTCTATTATAAGTCACAGACGATGGGGATGAATTTAAGTGAGACAGAGGGGCAGAGGTTGTGGTCAGTGAAGGGGACTGAATAAGAGAGTGCACGATAAGGAAAAAAGTAAAGGAGGAGTAGTGTTGAAGGACAAGGTGCAAATAACCGGACAGTTCTCTGACACCAACCGTCCTATCATACCATAGCAACTCTAACTACGCGGGGCAGGTCTGTCAGGTTTTGATTTATGTGCTTGTTGAGTAATGACGTGTTCAGAGTCCTGGTGAAAAAAAGAACCGGCGACAAGTCATTTGCAATGGAAGCCAGTGATACAAAGCTACAAACTGACGTCTGATCATTGTCGCTGTGTGACGATGATCTGGTCTCACGGGGTGAAGCGACAACCAGTCGTGTGCGTTCGTTCCGTAAACGTCTGATAAAGTGACGCTTGTAGTTTTAACTGTGGTTTTTAAACACTTCATATGTGACTCTGTGCCAGATTAATGGTGGTTTCATCCCACATCAAAACCAAAAATGGAGCAAAGATGTTTTGAAATGTATATTAAAGCGGATTAAAGCTAGGTTTATGTGGTCTAACATAAGAGGCAAATGTTAGCATGTGCAGGTAACTAACTGGCTTACTACCTACCTACAGTTGTATGTATGTAATTCACTTTCATACTAACTACATTAGCATCTAGGGTTGTACTATACGCAACAAAAAAATCCCCCAAAAAACGTCACATATGCACTGTGTAGCATGTGGAGGTTAGCGCTGGATCCAAACATACTGTCTCTATCCTAGAAAGCACATATCAATTTTCCACCTTGCTCAAGTTATGTTAGAATGAAATCATAGGCAATTTTTCTTCATCAGATGGAAATGGCATTGTTAACCAACTACTGGAGCTAGCGTAAGTTACAGCTAACGAAATCTGGCTGTTAGTTAAGCCAACGAATAGACGCTAGCAAGAAATGACAGAGGTCGATAAACCAAATACAAAAAAGTGGCAATTGGCAGAGCTTAGAAAATGGAGAAAATGGTCTAATTTGACAGATTGTTGCTTTAGAAAAGTTCAATCACTATGTGTTGTATCCTTCATTAAGAAATAAAGTGCTGAAGTCGTGTGACAGAGGCCGAGGTGTTGCACCACAGGCCTAAGAAGATGCCAGCTCCCCGTTGAGCACTCATTAATTCAGCCGTTAATTTATTCCGTCAGACAAGCACCTGGAGAAATCAGACCGAACTCTCTCAATAGATACTTAGCCTGAGTCTGCACTGCACCATCTCCAGTATAGACCGAAAAATAAAATCAACAGATCACTTTGAGAATGCGGTAACGAGCCCTTCAGCAGTCTGCTTTCTGAAGGGCTTCGTTAACGTCTCTCATCAGCGAACATGAACTTCATATGGAGACACAGAATTCTACAAGGATTTTACTTAACTCATTAGGAAGCTGATGAGATGGCAACCCTGAACTAAATTTTAGCTTCATGACGGTTAAGGCGTTTGGCATTTGTGTTCAGTTGTTTAACCGTGTTCAATCGACATCATTACTATCATTTTGACCATCCTATTCTAGTCATTGGACTAGTTTAACAGCACCACAAACTACATCCTCCAAAATGATCATACAGTTGAATTACTGCCTTTGTGATGCCGTTTCAACATAAACTCAACAGTCACGAAGCAAGAATTAGTGTAGGATTGTTCTTGTTCCAATGTTTTGGCAAGTGAGTGCATTTAGTTATTTTTTTTTGTCATACTCAAGCTAAAGAAGCAGTTTAATGATGTGATGTTGGGACCTTGCAGGGGCAGGTTGTCTTGGCCCTTTTTTTATTTTTTTTTTCCAGGTGCATCTAGATCAGGCATGTCCAAAGTCCGGCCTGGGTGCCAATTGTTGCCCGCGGTCAAATTTTATATGGCCCGTAGCCTCTGTCATAAAATGCATCACTTGTGACCCGCCAGCATTTGTGACGTGTATACGTAAAAAAAAAACAAAAAAAACCAAACAATTTTATGTTTCACCAGAAGGTGGCAGCAACGCTGTCTAGCTGCCCTCTGGCGCTGTACGCCCATGACCCCACGACCCCTCCTGACCAATTTCTAAAATGGCGAGTGTAAATAAGAAAAGGAAAGTTGAATGCGAGGGCCGCCGTTTTCAGGACAGGTTGAAATTGCAGTATTTTTTCACCGAAATACGGAACAACTGCGTTTGCCTGATTTGCCAAGAGACTGTGGCCGTTTTTAAGGAATTCAATGTCAAGCGACACTACCAGTCGAAACATGCTAATGGCTACGACAGGCTAACGGGGAGCGACCGCAGCGAAAAACTGAAGCAACTCGAAGCTGTTTTAACGTCACAGCAGCGCTTTTTCACAAGAGCCCGTGAGTCAAATGAAAATGCCACAAAGGCTAGCTACGAGGTGGCGACGTTAATTGCAAAGCACTGCAAATCTTTTGCCGAGGGTGAATTCATCAAAGACTGTGCTATGAAAATGGTTGAGAATATCTGCCCTGAGAAGAAGCAAGAGTTTGCCAACATTTGCCTGGCTTGTAACACGGTGGTGCGGTGAATTGAAGATATTTCAGCAGGTATTAAGAGACAGATGGAGGACAAAGGAGTGAATTTTGACTTCTTTTCAATAGCCTGTGATGAAAGCACGGACGCATCTGACACCGCTCAGTTGCTTATATTTGTGAGAGGGGTGGATGAGGAGATGAACGTGACTGAAGAGCTACTTGACCTCCAGAGCCTTATGGACAAAACAAGAGGAACGGATTTATTTGTTTCTGTTTGTTCCGCTGTGGATGACATGAAACTACCCTGGAAAAAGATGACTGGGATTATTACTGATGGTGCACCTGCCATGGCTGGCGAACGAAGTGGATTATCAACCCTAATCTGTAACAAGGTGAGCGAAGAAGGAGGCAAAGCCATTGAACTCCATTGTATCATACATCAACAAGTGCTCTGCACTAAACATCTCAAATATGACCATGTCATGAAACCGGTGATAAAGACTATTCATTTTATTCGCTCTAAAGCCCTGTCCCATCGCCAGTTTAAACAGTTTCTACTCGACATCCAGACTGAATATGGAGATGTTTTATATCACACCGATATAAGATGGCTCAGTCGGGGGTCTTCGTTGCAGCGTTTCTTCTCTCTCAGGAGGGAAATCGGACAATTCTTGGCAGAGAAGGGACAACCGATGTCAGAACTATCTGATCCTATTTGGCTGGCTGATTTGGGGTTTTTAGTTGGTATAACAAAGTATCTGAATAAATTGAACACGAGTCTTCAGGGGCAAGATGCAGCGGTGAACCAGCTGGATTCACACATCAAAGCATTTGAAGCAAAGCTGCAGCTTTTCCAAAGGCACTTGTCACAAACAGACCCCAATACCATACATTTCTCAGCACTGCAGGAAATAATGAACAGTTTTCCACAAGACAATATCCGTGCGCAAACAGGGGGGTATGCAGCAGACATCGCGTCTCTGGCTGGAGGGTTTCAACGGCACTTTCAAGATTTTGCAGCTATTGAAAAAGAGGTCAAGCTTTTCTCCTCTCCATTCTCCATTGACCCCGATGATGCTCCAGAACAGCTGCAGCTCGAGCTCATTGAGCTGCAGTGTGACAGCGAGTTGCGCAGTCGTCACCAGCAGCTCTCTCTTGTGAACTTTTACCGTCAACTGGAAAAAGGCAGGTTTCAAGAGATTCGAACATTTGCGAAGAAAATTCTGAGCTTGTTTGGCTCAACATATCTGTGTGAGAAAACATTCTCTGTTATGAACTTTAACAAGAACTGCGCGAGGACAAGACTGAGTGACTCTCACTTGCGTGACATTTTGCGCATCAAAACCACTGCCCTTCAACCAGAACTAGCCTATGTGCTGCAGTCCAGATCTCAGTACCACCCTTCACGTTAGTGCAGGCAAGTTGTTTGTTTTGGTAATCTGAAATGAATAAAATGTAAAATATCAGCTAATTTGATTTGTTTTGTGTTGGTCAAAATCAGTTATAAATATATTTGGACTATATTTGCACTTCTTAATAAGATGAATGTTGGTGTTATGTTCCTGTTCATATGTCTTGAGCTTAAAAGTTGACAGATAACATTAATTACCAATAATATGTAATGTAATATGTAGTGTTGACCCTACATATATTTCATCTTCCTAATTTATTTTTTTTCCTCAGTTCAGCTTATTTCATCTTATATGGCCTTCAGATATTAAAGGCACAGAGACTTTGGTAAGACCTGTATAGATTTGTCATACATGTATGAAATGGAAAAGTATGTTGTTTGCAATAAAATTTCCATAATTAATTAAATAATTAATTTGCATTTAATTTGAATGGTTCAAAGAATGTCAGGCAGAATGGTTGGCCCTCACGCATGTTCACCTCATCAAATCTGGCCCTCTTTGAAAAAAGTTTGGACACCCCTGTGCTAATGGCTACGACAGGCTAACGGGGAGCGACCGCAGCGAAAAACTGAAGCAACTCGAAGCTGTTTTAACGTCACAGCAGCGCTTTTTCACAAGAGCCCGTGAGTCAAATGAAAATGCCACAAAGGCTAGCTACGAGGTGGCGACGTTAATTGCAAAGCACTGCAAATCTTTTCCCGAGGGTGAATTCATCAAAGACTGTGCTATGAAAATGGTTGAGAATATCTGCCCTGAGAAGAAGCAAGAGTTTGCCAACATTTGCCTGGCTTGTAACACGTTGGTGCGGTGAATTGAAGATATTTCAGAAGATATTAAGAGACAAAGGAGTGAATTTTGACTTCTTTTCAATAGCCTGTGATGAAAGCACGGACGCATCTGACACCGCTCAGTTGCTTATATTTGTGAGAGGGGTGGATGAGGAGATGAACGTGACTGAAGAGCTACTTGACCTCCAGAGCCTTATGGACAAAACAAGAGGAACGGATTTATTTGTTTCTGTTTGTTCCGCTGTGGATGACATGAAACTACCCTGGAAAAAGATGACTGGGATTATTACTGATGGTGCACCTGCCATGGCTGGCGAACGAAGTGGATTATCAACCCTAATCTGTAACAAGGTGAGCGAAGAAGGAGGCAAAGCCATTGAACTCCATTGTATCATACATCAACAAGTGCTCTGCACTAAACATCTCAAATATGACCATGTCATGAAACCGGTGATAAAGACTATTCATTTTATTCGCTCTAAAGCCCTGTCCCACCGCCAGTTTAAACAGTTTCTACTCAACATCCAGGCTGAATATGGAGATGTTTTATATCACACCGATATAAGATGGCTCCATAATTAATTAAATAATTAATTTGCATTTAATTTGAATGGTTCAAAGAATGTCAGGCAGAATGGTTGGCCCTCACGCATGTTCACCTCATCAAATCTGGCCCTCTTTGAAAAAAGTTTGGACACCCCTGATCTAGATTAAACTGATGGATTCTGTGCTCAGTATCTGATTGAGTCAACTGGATGGTCATTTTGGAGGAGTGTGATGTGGTTGAACCATACTATCTTGACAAGTGTCATCACTTTTTGATTTATACCAGCGAAGGAAAGGGAAATAAAGACTTCTATTAGACATAAGCATATGTAGCTGTGTGCACCAAATAAACACAACTAAGTGTATATAGGCCTTAAACAGAGACCTTTAAAGCAGTGTGTGTGCGTTTGAGTCTGTCTCTGCGTACATGTGTGTCTGTGCGTCTTCACCTTCCTAGCGGCTAGTCATTCATCTCGGTCTGACAGTCCCATTACCAGAGGCAGCTACTGTGGCTCAGAAAAGAGCACTGGGAGCACCGGGGGTAATACCACTTAGCAAAGCCATCATGCTGACGCTTACTTTTTGTTCATGTTCTGCCATTACAATTAGCATCATGCAAATTATTTTTTTTCCCTTCTATAAAACACCAGTCCCACGTGTGTCATTACCTTGATGGGGATTTTATGCAATGAAAATAAAGTCACTGCAACGACTTGCTGAATCCAATTCCGTCCCATTTTAAGTCACTACATCTAGTGATAGCTGTCCCGCAGAGACAGGCTAACAACGTGATGTACTAGTGGTACTAGGGCAGAGTCGTGGCTGTAATTGTTTTGGGACTGCATCCGCTGTCCGTCTTTGCTCCAAGTATTTAAGACTGAGATGATCATAGCTGCCACTTTACTGTCACTTAGCTCCGAGCTAGTTATCACTTGTTTCAGAAAGCAACTCACCAGTAGCATTTTTCATTGTTGCCCAGTAGATTCTCCACCATTTGCTCCACTCGGACAAACCAGCTGGGGACAGCTTTGTAGATGAGGGGTGTGTCAGACCTGAAAATAGAACACAGTACATTAAACATAAGGCTGCAATATATTGGCTTTATGTATAAAAAAAATAAAAATAAATCTGATTTATTAATAATATATGAATATTCATTCATAAAGCAAGCCATATATTTGGCTTGCTTTATGAGCCAAATATATGGCTTCCCCCCTCTTCTTGTGAGTATCTCTGGCCTGGAGTGGTGTGTTTCCTGTGGAGCTCTATACTACATCTGTTGTCGTGGTCTCATCAGCCTGCCCAGTCTTCATGGAATCCTGCAGTTATCCACTCCTACCTGAATGAACAATTCTCCAACCTGCCTATGATTCCTCTTACATTTTCAAACTGTCATGTAACATCATCAGTTTGTATCGTAAGATTCCACATGTACGCTTTAGTCAGATATGTGTATCTATGACAGATGTATGTTTATCTTGCTGTTCTCTTCTCTCTTTGCTGTTCTCTTCTCTCTTTCTTCTGTCTGTACCCGGCTGGCCTTAGGCAGATGGGTCCCTCCATATGAGCTGGGTTCTGCTCGAGGTTTCTTCCTGTTAAAAGGGAGTTTTTCCTTGCCACCGTTGCCTTCAGGCTTGCTCTGGGGGTTTCAGGCCGGGTTTTTGTAAAGCGTCTTGAGACGATTTGTATTGTTATTGACGCTATATAAATAAAATTGAATTGAATTGAATTGAATTAAAGGATTTGGATCTTGAAATATAAAACCTTTTACAGTGTAGTGTTCTTATTTATATTGTATCTATCATTAAATTATATTGAATTCCTTTATAAAAAAAATAAATAAATATGCAGTATAGGTACAGAATATAACCGATATATTCGAATCTCATTCTCAAGTATTGTACTTGATCACTATCTACCTGTTGTGTTTTCGGTAGCATTGCAATTTTTCGTGTTTGCGTTTTCTTTTTCCAGTTTCAAAAATGTCTCTCCGTCCTGCCTTAGAGGTGATGAGTGGTTAAAAACTATTTCATCTCTACAAACCTGCGTCTTCTAATGGCTACGAGAACATGTCTCTGTATTTTTACTGAGGTTAATTATTTCTGCTCAGGCCTGTCTCTAAGTGAGGGACTGATTTAGTCTGCTCAAGTTTCTGATTACATGATGTGGACTTCTGAGCAGTTACAGTGTATGGGAGTGATCCTGGGCAGACACCACAAAACCTCTGCTGACTGCATCTGAATGAAGAAGAATCTCGCATGTCTACAGGAGCGTTTGCATTTCTCACCTCCAGCAGTAGGGGTAATTATGTTTGAATGTGCTGGAATTGACGAGACGACCCTTCTCCTTCAGCCACTTGATGATGTTCTTGTCAGCATCCTATAACAAAACACAAATCATGTTTTACAAATGCAGCACAACCTAATATCAGGCAGAGAAGCCATGTTTCAGCGTCCTCTATGGTTAAAGTTCCACATGGCTGGACGTGGATCATGACACTCGGCATATTTTTCTCATCATCTCTTAATGGAAGCCGCCGATGCGACAGTCTTTTCACTGTCGAGAGCAGCAAACGCTTACTCGTGTCAAAATCTTTAATTCCACATTTGTTTTTGTCACTTCTATTTATGCTTTGTCAGTTTTTTCCATTAAAAAGTAAAAGAAAAATCTCATTGTCAACACATTCTCAAAACATCAGCAACAACAACTTCACATCACACCATTTTATGCATCTTAGAAATGAACCGAACAGCTGTTAAATACAGACATTTGTTGGTAGTTATCACAAATGAATACTTAATGTATTAGTGTTTTACATTCAATCATACTATACCATCCCGTATCAGTATATTAATTAAAGAACAGTGGTCTAAGACTTACATTTATAATGTGAATATACACTCACTTGCCAGTTCTTTAGGTACACTAGTAAAAACAAATGCACTCTAATATGACAGTCCTGCACTAAATTATCATGTTCGGTTTATGCTGAAATAGTGTAGGAAAGGTGGTGATTCAACCAGGGGTCGCGTTAACCGAATATTTTCCGTCATTGACCATTTATTTATTTATTTATTTTTTTTAAACTGTGACGGAAAAATCTGAAGGCCATCTGTCATTTTGACAGATTGCAATTCACACCCCCGACCACTTGGTGGCGAGTGATGTTATTAATTGGCTCTTGTCTCTAATCGCAGTTTGCGTTCCAAACATCATGGAACTTTTGTCAGTGCACGATTTCCTGGTACACCGATTATACTGATGCACACGTCAGAGCTCGGCTAACCATATACGTATATACGTATATATGTATATGTCTATGTCTATGGGGCTAACGGCTACCAAAATGGAAGAATCGGATGAAAGCACGTTGCTAGGACTGATGGAAGGCAAATTTTATTTTAAAAAAGTACTACTAATTTAAAAAACTAGAGTTTGCATACCACCGAAGCACTTCAACCCTACGGTACCATCTTTTTTTTTTAAGATGGTACTGCTCAACCATTTAAAGTCAATACTGTTCTGAAAAAGTACTTAAAGTTAAAGAAAATTTTATGAAAATTAAATGCTATTGAATATGTGATTATTATCATTTTAAAAAATTAAAGTGACGGGTAAAAATAGATCATAACGGGATTTTTATGACCCTGTCAGGCAAAACGACAGACAACGAAAAAGTCTAGCGCAACCTCTGGATTCAATTGTATATAGTATATAGTTTGTGGTGCTGTTGAAACAGATTAAATTATACACAGAAGTGTTCTTGTTTTTTAGCAGAGGCCACTGAGTAAAATGGGTTTGTCAAAATAACAGAAACGTGTTATTTTAAACAAATGTCTTTTAGTGATTTAGTATTTTATTATTTTATCTGTTGTTGTTATTGTTTGTTGCTGTAAGGTGTCCTTGAGTGCCATGAAAGGCGCCCCAAATAAAATGTATTATTATTATTATTATTATTATTAGAATAACCTTCACGAACCTTGGACTTTAGGTGCAGTACTGAGATTGCATTTATTCTCACTAGTGTCCCTAATGACCTTGCAAGTGAGTGAATAATGTAACTGCAACATGTTATAGGATGTTTCCCCAGCATCCTATATGCCTTCGTTGTATCTATAGTGTATAGTGACTTCTTTGCAGAGTTTTTCCACCAGGAGTTAATTTTGCTATGCCTTGAAGGAAATAATCTAGACATAGCCACCCAAATGTTCAGATTCACAGAGCTTTTTATTTCATTCCTCTGTTTATTTACACGATAAAGCAATAAAGTAAAATGCTAAAAATATTGAAATTTACTGATCAGGTTAGAAGAGAAGACAGGTAAAGAGTGGAGGGGTAAGAAAAAGGACAACAGGTCTTTGTAGAAAAATCATCACTGCATCATTTTGTATGCACTCACTTAAATCTTTATTAAGTAACAGTTGGTCAACATTAGTGTGAAAGGTCAACAGTTAACTTTAAGAATAAACTGGGGTTACTATAAGGACCAACCATAACACAAAGGCTGTATGTACTGCTTTGTGAAGGCAGCGGGACCCGGAACGTGATGCAAGGAAAGCAGTGAAGACGAAATGTGAGCCGCTGTAGCAAAGACAAGCGACAGAGGTATAACGGTGGGGCTGACTTGGCAGGGAAAGAGGGGAGGTAAATTTAGCGAGAGCGCTGGAGGAGTAAAAGAAAGGGAAGAAACGAAGAAAAAATTAGGCCTGCCAAAAAAAACAGAAATGGAAAGGGTACTGGAGATAGTGAAAGGCAATGAAATGAAAGGACATTTGTTTTAGAAACTGATGTCAAAGTACGCAGTTAGGGGGGCTGGAAAGGACTGGGAGGCAAGAAAATGTTGAAAGACAATGGTGGTAAGATAAACAGCAGGGATAAGAAGGGCTTGGTATTAAACCTCAATAAACCTTTGGTACCAAGAGAAGTACGTCTGCAGCACTGTCAGAAAGTATCAAGGAATTAGATTGGGGTTATAATATTTTCTTTCTGATCACATACTTCCTGATGGTTTAAATGGAAATTTAGGGAAAGTGTTCGTCCAGCAAATGTATTTTTAAGTAATGTATCAAGAGATGCCGTTCAGTCATCTGTACTTGGGTGTAATTTGGTACCAAAATATATCCAGGCCCTAGAAGTAAGGAAAAGAAAGGAAAGAATTTGAGTCTTTTTAACTAGTATGAGCTGATGTCTCCACTCCAGGATGCTCTGCAGGTCTTCCTTGTGGATATTTTTTACTTGCCGCCGCTCTCAACCAGGATATTTAGGCGTCTTTGGCAATTCCAAGCCTCTGCTCTTCCCCTTCCAGCAGCTTCCTATAGGTTGCGATCTCGGCATCCAGCTTGAGCTTAATGTGCAGCAGTTCCTGGTAGTCTTGGAGGTACTTGGTCATCTCCAGTTTGGTTTCACAGAGCTGAGCCTCTAACTGAGCGATGATACTCTCTAGGTTGCCCACCTTATCCACATGGGACAACTCCATGTCTTCCAGCTGCTGCTCCAGGGCGACATTGCGAGCCCTCAGACCGTCAATCTGATTCTGCAGGTCTGTCACCTGGTTGTGGAAAGTCGTGATCTCGTCTTTCATGGTCTTCATATGTTCTTCATTTTTGCCAGCGTGCTCTTTGAGAGTGTCAAACTTGCTTTTGTACCACTTCTCAGCTTCCTGGACATTGCGAGCAGCAACAGCTTCTATCTCTGCACGCATGTTGCGCAGATAAGCAGCCAGGTCAGGACGATCGCCATCCAGCTCAGCAGTGACCTTTGAGTCCTCAATCTGCTTCATGAGGTCTTCCACCTCTTCATCATGCAGCTTCTTGAGAAACTCAATCTCAGCCACCAGTTGCTCAATACGCTTCTCCAGCTCAGCTTTCTGCAGTGTGGCGTTGTCGACATCCTGGCGAAACTCCCTCAGAATCATCTCTGCTTCCTCCTTGAGTGTCAGCTCCTCCTCCAGCTTTAGTCTCCACACTTCTACCTCTTCTTCGATGTAGCCACGTTCAATGTCAGCTGCTCCTTTCTCATTAGTCAGGGTCTCAATCAGCTCCCGCACCTCTTTAAACTTAAGCTCATATTCTTCTCCGATGCCTGTGGGGCCACCCTTGTAGCGACTCTGCAGTGCTGCCAGCTCAGCTTGAAGAGAAGCATTCCTCTGCTCCAGTGCCTGGACCTTCTCAATGTATCCTGCAAACTTGACATTCAGTTCCTGCATCTCCTCCTTCTCGTTGGCATGTTGCTGGTGTATCTCTGTGCCCAATTCGATGGCAGTGCCACGATAACCTGACCGTCCACGGCTGTCATATGAGGATCCACGGCACCGGGAAGGCGAGGGGCTCTGAACCCTCACTCTGCCGCCAGAGCTGCTAACTTGCAGGCTCTTCTGGGTATAAGAAGCAGCTCTCATTTTGGGTTTGTTTTTCAGTTTACAGAGAAACAGCTGCACTCTCGGCTTCTCGTGTAGCCCAAGTTGTGACTGACGCCCGCTCAGATCCCCTCTGAGTTTTTATGCGGCAATAAAGAATTTCTCAGACGGCCTTGAAACTTGCGCTACGTTTTAACACTTCAGAAGCAGATTATGACAGAGTTTCAGAGAACTGTGGCTGCACGCTCTTTATTAGCTAACGCTATACTGTTAGTGGCCCGGCAGGTCAAGTCCACTCCCCAGCCCTTGCACCAGGATGTGAAATAGTGACCAGAACATGTATGCCTGTTATATTTAAGTCGCTATCTACTTAGGATGCTTATGAAGTTGGGTGTGACAGAATGGAAGACGGTATCCAGTATACTGGTAAACAATGACACTGTGCTTTGGCAGCACATTTTCCAACATGTCTTTGTGAAACAGCTCTGATGTGGATTCCCTCAACCCAGTATCACCGGATTTTCCGGCTGAAGTATGATTTAAATTTAAATTTGACAGAACAGGATTACAATCTTATATTCGCTTCTTATGTACTGCATACTTCTATTAAAAAAAAACTTCAGTAAAGCAGAAAGGGCACATTTCATGCAACTATTTGGAATGAAAGAGGAAAAAAATAATAATGAAACGATCCATTTTCAAGATACAAACGGAGGAAACGGGAGAGCAGTCGGGGAAAATGATGTTAACAGAAAATGAAATGTGGAATTAAACCAGCTATCAATATTATTGAGACATTTATCCTGCATATTATACCAGTGGCTCTTACCGGGGCTAGAAAGCCTGAAATCTAATCTACATGTAAATGCATGATGTGTCACTCACTTTGACATACTGTCCCGCAAAGTCAGTGACCTCTGATGTGAAGCAGCCCGAGGCGTCCACAGGGCAGATAGGAGCCTGGTCCTTCTCGATGATTTTGTATTCAGTGCACACCCTGTAATCATCCTGCATAGAGAGAATAGCACAGTTTAGAGAGTGTTTTATTATCCAGTCAATATATCTTGCTTAGTTACTTTAGTCACCAGTGGAGAAACACAGGAAGTGCCTAGGAGGACCTCAGCTTATGAGATGCTCACTCAATTAGGTGAACTACAGGGGCACCTCTGATGATATATGTTTGTTTAATTCAACGGCACAAGTATCTAAAGTCATGACCGTATACCCCAGGACCTGTCACCAGTTTCACCAGTTTCAAAATATGTTATGACTCCATATTAAATTCCTTGTTGGGATGGATACTTTCTGCGGTGTTCAAACAAGCATTACTGGTATGTGACAGCTATCTGCGCAGCGTCCAGCTGTAAATGTAATTTGTATTCAAACACCCTGTCAAGATCCATGATACATGGCTCACAGGGCCCTTTCACAACTAGTCGTAACAAAAATAAATTTAGGAAAATGTAGTTTGGCAGTGCTTTTCCTATTTCTGTATGTCGTCAAAGGAAATGCAATCGTGTTTAAGATATACGACCACTAAATATGTGATCCGTTCACCACATAAAATTTTAAATGCTAATGAAGGTAAGATGCTGACATAAAGGATTCAGTTAACAGCTCTGTAGGGACTGAACTGCAGTGAAACAAGCAGGGAGCGCTGCAGAGAAAGGCCGTGGGTATTCGCAGCTGGCTACAGCCACAGGGACATCCATCTGCCTCTGACAAGGGCATCTAATCTATTAGCAATGACCCAGTACCTCTGATGGCACTACTACACTGGTCTCTACACTTAGGTAGCATTCAAAATAGATATTTAATAAAGCACTCTTCAATCAGAATACAAATCAAAGTAAAAAGAGTGCACAAAATATATAAAGTATTCATGATGTTTAAAGTATTTTAAAACTGTCAGACACAAGATAAAGTATTCTACATTTATTCAATAAAAACTGACTAGACACGCTAAATTGGTATCACATACAGAATATAAAGACAAGAGGGTTAATTTGACTCGTTATGAATTTGTTTTAGGTTTAGTGGATGACCTTTTTCAAAGGCATGTAGGCATATTACAAGACAATAAAACTGAATTACTCAGAAAACAAGCATGCTAGAGGTACTGTTTCAGCTACATTAGGTCCATTTTTCAACTTTTATACCAGATTGCACACAGGAACTGTTGTATAATGCACTGTAATTAAAGGAGGAGAGTGGGTGTAGTGGGCCTGATGGGTGGCAGGTGGAGCCACATTATAGTGACAGAGAGAATCAGGACAAACAGCTGGAGCTACACCCAGAACAAATGGGCGTCCATTCTTCCCTCCTAGGCAGTAAACAATTATAGCACATGAACTCAGTATAAAGTATCTTTGTAATTCTAAATATTCTAATACTCTTGCATTGTCATACCTCCAAGTTAATACTTGAGCTGCTGAATGTGTATTCTGAATGCCGTAACAACTTTATGAAGTGACAGCATCTCAGTGCTGTGCTGACTGTTTATTTCACTGGCCCCAAATGACCAATTAAAGCAAGATTTGGGATTTTCACGTCACCGTACCCTACATTTCTGTACCTTGTGTAATGTGGAATATTAGTGCACAATAAACCACACTGTGCTGCAAAGTACTCCTAGAATAGAGATCAAAGAACAGCAAAGCGAGGAAAGGAAAAATGTAAAAGAGATCACACTCACAGCTCCAAAGTAAGGTGCCTGGTGGACCACTCCTGTGCCCTCTTCCTCCTTGACGTAGTTATCCAACAACACCTGGAAGGCTCCTTTCTCCTCACACTGAGGTCAAACAGAATGAGGAGAATTGGATCAAGACAGAGTGAGGTGCCAATTTGTGGTCAGACGGGTAATTAAAGAGAGACATAGATTTGCCAATTTGTAAAGCCGGGAAACAGCCACGAACAAAAATACTGTCTACAAACCTTGACAAAGTACTGGAAAAGAGGCTTGTATTTTTTCCCTTTCAGCGTCTTGCCAGGAAACCTAAAACCACATTAAAACGCAGTTAAAAACCTGTATAGAAAACCTGTAAAGAAAAACAAAAAGAAGGAGTTTAATATGATGCTTGATCTTCTCACTAAGATCTTTCTATATGATGTCCTTTGACTGTCCAGCTGCCAAAATACCAGATTAGAGAAGGAATGAACTGAACAACATATTGATGTTGATGTCAGGGTTACCTATATAAGGTATTGTCATTGTTCAGAGTAGAGGTACAGAGCCAATTAAATAAAGTTAGCATCTAACAAGAAGTGCAAAGGAAGTATTATTTACATAAAGTGCTGGTATGTACAGAACTGCCAGTACTAGAGGAGATACAAAAATTTGTATGACTCGTCTTCGGCAAAATTTCGGCAAAAGATTCCAACTCATGCATATGGTCTAAAACTTTTGGTAATGACCAGGGGTCAGGTTTGGCCCTCTAGGAGGAGACCCTCTTAAAGACCCAGAATTCACTGGAGGGCTTACATATCTCAACTGGCCTATGAACACCAAGGGATGTCTCATGAGGAACTGGCGTTGCCAAGGAAAGGGACATCTGAATACCACTGTTAGCGTGTTGCCACCATGATGGATGATAACTAATCTCATAGCAATAGAGATTGTTGTTGTTGCGGCTCTTTCAATTCAGAATCCAAAATTTCACTCTTATGATCCCTGTAACCACAAACCTGCCAGAACAGCTTCAATCCCCACAGGAAAACAGGAGGGCTATGATTCCTCTTTAAACATTCCCAACGTTAAATATTTTTACTCGGTAAGGACAAAAACTGCCTCTGCATCTTCTGAAATCTCTATTTAAGGGTTATGTTTGTGTTGGCAGCAGAGTCAGTCGTGATACACTGTTTTTGTAATCATCGTTCAAATAAAGACATCTGTGCTTCTGTGTATGGGTACTTAGTCCTTGTGGGAGAAGAGGAGGCTCCTATCCAGGGTTCAACACGGCTTCTTTATCGCCAGTTTTATCCAATATATGGCTTAACGTGGGATAAATCCTGCCTATAAAATGTGCTCCGCCAGCTTTCAGTACACTCTGCATATTCCATTATTCACTCAGGTGTTTTCTTCATCTCGCTTTCCCTGCCGTGTACTGCACTCTCCCTGCGCTCCAGAATCATCTATCCGTGCTGGGAAACTGGGAATTTCATTAACTTTTCCAAAGCATAAAACAACACTCAACACGTTCTGCCGTCAGCAACTTTATCTTTATCTCCATTAACTCTGGAAGACAAAGTATAACTCTCTTAAAAGACAGAAGGTGGATTAGTATTAGTATAATATACCACCTAGTCTAATTATGCATCATTATATGTAGACAGCTACTGTTAAAGTGCAGTTCATCTGTTTAGATGGTGACACATTTTTGATATACACTGATATCCTATGGGTTAAGGGGAAGGGCCTCTGTGGATCACCCCACAGATACTTGATCAGTTTGGGATCTAGTGAATTTGGAGGCCAGGTCAACACATTGTGATGTTCTTCATGTTTTCTGAGTTGTTCCTAAACCGTTTTTGTGTGTGTGTGCCAGCAGGCTGCATCCTGCTGGGGATGGCTGCTGCCATCAAGGAGTGTCATTGCTATGGGGTGGGGGTGCCTGGTCTGGTCTAGGTGGGTGGTACATGTCTAAGTAACATCCACATAAATGTCTGGTCCAAACGTTTCCCAGCAGAACATTGAATTGTCACAAGATGGTCAATGATATTTACTTCACCTGTCATAATGTTGTGGCTGATCGGTGCATAGAGCTATATTTATATAATATATATCTGATATGGGCTTAAAATGTTGACTCTCATCTTTAATTAAATGGTATTTATGTGCAAACTGGAGAAAGATGTAGGAACTACGATCGTGTTTGTGCACAGACCTCTACTTTAAGGGCTCGAAAGATTAATGGACGAGAGCGGGATATTACTTCATTATTTCTTTATCAATTAGGCGAGTAATAAGACAGGAGTTAGTTTCAAGCCAAGAGAGAAAATATCAAAACCTGGCTCAGTATCCCAGATTAAATGGACCTAGCTACATATAAACCTTTTCATTTAGAAATTGACTTAATTTGGATAAATATCAATGCCAGAAGAAAACCACTGAACACTTAAGCAACACAACAATAATACAACAAGAGTGGGTCGTATTAGCTTCACTGCTACTTAGTCATTAGTCAAGTACAACAGAAAGCTGACACAAGACAAATAACATAGTACAAAGAGATCATGCTTTTGCATGTTGGGCTGTCCCAGACACTGCCTGTTTTTAAATTCCACCTTAAAACTAATTGTTGTTAAGCATTTAATTCAGATTGACAGATTTTCTTTTATTGTGTATTTCATTTCTTATTCTTTTTGTCTGTGTTGAGAGTCTAAATTTGAGTTATTAGTGGATGATTATGGTCGTGTTTCATCCAACCTAATTAACTGTCCTTTATATTATGGTTCATATTTAGTTAGTATCATATTTAGTTATGTGATAGCATAATATGTTGGAAACCTCCGTGAGGTTGCTGATGATTTCACAGTAAACAATAGGATCCTAAGGTTCCACTTTGGTAGACAGTATATTCATTTCAGGGAAATAATTTCCCCAGTAGCTGAACAAAGGACTGATGTACTTTGGTGGCAAAAGGCTGAAGAAGTATCTACATTTACACTATTAGTCATTTACACTTTTCATATTTTTTTAAAGCAGCTCTTAGGGTCTTTTGTACTCACTTGTCCAGGAGAGTGTACTCCTTCTCTGACTTAAACAGAGCTCCCAGCCTGGCCTCCATCATGATGTAGGTCTTGTTTGTGGCGTTGTCTGAGACAGGAACAGAAAGAAACAGAATGTGTTTGTGTCATTTACTGGTTTTCCCATTTTCCTGCCAGTCCTGTGGGGAGAATAAAGATGTTACACTTCATCTCGTGCTGCTGTTAAACTAAGGAGCACTTCAAATGAGATCCGAGCTCATTTCAGGCCACGAAACAGCAAGAACAACACACCGCATCAACCAGTGAATTAATCAGTTACGCAATCGACTGAAAATGAATCGGCAACTACTCTGATGAAAGAATAATAGATTGATATGATAGCTGAGTAGATATCTTGTGCTTTGGATCACTGGCCAGAAACAAACAAGACATTTGAAAATATGACTGGTGACACGTCACGGACCAAACAATTTACTGATAAACAAACGAATGAAAAATAGACTCATCTGCAACATCTACAGTCTATTATAGTCTATCAATGTAAACATGACAGTATGCCCTGAGCTAGATGCCCTTGCAGACCCGCACATGGACAGCTGAAGACACCACGGACGAGTAGTTGCTCTTATCGTACTACCTCCTAGTCTGCAAGAAGGGCACGTACGCTGTCGGTGCCTTTGCAGCGTAGAATAAACACGGAAGACCACACAGACCCTTGTGTCCATCCCTTTCATATTCATAGATGAAGGATTTTAAATCTCACAGCACATGTAATAAAGTGGGAATGATAATGCTGATTGATATTATGTGATTTCCTTTTCTTTATGGCGGTGGAGGGGTGCTCTGGTCATTTTTCAAAGTCCATCCTCCTAATAGCCACTACACAATGATTTATGCTTATTGACCTGAATTTCATGTATGATAAACGGAAACTCAGCAACCAGGGTTCATGTCCACACACCTCACAGCCATAACATATTTAACCTGTAAGTCAAGTACTCAAGATGGGGTGAAGGTGAAGACGATCGTAATAAACTCTATGCTTCTATACCAAAGGGAGATTTGAGGAAAAATACAAAGAGGAGGAGGCATTCATAACTGCGGGGACAACAGTTTTGAAGAGGGCAAAAACCAAATGGCAAAAGACAGCGAGGTACAAAAACAGAGAGAGAAGGGGGCAGCATCAATAAAAGATGTTTCTTCCCCTCAGTGGTGTGACAAATGACTGCACAGCACAGACCTGCCGCTGCTGACAGCCCTCAACTCAAACGGTGACAAAGGCAGCGAGGGGAAGGAGACAGACATAAATAGGGACAGAAATAAGAACAACGAAGGACAAAAACAGGTGGATGTGGAAAAGAGAGCGATAAGGAAATGAGGAGAAAAGCTGGGATGAAGATGGAGAGAGAGACGATAAAAAGACAGACTGAGCTGATACACACATATTTAAAAGAAAAAGAAAAAAAAAAAAAAAACGTTCATTGGTATTCCAAGGCGGTCTCCCATGCAGCACAGCGCAGGCGGTAGCGCAGTTAAATGACAGACTGTGCTTCAACAGCGCCCCCTGCAGTATCAGCTGGACTATGTCAAGCTACCAGGAATCTAGGTCATCCTTTAAGAGAAAAAAAAACAAAAAAAAAAAACACCAGTTTCTCTCACAAGAAACCAAAAACTACAGCAGGAGGGTAACAGAAAACCAGTAGCCACCTCTCTGAAGTTTATATATATCAACAAGGACAATGCTTTTTTAAGTGACCTGATTTAAGGTTCATGCACATTTCCGGGTTTAAGCCACACAGTGATGCACTGTACCGTCATACAGGCACATACATAAAACTGTGAGTTAGAGCAAGCACAGACATTTTGACATGACACAGGAGGAAAAATGACTAAATAAATGTTGGCTGATTTACATTAAGCTTACTTTGGTAATGACACAAGTGTCTGTGCTTTTCCTGACAACATGTCTGCCGCTCCTCCTGTGAACTAAATATGTTATTGATAAATATGTATCGAGTAAGCAGAAACTGGACACTACACTCTTCATCTGAAAAGGCAAAATTTACTTGATTAACCAGTCATAATTTTAGATCAAAAATACACTTAGCTGCCAGTCTAGTAATATTTTCATTATTAATTAATCCCCTTAATTACTTTCACAATTTAGCGATCTGTCTTAGAAGACAGTGTAAAATGTCGGTTTTAATTTTTAACATCCCGTGGTGACATCTTCAGACGTCTCTACCCACAGTCTGAACCCCAATAATCTAACAATAATAAAATACAGAGAAAAGCAGATGAAGCTGAGAAGTAAAACACTGCTAAGACCAGACGTTTGGCCTTTTTTTCATGAAAAATGACAAAACTGTAGTTGTATATTCATGTTTGTAAACTAGCCAGTTGAACCAACTAATCACTGCAGCTCAAACTACAACAACCATACAACGGATTAAGGGGATAATCGCACTATGAAGTACTACAGTCCACCACAAACTAAATCTTCCAATTTGATTTTGAAGTTGAACGCCTCTATAAAACACTTTCAACATATATATTCATATATTTCTTACCAAAATCAACCACTGTGAGTAGGGTTGCAAAATTCCGGGAATTTTCAAAGTTGGAAACTTTCCATGGGAATTAACGGGAATATATGGGAATTAACGGGAATTAACGGGAATATATGGGAATAAACAGGAATAAATAAGAAATTTACAAAATTGAAGGTTGGCCCTTAACAGGGAACTTAAATATAGTTGGGGGGAATATATTGTAGCATAGTCTTGGCTAAAACAACCAGATTTAATGCAAGTACACTCCTCAATCACATGCACACAGCACACTGCTTACTGCAGGGCTATTGAGGCCACGCCCCCTACATGCACTGTGCATTCCTCCATCACATGCACAGGTGATTTCTTGAAGCCTGGAGGCCACACTTTTGAGCTCAAAGCACAAGACTATTGAAGCCACACATTTGAGCCCGCGGACTATATAAAGTCAAGTAAGTTTTGATAATATCATGGGGTAAATATATTTGATCTATAATGTTATTAATGTTTAACTTGCAAATATTAAATAAAAATGTATTAATACAGTAGCTAACTATCTGGTAAATTAGGTGCTAAATGAAAGCTATTTTTCATTTCATTGACCATTTAAGAGGCTAGCTAATTATGGTGGTAGCTACCTCAAATTTGATGCTGTTTCTTCTGACTCCTGCAAGACGGTTTTCTGTAACCATACAAGAATTTATACATCAATTGTCATCCCATAATTCCCATAAATTCCCATAAATTCCCAATAATTCCCATAATTCCCATAATTCCCATAATTCCCATGGAAAGTTTCTAATTTGGAATATTTCCAAAATTCCCCAGTTTAACTTCCCATGGAAAGTTTCTGGAAATTTTCCACCCCTTTGCAACCCTAACTGTGAGTGACTGTCACTGTCAGCATGCTTTCATGATATGCAACATTTTTTTCCCCCAAAGACCAACAATTTGATCCTAAAAGCTGCAAAAACTAAAGAGATCACTGTGGACTTCAGGAAGAACCAGCCCAGCCACACTCCTCTCACCATCAAAAACTCGTCAGCAGTACCATGTTCCTGGGGGTGCAGATAACGGACTCTTTGAACTGGTCCAACACCACATTGGAACCCTTGTAAATAGGGCCCGGCAGCATATGCACTTTCTGCGCCGGATGAGGAGAGTACACCTAACCACTCCCACTCTCACCCCACCTTCTACAGAGGTACTATAGAGATCATTCTGACCAGCTGCATCTCTGTCTGGTCAGGGGCCTGTAGCGCCTCCAACTGGAAGTCCCTACAGAGGGTGGTGAGGACAGTGGAGAAAATCATCGGGACTTCCTCTCATCCAGGACATTGCAAAGAAACGCTGTCTGACAAGGGCCCAAAACATCACCTCAGACCCCTCCCACCCCCACCATGGACTGTTCTCATTGCTGGCCTCTGGAAGGAGGTTCTGCAGCCTACGGAGCAGAACAGCCAGTTCAACAACAGTTTCTTCCTGCATGCCATAAGACTGCTTAACTCATTATAATATTTCCCCCATCCTCACCCACACACACCTACATAAGACTGCTCTACTAAGGACCTCTGTGTCGTATTGCCGTGAAATTTTATGATGTGTGCAAAATATTACATCATAAAAAAGGCCACCGTTTTAAGATTCTTAAAGTTTTAGAAAATACAATATCCCACTTTCTGACTTTGCTTAGAAACCTTACTTGCTTTAAGTCCAGCTTCAACCTGCAAGAGAGACAGGATGCAGGGAATATTAAATACCTAAGAATAGTTTGAGTAGTCACAAACACTTTAATGTGGGTGAGTCTTAATCCACTTAAGGACCAACAGTGTTTCTAATGAGGCTACCTGAACATCAGTCTTAGCATTTAGCTACTGCTTGTGTCTGTTTGGGTGTAGATAAAAAACGATTTCCACCTACAGAGAGTCTTTGTCATCAACAAAAGAAGACAGTCAATTTTTTTCAGCAAATACTTCAAAGCCAAAGGCCAGAAAAATCCACCAACACATTAGGGAACAAAAATCCCTGCCCCTGAGTGCACTTTGCCAAGGCAGTGCTCCTCCACAGCTAATTTGTTAATTCTGAACAAAAAGAAAAAATCAGCACCAATCAGCTCATACTGTGGTTGGAAACACTAAACGCACAAGGGAAGTAAGATTTTCATTAGAAAACCTTTTGCCTTAGGTGTCAGCATTTAAGCAAGATTGTTTGCACAGAGCTACCAGTCCAGGTAATTCACGTGATCCACAAGGCAGACAGGTTAGTCAGTAGGATGAGTGAGCAGTTATTTCATTGAATGACTTGAAGGAAGTAAAGACAACAACAGGAAATTATTCAAAATCCTGACAACAAAAAGAGTCTATTCACAGCTTGTATTAACATGACCAGTGCCTTTACATTTACCTTTAGTACTAGTGTATTTTTTTTTTCTTTGATTGCTGCAAACAGAGCAAGAGTACTGTGCATGCATTTGATTCCAGGGTTTTGAGTTATGATCTGATATTTATTTATTTATTTATTTATTTATTTATTTATTTATAGATAGATAGATAGATAGATAGATAGATAGATAGATAGATAGATAGATAGATAAAAACTCAGCGTGTGTCCTTTGGGTGAGTGAGAGAGACACTTTTAATGCTCTTTACGTTACACATTTTCAATCATATCTCCATATAGACACAACCAACAGTGCTATGCATGGCTCTAAACCAAGGGTAGATAGCTATCCACTGGTCCTAAGCCCCTGTCACTAATTATTTCAGGTTAAAAACCTCTGCAGAGAATTCAAGTCAGTGGTTGTTCACATCGTAAGCTTTGTTTCTCACCTTTGACCTTGACATATAAGTACTCCGGGTTGACACAGAGGGCCAGGTTGCTCGGGAGAGTCCACGGCGTGGTCGTCCAGGCAATCAAAGCAATATCCTCGTTCTCAACCAACGGGAAGCTGATGATCACAGAGGGATCTTGAACATCCTGGAGGGAAAAAAATAATTAAAACACAAAGCCTGAGACGATTTTTTTTAACAGACAGACTTTGAGCACAGTCTTCATCTTATTTTGGAATAATAAAAAAAAAAAAAAACATGACCGCAGCAGTGCTGTATCACACCAGCTAAGGTGCGAGGGGGGTTGTGTTTTGTGCCAACCTTGTAGTTCTGATGGGACTCGAAGTTGGAGAGGGGGGTGTTGCAGGCAGTGGAGAAAGGCATGACTTTAACACCTCGGTACACCATGCCCTTGTCATACAGCTCCTTGAACACCCACCTGACAGGATGAAAACAAGCTCTTTAAAACGAGGAAGGTGAGACTAACAGCGCACAACAAAAATAACAGGAGGTTCTCATTACTGATTCTGTTGTTTTAATTTGTGGTTTACCATAGCCCTTTTCAGACACAGAACCCTTAACTTTGTTGGTTTTGTTCCTCTATTCACAGACACAGGTGTTGTATGCTAATGTTTCTCGTGGACTTCATGAATTTATGGAAAGCGTTTGCTGCTTGAGTGATATCTGGACACCAGGTGGTAGGCGCCAAGAATTAGAGAGTGATGGGATAGTGGTCGGTTAAACACGATACAATAACAAGAAAGAACGATCCTCTCTGTGTTCCCAGCCTGCATTACCGATGGGTTTTAAAACTTATTGTGCTGCTGAAGCCTTAAAGGTGCAGTAGGTAACTTTTATAAAACTAACTTTCTGTCATATTTGCTGAAACTGACCCTATGTTCAGGTATAATTGCATAAAGCAGGTCATTTAAAAAAAAATTCGGCTCCTCTGGCCCCTCCTAGAGCCTGTAGCGCGATTTGCAAGACATCCACCGCTCCACATCCAGATGCACCAATCACGTCCAGGGGTGTGTCTAACAGAGTGTCAATCACTGCTCATCACCTCGCACCACTTGGCCGCGGGCGTGTAGAAGGAGCCGGGACGTAATCCTCCTCCGAGGCCTGTGCCTCAGCTTCACTCTCAAACGTCTAACCACATCAACAGGTAGCAGTCATATATCTACCACATAGCAAATTGATAAATCTAAACTGTGGAATAAAACGCCACAATGAATGCTTCTAACTGTTATTGATAGCAAACATCACCGATGTAGGCTACTTTCAGAAACATCCTAACCTTGGTTTTGTCCTAGAGTTGACTATTGCTAAATATTTTGACCTAAAATTATTTAGCAATAACGAAGGGTATTATAAAAACTATTTTGTTGTTGTTACGTCGGTGTGTTCCATGCTAGTTTGTTTACTCGCTCCTGGTTCTCTGCTCGTGCACAGTATTCCAGGGCCAATATGCACGCGCTCTATCGTGCACAGCTCTCCCTTGTGGGGGGAGGGGCTTGCGAGACCTTTTTGGGCTTTAGCGGAAAGTGGGGAGGGACTGAGAAGTTGTCGATGTTCAAATTTTTTGGCTAAGTCCTGGATCTTCGCAATCCTGCCTACTGCACCTTTAATTAATAATCAACATGGTCATAAGGGATGTCAACGTCTCTCCTCAGAGTGAATTCACAGATACATTCACTCATTTAACGTCACTGACGAGCAATTTCAGCTTCCTGTTTTACAATATCCAACAGCACACAAGAACTTAATGTAAGGACAATGAGTTGTAAGTTTTTACTTCTTGTTTGCTCACAAGCTGTTTGTATAAAGAGTTTGTTTATTATGCAACTGTCTTGTATAAACATTGCTGCACCACAGTAGTAATCTGATGAACAGTCTCTCCCTAGAGTATATATAAGGGAAACTGAACCACCCTCTACTGGATATTTTACATGGTGCTGCTGCAGCCTTTATAATCACCCTGACAATATGCAGTTCAGGTGCCCAGGCAAGACAAAGACATGATTTATTTCCATCAGGTTAACACTCAGATGTGCATGTCTCAAAGGGACTATGCTGCAAATTGTGGCTTTACGCTGAAATACTCATACTCCACTAAATTTAAAAGACATTTCTTTCAGGAATCAATCAAGCAGAAGTTGTGCATCTTTAAGCCAAAGCCTGTGGTCTATAGTCAGTTTGTCAGATTTCCTGACATCCGTACCAGACAGACTCCATGAACCATGGGTAAAGAGTCTTGTAGTCATTCTTGAAGTCAATCCACCTGCCCATCCGCCTCACTGAAGTCTAGGTACAAAAAGAAACACACAGAACAATCAAAACAACATAATAATCACAGGACAAATGTCTGCAGGGCAATTCATTAGGAACTATTATTTACTACTATTTTTTATGGTGTTGCCTCACCATGTTTTAGTTCAGTGGTTCTCAACCTTTTTGGGGTCCTGGACCCCCTGCATATTTTTGATCGACCCTTAGGCCCCTGGTGCAATTAACTCCTCAGCTATCGTATATGGCTTTTTAGCTTTGAAGAAAAGTAGGGCTGCCAACTCCCTGAAAAATAAATAAGGGACACCTCATTGGCAGGGCCGGCCGACCCGACTGCCTTCACCCTTCCCGGCGTGGTGAATTTTTTTAACCCTTATCTGTGTGTGTGAAATGGTTTTTTAACTATTTGACTCGAACTTCAATTGAATTAGATGCATATTTTTGAGTGATATGAACACATGGAAAACAAATTATTATTCAACAATTTATTTTTAAAACAAAATAAAAGAAGTATCTTTCTTAAACAGAAACCTGTCCTGCTTAACTTAAAACTGTATAAATTTATATAAAACAATAGAAAGCAAAACATTCAACATTAATTAATTTATTTATTATTAATTAATAATCGGGTAACCGATGGTGTCATTTATTATTGGAAGCATATAGTACAAACTGGGTGCAGTACATCATGGGAGTAGTAGGAGTTGTGTATAGCCAATCAAATTGTTTGTTTATGTGGTGATAAAGAGCAACTCATCTGGGTGCCATGTAGTAGTATTTGTTTACAACACAATGGCTCTGATTGGTTGAACGACAACCGGTTGAGAATCTATGTTTTAGTTTATGCTCACCTCCCACTCCTTGGAGTATCTCATGACAATTTGTCGGCACTTGTTGTTGTACTCAGCAATGCCCATCTTGGCCACGTCTTCAGGCCCTTTGATCCCCAACGTTTTATCAATCTCATACTCCTACAAAAACACAAAGCACATTGGGCAGAGTTTAAAGCTCTGAACAGAACTTGCAGTAATACGTCATCTTAATAATGTTCACTGAAACGAAAGCTGAGATGAATCCTTACCACAGGCAGGCCATGACAGTCCCAGCCAAAGCGCCGGTCCACATGGAAGCCACTCTGGTGGGCATAGCGGGTAACGATGTCCTTGATGGTGCCAGCTAGGATGTGACCATAGTGAGGTAGACCCGTGGCAAAGGGAGGGCCATCGTAGAAGGTGTACCTGGTTGGCAGATTGAAAGCAAAAATAAAGTCTTAAACACATCATTTGAGACAGCAGTATTAATGTAACAGACGTATTCTGACTGACAGGAGACAAGATAACCGTCATGCCCGAACTCCAACCAAGCGTGCAAGATAAAACACCTATTAAACTACTGACGGGTGTGTCAAACAGAAAGCATCGTTACTGTTGTGCATGTCTAAAGAATGTAGACAAACACAAACAATAATATGGGTAGTGGCTTTCTACCAAAAATAGTCTTAAGGGACCAGTTTATGGGAATCGATTTGCAGAAACTGATGGTCTTCATAATTAAAGCAATTTCCCTTGTGGATCAATAAAGTTTATCTAAGTCTAAGTCTAATTAGGTTTTCATAGGTATACAATCACATTTTTTTATTAGCTCAGATATGGCATATCTTCATACGGTCCTTTTCCACAAAGCCAAGCATGGTAGGTCAGAACAGACAAACCTAACAAACCTAACACTGGCTCTTCAGAAGAAATTTTGTGTTTTTACACAAGTGTCAGCCTTTACTGGTTCTCATATACACTACACAGTCGGTTGTAATCTGCTGTTTCACCACAAAACTAGCCAGTCCTAAACACTGGATCTTTAAATATCTGTTTGTGACCAAAGCTCCTCTTCACTACTGCCATTTTGCATTTCGTTTATACAAGCAAATGTCATGGTTCACAATGCCATGGTGAAATTTGCTGCAAGCTACGAGCAGAAATATTTAGCTTGTGCAGATTTTTCTGTTTCAGTTAATGACGGACTGTGGTCGTATTTTTTTTGCACATTTTAATCTCAATACATTGACACTAAACACTTAATGTTCGTGCAGGCTGTAGTTTAACATAATAGCTGACAAACACAAACTGGTTTCAGTGGTGTATCATAATAGATAACACATAACCGGAATTCACAAGTAATACAGCCAAAAAAAAAACTGGCTAACCAGGAAATGAAAGTATACTGTTTGGACATCAACAGAATGCATTCCCTTCTTTATAAAACAACACTCGACCACGTGTAGGATTAAAATAATATACGCTGGTAGAGATTTACAAGTGGTTGGAAACAATATTCACAATATTTTCTGAAATATATAAAACTTAACAAATTTGAAAAATATACTATAACACATTTTATAGTTCAGAGACTAGCTGAACAAGTGTAAAAATTGCTTTAATGTGGAAAAATTTATATTAAAATTTAAAAATTTTGCCACCATGTATTAATGGAAAAAAAACAAAAAAGATAAATTCAGCTGCAGTTTCAGTAAAATTTTCATAGTATGCTCCGACATGGTGTCATGGGAATATATTTTGTTTGTTAAATTAATAGCTACAAACCAGACGCTGACGTATTTACCTGGGTCTGCTCTTGGACTGTCTGAGGCATTCCTGGAAGCAGTCCTTTTCTTGCCACAACTGCAGGATCTTCTCCTCTTCCGAGGGAAAGCTGATCGACTCAGGGACCGGCTCCACCATTGCGTCTGTCTCAACACAGAAAGTAAAAGTATGTGCCCGCAGACTTTTGGAGTAGGAAGGCGTGTCATCAAGAAGAGATGCATTTAAGGTGTTTCTTTTCCAACTTTAGGCATATATTATCAACAATTAAAATTCACACTGCTACCTGTATTAACTAAACAACCAAATCTGACTTTCATCAAACATCCATTGATCCATAATACTACATACGGTTCTGGCAAAGTTAATAAATTCACTGAAGAAGCAGTCTTTCTCAGCAAACTGACAGTTTATTAATAGCTGACCTGTCAAAACCTGGGGGAGCTCAACAGTTTATCAACTGAACATGCTGTCCCTTTTAACATTTTACCCTCCAAAGTCGAGCCTAGCTTATGTTATATCTATATCCAACACGTAAGCACAGAAACTTCGTCAAAACCAATTCAATAAACCCGATAAATCACTTTTCCACAGCAGCTACTTGACAAGAACGACGCCTCCTTGTTGTCAGCTAGCAGGCTAAGCTAGCCGGTCAACGCTTCACAGCACAGGTTCACATAGTTAGCTTGTAGCTTAACGGTCTGCAAAGTTCGCTAAAGGCGCCGCCGACACTCTGACATATACTGACAGATCTACAGCGAAGCGTGACTATCGGCGCATCTTTGTGTTGTGTTTATCACTAAGTTTGAATGGAGGTACTCACATGTCTGAACCCCGGTATGGCTATGGGACGAGAAATGATGCAAGCTGGAGTCAGAGCGTGAGCGGAAGTGACGACATGACGCATTTGTTGCTTCAAAATGAAATGAGTGAACTATAAAGTCTTACTGTTTCTTTTTTATCGTTGGTTATTTTGTGTTTTGAGAATTATATACTATACTAGACCTCACATATGACTACTATTGAAGGAAAAAAATAATTAACTAAAATAAGAACGTATGGACTATTATTAACCTTTTTTTTTTGATTATGAAAATAAATAATTATACATCATATATCATCTCTTATTATACATGTCCTACTTAAATCTCTCTCTATATATACTATGGGTCAATTAACTATATAACACATAAGAAAGGCATGTCACTCATCAGTATCTCTGGCTTCTTTAACTTTTTTTTAATGTTCATTCACTTTTATTTTTGTGGCGTCTGACCTGATGTCTTATTTGCTTGTAATAAATGTTCTAAATGCAATCCTACTAAATAAAAGTTAACTTAAAGCTTAAAATTTTCTCCACAAATACCGTCTTACACAGTTGGACAGGCGTATAATGTAACAACATTACGGTAATTTGGAGTTCCTTAAACACACGTTATTTATTTATTGTTTCACATTTATAATCAAGTTCTCAATTTGCCATTTAACTCAAGTGTTTTTGTTGTGCTTAATTTATTTTTGAACCGTTTTTATCTTCTAGTCAAGTGGATATGCCATGCGTGTCTCAGGACAACTCTACATTTAAATCAGGTATAACAGGTAGATCCATATCAGCGTCATCAGTGCATGGCCCTATCTGTCCTTTCGCTTTCAACTGGAGCGCGCTCATACATTTGTTTTACTGTTTTTACAGAAAGAAAAAATCTTTACCATATATGGTGTTAATGGGAATAACTACTTTCCTACTTCATTTCAGGCAGTTTACATTGTTATAGTGTTGAGAAGAGACACTTGAGGATCAATAAACTATAAGATGCAGGAACAATAAACGCTCATTGGTGGAGTTCACCTGTATATCAACAGAGGGTGTGTCAACTATTTGCATAACAGCAGAATTAAACAATGTGCTTTGTTTCCATTATCTTGGCCTGTTCTGACAGCACAATAAGTAGAAGCTACATTCTTTCTGTTAAGTCTCATTTGTGCAGCTTTATGGACTGGTAAGATCTTGAATACCATCTGCTGTAAGATTCCTTTTACAGGAGGGACCAGCTTCCTTCTTTTAGAGTCCCTTTCCCACATGCCCACAGCATGTCTTACATATGACACTGAAATGTGAGTGCATTGTTCAAAACCACAAAGTTGGTGTCTCACTTTAACTGAAAGTAATCAGGTGGAAGTCTTGAAATCTATGCAGTGATCACACTTCTATTGAGACGGTGCAGCACAATCAAAGTGAATATACTTCAAGTGATCTTGTGTTTCAATCATTTTCAACTCATCAGCCAGTTCTTAACATTATTTAAGTTTGATGCATGAGTAACAGACAACAACACTGACATGGAATTAATCCTACACAGCAAATAATTATTTCATTTGATCAGGCAGAGGCAGCTAAAACAAACAAATGAAAATCTCTTGTGGATTTGTTAACAAAGCATAGCTTTATTGTGATGGTGGTAACACAATCTGACAGACAAAAGTGATCAGACTACAGCCTATTTCGCCTTGGCTGCCTTCTGTGCCGCCTTCATGCCCTTCTTGTTGTGCTTCTTGGCAAAGCGCATATTCCTCATGAACTTGGGGTCAACCTGCAACAAAGAGAAAAAACAAAATGAGTGTGCTGGAGGGTCGCAGGTGTGAAAGCTCTGTATAATTCTAAAGTTTCTTTAAGCAAAATAGTCAAGTCGTACATATAGTTTTCAGTGGATAGCAATGCTTTAAAAAGGAAAGACAATACCAGGTACATTGATAAAAGCTAATGTGGTTTGTGAAAACAATTACGGTGTGAATGAAAAGGCCAGTTTCTAAGTGAATGCAGGGTTGATTAAAATCAGATCACCTTTGCAGTATGATCATGAGATATAGTCTAGACAATCTGTAGAGGACGTACTTGGATGGCACTTTTTTTTTTTTTTTTTTAATAGCCTTGGAAACAATGTTGGTGTGGTCATTCAAGAAAGACAACATTTCAGTTTAAATAGGGCGGAACTTGACCACTTCACACTAGTTTAACTCTCATCTTGAAGTTGAGCAAATTAAAAGGAGTACCAACTCCAACTATGCATGCAGTGCCCAAGTGCAGAAACGTGTAAAACATTCAGAAAGTTGTGCTTTAAATCCCTTATTAAGACTATTACTCATTACCTTGAGATGACAACACAAGGATAGTTAAATATACAGAGCAATGTCAGCTGCCCTTTATCTGAGGAATATTCAAATGTTTCAGTAAACCAGTTACTGAGGTCTTTTCTGAAGAAATGTGATTTCTTAAATGTCATATTGATGAAAATTCCAGTTACTGATTTTAAGATAGAAAACACCAAAAACAATTCTCAAGCAGGATTTCTCTACTCTTCTACTGAACCCATGAACAAAAACAAATATCTGAAACACAGATTGATCCCGGGAGAGAAATTACGATCAACCTGACAGGATTTAAATCAGCTACTTGTTTACCAATGTGATGAACACGTTAACGCTCGACTTAATGATTATGTCCGTCTGAATGGGTCAGCATCATCTCGGCTTTGCACCTCAACAGCTGTCAAACATTTACACTACAAATCCTTGTGTGGTTTATACATCAGAGCGACTTAAGATCTGGAGAGATACATTGATGCGCATACAAAGCACAACCCTCCTGCATCAGTCTCCACAAAAACCTAGGGCTCTGATGTTCTGTGTGCATATATTACTGTTATACATGTAGATGCTGCAGAAGCCCTGTGTTCCTGCTTTCATCTAACCTCATACCCAATTTCCCCAGGGTGACCAATAAAGTCCCATCTGATCTTAAAGATGCAAACAAGAGAAAAACACAACGTACCCCCTTCAGGGACTCATATCGCTGAGATGTGGGCTTCTTGATGCCATTCCTGTGGGCCTTACGAGCTGTTAAAACGAGAAAAGACACATCAATCAATGCACCTGATGCACTTCATGCAAGCCATCCCTCTGCAAAGGGTCTTCATGAAAACCTTTACAGTGAAACACTTCTTCTATTTTACATTAGCCGCCTCCAGAGACGTCCAGCATTTACTTACACTGGTTGTGGGTTGTGTGGTTCTTTGACTTGGCCATTTCGACACTGGTTAATCTAAAAAGAGGAAAGAAATAAAGTGTCAACATTAAAAAAGAAAGTTCAGCTGTAGCATTTCTGTTATTTGCGTCCACTAGCATGCTAGCTAACATTAGCTCCGTTTGGTTCGCTACCCGGCAGGTGAAAGGGTTTCATAGGATGCAAACAGCTCCGTGTGAGTTAATAAATGACACGTAACAGTTAAACAACTATGTAAAAGAACATATAAAAGAAAAAAACACACTTATAGTGAAATAAGTCATTATGCGGCATGTACTGAGAAGAGTTAGCTGATGTGAAGCTCCTGCTTTGCTACACAGTGTTAGCACCATCCAAGTGGGGTTTTTACTTTTTAATAAGGGTCGAATCTCAACCATATAGCGAGGACTCTACTGTTAATGAACAACTTCATCAGTATCAGTGTCTGTTTCTGTGCCAACGTGAGAAATACGCGCAGATTGATGAAGATTTTAAAGAGTCCACCGAAGTGGGTAAAATAAATACCTGCCACACGAACAGACGTCAACCGGAAGAGAAAGAATACGTGACCTGGCGGAGGAGAAAAAGACTGAAGTCAAGAGCGGAAGTCAGTGGGGAAAAGACCTGTTTGTTTGACGACACCGCCCCCTTTCGGTAGTTTCTGGTGTAGCAGGGCTCCACGCTGGGCCACAGGGTGTCACCCTCAGCCTAAAAAAATGAAAGACTTGTTCTGCTTTCTGTTGCAGAAATGAAACTGTGACACAGACACGAATCCCTTTAAATGGAAGACGGTGGTTTCATTCTTTGTTCTGCCCCACACAAATGCGTTTGTGTTGTCTTTTTTTAATGTAATTACATTAAAGGTAAGGTTTGTATGTTTTCTGGTTATTATTTCTTCTCAATCACTCTAGAGCAAACTCATTTAGTTCAGGGGGCACATGCAGACCCATTTCATAAGTTTCCCTTTGTTTTAGTGCAAGGAAGTACAAGTACTAAATATTTTAAATAGAAATAAGTGCAATTTTGGCACATTGCTGCCATCTGCTGGTCTCAGTGCTGCGTCGTGACCGCAACTTCTCCTGAAACAGCACAATCCTTAGTGGTCGTATTTAAGAATAGGTCTTAATTCTAATTGAAAAATTGCAGGTAATGTCTTCTATGTAGTTTTCGTACCTTGCAAATATCGTTTAGGGGCCAGATTGACTCTCTGGGTGGTTGGTTTTGGTTGACACGTATGTTTGACAGCCCTGCTCTAGAGGGAATCAATGATTTTGTTCACATTTGCTCTTTTCACTATTATAGTTATTCGATTTCACTTAAAAAGTCAACAGGGAAACAGACTATTTGAGATCAAACAAATACTGTCAAATCCATTTGGCGCTTCGACCCTTCATTAAAAAGATTCCTCAGTCTGCGGCCTGTTTCCTATGGTCCTCACACAAATTTCATTTAGGTAAATTTTTTTTTAGTGGTAAAGGAATCCAATATCTCACCTCAAAACTGATGTATTAGCTTATTTATCACCAAATGAATGTGTCTTGTTTCCCTTTTGGAGACTCAGAAACTTTAATTAAACTAGACTTACACTTAGATAAACTTTATTGATCCACGAGGAAAATTGCTTGGTCACAGTAGCTTAGTTGCACATAAAAAAACACTCTTAAGAACCACAAGTAAAAGAAAGATTAAATAAAATAAAATTAAAATAAGTAAAATAAAATCTAGTAAAATAAAATAAAAATAGTATAAGCAAAAATGTACAAATTAGCGTATGAATAAATGTACAAGAAGTACAGACGGAAGAATATATATTATATACACAGGAATGATAGTATGATGATAGTTATCTGTTACAGAAAGGTGAGTTGTTGTACAGCTGGACAGAGAATGGTATGAAAGACGTCCTGTAGCGTTCACTGTTGGAGCGGAGCTGGATCAGTCTGTTGGAGAATGAGCTCCGCTGCCCCTCTGTTGTCTGGTGTAGTGGATGAGATGGATTGTCCATGATGGAGAGCAGTTTGTCCAGTGTCCTCCTGTCCCTCACTGAGACAAACATCTCCAACTCACTGCCAATAACATGACCAGCCTTTTGGATCAATTTGTCAATCCTGCTTATGTTCTTTTTGCTGGTGCTGCTCCCCCAACAAACCAGAGCTGGCGCTGTAATAGTGCTGCTTTGAAATTGAATATCGCACATATAGTTTTCAATGGATAGCAACACTAGGACTGAAAAACCACAAAAGAAATCAAGATAAGCACAGACATGGCCTCAATTACTACATTTCTGACTGAAGTTTGGTGGGGATGACATGAGATTTCACTCTGACAGACCAGTGCCACTCCTGGTGGGTTTTACAGCACTGCAGCACACATGATGGTGAGATGATGGACAGCTTGTAAAGCAGCCAGCATTATAGACAGATCCACAAAGATTACTGCACTGCCCGTCCTCCCTTATGTTGTGATGGATGGAAATGGATGCAGAGCCATGTGACTGAGCTCACGTCTCTCTTCCTCAGATACACAGAGACACGCACACTTGAATATACATGATACAGAAGTGGCATTTTTTCGCTCTCCTCTCCTCTCCTCTCCTCTCCTCTCCTCTCTTGGCTGAGGTTGGGTGAATCCCCGCTCAAGCAGAAGAAATCATGCAGCAGCATCCTATATTTAGACCCCCATATGATCACGGGAGTCTCTCAGCTCCACTCTGCAGCTCTGCTCAGTCAATTACAGATTTGGATACATGTGCTATTTCACGTTTTCTACTCAATCTGATTGCGGTCGCATGCGCGCTAGTTTCCATTTCCCCTCGTATCTTTCAAACGTGGTAATGCTGGTGCTGTGGTGAGTTGATGCTGCGAAAGGGACGCATTTCTGAGAATATATCTTTGTGATATCATCACTAAATCTTAATCGTGCAAGATAGTTTTAGCTGCGCGGCTAAAATGACCATAGCTGAATAAACTGGAAAATTCTTAATACCACATTGGTTTCTTGGGAGGAATGTTTAAAGTCAGAGACAAGTGATAAATGTACTGCAGTAAAAGTCCTTTGTGCAGTTTCCACACACTGAAAATCCAGCAAAAAGTTTTTTTTTCCCCCCTTTTTTCTCCAGTTTCCAGTATTTATTCATTCATTTTCTGCAACCGCTTGTCCTCTGGAGGGTCACGGGGGGGCAGATGCATGAATTTAACCATTTTAATGCTGTTATACTCATCTATTTATCTATCATCCATGAATCTGCTTTGTACACAGACCTATAAATCCATACATGCACACTCTCAGCAGTGATTTGCTTACAGAATATGAGGCATGCTGTCTAACCTAATCTCACGTCTGTGTGTCATGTGAGAAAAAAAAAATGCACAGGATACAGCATATTGCTTCCTCTATATTGCTTTGCCACTTTTACATTGCTGTTCGAATCAATTATTTTTGCATTTTCCAGTCATGATCAGCCTGTTGTCTTAGGGTGCAAAGACTTAAAGGCCTCTAAAATACGATCTAACAAGAGGGCGTCTCATTTAGTGTGACCTGGCAGAATCTGCAGTTTAATGAGGGCTTTGCGGACAGACAGCATCTTCAAAGATGCTGTGCATTAATTCCCATCCATAATTAGCCCTGGGGAGGACCACCAGCTCTGCTTTATTTAACGGCTTCCCTGTGAGAGAGAAGTAGACATCACGTGCTGCTGCCACTGCTGCTGGGATTTCTGTTTGTTTCGGTTTCTGCCATCCCTACTGCAAACGTTAATTACATTCTTTTCCCTTCTCTCGCCAACATTATTTGACAGCAGCGAATTGATAGTCAAATAAAATTCAAAAGTGATGATGAATAATGTATATAACAAGAAGGTTCATCCTGTATGCATCTCAAGGTGTTGCTCACAGTAACGGATGATAGGGATCAGTCCTGGAATTCAAACTAGTGTGCAATGCCGGAGCCCCTTCATAAACCACTATGCTAGGATAATATCACTTAAATTAGCTACGATATGACCAGTTACATTAAAATGATTAGTCCATTTCTATGATAAAATATACTTTGAGAAGTTACAGTTAGCAATTCTCATATCAATGCGCATTACCTATACGGTGAACTACGGGAACACAGAGGAGTGTATTAATAAATAGATCCATACAATACAGGGCTTTTGACCCAGTTTATATGATTGAAATGATCAAATGGAACAATTACATTTGCATTTTACTCATTATGTTGCAATGAAAATATACAATTTATATCTAGCTATCTATCTATAGGAATACATGTATGAAAGTAAAATTTTGTTTTGATTCATGGAAAACCTCCACCTAATATACCTCAGGCAGTGCCTTTTGTCTCAGATATCTCTCCAAGCAGTGGACAGCAATGGGATTTGTGCCTATGTCAAACTTATTGGCAAAGAGGTGAGGCTGCTCAAGCAGCCATTGCAGGTCTCCAGCACCGTACACACATACTGACCTGGCATAGTTGCCATGACACTTTGGGTACACTGCACCCAGTGGATCATGTGGCCCTTCATGCCCCTGCCACTTCACCAGCCGTGCAATTGAATTCATATCCGACGTGTCGTATTTAGGGTGGGGCCTCTTTGAGCCAGGAACACCAGGAATTCTCTGAATGGTTGCCCAGAGGAACTCATCGGGACTGTAGGTGTCTTTGGCCCACTCCATCAGCGCATGTATCCGGTTGTCTTCCAACACACTACGGATGTAACCTCGGTTAGCCACAAAGTAGGCACTTCCTGACAGAATGGGCAAGTTGAAGGGAGGTGGCTCCTTGTTCTCTCCTGTCCCCTGAGACAGTTGGGATATAAATTAAAATGATGGTTATGGTCATTAAGGTCAGAAAGTTTTGGCAATGGCAAAATCACTCAATCACTCAATTAAATGTTGTTATATAATAGGTTATAAAAAACTCTAAAAGGTGTACCTGGATTGTCCCATTAACTATCTGGTGAGCTAGTTTTATCCTCCACTTCTTCGCCTCGATCATTGTTTCTGACTCCATGGTGTTACCACCATTCAACGACCGCAACATCCTTACAATCTCCAAGTTTGTTTTCAAGGGGAAATCCTGGCCACAGACGTTGATGAAGTATTTCCATTTTATAGTGGCGTTATAGAGATCAGCCATACAGTTAAGGTCAGCCTGGACGCGTGGCCAGGCAGCATAGACCACACTCACAGGCTTGCTGACCATGAAGACATTTGGAAAACAGGACGTAATGGCCTTGATGGCAGAAACGACTGAGGCCTCTGATTTTTTGTCCACATGGACACAATAAATATTTTGGGGAGCATAGATTGCTCGTAGTAGTCGCTCAAAGTTCTGCACCTAAAGGCATACAGTAAAAGACAGATTTCAATTCTTGTTCTGTATGTTTCATACACTCTTTGTTAAAGATAGTTGCTTTATTTTTTAACTACTAACAGGACACTATGACAGTAGTGTGCTCCTCTAATTAGTGATTGAAGTAAAGCGTTTTTATTTTAGAATGTGCATACCTTGTGATGTACAACCATAGAGTAAGCCAGAGGAAAGTCCTCTTCCTCCTTGCTCAGTGGCAGTGTTAAGTATTTTCTGCTTAACTTGAAGTTCCTGTTTGTAAATACACAAATGTATGTACATTTAAATTATGGTTAAGAGTTACACACTAACTGAAATCTGTGGGTTAGAGCAACACACCTGCAGTTTTGGGTCGCATTTATATAATATCCATCAGGGATCTGAACGCTCTTGCGGAACTTTTTAGTGAGGGTCAGTAATTTGGCACGATCCAGTGCTTCCTTCTCTCCCCGCAGGATTGCTGAACAGTTGCACACTTTCTCTGGGATGCCATCATCATCTGTATACTCATACCTGAATATGTAAGCAGGACTCCGGCCTGTTTTCAGCCAACTGAGTAGCAACAGCATCCGCAGGGATCCCAGTACAACAATGAGCTTCACTAGCAGCCAAGCTTTTTTCATTATTTCAGTAGTCTAGCTGAACTTATATTACAATATTAACCATATCATAATATATACAGAGGGCTAGTAAGGGGTTTTATAACTGTTTTAAATCTAAAATCCTAGCCAATAATGACCAATCAAGTCTTTTATAAAAAAAAAATATCCAAGCGATATACTGTTGCTACGTTCTGCTTCACTGCACATGTGCCCGAAGTGTAATGTTTGACGATGTGCAGACAAGTTCCACAGATTAGTCCATCCCTCCTGGAAACAGGATAAGACAAATGGTAAGAACACCTCATATCTTTAGCCGCACCTTTCTCATTAAAAATTCCAAGTTAAGCATATTGCAAAACGTTATGCTTCCATCAATGGATAAAAGCATAAAACATTTCCTGAATTTCAGCCGATGAACTGGTTTGAGTTTTGAGACAGACTGAAACTGACTGGTACACCATGTACCCAAACCAGTTTTTCGTCAGTCTTTTATATCTCACATCTTTCTCATGCCCAGTTAAACAGATTCAAGACAATCATTTTAAGGTTTTCTTTGAAATTGAAGCACAATATTAAACAGTTTAATTCACTTTTTATTAAATATCAATGAAACTGTGGGAAGAATTTTAATCTAAAAGAAGATTATCTTATCTTAAACCTTAAATTTTTCTTTGCAGTTATTTTTGTGAGATGTGTAATGATGTGCCTCCCCTCAATTCATCCTAAATAAAACAAAACAAATAAAGTTGTAATTGCAATGTCAGCAGCTAATATGTAATATGTAAGAAGAGATATCCAAAAAAAAACAAAAAAAAAAACAAGAAGAACAGGGACAACTGTACTTTATTGAAGACATTCATCATCCAAGCATGTAATTCAGTTCTACTTAGATGTGGTGACAGCTCTTCATGCAACTCTACAAGCTCTTGTTTCAGCTTTTTTTGAACACACTATGACCTGGATGACTGAGAACCATCACAGACATATAATAAGAGGGTTTTATTTTATTGTTGAAAATGAAATGAAATCTGACTAAATTAAGGAACATCTGCCCCAAAATCACATCATAAAATTTAAGCAACATACAGGCATAAATCATGAAATAGTAATTGTTATTTTGCTGAAATCAACCGCAAAAATTCTTCTTACCTGAGATTTTGTAAACAGATGATCTGATCCAAATCTCCTCTATACCTCTCTGTCTCTGTTCCTCCCTGCTGTCTGACAATAGTGATCTACTCTCTTACTTTCCGTTTCAGGTGTGAATGGGAGGAAATTTTTCAAGGTAAAGTGCACCTGAACCTGAACAACCTGATAATCTCTACCTTTAGAATTAGTGTGTAACTCTTATTGGAGTTGTGTGAGACCAGCTGGTATTTTGATCTTTCACTTAAGGTGTATTATTAGGGGTCCATGCAACGACATTGCGGGATCCCTATTGATTTTGTTGCGATTTTCTTCTGTTCCTTCTGCTTAGCTAAAAGTGTGTGCCCAGGACAAACTGCAAGGGTGAAAGGCATCAAAGTTGGTAACTTGGTAGAAGTCATACCACTTCACTTTGCCAAGGTGTCAATACACGTGCCTACGGCTAAATTCTTTCTCCCTCTGATTCCTTATATATCCCTGGTTCTAACGGACTAGGCCGCACCTATTTCCGCTTGCCATTTTTTTCCGCCATTTAAAAGAAATTGCACCTCAAAGCAAAATCAACTCGCCACGGCATGGACCCCTTCATGATCGCTTGCGATCATCTAATTCTTATTATTATTATTATTAGGGGTCCAACGACGATGCAAGATCCCTATTGTTTTTCTTCAGATATTTATTATTCTTCAGATTTTTATTATTATTATTATTATTTTATAGGGGGCGCTACTGGTGATGTGTAAATATTTGAGTCCTATCTCCTACTCAGTTGGCAGACCCAGCTTTCCCCTAGTCACACGTGACCTCCTGTCAGGTCTTTTCCCACCTGCTTTAGCCTATGACTCCCTCTAGTGGCAGACTGAGGCAATGACATCTGTGGAAGACTGCATACATGCCCACCAAATTTAGTTGTTTCCGACCCGCCTGACTCTCATTCACTTGTCAGCCAAAGGATTCCTTCGCAGACACTTTGCCTGGCATGGACCCCTTATGATCGCTTGCGGTCATCTAGTTCTTCTTGTTCTTCGCCTTTGCCTTAATTTTCTGCTTAGCTATAAGTGTCTGCCCAGGACAAACTGCAAGGACAAAAAGCATCGAACCTGGTAACTTGGTAGAAGTCCTAGCATTTCACTTTGACAAGGTATCAATAGACATGCCTACAGCTAGGTGGTGCTATAATAAGCCAATTTACGTTTCATAGCTTGAGAACCGTGTGCCCTAGAAACAAAATTCTTTCTCCTTCTGGCGTGCACCTCACCGGAAATGTAACTATGCACCGGTCAACACAGAGCGCAAGCGCTGGGATTGGTCCGCTTGGTTGTTGCGTGTTTCCGCGTTTGTATTTCCGGTTGCTTCTCTATCTCAACAAATTTTTGAATTAACTGTTTTGGATCAATAAAGATGATTATTGATAACATTATTAATTCACCTTGACACTGACTTGAAGCGCAGCAAACCAAAAATTTATGTCAATCCAGCTCGTCGCTGTTGAGACATTACACCTAAAAACGCAAACGTAAATCTGGAGGGAGGGCCTGGAAGATCTTACTTTGTGCAGGTGTACTTGATAAAATCAATTCATCTTCAGGAGAAGATGAAAAAATTATTTCACACGGTGCTGCTTCTTCTTCTTCTTTTTCCCTCTGGCTTTACTGGTATTCTCTTTGGCTCAATCTCCTTCCCCTTCCCCATTCATGACCTCCCACACTCTGGCTCATTTTATTTGAATCTTCTCTGTTTCTTTCTTTCTTTCTTTCTTTTTTCTTACCATTGCTCTCTCAGTTTTACCCCTGAACTAACTCTCTTTCTGCCACACTCTCTTTTGCAATGCTCTCCACCCACTTTCATTTCCTTTTCATCTGTAAGAGGAAATCTCTCTTTTAAGCAGAAGTCAATCCTCCAGAGACTCATTCACCTCAGCACATGAAAGAGGCTGCTTATTATGTCTCTGGATTTTGACAATATTATAATCAGAATAAACCAAACAGAGTGAGAGAGTGCGGATAAGTGTAAGTGTGATACTGTTTGTGAACATGTAGAATATAAAATACACTCTATGTTTGGCTTTAAAGTCGAAGTTGTTGCTATATCTCACCATACCATAACCAGGGCTTGTTTGTTTGTATGTGATTGTCTCCTGTAATGTCTTCTTCACACTTTGAATAAGAGCTAATGAAAGAAGCTTGTAAGATTGCGTCACCAAGGGTCTTTAAGGAAGTAAGAGGCAGACTCAAAAGGCTTAGTTGATGGTCCCGTTGGTGGGCATTTATTTACAGTGCTTCCAGGAATGTGCCAAAAACCACACAAAAAATAAATAAATAAACTAAACAAAGTATCAACATAAGTAACTGAGGATTAATCAACTCATAATAATTCTCAAATAACTGCACAAGCCCTGGTAGCTGCTGTGCTCCCTCCCTTCTCTCCGGTCTCCCTAAAGACCACTCCATATCTCCCTTCTGTCTCTCAGTCAGGTACCTTACGACCTTACCATTCTTCACTACAGGGTCAACAAACTAAACAGTTCAGCATTTCACCATAATAGACACACAGACATCGTTACCACCTGTACTCAAAGTTCTCACTAAGCTCTACTATCACTCCTCATGCCAGATCTCCCATATCTCTTCTGTTCAGAGACTTACATATAATATCGTTTATTACATTCCCCCCTTCCAACATGGTATCACCCATGACATCACTGGTGATGTCATCCAGTACATAAAAGACTGGGAATTGTGGGGCCGCCCCCTTTCACCCACAATGGCTTCCTGCCCAGGTAAGGAGGTAAGTAACTCAAACAAAGGAAATCATTTTAACTTAATAACCCAGAAAACTGCTTGAAGAAACATAAATAAAAATAACTGAAATATCAACCATGCTTGTTTGTCGTTACTTTTTAACCAGGTGTTAAAGGTGATAACCATGTCAACAAAATATAATACTAAACACAAACAAACCCGGGATAGTTATGTGTATTGCACTATATGAGATTCATGGCTAACATAACAGACAAAGAACTAAACTAAACATGGCAGAGAAATAAACATGTATCCACTTGACAAATGGCATTTATTAGTCCACTTTGTCACGAAATCTCACACGATATGACTCTGCATTGATTTCATATTTCTGCAGGACAGCACTCTTGACTTTGACATAGTCCATTGTTTCCTCAATGTCCAAAGCAACATATGCCGCCCGAGCCTTACCGGTGAGTAGTGGTGCTAGATGTAGAGCCCACTCTTCTCTTGGCCACTGGCATGCATGTGCAATTCTTTCAAATGTTGTCAAGTAATGCTCAATGTCTTCATCCTCATGATACGGCTGCATTTTTGGACCCTTCCACCCGGGAAATCTGGGCCCTGGGTTGGATGGCTGCCCCCTGGAAGCCTCAACTGGATCAGCCTCAGGAGCAGGCCCCATGAGCACCTGCTGAGCCTCATGCTGCACTGACGATGATATAGAGGGCGGCCCAGAATCAGCTGGTGAAGCCACAGCCGGCTGGCGATCCTGACGTTCTTGCCGAACCTCTAGCTGAAGCTGAGTGAACTGGTGCTGGACCCTCTTCCAACGCTCCTCTTGACGCTTCCTGTCCTGCTCCCATTTGACCTCCCGGTCAGACTGTTGCTCCATCAAACATCTCAAAAGACTGGATAGCTCTGCCACACTTGGGTTTGGATCTTGGGGTTGACCCCCTGCTGCCCCCTGGAGGTCAAGATCATCAAGACATTCCTCCTGTAGGCCGTCCACTACCTCATTTGCCTTTTTGGGTCTGGGCATGATCTTCACTGCCTCCTACTGGACTGGAGTCACCACTGCCACCATTTGTAAGATTGCGTCACCAAGGGTCTTTAAGGAAGTAAGAGGCAGACTCAAAAGGCTTAGTTGATGGTCCCGTTGGTGGGCATTTATTTACAGTGCTTCCAGGAATGTGCCAAAAACCACACAAAAAATAAATAAATAAACTAAACAAAGTATCAACATAAGTAACTGAGGATTAATCAACTCATAATAATTCTCAAATAACTGCACAAGCCCTGGTAGCTGCTGTGCTCCCTCCCTTCTCTCCGGTCTCCCTAAAGACCACTCCATATCTCCCTTCTGTCTCTCAGTCAGGTACCTTACGACCTTACCATTCTTCACTACAGGGTCAACAAACTAAACAGTTCAGCATTTCACCATAATAGACACACAGACATCGTTACCACCTGTACTCAAAGTTCTCACTAAGCTCTACTATCACTCCTCATGCCAGATCTCCCATATCTCTTCTGTTCAGAGACTTACATATAATATCGTTTATTACATTCCCCCCTTCCAACATGGTATCACCCATGACATCACTGGTGATGTCATCCAGTACATAAAAGACTGGGAATTGTGGGGCCGCCCCCTTTCACCCACAATGGCTTCCTGCCCAGGTAAGGAGGTAAGTAACTCAAACAAAGGAAATCATTTTAACTTAATAACCCAGAAAACTGCTTGAAGAAACATAAATAAAAATAACTGAAATATCAACCATGCTTGTTTGTCGTTACTTTTTAACCAGGTGTTAAAGGTGATAACCATGTCAACAAAATATAATACTAAACACAAACAAACCCGGGATAGTTATGTGTATTGCACTATATGAGATTCATGGCTAACATAACAGACAAAGAACTAAACTAAACATGGCAGAGAAATAAACATGTATCCACTTGACAAATGGCATTTATTAGTCCACTTTGTCACAAAGCTACAGAAAATCAAATCAATCAAAGGTCCTAAAGACTACTGAACATGGAGAAACGATATTCTCCATGTAGACAAATACACAAAGAATATATAAATGGGCATGTTTAACAAACAGAAATTTTCTAAAAATATGCACTAAAACTAGAACAACTGCCTAGTATCACACATGTTCACACGGCACCTAGCAGTATGTCAAAGGGCTGTAATAAGTCCTATCAGACTCTCAAACCAAAGTAGCAGACTCGAGATATCATACAAAGGATATAAATGTTTTATTTTGATTTAATAAGAACCCTCTGCGATATCACCCATAGATTTCCTGAAGAGTGCTTTTGAAGCTCAGCTCATTCAAAAGTGGTCAAAGAGGTGAAGACTGAGTGGGGCTGTGGTGTCCGGCTGATGAAGAGGCAGAGAGTTAGCAAACTGAAATGGTCACAAAGTGGTCATATGCTTTACTTTAAGTCTAACTGTAATTTAACTGGGGGAGTTATGTAAATATCTGAACCTGTGCAGCGTCACAAATCTGTAATTTTGCAAGAGACCATAACAGTTTCTTCCTGTAAAGCTGGTTATTTTCACATGGGTACAAGTGGCCATTCACAAATTGCACTTCTGCACCAGCTTCCTTTTTCATTCCCCGAAGTTGCTGCATGAACTTGACCATAGGCCGCCGGGGCATCATATGCTACATTTGCAAGATGCAATGATTTGATGGAGGAATTACATGTAAGAATTGGGATCTTCCTCCACAGCGAATTCTCCTCCCGGAGAGCTGCTGAATGCATTAGATGTATTTGTCTAAATCGTCCCTCTCCAGAGATTACATAGTGTATATCTGAGGAAATTACTGGAGCAACACATTTAAAGAGACAGTTTGCCCCCAAACCCAATGTTGAATCCATGTTTTTCCTGTGGCTTGAGGTGCTATTTACTACATTGTTTTGGTCAGAGTTTTGATTTAGATGTCCACCATTGAGATTTCTGCCTTTTCTCAAATACGATGGAACTAAATGGCATTCAGATTGTGATACTCAAAGACAGAAATCCCTCTTTCTAGAAAACATCACCCGGTTGCTCAAGAAACTGCAATAAGATATTCCTTTATTTATCCCACAGCGGGGGAATTCGCAATGACTCTGTTTGATGTGTGAACTATTCTGTGTCTACGTTACTACACCAGTCAAATTGCAGGACAGAGGTTACTCATGGAGAGACGCTTGTTCCTGTGGCAGCGCGATAGATGGGACGTACGCAACGTCCTTCGCTATATAAAGATGGATGAACGTTCTGTGACGTCGCCCTTGGGATTCCTGAAGAGCAGTTTTGAAGCTCAGTGTGGGTGTGTTCGGCCGTCGCCTTCTTGGCAGTGCACGAATCCCGACTACTTCAAAAATGGGTTAAGAGGAGGAGCATGAGAAAGAATAAAATGAGAAAGGGGGCCCCCAGGTGGCTACCTTTGGCATATTATGCAATGACAACCATAAACCAATCCCCCTTAAATACTAAACACCAGAATCCGAGTGCCATCTAACCAAATGGAGCCTTCTCAGTTCACATCAAAACAATCTGGAGGTATAAACAGCACTGTGCTTTTAACATCTCTCCATTTCCTCTTTGACTGGCATGTACAGTTATTCACTGGGTGATTTGATTGCTCTTGCTGTATTTATGTGTATGTGAGCTTCCCCTCTATCTCTCTGAATGTACATCAGATCATGCTTGAATGCAGACATGGCGCCTGAGTGATCCGTTCCTCTGACCAGCAACCTCGGCAATTATTCCCTGAGAGCGCTATATTTCTCTGTCTACTCATCGCTCTCTCCCTGCTGCTGCTGACGGTTTGCTGCACCGCCCTCATTCACTGCGGGCTGAGAGACGGAGGTCCGTGTATGAGAATGAATGGCGTAATGAACAAATGAGAAAGCAGAGGAGGGAGGCAGGCCGAGGGTATCCGTGCTGGGGAGAGACAGAGGAGCGAGGTGGGCGGGCTTTGCCGGGATCAAGCTTTCCCATTGGTTGGCAGGAGGAGATGAATGAAAAGTGTGCTGGTCTGAATGAAGGCCAGATGTCACAGAGCATCAAACACAAAATGAAGCAACCCTGGGATGGCAGGAGGGAGAGAAGAGAGGTGGAAGCAGGGTCTATCTATCTATCTATCTATCTATCTATCTATCTATCTATCTATCTGATATCTTTGCACAACAGTCCTGTTGTTTGATTTTGCCTGTCAAACCGTGACTTTGTGTCTGGCAAATGTAAATGACAACAAGAATCAGCCTGCATTTAACAGTCAAGACATCAGACACTTGTCAGTGCTGTAAGATATGCCACATCATTCTAAAACAGTGTGAAACAACGCAGACCTCACAGAAATCAGAGAGCTGCACAAAGTCAGGACAATCAGAGAGGAAATGTGGAAGGAAAGATAGACAGAAGCTGTCTGATTTTTGCTTGGGTGTATGCTCATTTCCTTGCACAAAAGTGACACAGAGCAGAAATATGTCAGACATTAAAACTGCTTAAAATCATTTCTTTGAAAATTAATGATAAGAACATGATAGCAGACAAATCTATCCCATCTAACATTTTTGGAAGCATACCCAAGATCGGGCTTTTATCTCTAAAAGATGACCTAGAAAATCTGAGACATGCTGTTGCATCTTGGTGTATGAATTACTGTAATGTACTCATCTGGTGTAGTTGCTGCTCTGCTCTCAGTCAAGCTAATTCAAAACTCAGAGGCCAGAAACCCGTCTCTGTTAAGCCTCTGTCCGCTGGCTCGCCGTGAATGCACATATTAATTAAAAAGTTCTTCTTGCAAACTACGAAAGCATTAAACTGCTTCGCTGAACAACGTGTCACTGATTTACTCGGAGCTCTGTTCGGCGGATACGCGTTCATTGTTATTTTTGGAAAGAGCCTTTTTCTGTTGTAGATTTCCGTGTAGCTTCCTCGCGATGTCAGACACCGTCTCATTATTGGAAACTCAGGAGAGACTCAACACTAATTTATTTTTGGCAGCCTAAAGGTTATCTGAGCTCACTCCCTGCCAGCAATACTATCTTCTTCTCCTTCCTCTTCTCCTAAGTATTTACTTGTTATGGGTACTGTACTCAAATACACACTACACAGAGATGAGATAGCAGTTATTATGCATTTCTTTCCCGATCAATCATTTAATCTTTCATCTATATTTAATCTATAATAGTATAAATAATACACATATATATATATATTTGTTTCAATTTGTTGGAGGCGGTGTAATGTTGTTTGTTTCATCCCACTCACATACTAAAACATTTGATATATCCCATATTAATGAGAAAATCAGTAAATCATTACATTTGAAGAAGCCACAACCAGCAGAAGTTTGGGAAATGATCCATTAATATTGATTATCGTGTTATTGTTTTTTTTATTATTATTTGTGTATTTAAATGATAAGATGAGGTGAAGATGAAAAATGCCCTCGAAATTTCATGGCATGCTTCTCCTTTCATCTCTACTCATCCATCGGTTCGCTAAGCCGATCGTCTGACCTCTTTCGCCGCCGAATCGACTGAGATCCGACTGGTGGCAAGAGTGCGTGACACATCGCAAAAAACTAGGGCCACAGATGCTCGCCCATGGCTCAACACGACAAGCGAGCAACCGTCGGCTTGGTGAGTCACCGGCCTTAGGAAGTAAGAGTGGAAACCCCAAATCTCTCTGCTGATTAGGAAATGTGTTTTTTTCTCCTCTCAGAAAAACCGTCACATCTTCCTTCAAATACACCACAATTCGATGCACAGGTAAACATATCCCCATTAATTTTAGTTCAGTTTAGTCGTACGGTGACAAAACTGGCATTTACAAACGCTTTCCACGGGGTGAATAGCTTCGCGGCCTAACTTATTAGAATATGAATGTTTCTGTGGCTTTCGCAGCCTTTTAGTGTGTTTTTAACGAGGAAGTGCCCCACTGCTGAAATGAAAACTGTCACCTGTGAGGAGGTCAACAGCTAAAAGGCACGTATTCTTTGGACAACAATTTAATTTGTGATTTAGCAGACTGAAGCTTGGATACTGCTTATCCAAAAATTCCTTGTACATACACCGATCAGCCACAACATTAAAACCATTGACAGTAGAAGTAACTAACATTGACCATCTTGTGACAATTCAATGTTCTGCTGGGAAACTTTTGGACCTGGCATTCATGTGGATGTTACTTAGACATGCACCACCCACCTAGACCAGACCAGGCACCCCCACCCCATAGCAATGACACTCCTTGATGGCAGCAGCCATCCCCTGCAGGATGCAGCCTGACACAGACATTCACACAAAAACGGTTTAGGAACAACTCAAAAAAACATGAAGAACAGCACAAGGTGTTGACCTGGCCTCCAAATTCACTAGATCCCAAACTGATCAAGTATCTGTGGGATGCACTGGAACAAGCCTGATCCACAGAGGCCCCTCCCCTCAACCCATAGGACCCAAAGGCCCCCACATTCTGTTGCCAGACACCACAGGACATACAGTGACCACCTGTATTAGAGACATAAACTCCTCAGATGGCTCAAATGCCTAAATAACAGACCAGAAACTGAGATGAACCAACAGCATTAATCATATTCTGGTGACTCACTTGTATCACTGCCTCACTCGTTCTTATTCACACACATTCATTGCACACACATTTATGTCTTTCCACAACACACCTACGCGCACGCATGCACACTTACACATACACTGAACCTCAATACAGAGTATTTTTGAACACGGTGTTGTTGGGTAGCCTGTTATACAAAATATAATTGCCATACAAGGTGACAGAATATTGAGCTCTGTGTTTGTGTGTGTATTTTGTCGCACTTCATCCTGAGTGTTGATTTGCGAGGATTTCATCAGTGCTTTGCTAGTGCACATGTGTGTGTGTGTGTGTGTGTGTGTGTGTGTGTGTGTGTGTGTGTGTGTGTGTGCGTGCGTGTGTGTCTCAGGGACAGTCAGTCTCATTCTGACCTGCTTTCTGTCTCAGTGGGAAGAGACCAGCCTCACAAACAGGCACGACTCGCTATTGTGCTTCCAGAAAAGGAGGGAGAGAGAGAGAGAGAGAGAGAGAGAGAGAGAGAGAGAGAGCGAGAGAGAGAGAGCGAGAGAAGGAAAGTTTTCATCTCTGCCTTCGGGCATTTCTGCTGAATTATACTGAAGAGATGTGAGAACAAACATGAAATGACTCTCTGCAGGATGAAAAGACTGAGGGGGCGAAGTGCACTTGAAATAAAAATGTACATTTTAGTGAAAGGGGGGTTATGTGACAAGCTGTGATGAGACCTCTAACCCCAGCTTTTGGTACCAGTTTTGTCAGGTTATCTACAGTGTGTTGCTGTATCGAGGTATAGCCATTCCTTTGTGAGCTTGTAGCCGGTTTGCTACCAGTTTGCCTGTCCTGACTGCTGTAAACTTTCAGAGAGAGAGCAACATATTAGGAGGATATCGTAGTATAATACGTAACGGCCGCATTAGATGGAGATGCAACATCATGATATTCATGAAATTCACATCTCATAGCAAATGCCGTGCATAAAATAAATGATGTTTATACTGTTTCTCAGTCAGTTTTGTTTGTACTGTACTGAGTTGCATACAGGTCCTAGTTTGGATGACTAGGACCCCTCCTTTGTACCTGAAAATGTACAATATAGGTTTACAAACCAGGTCAGAAATCAAAAATCTCATGACCAAAGAAAGGTCCTTTGTCGGAGAAAATGTCCGTTTGACCACGTATGCATGTCTAAAACAAGTTTCACATCTGTACGCCTGGCAGGACTTTGCTTTAAATAAGTTTATTTAAAGTCAAAATTCAACTTCGCTCCTTATTAATATCATAGGCATAGACATAGACATTCAATGGATATTTGAGGCTTGCTTATTTACCAGGCAGGGAAGATAAAATAAAGAGGTGGTATTGATTTGCAGACATTAATTTGTATTGATTCGATTTGCATAAAGGGAAATGTTTTGGAGTTTAAATGATCGTGGGCGAAGAATGTGGTTATCTTTTAAGTACCGTCTAGTTTCTCATGTAGCTCCACCATAACTACAAAGTGTCTTTATTATTCTACTTCCTTTAGATTACTTCTATTTGGATCTTTAAATGGTTCCTTTTGATATTTGCAAGTATTGGAAAGTGGAGGAATTCTGCTCAGAAAGTAGCCTGCACCATCTGTACTATATGCTACATAAGCTCTTATGAAACGCCTTGCACCACTTGTGTAATCACAGTATGTAGTTGAACTAAATGCATGGCCTATAATAATATGGTATAATAATCATATAACATCCTCCCTCATTCGTTGTCGTCTCCCACTTGACGCACTGGTCCTGTCAGTCATTCCCCACACCTCTTAGGTAACAGACGCCTTTGTCACCTACTGTACCATGTGTCATTTTCAAACGCCGCCTTCTGACACTTCACTGTGATTAAATAAGCACGTACATAGCATGTCAACAAAGAAGTCAAATTTTCAAGGCGTAAAATAACGTGTGAACACAAACATATGATGAATGAGGTTGTTCGCTTACATACGGGGGCACCAAGTGACGCCGAAAACAAAAATAAACATATTGAGTGAGCCATCGCTAGGAACCGTGTCAGACGCAAAGCCTGGGAGTAACTTTAACGCCAATTCACACGATGCTCAGGATGTTTGTCACTGGTGCCAGTCTCTTCTGTTGCGACTTCACACTTATTTAAATGGTCTTTTGAGATTTCATGAAACAATCAAAATACTACCAATATGTCATTTCATAAAATACGGTTGAACAGGGCCACTTTTTGCATTAATTTGAGAAGTTGGACCATCCGAACTAATTTATTGTGCGTGCTTATGTTTGTAGGAGGATGTTCTGCAGTTCAAATACAGTTAGGAGCCGAGAAAAGATATAATAGATAGGTATTTAAAATTTAACCTAAAGTTGCAGGAAGCTGAAATTTGTGGTTTCCTGTTAAGGAATTGTAAGCTGTGTGCATCATAAAAGCTGTGGTTTGATCAACACTCAAAGTTGTGTTTTATTTATACTCATCCTGAAACGTGTCTCAATGCATTGCTGCCTTCAAACGGGGTTGCACAAGTAGAAATGTTCATGAGTTGTGATAAGTGGATGGTAAGTTCATATGTTGTACTTTAGCGGCAAAGAGTTTTTGCCTCTGCATTTCCTATACATTTAGTAACCTGGTCACTGGCGTGCTAATCTGTCGGCTTTAATGGCTTCCAAAAGCTGCATAGCAACCGTGTTCATCCACATGAATTGTAATTTATAGTTTCCAAATGCTTTGTAGCTGGCAGCTGATCGCTAGTGGACATTCGAGACCCTGGTCAGCTGGGTAACTTTCTTGTATATATCTGTCTGAAACAAGCAAAACATATAACTATCGCTAGTGTATGGATGACATTTTTTTTTCTTACAGAAAACTCCCATTGCTCGTTGCCCTAAGTGGATTGCCTCGACGTTGAGATCAGTTCATGTTGCCGAAGGTTTTTCACCTGTCATCGCTACGACTTTCTGAATTTTATTAGCATTTCATTGTCTCTCTGATGCCACATCACTGCTAGTCACTTCCTGTGTTTATCTCCCTTTACCACTATAACGCCAAACATTTTCTGTACAGAACCTGTTCCATTTAATGGCAGCATTTATTGCACTGGAACAATTTATGTATTAATTCAAAGTAGTTTCTATTAAGGAAAAGCAGCATTACGGTCCAGGAATGGCCAAGAAAGAGTAAGGACAATTTGGAACATATTATGTCATTTTAATAATAATAATGCAGCTGCATCTAGTCATTTTAGGAGTGGCTGCATAGCTGGAAATAAATTGTTTGAATATATTTGCTCTGAGGCAACGGGTAGGTCTCAATTCTGCAACACTCAATAATTCTAACTTTCGGGACACAGCGTCTTACTTCTCTGAAGAGATCTAACAAACAAAATAGTTTACAGTTTTTTCCAATTGCTTAAACACAATTTTCCAAACTAGGTTGGTTTTATCAAAATACTAACACAATTCACCAAACCACACACCCAAACTGCAAAATACCTCATATATCCCGCAAAATGAAGCACTGCAACCAAAATCAAACTTTTGCACCAGATGGCACACACTTCATTCGTATTACAGATTTTTGTCGAACCAACTCCACACTGAAAAGCACTCTCATCTTGAGTACGCTTTGCCAAAATGCTAACATAGTTCAAACTGTAGAGAATTCTTCAGATTGTTCACATGCACAGAAATATTTGCAGATACACACATGTGCTATTGAAATATTTACTTTTTTATTTTTCACCAAACAAGTCAGTGCAACATATGCACAGGAGATATATTTACATTGGAGTGAACTAAAATATGCTCACAAAACAGTAAGCTAAAAAATACAATTGCAGAAAAAATGTGCAGAATTTTTTTTTTTTTTAAATAAAGAGGAAAGCAAAATAATTAGACAATTACAGTTTTTTACAACCGCTATGACCCGTTGTTCAATACTTTTAACGCTTTTTCAAAACTCTTCACACAGTTACCACAACATCAGCCTGTGTGGGCTATACAATTAACACAATTCTTATTCTTTTGACACAAAATACACACATTTTACACGTTTAAAATTAGTTTTAACTCCTTTTACACACAAGCTCAATCAAGACCAAAACAGTAGATGTTAACTGGTGAATTTTCAATTGCTTTCACACGGTTTGTCAAAACAGAAAACCTCATGTTCAAAACTAATGGATTGAAGATTACATTGATCACAGCTGACGACTGCCAGGGCTGGATAAGGCATGCAAAAAGATACTTCCCAAGATGCCTGGCCAGAGAAGACATCAGGTGTGATGTCGATGAAAATATGTGGCCCAATGCTGACGACCGAGCAGATTAGCTTTTTTTTCTTCCTCTTTTACAGTGATTTCTTCTGCTCCTTTTTCTTTTTGTGTATTTGACAATACAGTAATGAATGACAGCTAAATGCTGATTTTTTTTTTCCTCTTTACTGTAAGTCATTTTCATTTGCAATACAGTAAAGTGTTTACCGCAAATCCTGTCATTTACTGTCTTCTTCTTTCATAAACATTCTGCAAAGCTGCTCGGACATGGGTCGTTCACTTTTTGTACTGAGTGTTGTACAAAAAAAGGAACAAAATTCATGCCCAACAAATGAAAAATGAAGAACATCATCACAAACATTAATTTACATGTATGATCAATACAATAATCTGTTGATTGTAAAATAAAAAGGAAAAAAGTAGATTTGACACATGCAAAGTGATTCAGTTTGTGTTATTCCATCAGTTGTCAGTGTTTTTTATGACACTGTGCTGTGACTGACTAAATGTTTCTGTTGGAAGACAACGTGTGTCAGTGCTTTGGTAGATTTGGTGAATTGTGTTAGTGTATTATTGTATTTTGGAAGTGTGTGTCTGTGTTTAGTTACACTGCGTGATTTTGAGCATGAAATTAACTGTTTGGGGAATTGTGTGTTTCAGGTGTGATGTGCGTTAACAGTTTTGAAAAAGTGTTTAAGGTTCTGACAAACGGGTCATAGCGGTTGTAAAAAACTGTAGGTCTGGCCACAACGCCCCATCAACATCGCACTCTCAACCTCCCTCTTCCTCTTCCTCTCTCAGCAATGTCTTCCATTGTTGTTGTAAAAGAAAAAAAGATGCTCACCTGTGGTCTTTTATTGCTTACTTCCTGATTGAAGTGTTAACAATTACATAACACCTATTTGGCCAGGTAGCACATATAGTGGCCAATGAGCTCATGTAGTGCGTCATTTTAAATGGCAGTGTTTTGAAATCGCAAACATGTGACTTTATGTCAGATTGTTGTGTCTTATGCAGAGAACCGCGTTCAGTACACTTGAAAAGTGCCATTTCGAATTGCAAAATGTGTGTAAAGCCGAAAATGTATTTAAAGTTTTGGAGATTTGAGATGAAGTTTTGCTCCCTATGTGTCAGTTTAAATATTTGTGCTATCCATGTCATTTTAGTGTGTTAGCAACTGGAAAAAACTGTAATGATGGTCTTGCCTGGGTGTTTTTGACCTTGGGTATTCTTTATTGAAGCTCTGTGAAGACATACGGCGTAGTAAAAAAATAAAAAATAAGGACAGGCTCCTTAGAGAGTTGAGTCACGTCTATTGATGGGGTTGTTTTGCTCGGGGTTTGTTCTGATTATTATCCTGTTTTTCGCTCCCTGTTCTGCTGTATACTTGTGGTTATCAAACCCTTTTTCTGAGGGCTGACATACTGCACCCTTTTCTGTTTAATTTGTCCAAACCACTTTGTTGACTAGTCACAATTACCTTGGATTTTAGGGCACCTACGAATGTTATTTCGTCCAGGTTGTTTCAATGCCACTAAATAACGCCCCAAATCATTATTATTTACTTTAGGGAAAAAAGCATCAGAGTGTACCCAGGGAAATAAATAATATACAGCCACTTGAATATAAATAGATGTAATAGTTTTATTTGTGCCAGCAAGCATGTTGTTTTTGTAATTTGTAGATAACAGCAGGCCGGAGACCTGGAGATCTCATTTAAAAGCTAATCAGTGTGTATCCAGCTAGTTTGTATTTCTACTCAAGTGTGTTCCATGTGTGTCACAACTATAAAACAGACCACGCTGACATGTCAAACCAGCATTCATTATCTTTCTTTAAAGCTGTAACCTCAACCCCAGCCCTAACCCTGAAGGATGTGAAGGATGTTTCTTGAGCCTGTGGATCCACAGAGAATTTTCACATGACTGGCAAGATTTATTGCATCATTTAGGCCGGTGTTTGGCTTTCTCTGGAAATGTTTTTTGGTACACTCTAACCGATTTAATGAGTGAAAATAAAGTTATTGACCATTTGGTGACCATAGTTGAGAGCATTTAGCGACTAAAGAGACATAATTTAACTGATGTAGACATGTTTATTTCTGTAGTAAAGTTAACATGGAGGTCTATGAGGGGGTTGACTCTCTTTTGGAGCCAGCCTCAAGTAGCCATTCAAGGATTCTGCGTGGGCTTCATTTTGCATAACTGTAGGTTGGTGCTTGGTTGGAGATCTGTTTTTGGAGTCAGCACCAATACACATAGACGTTATAAAGATGGACCGTGGAACTGCTCCTCCAAAGCAAGTAGAGCTCCCCCTGGTGTCTGGCTGCAGTATAGGTCATAAGCTCCACCCCCTCCATGTTAGTGGATGGGACTGGGGCCAAACAAAAACACTAAAGTACACGTCAAATAATTTTTCAGTGATGGTTTCAGTAATTTTAGGTAGTTAATATAATACTGGTGCACAATCAAGTCTTTTTCTGAGAAGTTTCATTCTAGTTATTTGACGCTATAGACACTATTTGACATTCCGTGAAGCAATCCCATAGGACTCCACTCTCGGATCATGCTGCACAGACTCTGGCAGGTCACAAGATGGTGCTGCCCGTATCCCCGGGAAATTAATGTGTGTTTGGCCAATGCAAGGAAGTGGGGACATGTTGTGCATATTTATATACAGTCTATGATCAAATGTCTTTCCATCAGCTCGTTCTCCTCTGTTACTGCCATGTTGCTACTTTTTAATGGAATATTACTATCACCAGTTTTATGTCACATAAAGTCACATACACATCTGACTGAAATGTGTATCAGATCATTTCTGTCTTTATACTCACTGCTGGTTTAAAAAAAAAAGCTGCTGTTCAAATGCATTGCTCTTCCACTAGTGGTCAAAAAATCCACAGGTTGTTGGTAAAAGGAATGTTTTATTTAATGTTCTTCGTGGTGAGATCGACATATCATCAATAATGGCTTTAAAATGAAGGGTATTTATTAACAAACAGGGGCATAGCAGTGACCTGAATCAGCCCCTTGTATATACAGTCAATGATCAGCACTCCTTTATGGCAGATTTCTTCCTATTTTCTCCTCTTTCTCCTCATTTCTCTCTCTGTTCTACTTCATGGCAGAAATAAAAACCCATGTCTGTGTGTGTGTGTAATTATAGTGGAAGCTCTTCAGAGATTGGCCTGTACATGTCGACGCACACACACTGCACAGAGTGAGAACGGTGCTTACAGCTGGAACCCTGCTGCTGTCTGTGTGATGGGGAAAAAGTAGGTCTCTCATCTTGTTAATCACACATATGCAGTTCACTGCGAGCTGAAGGTGTTGATTAAACACGTTGGCAGAGGAGAAAGAGAGAGCTGAAACCTTACTCAAGGATTTTAAAAGTGAGGTGGTTTTTCAGAGCAGCTGAAAAAGATTCACTGATAATGTTGTGTTCATATTTTGATGCAGTCCTTCCTTTGATGAGACCCTCGTGTTAAAGTTGCTGATTCAAAATTCATGACTGAATAAATAAATCAATGAGAAAAACTCAAAACTGTGACAGACGTCACTTTATTCCAACTTGGTTCTTTGTTTCTATGCGGTTTGAAGACACTGTGATGCGTGGTGTTGTCTCACCTTGCCTGTGTCTGCATCTGAAAACACCACAAAGACTACAGCCATGTTCTGAGGTGGTGTGACAGGAAATAAGGAGAAATTTGAAGAGCTAGGACAAGCTACAAAATACTGGCAGCTGGTGTAGAGTTTATTCTTTTAAGATGAACATGTCATGTTGAATTGTGTATCTGAATGTTCGGATGAAAAATCAGTGGAGCCTTCTGTGTGCCCCTTGAACTTTGTTGTATGCTTACTTTCATCACAATTTGAATCACAGTGATCCAATTCAACATGCTGAACTGGCTGAAAGGTGCAGCCAGAGGTCTGACCGGAGGTAACGTTGCAGGACACAGTGGAGGAACTAGGGTCACAGACGCACGATTCATTGGCCAAAACCGTGTCAAGGCCAAGACACAAGCACAGTTTTTGCAGGGAATGTGAATGGACAGTTTATAAACAACTGAAACAGATTAGTTGGACAATCAATACCACACAAAAGGAAGAGGAGCCAAAATGATGAGTTGAAGTTGTTACTTTTAATATGAAACACAAAATTATTTCATCTCGTCCTTACACTCAATTACTTTTGCATGCATGAGAGCTATACTTGAGAGCACAGGCAGCTATCTGTTATTGGGTTTGGCCCAAAACAGTGTGTCTATATATTATAAGTACATTGTACACCAAGGTTTCAGTTTAGTTTGTGCTTTGAGTTTTTATCCTTTCTTTATTGCACTTTATTCATACCAGTAGTGTCGACTTACATAAATGTAATTTTGTTATATGTACCCAAAATAACTGCCACCTCTTTTCCAGATCTGATCCGTAAACAGGAATGCTATCTCACCATCTCTGGAATCTGAAATTCCAGCATCTGGTTCGTATCTGCTGCTAGGGGAGACAACCCAAACTATCAGAGAAACAAGGACCCGATCCATAACATTTTGATCCAATTTTAGGTCCCACAGCAGCAGCAATCCATAAGGGCTGCATGTGTTCCCTTGCAGGTCGAGGCAGACAGAAAACACGGGGGATGCGGGTGGGAGTAGGGGGGCGATACATCTGCAGGAGTTCTGTTCTGATCAAAATCCCACCGCTGATAAAGTCTCGCTTTCGTAGCCAAAACTGTGTCAGAGCTGATGACCATGAGGCTGCCTTGCGCTGAAATGTTTGTCGCCCCCATAGGTGGAGAAGTCAAGAAACCCGTGAAAATGTGAGATGTGATCAGTTTCCTCTGCACTGCCGCTGCCTCGTGTGAACCTGAGCAGAGGCCATGTGACAGCCGATCTAAAGCACAATTACTCACTCGCTAATGTATCTCTCCATGCAAAGGAGCCAACTCACTTTATTAGCGCATACTGTTTCAACACACACACTCACAAACACACACATTTGTCGATGCATAAACAATATCATGTGCATGTACCAGTGAGAAAAGACGTATTAAGACTGTACACAGACATGCCCACAAGTCAACTCCCTCTATCTGTTCCTCTTTTTTTCACAGACTAAAGGCCACTGGTGTGGTAAACTGAGATGTGCAGCATGTGACTCCATTAATGAATGAATAGCTCTCAGCACAGTGTGCGTGTTTCCTCACATATGTGTATGCATGAGTACAGAGGAATTAAAGATCCCTTTGATCTCCCTGTTGCAGATTACTCAGTACTATATGGATGCGTTGTGTGTGTGTGTGTGAGAGAGAGAGCGATGGAATGCAGAAGAGAGGGGGTGTTCGCAAATCCCTCTCATTCAGCTGCTAGCTACCGTTTGATATATCATTCAGCTAAAAATGGGTCTTGGTGGCGGGGAAGGAAGTGGCGAGGAGAGCGACAAGGAACAAGGCAGAAAAGTGGAGCTGACAGAGAGGAAGTGAGGCGATATGCGGCAAATTTGGAAGAAAAAGGATGAGGCAGACAGAGGAAGGAGAGGGAGCTGCAAGAAAGAGAGAGAGAAAGAGAGAGAGAGAGAGAGAGAGAGAGGTGGGAGAAGGATCAAACATGATCAAGGAAACAACTGCATAGGATAATCTGAATGTACATTTCCTTTCTGTTGATTATGAATGGAGCTCGGCAGTGCAGTTCAGCGAGGCAAATGCAGGGCAGTCACTGTGTGAGCCTCGGTCTGGCTTCCACTGCAGCACACGAATTAGTTCGAGCAGAATCACTGGCTGTGTCCAAACATCCTGAGTGAAACACAGCGATCACGTGATCAGTTCTGTTCTTCACGCACTAGTTTTATTTTAAGAAGAGGGGAGAGAGAAAAGAGGAAAAGACCCTTACAGGGGTTAAATTTTTACAAACGAGAACTAGAGTTTGGAGCTTTGCCCATCTCTGTCCCCAGGCGGTAACGAACTTGAAACGTGGAGTACAAAAAGGCTTGCAAAGTTGCATGAATGAAAAGCCACATAAATATTCCTCACTGTCTTGTGTTGCCTCTCTGGGCGTGACTGAAGATATTAATCCTTTAGAAGTGACTGTAATTGTGATACTCCACTGACTAAATAGGCCAGCCCGGTTTAACCCCTTCGTGCTGAGAGCAAACTCTCTTGATTTTGAATCCAGAATGAAACATCTCATACACATAAACAGCACAAAATTGTCACAAGTGTCTTTAACTGGTGTAAGCTTTATTTGTGTATTGGTGCGCTGCGACTAATAAATGTTGGATAACAGCCACGTTTACTGAAATCACTGAGACGCACAAAAGAGAGAAGACGTCTGAGTCGATGGAGCGCAGGAGACGGAGGGAGGGTGAATTTTCTGTGCTCGGCCGGCAACTGAGAGACATTGACGGGGAGCGGCGAGCAAGCGCAGCTGTGCACTAATGCTGCACTGCACTAATGTTAGCTATGTTCATATCAGTATTTCAAAAATCTCTCTCAATTTTTATTTATTTTTTTTTTTTTTTGGTAGATAACAGTACAACACTGTTTCACTGTTATCCAAAAACGCTAAAGAAAAGAAAAACTGGACTTGAAGACTGGGTTTGTGAAACGTTTTTGGATATACCATGACCTGGAGGACTGAGAACCTTCCCAGACTCGAGACACTTTACAGAACCCAGAGCCTGAAACCTTTGGAGCAACTCCCAAAAACTCCCTTTTAACAAGAAGTGTGACCATTAGTAGCAAGGGATGGAGGACCCAAATACATATGAAGGGGACCCATCTGCTTGAGGCCAGCCGGTTAGTGACAGAAAAACAGATAGAAGAGAAGAAGGAAGAGGAGAAGAGAGCAGCAGGAAGAACAAGATGAACATACATCTGATTAAAGCATACAATGAAGAATCTCATCATGACACAAACAAGAGCGTGAATATTGAACCCTCCTCATGCTGTGCTGTGCTGTGTACTATTATTATGGTTAAAATTACATAAGACTTTATTGATCATGGGGGGAATATTCACAAGCTGCCTTGCACTATATAGAGATATTAAAATGATCACCACCAGATACTTTATTACTCCAATAATTACATTCTGCTAATATGGAATATATTGTTCCGAGGGATAAAACTGCATAGTAAGCAGTTTTCTATCTTTTGTGATGCTAATAAAATAATATTAGTAACATTCACCTATGAGAGAGCGTTTCTACTCTGTTGCACTTTTACTTCAGTCAAAAGGTCTGAGTTAATGACATCACTGACTTTATCTAAAAAAGAAAGCATGGCTTGTACATGGCTTTTTGCAGGTGCATGCAATTTGCCGCTGTATTTCAAATTGATGATGAGTGTAATGCTTTTTGAAAGTGAAACACAATCTGTTGTTTTTGTCAGGGCCGTCTCGTAGAGCAGGCCTTCAGATCCCACGAGAGACCGGTCCATAACTCTGACCGCGTGCCAAGGCCTCCACAAAACTATCGATCCTTTGGTGCACTTTAGCTGTAACCCAACTCCCGGCCCCCATCAATCACCTCGGGCCCCCTCTGCAACCCCCCACCCCCTGCACCATCCCAAACAGCCTTCCAGGGTACTCGGTCTAACTGGAAATTATTGATCCTTGGCATGGACCATCTGATTATGATGTGTTTTATGACTCGGTGGAAGGGAGCTTTATTGTTTTAGCGGCCACATCTGGTTTCTGATGATGGGCTTGATGATGTCAGCGCGGAGGGAGAGAGGAGGACACGAGAGGGAGGCAGAAGTGAGGAGAAAAGCAGAGGGAACCGTAGGGAACGAGAGAGGCGGAGTGATGTGATAAAGGGAAGAGTTTAATCGATATGCTAAAGCATGACATCACCGCTCAGCCGGTCTGGAGGGACGTCAGGCGCTCTGCCAGTAACCGACAACAACCAGACCCCGGCCATGAATCATTAAAATCAACTGCTCATCTATCCCTCTACGATGGTTCGGCCCAGTCTGATGTTACAGGGGCACCTTCAAACCAAGCAACGGGTTTGTCAACAACAACAACAACAACAACAACTGATTTCCAATGCTGCCATCATTGTGTAAAACTAATTAAGAATTTAATTAAAATGTAAGACTAATGCAAAATATGCCAAAAAATATTGCTAATGTAGCAGTAACCCTAGTTTGTTTACATAGTATTTAGCAAAATTAAATACAGTTTATCTTTTTTAAGTGAACAATTATGAAAGGATTAACAGCATCTAAATGTTGAAGTTTAGTTTAGGGATTCAATGCTCATCTAATGTTAGCATTGTGAATTCAACTGGATAAACTTTGCTTTACTGTTGAAAAAAGGCAAAAGTGACTTTCATCATCATCTTCATTCTCTCCCGCTTATCGCAGGGGCAGCAGCCTGAGCAGGGAAATCCAGACAGCCCTTTCCGCAGCCACTTCCACCAGCTCCTCCGGAGGAACAGCCAGGCGTTCCCAGGTCAGACGAGAGATATAATTCCTCCATTGTGTCCTGGGTCGGCCCCGGGGCCTCCTTCAGGTGGGACATGCCCGAAACTCCTGTTTCCTTAGCAGATGCCCTAGCCACCTCAACTGACTCCTCTCGACGTGGAGGAGCAGCGGTTCTACTCTGGGCTCCTCCTGTATGTCCGAGCTCCTTACCCTATCTCTAAGGCTGAACTCCTCCATTTGAGGCAGGACCTCCTCCCCGACCTGGAGTGGGCAATCCTTTTCCAACTGAGGACAATGGCCTCAGTCTTGGAGGTGCTGATCTGAGGCCTCACTCAAAAGTGACAAACATGTTTACTCGATTAACCTTTCCTTACCATTAGAGAATCACAATTTTATGAATGACACGTCAGAGAAATGCAAAGAAAGTACCGAAGACTGCCTGCTGTACAGAGAAAGAAAGTGAAGCTACATCCCAAGCATTATCGCAAATTCTCGTCTAGCTAATCACACACTCTCTGCTTTTGCGTGCGAACTAGAGTAGAGATTTGTCCAGTCTTCGCCATCTTGGCAGCGCCTGACTCACACCAAGGTAATCCAGTAATTGGTAAACAGGTGTGTGAGTGGAGCAGAGGTTGGTTAGGTGATGCCCAGGCAGACAGCCTTTGACCTACAGTGACAGCAGTGACAGTAATAATTTAAAGGGGCCAGTTTTACAATGCTCCACCCTATGTGCAATTGTCATGAATGAAGGGATCATCTAGACCAAAGCACCTTTTTGTACCATGCTGTAAACTCATTTATTTCAAATGTGAAGCTGGACATTTTAAAATTTGAGGATTGGCTCGCTCTTGGAGTCTGCCCCTAGTGGCCATTTGAGCAACTGCAGTTTTTGGCACTTCTATGTTGGCTTCCGGTTTCTAGGAGGTTGCTGCTTGGCTCCAACCAGGTTTATTAAAAAAAAGTCTATTTTCCATCAATACATAATTTGATCAAAAGTTATAGGTGAACAGAATTTCTAGGACACAAGACAAGAGTAGTATTTTACTGTACTGAATACTACAAGTACAGCCACAACGCTACTGTTGCTCTTATTACTCCTTTGTCTTCATTGATCCTGTTTTTGACTAGGTTATTGAGCATGCACTGACAATTTAAATTAGTTTTTCAATAGCAGAAAAAGAGTGTTTAAATTTCATACAATATATTTTAATGCCCCATATTTTATAAAACAAAAACATGTTGCTTTCACACAACACACAAAGCTACTTGCTAACTGAAGCAAACCTATTAAATGACAAACAGGAGACATTCTCCACCTCACGCGACCGACCTCCAGACGAAACATCCTACCTCGTCTAGAGGTCATTTGTAAGAAATAAAAAATAAATTTGCACACACACAAATACACTCACACAAAGACATGCGAGACAGAGAAAGGGAAAGCTTTTGAATGGGGAGAAGAAGGAGGGTGAGGATAGTTAGTGTTCCTCCTGTCTGGAGGTGAAGTGGTCTCCTATGGACTATTAATGAAGCAGGGAGAGCCCCTTGTAACCCGGTACTCTCCCCTGATTTAATTTTAATGACAGAGGCACATCCGAACTGCAGTGTATCCTTACTGAACAGATAGGCAGGTGGACGACAGACAGTCAGACCATTAAGAGGAATAGTCTATCTTCTATGAGCTAAAATCTTTGTTAAGGGTAAAATGTATTACAGTGCATCTTTCTGGAGGAGATCTGACAGATTAGATAAATTAGTCATATCTTATCTTAACTTCGGTCCTATGGGTTGAGGCGAGGGGCTTCTGTGGGTCAGGTTTGTTCCAGTGCATCCCACAGACACTTGATCAATTTGGGATCTAGTGAGTTTGGAGGCCAGGTCAACATCTTGTGCTGTTCTTCATGTTTGATTTTTTTTTTTAGTTATAACTCCACTAAACTGTTTCTATGTGGGATGGGGGTGCCTGGTCTGGACTAGGTGGGTGGTACATGTCTAAGTAACATCCACACCAATGTCAAGTCCAAAAGTTTCCCAGCAGGACACTGAATTGTCACAAGATGGTCAATATTATTTACTTCATCTGTCAGTGATTTTAATGTTGTGGCTGATCAGTTTACATCTGGATTACATGGCCGAGTGCACATACATTAAGCCTACAATTAAGCATGAAAACACAAGTGAGTTTTTTTTGTAGACACAATGTTTCTATCCGTCCATTGATTCTATATTGGGAAGACATCACATACATAGGGTTAAATTTAGGGTTAGTTTAATTTTACTACCTTTAATGATTCCTCGTGGGGAAATCCTTTCTTTGCAATTAACCCGTCTATTCATTCACACAGCAGTGGCTACACTCGCAATCAGAGAGCAGCCTGGAGGTTCGGTGCTTGCTCAGGGCACCTCAGCCATGGACATAGAGGGATGTGAACCGGTGACCTTAGGGTTCAAATAAATGTTACTTCTCTAACCTCTGGGTCACAGCTATGTGACTTAACCTTGAACTTTGTAGTTGAAAGGACATTTTTGTAATGCATGTCTATGGGACAAACATTACGAGGGAGAACGAGGAGTCACTCTGACAAGTTGGAAGAAAACCTGAGAGGCGGCACCGCATCCAGCTCTCTTAATTGTTAACTATAAGGATATCAAGATGGGTGTAATGTAAGACCTTATCAACAGCCTGCCAGTTGTTCTTTGAACCGCTTGAAAATGATCCAGGGAAGCTAATGGAAGTTAAAAGAGAGTAATCCAAGTGAGATGAGATAAATGCAGCCATGGCCAAAGAGGAGAGAGAGAAAGAGAGAGAGAGAGAGAGAGAGATAGATAGAGTGTAAAGTGTCTACAGCCAATGTAACGGCTGTACGTAGACACAACAAGTCAGCATGGAGACACAATCACAATGACAATGCAGTCATGAGAGAAGTATGTAGCTTCTTAGGTAAAAGGACTGAAAACCCCCAAAATACTCAATGCAAGTAAGAGGGCTTCGTTTAAACACCCGCAGATGTGCTGCTATCTGAATGTAGTACTGATTTCTTTAAGTACACATACTTCTATTTACATGTCTTATTTCTGTTCCTCTGCAGTCAATTTTTTGGGCTATTTCTGCTGCTCAATACGTCACTACTCTTGTTCAAAAATCTTTTTATCTGCGTCCTCCTCGTTCCTTTCTCTTTATATTTATTGTGATTCTTTCTCATTCTGTGTGTCCAAGGCGTCTTAACCCAAGTCTCCATCAACCTACGCGCTCCACGACCCCTTTGTTAAGACTACAGGGAGTCCTGTCCCTATCGTCTGCCTTTTTCTTTTCTGATGTGTATTTTAGCGTTTTAGTTGGTGGAGGTGGCGCTTATGACCAATACTGCAGCGAGTCGCCAGGGGGAGCTCTACTTGCTTTGGCTTCACTTTTGAGGAGCAGTTTCCTCCGTATTTATTCAGTCTATGGTACGAACACTCACAAAACTGTCAGCGAAGAACAACAAAGGCCGACTGTGACGTTGCTTCACCTGACCATTGTCTGGACTAAAACGTTGCACGTGAATGGGCAGCAAAAACTTCAGCCAGTGGTCAACTGGCACGTGTGGTCTGCGTGAAAGGAAATAATGCTTCATAACAGCAGGTGGCAGTAGTCTGTATTCATCATTCAAAATGGAAAACCACGGGAGGCTAGGAAGAGTAACCAAAATGTCGTACAGAGTTGGCCTCTCCTGAATCTACAGGTTATTCATGCTAAATGATCATTTTGATGAAAAGCATTTGTGTATTTGAATGTTCAGAGGAGATGCAGATGTGAAACGAAAGGAGCCTTGAACATGCTCTTCTACTTCATCCTTTTATTTATTTATTTATTATTTTTTTCCCTTTGCTCAGCTGATCAGCCAATCAGAGCGACGTCTCTCACCAACTTGTTCAGTCACTGATTCAGACTAAATCAGACTAGAGTCGAATTGGCTGAAAAGCAGCTGACAGAGGTCTTATTTGTTCCAGTGGTACCAGACACACTGGAGGCCTTATGGTATTTTAAGAGATTATGGTAAATTTTTAGGTAAAATCTTACATTTATACAGATATAGACGAGTTAAAAGTAAAAGTATTTCCCTCCGAAATGAGGAGCTTCCTGTATGTAATTACTTCCTACTACTGCCAATTAGCAGGAACTGAGGATGATGAGCATTAGGGTAACCATAGCAACATGGGTTCTACTTCTGTCAGTAGCTTTAATGTCTGAAAGAAATAATAGCTATTCCATTCATTTTCGCATGTGATATTACTTGTTGAATTGTCTCGGTCTAAGTGTCGGATGAAAACATATACTCATAAACTCAAATACTCGACATGGAGGTCAAAAGTCAAGGCCTGGCTGGAAGACAAAGTAAGAATCTACCTCACCTTTGGGTTCAGCCTGCCCCGGGGCACGGATTAAAACATGTGCTGCTGGAAATGTTTCAGATCCTTCGAGTTAAATGGATTCCCACAGTTGCTGCAGTGTAATGTAATGAAAATCCCTTTTGATGATCTCATAAGAGAGGGGTCAGATGTTGGTGCATATCCACAAAGGTTAATCCAAACATCAACACATCAGCACTCGCGCACAGACCCACAAACTCACAAGCACATGTTTATTGTACACAAACAAGTGTGTTTTTTCTAGAGCCACTCTCACACATTAACACACTCACACTTCACTGCCGGGCCCCAGTTGCCATAGTGACAAGGTGCCAGAATATTGAGCTCTGTGTTTGTGTGTGTACTTTGTCGCACTTCATCCTGAGTGTTGGTTTTCAGGGATTTCGTCAGTGCTTTGCTAGTGCACGTGTGTGTGTGTGTGTGCGGTGGACTTCAGGGGTTGGGGTCAAGCTCAGGTTGTGCGTTTGCTTGTGTGAGTTACAGTGCCGTTTGTCCGTATGCATGGATGTGTGTATGGGTGGATGTGCGTGTGTGTGTGTGTGTGCGCATGTGTGTGACAAAACAGAGGAAACACTTGAGCTCGTCTGTCGGCACTCCAGCCAGAAATAGGCCCGATGAACACCTACTCACCAGATAAGAGCCTCTTTTCCATTGAGCCCCAGACTGAAAATCACTCCGACCACGGTGACTCAAAAATTACTCATCTTCTCCCCCTGATTCCACCGGTGGAGAGCTTTTTTTTTTCAGCTCCTACTTGGTAACTTTTATTTAAAGAAAACATTTAACCAGATATTAAATTAGAACAGGTAAAACATAAACATGAAACATTAATATAGTTTATCCTTTAACGATTCAGTGTGATTCAGTGTAAAGGTGCGTACACACAGAAAGAGACTAAGAGACTAGAAGCAGTGTGGTGACAAGAGACTATACAATGAAAATTGAGTTGTAGCGATAAATCTTTGGCGCACTACTGAGTTGTACCTAACCTCGAGTGGATGACCAATGGAAGCAGTTAATACAGTTGATGGACATATGATGCAAAAACAGAGGTCCCCAACGGTTTATTGGTGGAAAACACAACCTTGGCCCCTACCACCATATTAACCATGCATATAGTGGGGATTAACACTAACAACACTCTTATTTGGTACAGTGGCGTGGTGTTTAGCACTGATGCCTCACAGCAGTTTGTTTCCATCTGGGTCCGTTCTGTGTGGAGTTTGCATGTTCTCCTTGTGTCTGCGTGGGTTCTCTCTGTACTCCAGCTTCCTCTGACCGTCCAAAGACAACAATATAGCTTGCCACGCATTGCTCCTTAGATTAATTGGTGATTCTAAACTGGCCGTGGATATGAATGGTTGTCTGACTCCCTGTGTTAGCTCTGCGATAGCCTGGCGACCTGTCCAGGGTGTACCTCTCACCCGATGACAGCTGGGATAGGCCCCAACCCCCCGCCTCCATGTCCCTCCAGAGGACAAGCAGTTGCAGGAAATGAATGAATGAAAGAAGAAGGGAGAGAAAAAAAATTCAGGATGTGAAAGCAAAATTCATCATCTAATTGGATAATAAAAGCAAGGTTCAAGCCAAAGGGCAAGGCAGACAGGTGAAAGTACAAATGAAAGGGAAGGAAGCCTGACAAGAGAGGACAGGACAGAACATGAAGGCCAAACTGTGAGCAGATTATCTGGTGCAGAACAATGGAGGGACTGACTGGAGACAGGTGGGTGTGAATGTCAGGTAATTAAAAAAAAAAGGTGGGAATATGGGGACAGCTGGAAGGCAGAAAGGATATTTTGACACGTAACAACAGGAATAAAGGTACAAATAAATGACAGTTTAATTTTTACAGTGACAGACGCACTTCTACCACATGACATCTCAAAAATAAGAAACTGTCGATACAACAAGCTGCTTTGTGTTTTCTTACCATTATTTTAAGCTGAATTTAGGTTGTGATTATTGCCTGAATTATGCTGTGTTCACACTATAAGCGGCAACGCTACAAAATGGCAATGTGTGGCCAGCTATGTTGCTGTCAAGTTGCCACTGAAGCGTAACTCAACAGTTTGTTGAGGTTGTTATGTCGCCAACTGTTTAAAAATGAACTGGAGAAAAAAAAAAATCCATAAATTACTGTTTTAAGTTTTGCGTCATAGGAGCGCTGACAAAAGTTTAATCCACTTTAACTTGGATTTGTAGTGCAGTCATAAGTGTAGTCACGTCCGACATGCAGAAACATGGGTTGCGAACTATCAGTTTGAACAGCTAGTGTGAACACAGGATGAGTCAGGAGCCTCTTAAAAACATGAATGTTTGTGAGGGGTGAGCATAAAGCAGTAGTACAAATGCACCTTCCTTCTCCTCTGCTCTCTCTGTAACCCTATACGCCCATCATAGCTCCAACAGGAAGCTCTGTGGTTAGCGTGTTGGAAGTTAATGGTCAGAGCATCTATTTTCAGGCTGAGTGCTGCAACCTGAGTCGGCTGGCAGCTGTGTGGACCTGGACTGGGACGATAGCCCTGGGCACGGAGACAGGAAGGCAGATCGGACACTGGGGTTTAGGTGTCAGCAGGTTGTGTGTTTGTGCGCGCGTGTTGCGTGCGTCTGAGAGGGCAGGAAGTGGACGTGGACACCCGAGTCGTCTGATATGCAGAGAATCTGTCGCCTCCGATCACATGGTGGAATCTGTTGCGCTGGGCCAAGGACAGGCCAAGACTTTCCCACAGTCAGGATTAGTCAGAGTGAAACAGACAGACACAGTCAGCGCCATCAGTCCAGCCGACAACACGAGGCTGAGCAGAGAAACACTTCCTGATACATTGCAACATGTATCAAGACATAAAAAGCAACTCCAGTGCCAGGGATCTGACACACCCTTGGGACAAAATACAGTGGTCTAATAGAGAAGAAAGGCTAGCATGACCTAAAAAGGATTAATAGGCAAAGTATGTCAATGCCTGAAGTAAAATGTGGAGATAAACAAATGAAACTGTGCTGAGAACTTTTAAATTTCAACAGCCCATCAGTAGCATTCGAGCACACTGCATCACACAGCCTTTTGCTCTATTGTCAAAGTGTTGTAGATGTTAAAATAATCTTTTCAGTGACTTTGTGTTGGCCTATAGCAAGATAATGCGGATAAAATCAAAAGCTCTAGACTTGCTGCCAATGGATGTGAGTGAGATTCGGCTGTGAATCAAGCCAACGTGGATGCCCCTGAAATGAAAATGAAAGTTTAAACACTTGCAAAGACATGAAAACAGGACAAACTATCTGCTGAGACGATGAGGTTGTAGTATAGTATACATACACATTTACACTGCACATGCCAGCACATAAATCTAAACAGAACAGAAGGGGGTTGCTCCCATCTCTAGCTATCTGACTGGAGAGACAATCAGCACTCTAAGGGGTCTAGATATGATATTAGAAGCTCTAATATTTTAGCTGTTTATCAAAACATATTGAAGAAGGGCTTAAAGCACAGACTCTTATCTTTCATTTAAAGGTATTCACCTCCAAACTTGAGGAAAGGTGTAAGTGTTAAACACAGTCCCAGCCAATTTTAGAAGCTCAAAAAATGGCAAATAAAAAATAAATAAATAAATCATTGGCTAGCAGTATGTGCTTTGTTTCTTGTCATGATGTTGCCAGGCCTTTGCAGCAGGTGTTGTTTGTTTGCACGTCTTTCTGCCTTTAACTTCAGTAGGCGAAATGCATGCTCAGGTGACTGACTCTGCCATCTTCCAATCAACTTTGCTCCTTTGCACTGTACATCATCAGTAAACACTGGAAGACATGCATGTCTATGCTGTAACCCTGTCTCCTCTGTGTTTTACAGAAGGTGTCGTATCCTTTGGATCATGAGCCGTTCCAAGTCTTCCCTTTACATTTACAGGTTGATCTGCAGAGACCAAACAATGCCCGAGATCATTTTGCATTCGCACATAAGGGAAAAAATGAATGAGAAGATAAGATGCCTGACAGACATGAAAGACTTGAGCTACTGCTCCTCTCCTCTCCTCCCCTCTGCTCTCCTGCCCACAGCAGAGAATCCTCCCATAATGATTTGTTTTCAGCTCACAGAGCACATCATGTGTCACTGTCAAAAATGTGTGGGGCTTGTTAGCCGAGAGGGTAGATCTGACTTGACCCTGTCACATGCTGCCACTAACACAGAGATATTGCAGCCGTCAAACCCAGCGCGAGACAACAGAAACTCAGATTCATGCATCACGTGGAAGCATTTTTCAAAAGCAAAGCCGTTTAACGTGCATTATACAATGACTGGGTGCTAGCAGGCCTCTTCATTTATACTGACACGCAGCATTTTTAGGAATTTATTTGTTTATTTGATCAGCTTGTGACTAAAGTATACTGTTCTGTTGTTTTAACATTAACCTTATATCTAGCAGAGCACCACGTGCATCCAAACCTTGTTCAGTTTCACCTGTTGTAGAGATTTAATGAGCTGGAACAAGCTGATGTCAAGTCAGTGAGGAACAAGGTGATTTTAATGTTCTTGAAGTTACTTAAGGGGAAATGAAAGGTGAGCAACGTGCAACTAACGTGCAACTAAGTCCAGTGCACGTAGTGAGTAGGAGAGTAGTTCCCCTTTGGGGTCTGAGATCCAGTGAGAGAAATCAATATCTAGCTGTGAATCCATGTCTGTGATTGTGCTGTTGGTGTGGAGATGAGCTCAAAACACCACTGAATGTTATTGCAGAGGTCAGGGAGGTTTAAAGTTTACATGAATTCACAAGAAAAAGGTAAAAAGAAAAGAGAAAACAACCTAAAGTTTGTCTCAGTTTTTTTTCTTTAGTCTGACTTTAATAATCTTTGGATCCAGCACATTTAATTGGGGCATGTTTCTGCATATTAAGAAATATCTGGTCAAGATATACAGCAGTTCCTGTCAGCACACAGTAAGAAAATGCTCCTTACTGCAGCAGCAATGTGTAAACTCAGGTGAATACCTGATGACCACCCATTCTACACTTCCAATCCAACAAAGATCCACTTTGAAAATATATATTTTTTTCCATCCTTTCCATCCCAGGTTTAGGGTCATTCAGGGGATCTCGCTGAATTCTACTCAGCCCACTGAGTTGCCTCCTCCGCTTCCAACCAACCAACGATGGTCTTAAAAAGGTCTGCCACAAATATAATCACAACCTCCCCAACATCAGAAGAGCTCATTTTCTCCTCAGCCAGTGAGAATGGCTGAAAATGCGACACTATTTTCTCTCTCACCCAGGGTTCCTCCAAGCCTTAAGATCATCTGACCCCTTTAATACCTCTGTCATTTTCATTAAGATATCAGTGGAGCATCTCTTCACGGTCAAACCATTTCTGGGTGTTTTTATTCTAGGTAATTCCTCTCATCTCCTACTTTCACCAGGAGGAAAAAATGCATTCTCTGTATCCGTCTCTTTCGGGCTTTATTTAGCGTAAGTATAATATACTGAGATATTACTTATAGAGTAGGAATCCCTCTTCTACTTAAAGGGATTCCACTTAGTGCGATGATAGAAACCAATCTGCGCTTGTGTGTGCGCCTGAGCAAGTGTGCACATTGACGCACACACACAGAGATGCAGACATCTCAGCTGCCGTGCTGTAAAGCTCAGATTCATGTTTGCCAATAAGCAGCACTGACACGGAGCCTGGGCCGCAACACGGCCAGGGGATTTGTAGCTCATTAGTAGCCCCAACACACACACACAAATACACACTTAACATGTCCAGTCTCTCCCGCAGGAAATGACTTGTTGACATCCTGATTATGAATGCGGCATCTTTAGCTCTCCCTACAGATAAAGGACACTAATGAAGTGAGACAGACGGAAGCAGAGAGCCAGTAAGACGAGAAGAGACACAAAAAAAATATAGAGAAAACAGCTAGAAAGACAAGGGCTCCATTAAAAAATGACATTTAGAAAAGAAAATGATGTGAATTTGGTGCGTCTGAATGAAACGAGAACACGCTGTGAGCTCATAATGAGATTACAAGGTGGAGAGAACATTCATGATTACTTTGAAGCCTCCAGAGAGCTCTCATACCTGCCGATTCCTCCTTAAAAATGAAGCTCTCGACATGTAGTCCTCGCTCGTTTGCTTGGGCTGAGCAACAGATGAGTTGGACGCGACAGGGAGGGAATTTAAAATGACACTCACTCATTATTCGAGTCCCGCACTTATAATACTGAAATAGGAAATGAAGAATTTTGCATGCGTGTAAATTTGTGGGTTCTTGTGCAAGTCTGGATCATCAAGAGAGCAAATAGAGAAACTGTCACTGGGCACTGGATGCCCATATGAGTCCCTCACTGTGTTGCACATTTTACTGGATTGCAAATACTGCTTTGGGAGTATAGAGAGTCTGAAATGTGAATGTAAAGCGCTTGGTTGAGTTTTGGTTTGGACCGAAAACAGCTTCCAAGATGCAGAATCTGTTTTCTCCTCTTCGTGGAGGCTGCGAGACTGCTGAACGCTGGAGGACCCCTGTAGATAGATTGAGTTTTCCTTTCATTTTGTGATACAAAGCATCAGTGACGTACTTACATGGCGGTGTTCTACCTTAGAGGTTTCTCATTCACCCATGACACTAAACTGGCGGCTGTGGAGCTGCCAGTTTAGTGTCGGTGTCAGGACACTCTGTAGATGTGGAGGAGCTCCTCCACATCTACAGAGCTGGCCAGCCCTGCAATCAGAGAACAACCTGCTCCACCACCTGAGCCACAGATGCCTTCACACAAGACTTTCATTCAGGAGAGGGGCCCATATGTGAGCCCAGTATGTGAAACCACTACTTCATGTTTCATTTATAAATTTAACTTTTATTTTCGGTCACTGGTTTTATTATTGTTGTATTTAATTACTGTTAGACTTAAGTTTCCTTTTTACACACCGTATTTTTCTCTTTGTTTGCGTCTTTTCTCTCACTTTCACTTGCGGCCTGGTTAGGTTTAGGATAAGATCATGGTTTGGGTTACAAAGGCACCGTTCAGATGAAATACTTGACACAAAAATGCAAGACAGAAGATACTGCCAACTGAAGGACATCACTTTGAAAGTCTGCGTTACAAAAAAAAGGGACCAGTGCCATTAAAACTGGGCTCTGATAAACCATCTAAAATACTTACCCTGCTGTTAACATACCCAATATATATCATCTAGAAAACACATGGAATCCCCCCTGAAATTGAATTAGTTTCCCTTTCATTTACTCACATTAAGACTTCCCCCTGTGTGTCCTACACCATTGTACCAGAGGAGCCTCTAGACAAATCTACGTGTTGCTGCTTGCTGGCCAGATAATTTCATTGGCTGTCTTTCTACCAGTAATCCGACTTTTTCTGGCAGTTGGAGCAAAGAGTGCGATGGTTACGCAATACTACGCTTCTTTTCTTTTCATCTGAGCTTCTATTTTAAAACAGCGCTATGAATAAGCAGCCTTCACTGAGTCTTTCTAAAGGACACAGCTCTCGGCCTGCCTTTCTGTCTTTGTTACCTCAACGCCATCTAATGCTAAAGGTGTTCGGGGTAGGATAGCGCCAGGCTTTGGTCACATCTGCAGAGGGGATTTTACACAAATGTAGAAATTTCGAGGTTTCTGTCACGGGGACAGATATTATCCAAGCTTTAGGGCAACACGTTTATTCAAGAATCAGGAAACCCACCCCACCAGATTTGGATTCAGTTTATCAGAGAGAAAGATAAGAGAAAATATGAATAGTTAGAGGAGGCTGCTGTTGTACTAATGTTCTTCTTTTTTTTTACAACCTTGTGTGTGAATTGTACTCTGCCGGGAACCCTGCAGCGTTATGTAACACAACTCAATGTAGTTCAAGGCTTCATGCAAGGAGTCTGAAATTTAGGGCAGAAGAGTAATGCTTTCTCGTCTTCAGCACACCAGAGAGAAGTGCTTACTGGATGATTAAAGAGCAGTTTCTTAAAGCTTTACCCGCACAGGGAACGATTCTAATGTGAACTCCTTCCAGCCCAGACAGCCGGCGCTTCTCAGGCCGAATCAACTTTGGAAAATACGCTCATCCCCTTTCTTAGCGAGACCCCACAGATCTGACATAATGTTTGATATAAGAATAAGTTTGTTTACGGGGAGGTGAGTGTCCCAGTCATGAGGCTCATCCTATTCTGATCTCCGTGAGTAGTTGACGACCGAACCTATTTATCTCAAAATTTGTCATTTGCATTTTCTGCCACCATATCTTACATCGTAGTTTCTTTCAGAAATCAACACTTCCATCAAGAAAAGATCTGATTCTGCTCTCTCTTATCCGTATCCGTATATGCTCCTTTTATTATAGTGATATGACAGTTACCCTCTTCTTTTGTGAATCCATTTTTTATGTCACAGTGACTTTGATATAACTGCTGTTCATTGTGTAGCATCGTTTAAAGCTTTGGAGCCATCATTGAATTTGCAATTGAATTGCAATCAGCTATGCATATTAACGAATATCATAGTAATAAAGGAGGAGGGGCGCTTACATATATTCATAGCTATAGTTAAATACACACATATATATGTGTATATATATATATCCCACATTTTTGAGTGTTTTTCAGTACCTGAGTTCACCTAGAGTTCAGATTATTGATGTCTGACTGCTTACATGTTTCAGTTCCCGTGAGCTGACCGATCAAATCGTCAGTATTATACACTCCAGCTTCTCTTTCCCAGGCAGTTACAGGGAGCGTCTGTTCTCTCAGCTCTTTTTAGCTTCAGTTCTTGAATTTAATTCGAGGAGATTAAACCTTCAAAGTGTTTAGTCACCTGTGAATCACACCAGCTTTGGGCATGTTAAACAAAAACTGTATGTAGCTGTTGGGTTCCAGGTTTGAATCCATGGGCCGACTGGGGCCTTGCTGTGTGGAGTTTGCATGTTCTCCCTGTGTCTGCGTGGGTTCTGTCCGGGTACTCCGGCTTCCTCCCACTGTCCAAAGACATGCTCGTTAGGTTAAATGGTGATTCTAAACTGGCCGTAGGTGTGAGTGTGAATAGTTGTCTGTCTTTCTGTGTTAGCCCTGCGATAGACTGGCGACCCTTCACTGGACAAGCGGTTACAGAAGATGAATGTTTCTCCTCTTATAAAGATGTAGAATGAATTGATCTCATATTTTAATTAATTTGTTATGAAGATGATTTTACGGGCCTTTCTGCCTCGTGAATACAGCGACTATGTATTTAATGAAAGAACTTCTGATCCAAATCTGCCCGCTGGAACAAGTGGAGGTTAATTTGATTCCTCTGCCACACTGCCAGCCACCTTTACGATCAAGACACGGTCTGGTGTGCACAGTCTCAGTTTATTTGATTTGGCTTCGGTACAGTGGAGCTCAGGTCAGTGTGAGTTTGCAAGTGGCTGATTACGCAAGATGATAGATAATCTAATGGGGACAGATAAGACTCTGGCTAGAGTCCAGGGTGCGGCGATAAGAGCTCTCCGCCACCACCACAACATGCTGCTAAGCTAATAAGTAAGCACCAACGACGGGAGACTTTTCGCGTGCAGTAACTTTGACGGTTTTAATAATGAGTAATCACCGATCTAAAGACCTCAGACACGGCCCTAAACCTAATTTTGATCTGATCTTTAAAACAACCATGTGAAGTCATGACAGTCAGTCAATATGTCCTCACGGTGCAGAAATGTCCTCGGTATGACGGTTTCCAGCTAAAGATTTGTCCTCACAAACATGGACAAGCATAAACACACACACACACACACACAGTCCTCTGCTATAATCATTCAGTCGGTCCTGCTGAGCTATGCAACATTTCCACTTCCTTCCTGTTCGCGGTTACCATGGTAACAGTCAAGGAGAACTCTGTTATCTTCAAATGGATCGGGCTGCAAAAATTATTTTTATCTCCACTTCCCCATCCCTCTGCCTCAAGCAGCCATGGGACTGAGTGTCCTCACAGGTTTCACACTACAGCTGGAATGCGCACACATTTCCAAGAATGTGAGAGGAGTTAAAACAAGATAAGAGGAGACAATCGGAAGATTATTGCTCTTAGAAAGAAAGAACTTCTTTACTGTCCAAAAAAAAAAAGACCTACAATGGTTTGATCCCTGATAGACATTAATGATACGCAGTGTTGCAGTGGGACATGTTCCTTTAACACCATGAACACGTGCTCTGCAGTTCATTCTGAGGCAATCCCACATGCAGCAAAAGAGATGTGTGTGCACGTCCCGTCGTATATTTAGGTCAGGTGCAGGACAAGAACGTCAAGGAAGGAAGGAAAAGTCGAGAATCCACACACACACACACACACACATACAGTATTTACTGGAGTGGAAAAGGAGAGTCCCTGAACACTCTCACCTGAACATCTGTGGACACAAATATGCATCAGTCCAGTGATAAAAACACAAAAAGACAGTTTGTGAGACATTTACTAATAAATAAAGTGCCTATGAAGTACACTATGTGTTGGACTTATTCTACTTCAACATTATGACGTGTACACAAAATATACACAAAATAAGACACTGCTGCTATAGGCAACTGTTGGACCACAGAGACTAACAGTTTAGCAAGCTAATGAGAGCGTAACATATAAGGTAGGAAATGCAAAGGACCACGAACAGACGCGAGTGTCAGCACGTTTCTTTCATATGTTACAATCACGACCATCCATCGCTATCTAAGCATCAGCAACAGTCACAGCTCGTGAACTCAGTTTTCTTCCTTTGCGAGATCTCGAACACCACAAGAGGCGGCCGTTCATATGAGGGTTTCTAGAGAACACTATAAACCAGTGGTGGGACGTCAGCGCCAGCAAAGCCTTCTCTGCTGGTCTACACAAAATCACTGACTTAGATTCTAATATTTTCCCATTAATCTTATTAAATTATTCCCAGTAGCCTATTCTTTTCTTTTTATGGCTTGTCTTTCTATCAGCTGTGGTGCCTCTGGCAGTGTAACTTTACATTCGAGCTTTTATCCAATCATATTTCAGCCATTACGTGTTGCCGGAGTCAAAGAAATCTGGGCCTGGGCCTTCACAATTAAAACTGCAGACGACTGAAACCTGAAATATATAGCAATGACGCTGTTCCTTTAACCAATCACATTTCAAGTTCATATTCTTAGGCCTTCTCTTTGGCCTACAGTAGCATCAGCATTTTCACATCCTCTGACTGGAGGGTCAAGCTAGCCGAGCTAGCCGTTCATGTTCATCTGTTGCGAACTGCACTAGCAAATTGTCCCTGTTAACGTTTTGATAGTTACTTGTTAAACCCATAATGGCGGAAGTAGGAGAGGCTCTCAATTTGGTTGGAAATCTTTGTAGAAAGCCATTTTCACAGCGGACTTTCCAGGAAAAGCTGGATATTGCGAGGAAGGGCCGGCAAATCACATAGCTAGCTAGCTAGCCTGACCCAGCCGGGGAAAGGGTGTGCCCGCCACCTTCAGTACAGCAACTATGAGCGCTAACGTTGACTGACAGTCTCAGAGGAGAGCTCTGCATTTAAGTTCTGGTGAATAAAATGAATTATATTTACATCTTTTGTGTATATATTTGCCATTTTATTGGGTCGACATTGACGCTTCTGCTGGATTTTACGTATGTGGCGCTGGTGCGCAACTGTAGCGTAGCTGAGGCTGCAGTGAGTGAGAGGAGAATTTTTGAATTGTTCTAAGTGAGATTCTTGCTCTAGTAATGACATTCATCTCGCTATATGAGATACCTGTCTACGATGCAACGTCCTGGTTTATTGCGTATCCATACGATGTTATGGTTTCTATAGCAGTGGAGACATAATGATCATATTAAGAGGTGTTTTGAATAAAGTTGGAGGTCATTGAAGGCCTAGGTGGAAAATGCACGGCCTGCCACTGCTATAAACACAATCCTATTTCAAGGCAGCACAGTGTAACATTGGTTTTAATTATCTATTTGTTGGTGGTAGCCACAGTGTATTCTGGAAATGTGACAGATGAAAGGCATCTCATCTGTCTGAGAGTCAAACCATGTAATGTGTTTTCTGAATCCTGCACAATGTGAGTGCAAAGGAAAGGTTCCACCAGTGACAACTAAAATTCAGGGAAGCACAGAAAGACAAATGCATCTGTCGCTGAAAATAAAGGTACCAAACTGCAGCAAAGCTGTGTTGTGACATAATGGAGATCTTGACTATTAAAACCCACACTTCTAGCTGATATTTGCGCTGCATACAAATAAAGCTGTTATTTCAGAGGCACAGATCATCCCGACGCAGATCCTCATCTCTGAGATGGAAACATCCGGTTCCTTTCTCACATCCGGCAGTCATTTCTAATCTAACCGCTCGCTTCAGAGGAGCAGCAGGGGTGAAAGAGGAGCGCTGTGATGGTCTTAAGCCAGTGTGGTAAGGTGCTCCTGAGACGAGCAGGCAATTTAAAGGAGTCAGAGTGCTAATGGTGTGCTAATCTGACTCCGGGGAGAGCACCGCGGCGTTTCATTCATCATTCATGAAAGCCAGACAGGCGATCATGTCTAATCACTGATTATTTAATGGGTGCATATTACCTGTGTGCTGATAAATGGCTGGGTATTTTTTGAAGCCACATGAATGAATAAATTACATTAATGACTCGCACATATAGGAGCTTCTTTAGGGCATCTCAATGTAAACGTCCAAACTGGAAGTGGATGCTTCTTATTGCGATTTAAATATGCCACATAAAGCATGTGAATGTTAAGATTAAATGTAAACAGGCTCAGAGATCGGATTGGCATTCAGATGCAGGCTCACTTGAAGTTTACTTTACAAGGCAGACAAACAAAGACGTGCGGCGAGAGAGGAGTCCCAGGCCCACGCAGGCAGACGGAGGCCATAAAGCAGGTAATGATAAACAGGACAAGGAACATCTGTAAAGCGGCAGTAACAGCACAAAGAGAATCTGCCAAAGAAGGAAATGTGGAGAGCTAGCATATATACTGAAGGGCTGATTGGGTGAGTGGAAACAGGCGAGTAGAAAGGGCGTGGGGACAATCAGGTGATTTAACCTGCGGGGGAAAAAAAAGGAGTGGTCAGGTCTGAATGACAAGAGGGAACTAATGAGACACAGGCAGAATGAATGAATGAGCTATATCGTACTATTTTAAAAACAAGGTGCTGAAACCCATGTGTGTCCCATTTACTGACATTATCTGAGAAACATTTTCGGATCGGATGTTACAGCTCATAGAGAAAAAAGAAAACACCCCACACGGCCCACGCTGTGGATTAGAAACAGAGTATTTCTCAGCGTCTTTGTCTCCAGCAGGAAACATGGGCATTAATGACTGGCAAAATTCTCTAAATTCTGTAACGGTCATATGGAAACATGACGACTGCTCATAGTCCCTCGTAGACAGGTATAAATTTAAAAGGTGGAAATGTGAAGCAATAAAACTGGATGAAATAAACGGGCTTTCTACAGAACTGCCAACTAAATTCTCAGCACTGTAAAGTACCAATTATAACAACAAACACTGCAAATATTATCCATTGTATACTTATCTAAGTACACAATTAAACACTGCTGTAAATAATAATATTACCTCTGTGCTCTAAGTTTCATTGTTTTAAAATTTTCTGTACAGCTTTTACAGTTTTTTGTCCACTTTCAAATTGTGTTCTTAAAACAATAGTCGGACAAGTATATAATAGTTTTCTGCTGCTCCTTAAACTAATGAAATCCTGTTGTTTTGTATGATTTCCCATGTATATCGTTTGTTTATGATGCCGTTTCTATGCTAAAACATGCTAAGTACATGCATATCTTTTTTTTATTTCTTTTTTTTTATTATTGTAAATTCTCGTGTGTGTTTCCCGGACACGGTTTCTGCAGTCTGGATTGTAGTCAGATAGCACGGTAATCACCTGCCGCTGTTACTCTTTAACTTACCAGCGGATGTGTGGTGTACTTTGTTAGCCTGCCGAGCACCTGACCCTCGCCCTGTGTAAGTTACACGGGCCCAAAGGGAGGAGGATGAGGAGGAGGTGGAGGAGGAGGTAGTGGGGGAAAGAAATAGATATCTTGAAGGAGAAGGAAGTAAAAGAAAAAGACAAAGAAAGAAAGAGAGAAAGAAAGAAAGACCTGAGCTGCACGAGAAAGTCATCATCAATCAGTGTTCTTGTGCCAAAGGACAGCCCAGTAAAGTAAGAAGGAGCTCAGGGGTCGGCATTTTGACACTGATGACGACATCATCCACAGAGGACTGTCCACAAACCAGAGGGTCAGAGCTTTGATCCCCTGTACACGTGTAGAAGAGGTCCAGGGATTTGCTCCCGTTGCACTGCTGTGTGATTGTGTGTCGCGAATAGGTAGATGTGTCCTTGTGACTGTAAAGCGCTTTGTGCACCAATAGGTAGAAAAGCAAATGCAAGCCCTTGAAAAGTTTAACTGGTTGTATAACCCGTCTCCTTCCTCTCAGGCCTCAGTCACTCCTTGTACTTTATGACCAAACACTTTGTGATTTGTTGATTGAGACCAGAATAAATTAGTTGTAATCCTTAAATAACGAACTTAACTAGAATAAAACTGATCACAAATATTTTGTAACATCACGAGCATTAAACAAATACCCCAGTATTTGGGCTCTTGGGCAATGCCACAGGAGGCAAACAGATAAGAACAGACCGAATATGTTTGCTGTTCGAGGACAGGATCAAAGTCAAACATTCACACGGCTGAGTGGCTGCTCAGATGCCCCCACTCACACATAGACATTTGGTAAGACAGTGGCTGAAATCATAGTCTAAAAGAAAGCTGCTCTTCACACAGCTAACACATGGATTTATTCCCAAAATCACATCTATCCGTTCCGGGTTTTCTATCTGGACTGTCTCTGAGTCGAGCTGATGTCAGTGATCTCTGGTGTTCAGACTTTGTTCAGGCGTGTGCTTAATCAGCTTCAGGAAGTTCAGCAGTGGTCACAGGTGACGTGATGGTGTCTGTATTCTCCAGCTGCTCTTATCACGCCAGTGGTTTTCAACAAAGTCCCACTGACCTCTGAGTTATCAGCTTTTCTTTGCTGTAAAGTCAGTCTCTAACCTAAATTAAGAAGAGTTTGTTTTAATGTAGAAAATAGTGCCCCTTAGGTTACTCTTATATACTAACTGTGAACACGGTCTGAGGAACCTCCAGGGTTATTTCACAATAAATATTTTAATGATATGCAGGTTGTTGTTCTCAAGGGAGGGCACAGTTTTCTACAATCCTTGCAGATTACTTGCCAATAACTGCTGGTCCTTAGGTGTTGAAGAAGGTCCACACTGTGGCAGTAACATTTGCAAACATGTTTCTTTATCCCTTCATCAAGTCTAAAATACTTTTTGCCCGGCCAAGCTGTCACATTTGAGGATAATAGCCAATAATGTGGTGTTGTTGTGCAATTTTGTCACTTGTCAAGTGAAAAGAAGACAGCCAAGAGGAAAGGTAGCTGTTTTTATGCTGTTCACACGTTTCACTCAGGACAGAGGTAGCGACGAGTGATGTGCAAGAGTTATTTTCACTGTCAAGAATCAAAGGAATAAGTTAATTAGAGAGTTTGTGAAGGTTCTCTGTCATACAATTCATGATATGTACATTGATCAGCCACAACATTAAAACCACTGACAGGAGAAGTAGATAACATTGACCATCTTGTGACAATTCAATGTTCTGCTGGGAAACTACTGGAAATGGCATTCATTTGGATGTTACTTAGACATGTAGCACCCACCTAGACCAGACCAGGCACCCACCACCCCATAGCAAAGACACTCCTTGATGGCAGCGGCCAGCAGGATGCAGCCTGACACAGACAAAAAATCGTTTAGGAACATTCATTCATTCATGTTATGTAACCGCTTCTTCCTGTGAAGGGTCACAGGGTCTGCTGGAGCCTCAGGCAAGAGGTGGGGTATGCCCTGGACAGGTCACCAGTCTATCGCAGGGCTAACACAAAGAGACAGACAACCATTCACCTACGGCCAATTTAGAATCACCAGTTAACCTGAGGAGCATGTCTTTGGACGGAGGGAGAAAGGCCCAGTTGGGCCATGGATTCGAACCCAGGACCTTCTCACTGTGAGGCATCAGTGCTAACCATCTCGCCACTGTGAGAGGCAGGCCTGGCCTTGGCTAAAAAAAAAACATGAAGAACAGCTCAAGGTGTTGACCTGGCCTCCAAATTCACTAGATCCCAAACTGATCAAGTATCTGCAGGATGATCCACAGAGGCCCCTTCCCTCAACCCATGGGACCCAAAGGCCAGACACCACAGGACACCCTCAGAAGGCCCATGTCCATTCTCTGATGAGTCACAACTGTTTTAGAGGCACAAGGGAGACCTACACAATATTAGGAAGGTGGTCATAATGTTACGCCTGATGAGGGTATATCCATGGTATATCCAAAAAACAAACTAGACATTCTAACTTGAAATATCTGGTAAGTATGCATCTCTCTGTTACAGACCCTAGACATGTGAGTTTCACACGTATATTTCTTGTAATTAAGCCCCAGCTTCCCTCAGGACTTTTACAACTGAAGAAGATACAGACAAAACTTTTTCACTCTTCAAGAAACCCAACAAGTCCAGGTGCCCTGGCTTCAGCTTTGTTTGATTATTTTGGTTTATTTGAACGTTTTGTTCACCAAACTGTTCAGAAACACAGTCAAACAGTTTCTCACAGTAGCCAACTATCACAGTTCCCAGCTTCGGGAACAGGAAGTCCTGTTGCTTTGAGAAACACTCCAACTTATCAAGTAATTCTTGATATTTTTGAAGTTTCCTCTGTGAGTACCTGAGATGAAAGCTGGCTTCTACTGACTTTTAATTCTGTCTAACTGATTCAAAGTTCAGCATTACTCTTGGACTTGGTGGGCCAAATCACAACCCACAGCAGCACCAGTGAGTCTCCACACTCTCACTCTCACACCTAACATTTTATATGTTTAAGTCTGCTAAAGCAACAACAAACTACATTAGCTGTTAGCTCAGAGAAAAATGGCCTCTGAGTGTTTACCTATATATGTATATATATATATATATATATATATATATATATATGTGTGTATATATATATATATATATAGGTTTTAAAATCAGACTGTTCTTGTTAGATACTTACACTCTGGATGGCACCTTGTTATCGCCTGCTATGAGGAGATCAACACTTCTTTCTTCTGAGCATCACAGCTGGAGAGAATAGCCTCAGATCAAACATGCTTGATAACCGTGACCAGGTCCATAATGCTGGGAGCTTTGTTTGCACTTTATGCTCAGCCCTCTTCGTTTTTGGACTTACTTATCATTAAGATACAGGAACAGGCCTTCCTACTGCAACCAGAGAAGACACACAAGGCACTGAAGCTGAGGAAAACCTCACAAAAACATCTTACCAGGTTTTGATGGCGTTTTGGCGAGTAAGACTAAAAAATAACAATCAGACGGGAAGCAGATAGTTCAGGATGAAGCTAGTGATGAAACATAACAATGACAAGGATGTCAAGATGGTAAGCACGACACGTACTGCCGCTGAAACGTAAGCCTGTCTCTGCTTTCCTGGCTGTTTTAAAGTTTCCATTTTACAGGTATGCAGGCCTCAACACGACGAAGCGCGAACATCTCTCCCTCCTCTCATCCTCCCTCTCTCCACTCTCTCTCTCTCTCTCTCATTGTGCTCTTGAAGTAGCGCGTTACTGGAGAGAGCGCTGCATCGGTTCTTTATATAACTGTAAAAGACAGCTGAGAGCGTACGGTGCATGAGTACAGTAGCACTCACAGTGGGAGGACGGCGCTCGCTTAAGTACTGCAGCAGCAGCCATAGCAGCTATTTACTGTAATTATTTGAGTCCATTAAAGGAGCCAGCGACAGAGGGGCTTTTGTAAAAGAACCAAGACCTGAGCTCCTCGGTTTGTCGCTGTCATAACTTCTGCATATGTCATTTATTTGTAAGAGTTTCAGCTCCGTCAATCAAACGAAGAAGAAATAGGTCATTTAAAGACGATGGAAGCAGGGCCATTACTGAAATAAGTCTGTGCCGTATTCAAGGTTCGGGTTAAAGCTGTTGTTTTACTAATAGTTTTAAAAACCAGAAGTGAGATTACTGACATGCTAAAACTTCTTTTCCAGTCTGACAACGCTTTTTTTACCTTTTCTTTCCAGGGCGTGTTGACACCTGCAGTTTCTCTGCGAGAGGAAGTGGCAAGATCAAATGTCTTTTAGCTGTGACCCTTCTTTCACCCCAAGGGATCATGTCTGCCACACCTGGTACGAAACCTGATTCATTTCTAATGTGACGAGGAGGTTTTTAACCCGACCAAGCTTTTAACCTACAATGCTTCTCAACGAGGTGTCATGATTAAAGGATATGGAGAGGGTTGTGTTTAATTTGGAAGAAGAGGACTTTTCAGTGCATTCTTCTTCCTTGTGAACTCAGACTCAAGATTACAGGCAGTGCAGGGACTCAGGCTCCTCCTCCTCAACATTTCCACCTCATCCAGGCAAAATATTTTCTCTCACAAGCTCTTGTTACTAGTTGTTTGCTTGTAAACTAACTTCATTGTATAAGATCGCTGTCCTCCCCCTTCTATCCAAGCTATACGACCAAATTTTAGACCCATGCATTGACCCATGTTTCGATGTAAACAATAGGCACTGTTTCTTTACACGGATCAGCCACAACATTATGACCATTGACAGGAGAAGTGAATAACATTGACCACTTTTGGCAAACTGATCAAGTATCTGTGGGATGATCCACAGAGGCCCCTCCCCTCAACCCATGGGACCCAAAGGCCTCCCACTAAAACATTCTGTTGCCAGACACCACAGGACACCCTCAGAAGGCCCATGAGTCTGATGAGTCCCGACTCTTTTGGAGGCGGACATTTGAAAATACCCTAATTCAAATCTGCCCCGCACCAGCTTTTTGCAACAAAACTTCCAAAACCAGATACTTTGTCGATAGCTTGTCAGACACAATGATTTGTTAACTTGTGAAGAACAACATTCACCTCGACGCCAGGCTGAAGCATCTTCATTAGCGAGCTGTGCCAAACATGTTTCCAGCTCCTCAGTCCCACAGATGTGCTCCAGAGGAAAGAAGGGAAGTGGCACAGAGCTGTTGATTAATGCCTTTAACTATTCCAGTGCATGATAACCTCTCAGCTTTAATTACTTCAAATGAAAGCTGGAAACATTTCCTGTTACACAAACTGTCATGATGACGATGACGGACATGTGGGAAACCCTGTCATCCCGTTGCCAGGAAACCAGAAGGTAATCAGTCAGCGGTGTCGATCATCCTCTCCCGCTGCTCTTCAAACTGGACGGGGGCTTAATTTCCGTTATTTCACCTCCGCTGTCGCTGTAATATCCTGTCTGAATTACGGCAAGGTGAATGGCTCATTCAATGCCGCAGAGGGGAATCATTGCAAAAAAAAAAAAAAATGTTGTCGAGGAGGAGAAGGAGAGAGGAGGACAGCGCTGGAGGAGACTAGCAGAGAAGAGCAGAAGATATTTATAGCCAGCTCAGCTCACAAGGCTGTCTTTAAGAATCTCTTTTTTTCCACTCCTTCTCACTTCATCACTGTCTTTTCCTAACTCTCTCGCTGCCATCTTTCATGTGCACATGTGCCATTATCACACTCTAATTGAGAAGATAGAAACAAGAGGAAGGGTTAGGCTGTGTGGCAGCTCATGAACACACATCATGGTTTTTCCTTGTTCCTCAGCAGTGCTGTACAGATTTTGCAGAATGGAGGCGGCCTCAGATCTTTTTTTTCAACTGTAAAATATAATATAAAATTTCAACTCGATTATGGCTTAACAGAAGTAACAATGTCCTGAGTCATTCAAAGTATCTGATAACGCTGCACGCCATGTCAGATTGTGATCAAAGTGGTTGTATGTCAAACACAAACACACAGCACGATCTATTTTTGCTGTACATAAATCGCGCACAGTGGTGCAACGGGGAAGGGAAGTGGCAAAGTTTCAGTTTAAGCAATCGGACATGAAGCTTCTAGAAACCTCCGAAACCACAGCAAAGAAACAACAAGATGAACCCTCTGCGTGTGTATGGCGGGGGGGGGGGGGGGTAGGCAAAGCAAAACCAAGAAAAAAAAACAAACAAGCTGTTGCTACAGTCCTGTTCCGAATTGCAACCCTGTTTGGTAAGGCTTAGAACGGATTACTGTCAATTAAATATTTGTCAATGACTCTGGCTTATAAACAGATAGTGGAGTAAAACACAATTGTAATAACAGAAACAAATACGTTTTCTCGGGAGACGTTGGAATTGCTGATAAATATAGTGTACTGATAAACCTAAGATGCACATTTGCCTGCTAGCAATTTATTACATGTTTATATAAAAATGTTTATAATAGGGGTCACCTAGGCAAATTAGATCAGCTTTATTTGCCGTGTACCGATCCAAGTGATAATATTAATGATCTGAATAAAGATGTAGGATCTATCTAGTTATCTGCAGGTGGTGTAGTGGTTGGCACTGACGCCTCACAGCAAGAAGGTTTTCGGTTCAGTTTCTGTCCTCCCCGTGCCTGTGTGGGTTTCCTCTATAGTCTATATTCTCTGTATAGACTCTGTATTCCTTGAGCTTGAATTGTTGTTGAACTGTAGAGGACAAGAGGTTACAGAAAATGAATGAATGAATAAATGAATGAGTGAAGATGTGGGATTCTGAACACAGATCACTGGCAAAAAAATGAAATATCTGAATGAAATTTGTGACTTTTATTGATATTTTAATTAATCATTTTAAAGCGAAAGTTAAACTTAGCTAAAAGACAGTTAGCTTAGCTTAGCACAAAGACTAAACTAAGCTAACAGGCTGTCACACTATTTATTTCCTGTAATATCGTATAGTTTCATGCCTTACAGCACCAAAAAAAAAAAAAAAAAAAAAAAGAAAAGACATTTAAATGGAAACAAGAAGAGCTTCTATTAGCTGAGAGGCTAGAGGAGCTACAAACCATTGTAAAGAGCCGACCTTGCCTGAATCGTGTTGATCAGATGGTACAGCTTATTCAGTCTAGATGATCGTGTGTTTGAATGTTCAGATGAGGTGAAGATGAGAAACTACATGTGCCCACTTGACCTTGTTGTTTGACCTGCTTTATATGATCAGCCAATCAGAGAGATCCCTCTGATCTGTGTGCTTCTTTTCACATTTACCAGGCTGAATTGGCCGGGGTCCGACTAGCAGCAAAGGTGCAGGACACATCCCCAAAACTAGGGCCACAGACCACTTGTTACACCTCCACCATCTATTAGTTTGGAGCAGTTTAAATAACTTGTAGAGACCCAAACCTTTAAAATAACCCGGTGATTCATGAGAATAAGGCAAGAACTCAGTCAATAAGTCAATAACTTACAGTATAATGAGCTAAAATGCTCCATTTTTATCTCTAAACCAGGAAACATTGTTCCGTGTAAGATGTCACTGTGAAGCGAGTCCCTCGTTTAGCGTAACTGAAAGTAAAAAACGATTCAAATGTAGGTTTGTGGTCAGAAATAAGAAGGAACTGTGTTAAAGAAAAAAATATTTCAATATTTATTTGCGGTATAAACATGTCTTGTGTTGTTTCCATATACTGTACAATACATAGGGTCAATCATATTTCCTTCAGTAGACAGAAAGGTGAAACTGCCCTGGTCAACATGCCCCTCGTTTTTATACACAGACAGATTGCATCTTATTTTTTAAAAACTGTTTACAGCACGATACAAAACAGCTATTTCAACGTGACTCTGAAGCTGTAACACGATGCAAGATGCATTGTCAAAAAATCCCTGAAAAATTCCTCACTGAGGTAACATTTTTAAATCATTCACTTTTTCTTTCGCTTTGTAATTTTTTTTCCTCCTCCTCCTCCCGCTCCATTCACATCTTTCCCTCCGGAGCACATTCTTACCGAGATGTAGCTACAAGTTTAAGGACACAGAAACGGCCGTTCCCGTGATCTGGCAAATTTACAAACAGAGAAAAAAAAAGACTTGATTTCTCTTTCATTGTTACAAAGACACACAGAAAGAAAAAACAAACCCCACAAGAAAGCAGCTTGAAATTAACCGTATTCTTTTAAAATAGAAAAGCTCCGTACTGAAATATATTTCATTCCTAGGGTGCGAGTGTTTTTCTTATTGTACGTGGGACGTGACTCCAGACGAGGAAAGTCCATTCAAGCATGGTGGCATTATTTTCATCTCTGATGCTATAATAGTAGAGGAACTTTTGCATATAAATTCATAACATATTCATATTGAAAGGCCACAGGAATAGCATAGAGCACATAATATCAAAACCAGACAGAAAAATACCTTGTAATTATTTAAGCCGGGTGGTGTAATTATCTATTGTGAAACATAACTGGCATGCTGAACCACAGCTCTTTCTGTGTGAAGCGGTGTGTGTTTAAGTGTGTGTGTGTGTGCGTGTCAGCGAGGGCCGGCTGGACACATTTTGGACACCCCAGGTGAAATGGTACTTCAGTCCATAAGCTAGAACCGAGCTGGATCTCGTACGTTTATATAGAATAGTTATAGTACAAAAGAAGAAGAATTTAAAAACGCTGAGGTCTTCGATCTACAAAATACTGCAAAAAAAGGTGTTTTTGATATATTGCAGAGTAACAAAGACGACCTCGTTGTGACCCGTTACGGTAAAAAAAAGAGAGACAGCTCGCCGTCCGCTGTTACCGTGTTCTTATTCAAATGACAGATAACAAACTTTTTTTTTTTATTTCCCACACAATGTTTTTTTTGTTTGTGTTTGTTTTCCTAAAGTGAGATACAAAGAGTATTGAACAGTCAGCATTAGAAACAAGTTAGAAAGATTATATAAGGCCAGCTAAAACCAACCCTCTTCAGATTCGACTGCTGTGCCCTCTGGGACCCAGTTCTTTGTTTCTGTTTAGACCACGTCCACATCTCAACTTTGAAAAAAGAAAGAAACGACTTCTGGAGCTGGCTGAGAGCATTGGGCCTCATGTAAAAACAGATTATTTAAGAGCGTGACGGGACTGCAATTTGGAGAAACGACACTTAAGTGTGGATCTTTATCACCTATTTGGAATTGAGAATCTAACCGTACATTCACACACACACGAAAAAACAATACTTGTTAACTTAATTATAATATTTTTGGATTTGCATCGAAAGGACATCCTGGCCTCTGGCGTCTGACTGAAATACTAAATATATATACACTCTGTTTTACTTGGCACTGAACGCCAACTGTTGCATAACGGTATTAATTTGCATTAATTTGTCTCTGCCTGACCCTTTAAAAGTCAGGGGCTTCAGCAAGACCTAATATCTTATATTTAGAATATACAACTGTATTATTTTTCTTTCTTTAGGTCCCGTAACACAAATATTGTCACTGCTAAATTTGCCATCTTTTCTTCTGTTCATTTTGGTCTGCAAGACATCAAACTCTGCAGCGAGACACCTGCGAATTAAACCTGCAAAAGAAAAGGCGGCTTCATTTGGTCATTTTGAGGCGTCGCCGTGAAGATGAGACCTCTTCACGGCGTCCGTCATGCTCAACTGAGTGACTCAAGAATGAGAAAAACATAAATGTTCTTTCATGAGGCCCAACGTACCTCGCAGATGTAATGCGGTTGCAAAAATCGAATTATCAGAGAAACATGATTTCTTATTTCGTTTAAGTGCTACAGATGTGGACCCCGTCTCAGAAAGCTCCTTGACCACACGCTGTGTGCCGCCGCGTTGAGCAGCAACAGCAGTTAAAAAAAACAGTCCTCGTAGCTTGTCTTCCCGCCTGGTAAAGCAACATCCAACCCGTGGTTACGTCTACTGAGAGCATACAGCACCACAGCATGCTCAGGTATACAAAATAATATATGTCTGGTGACTATTAGCTCTATTTCATATATATAGATTCATCTGTTTTATATAATATACCCAAGGCTTAAGGGTGAATCAACTCAGACGAAACCTCTTTTGATGAAATGGGTGATCTCAGTTAAGAAAGATCTTCCGGTTCACTTTCCAGTTAAGGGAAATGAAGCTATAGAAGTAAGTGCAGTCTGAAGCTGAGGCCAGTCCCAGTCCACAACGCCTGAATCTCCACACAGAGGCCGCGTTACAATGACAGACCCCCGTCCTAAAGTCATTTGTCCTTAGCAAATACAAGACAGTTACACTTCAGGTGATACAAGACGCCTGAGGAGCTTCTTCTCTGCCCTAAGACTTGCTCAGATATGTTAACGCTGCCTTCTTATCCTCACTTCACAACCTCTCAGAAACCAGTTTTGGCGAAAACATTCCGCTGTGATGAAATAAGTTCAGAGTTCAGCTTCTGACTGAAATGAAACAAATGACTAAAATAATGAGAACAGCTGGTGGAAACAACTGGTACTTCTTATTAGGCAACTGAATCACCCAACGCTCGTATGGGGGAAGGAAGAAGGAACTGGGAACTGTGCTTGAAAACCGTTGGACCAAACGTCAGACGCGCAGCGGTGCTCTCACCCATCTGCAACCGACCGATTCCTCGCCCCCGTCTCCCACGCGCCGCCTGGTTCAACCCCTAACCTGAGCCTAAACCCTGAACCTCCGCTCAGGGCCCAGTTCCTGCTCCCTCCCCACGGCACTGTGCAGCTGTCAGGACTCGTCGCGGCCTGGGACTGGACTCTCTCTCTCTCTCTCTCTCTCTCCACTCCTCTTCTCTGAATGTCTCTTTATCTGCCTGTTTCCAGCACCGGCTTCAAGTGCCAACAAGTCAATGGCTACACCACTGTGCAAATGGCATTAGGTCATAAGTAACCTAAAAAAAAAAGAAAAAACCCATTCCCCTTCTTTAGTTTTACAATCTCTTAAGCCATTATTGGATTGGATTACTTTGTTTTTGGACAAAGATAAGATTTCTATGCGTATATATTTATATAAGGTATAGATCTGTGCGTAAATGTACATAAAAATATACAAAAATGCATATAGACATACTGAATTTGTTAAGGACTGCCCATACATTTTCTGCTATGTACGTTAACATACATACAGTACATACAGTACAAACATACATACTTTGTTTATGTGTGTGTGTGTTAATTCCTTGGTTTTTAAAAACTCTACATTCAGTAGAGCGAGATTTCCCTACAAGTAAATCCCAGATTCTCCACTTGGCACCAGTCAGCTCAGCTCGGGAGCCGAGACAGAAAGACGGAGAGGACGTCGTCGTCTCACGAATCGAGCGCTGCAGATGCTCCTATCTTTGTATGAAGCTGTCTGTCCTGTTGAGGCTGTTCAGTTTCTCAGTCCGTTAAGTCTCCCCTGTCTTTTTTTTTTTTTTTTTTTTTGTTACAAGACAAGTTGATCGGGCGGGTTTCGTCTTTTTGATTTCGATCAACGCCATTGTAAACCCACAGTTTACCCCTCTCTGGGCACAAAACATCCGCTTAAACGTGGCATCCGTGAGCACAGCGGTCGCACCAACGCTGCTCCGTTGCCAGGCTCACCCACAACGAGCCTCGGGGAGCCTAAAACATTCATTTAAAACTGGCTGCTCTCCTCCAGCGCAGCCTCTCGTTACCGTGGTAACAACACCACCTTGACCCCGTTTTTTTTTTTTTTTAAAAAAAGGGGGCACAGCCTCGAGTCTAATTTTCATGTGGACTCCAGCGTGTCCAGTTGAAACACATTGTGATTGGTCGGGGTGGTGAAGAAGAGCTGGTCGTGCGTCGGGGAGGTGGAGTGGTTGTCGCAGGGGCTGTTGAGGCCCAGCGTCCGCTCAAAGTCCAGCAGCTGGCCCATGAAGTTGAAGTTCGGGGAAATGTTCGACTTTTTCCGCTTGACGAAGTCGTAGGCGTCGTTGAGCGACAGGTTGAGCTTCTGCATCAGGTAGGCCACGGTGACGGTGACCGAGCGGCTGATCCCGGCCAGACAGTGGACCAGGATGCCGCACTTCTTGGAGCGCGCCTCGTCTGAGGAGGAGAAGACAGAGAGATGATCAGATTACTGTTAAAAAGCAAAACATGTTTCATTCACAAACGTGAAATTATGAATGAATCCGGAGTAAAAAGTGAGCTCTAACTGATATTTTGAGCGACATTCATGTGGAAATGTGTAAAACAAACCATTAGATCTGGGTCTAATTTAACACCAAGATGAAAATAAATGTCCTTTTGTGAAATTTCAAGGCTATTTTGACCAGGGTTTCAACATAACAGTATTCTCTGCAGATCAGCATAAATCCCTATTTGCAGAATGACACAGGACCTGAACACGGATGAATGAAAACAGCAACATTTTAAATAATCTGCACGACAGAAATTTATAAAACAACATCAAATGCACAAGATTTTGATAATCGATCGTTTTGAGACGAGGACGTCTGCTCAGGGACACTGAGGCGGAAAAAATCTGCCAACTAACCGATTAAAAGGAAAAATGATCAGTAAGATTACCATTAATGAAAATAGTGATACTACACAGTTCAACTAGACAATGAATAGCTCACCTTTAATGCATAAATGCAGAAAATTTATTGATTCCTGCTTCTCAGATAATAATAATCCTTAGATGCACCCTGAGCGCGTAAATTAATAGTAATAAAAAAGAACTGGACTGGACTGGACTCATGTTCTACTGTATATGTGTATTGTTATGTCATCTATTCAGAATGACCTTTCTCAATGGCGGCAGAAAGTCCTGTTTCATTCCACTTCCTAGCTCTGTGTCTGCAGAAAAACCTGAATAAAAAGAAACATCTTACATTATTAACTGGCTTCCACCTATCAGTTTCGAGCCCTTGCACTCGCATCTCTGCAGGCCATTAGAGCGAGAGTTAAGTGCTTCTTTCCTTCCTTTCCGCAGTCCCCCTCTTTCATCCTCTCCTTTATCTCTCGCTGCCTCTCCTCACCCCCCCCCCCACCTCCCCCCCTGCATCTCTTGTTGTAGGATTGGGGTCAGTTGGCTCACGAGCGCAGGCTGCCGAGCCCATGCCAAATTAAATTTATATGTGCTCACTTTCTACAACAGAAAACGGGGCCAACAATCCTCGTCAGGAGAATAAAAAAACAAGTCCAATAAGTAACCAGCAGTTAATCTGCTTGAACCGATCGGCAGACTGAGCAGCCTCGCACAGCTTTACCCCTGCTTTAAATACGTAATAATGCAATGATCTTCCATTTATCAAGCTGTTTAAGTGCCAGCAAAATCAAATCTCTCTCTCTCTCTCTACAATATTGCAAACATGTCCAAACAATAATTTTAGACATTTAAGGAATTTACAACTTTCAGCAGCACAGCGGAAAAGTCACGTCTGTGTCTTCTTTCCCCATAATTACCCTGCTGTTACCAAAAAGATCTGATGTAATCCCTGCACATTACAGCCAGCCAGACAGCTCCATTTAACATCAGCATGACCCAAATCTGCCACGACCTCTGGCTCTGGCATATGTCACACTTCCTCCCACCTAAGCAGAATCATTACTCCAGAAGTGTCAGCGGCCGGGACGGGCCTAAGACAAACGTGAGGGCTCTGGCTCTGACTCATCAGAGAGGGATTTCACTTGCTCGCTGGGAATTAAGTCAGGGGGAATGACGGGAAATGGTGAAAGCAGGACTAGATGGGGGAGGATAAAAAATAATTCTCGTATCTTCAGTGTGAGCCAGTTCTCGAAGAATGCACTTTCATGTTTTATTCAAAACGTTGAGATTTTAAATTCCTGTCTTATCAGTCATAGTGAAATGCAGGCATCTGACAATCTCAGCGTGGCTTAGCAAAGCAATTTGAAAGGATATCCCCACTAATGTCTGTCAGAGTCTATTTATGTGCAAAACATTTTTTCACGATTTAGGATTGATAGATTAGATGAATGTAGGAAAAGTGGCCGACATGACAAAACTAGAAAGCTACAAACTAAATGTGAATACGTGTTTCTTTTCTTCGTTCTTATCTAAATGTTTAGCTGGAGTCCCAAACATAAATACGGAGGAATGAATTGATAAGTTGCTGGACTCTTTGTTTGCTCCAAGTGCTGCTGCTGCTTTCTGCGTGACAAGTCCAATTTACTATTTAAGAATGAAACTTTGGGCTCGACCAAGGATCAGTCAAGAAAATAATCAGCAAATAGTGATCGTTACCCTGCTGTTCTCAAAAATTATATAATCTGTGATATAACACAGCATTCTCCGCCTCCACTCACCAATGAATGAAATGGCCTCGGGGAAAAACTGCGAGAGGTTCTGGCTCCAGTGATCGGAGATGGGGATCTGTTTGTACTTGAAGTCCCCCTCGTGTTCGAACATGTTGGGCAGGTTGGGCGTCACGTTGAGGATGTACTTGATATTGTACTTGCTGAGCACGTCCAGGTTGGCGGAGTCTTTGGCACAGCCCAGGTAAAGGTACGGCAGGATCTGGACGGGGAACGCCGGCTGATTGCTGGGGAGCGGGCTGCCCTCCGACTCCGTGGCGCTGCCCGGCTCGCGGTCGGACTCCCCGTCCGAGCAGTCGGAGCTGATGCGGAGGCCTCCCAGGCCGAGGACGGAGGCTGGCGGGGAGCTGCTGGGGCAGGAGCAGTCCAAATTGGTCTCGCAGTGCTCGGGATACTCCGACTGGAACTTGTTGAAGCCCCCTGCAGGACAAGGATAAAGACCAAAAGTATAACTCAGTGTTTGGATAAGGCCAAAATGTGCTCTGTACGTAACCTCAGGCTGGTGTCATATAATATCTACATTGTGGCGGGTGAATGTCAGCTCTGCATTACACAAGAGGTGGATCATGAACCTGAATGACAGGCACATTGGGTATAAGATAAGATTAGATGTACCTTTTTTGATCAGCTTGATAACGTAGGGTTTTACAAAAAGACAAAAATACACTTGATAAGATAGAAAAAATATAATCTAAGACACTTTTTTATCAAAGCAAACAGATGTTCCTATTAGCTCACGTGCTAACCATTAGCCGGGTAGAGGTGTAGTGAAGGGTATCCATCATTCACACTGGATTTACAACTATATTGAGATGTAATACAGTCAGTGCTTGTGGTTCAAGTTATACCGTGGCAAAAACTTCAGGCATTAAAATGAACATCATGTAACTTCCCACTCTGTCACAACATGCTGGTATGTGCAATGTTTTATTCATATGCAAAGTTCATTTTGAGGATTTAAAAATAAATTGCATCAGATTAAAAGCACTACCCCTTTTCTTTTCTTTTTTTCTCCCAACTATCACTCATGATCTGAGATATCCAGCCACCTTTACATCCCTTTACCTCTGTCTTTATGAAAAGCATTCAACTGTTAAATTAAAACACACAAACTGGTTTTAGTGAAAAGCGCAGTCATTCTATTATTATTATTGTTACAAACCGTCCCGTTACGCACTGGTGTGCCACCTGAAAGGATGAAAACGTGATATTTGCGTCAGTAAAAAAAGGAGGAAAAAGGCTGGACAGATGCGCTCCATTGAGAAAAGCTGCGCCCTGCGGAGATTCAGCGGCAGAGCAGGACGCTCCTCTCCGCTCCGCTCCGCTCCAACCCAACACCACGCACAGCTCAGTGGACTTTTTGTGAATGGCAGCTCGGCTTGTGACTCCCGTCAAACATTTCAGCTATCTTCCAAGTCAAACACACTCGCGTCTCCTCTTACTGACACATTTTTGCGCACGCGTTGTCCAGATTTTTATTTATTTTTGTTTCACTGTTAGGTCAGTCTTTATTTTCCTAACAGTGCGTCGTCTTGTGTGCTCGTTTCTGTGTTCATTCATGAAAAAAACGAAAACAAACGCCAGGCTTTTTCTTGAAGGAACACAACATGGCGGGGCCATTTTAGCAGCATTTAATTGAAAACATACTGTAGTGTTTGAAACAGCAGCTCTCTCCACACTGGGACAAAGAACACGGTTTTATTCTGAGTTTCCTTTTTTTCCGAAGATATTTAGAGAGACAAAAACAAATGGAATTCACTCTCTAGCTGATATTATAGCAGTAGCAATTTATTAATGGGCAAAAGTGCCACATTAATGATAAATGACAAAGTTTAAGAGACAAATGACCACAGCTGGATTTATTTGTGAGTAGTGGCGCCACGCTGTGACCCCTAAAGACCCCTACAAACACTTTATTTATCTACTAATGTTTCATGGGCTACTAATAGGAGATAAATGTATATAACTACATCAAACTAAGATATTTGTTAATGTACCCAGGATCTAAGTATTAATTAATTTAGGCATGCCAGGTTGGATAAATAATAAGATTTATTAACTGTTTGAGAGAGTGACAGTAAATCTAAATCTGATTTGAACATAATGAAATTAAATAATCTCTTACACCCCAGTTTGGAGATGAAACAGGCAATGTGAAGTTTTTTTAGGTTTTTTTTTTTTTTTTAAATGAATTAAAACATAAACAGAGATTTAAAGCGACACAGTGAGTGATCTTACCCTCCAGGTAGAAAGCCTTGCAGCCGTCGTCCCGCAGCTTCTGCAGCAGCAGCCCGAGCACGGAGCTCCCCAGCCCGGACTCCTGCCGCTCAGAGGTCGCCTCGTCGTACAGAACCACCACGTCCGTCTTGCACCGCTTGACGAATTTCTCCTTGTCCTCGTTGTTGGGGATGATGGAGCGGATGGGGAGGTTGCCTTTCTTCAGCCTCCGGAGCATGAGGCCCGGGATGGCCAGGTTGATGGCCGACTCGACGTGCGAGGACTCGTACAGCTCATGGGGTCTGCAGTCCAGCAGCAGCAGAGAGCTGGCCCCGGACTCCAGCTCCTCCTGCAGCCACTCCACGCTCTTACTCGACATCATCATCATAGTCACGATCGCGGAGCCTCTCCACAGATGATTAATTTTCATCAGGGAAACGTTAATCCGCCCGTCCCCCGCTGTGACATGAGAACAACACAACAAAATAGAGGAAAGGAACAAAAATCACGGCGCTAAACTTCCCTTCCCGCCGCCGCTTCTTCTCCTGCTGCTGCTGCTGTTCCTGCGGGCGCAACGCACACTTCCACACACACGCACACACATCCAACACGCACGCACCGATGCCTCTCTGGTTGGAGCAGGAAACTTGAACATGCAGAGGTTTCTTTCCCTCCTTCCTTCAGTCCGATACAAGTGTTGGTTTCATTCCAGTCCATCGACGTCCATTTGGCGAGCCCGCTCCAACTTTGAGGCGTCCTCAGACCCCACGATGTGGCCCAAACGAGCCTCGTCAGTGTCTCGGGACGCGAGTTTCGGGTGAACCGCTGAAGCTAAAGCCCATGATTAGGCTATTGTTATTATTTGACATGTTGGCCCGTGGAGCGCCTCTGGTTTGTCATTTCCACTGGATGCGTTAAAGAGGCTCTGCGGGCTTGTCACTGAGCAGAGAGGGAGGAGCGGAGAGATTTAAAGGCGCAGAGCTGCCAGAGGAGTCACACCAGCTCAGGCTGCTTTACCCATTCATTGATAGTCTGGACAGTGTAGTCTAACTCTGAATCACACAGCTAAGGAGGGAAATACAAAATAAAAGTATAAAGACCTTTCAATCCTTACATATTTCCAATTTCTATGCGCCATTTTTAAACATTTTTGACTTTATCTTTAATAAATTTCCTTCGTGATCCATTAATAATATTTTAGAGACTGAAAGTTAAGCTTTCTATTTACATTTAAATATATTTTATTATTATTATTAATAATATTCATGCTATGAAAGGACCTTACTGTTGGATTATTTAACCGTTTTCTCTATCCAGTCCCAACATTTACACAGACATGTCATTAACGTTAGAAATGTTTACTAAAATTATCGCTAAAAAGCCTTTGTAACTTTACAAAGAATCACACAACGCAAACTACTTTCATTTTTCATCTCACAGGCAAACTGCATCCACTTTATTAGGTGTAACTGTCGTGCCACTGCATTTAGTTTTACCCGTCACGTATTTATGTTTTAGCACTATAAGTCCAGTACTACACCGCCACTGTATAATGAACATATTACAGATTTACATATTTTACAGCTTTGTTTTACACACTATGTCCTTGGTTTTGTATAGTCCAATACAAACACCGTCCAATACAATGCAGTCCAGCATTAGATTAGAAGCCACTGAGTAAATGAACATTATCAGCTGTAGAGATAAAGCTTCACTGAATAAATTAGACTGTATCCTGGAGATACATCACTTCAGACGGCTGATATACACAGTTCAAGCATAACATTATGACCACCTTCCTAATACTGCGTAGATCTCCCGTGTGCGTCCCAAACAGTCCTCAGAGAATGGACACGGGCCTTCTGAGGGTGTCCTGTGGTGTTAATGGGGGGCCTTTGGGTCTTATGGGTTGAGGGGCCTCTGTGGATCAGGCTTGTTCCAGTGCATCCCCCAAATACTTGATCACTTTGGGATCTAGTTAATTTGGAGGCAGAGTCAACACCTTGTGCCGTTTTTCATGTTTTTTGAGCTGTTCCTAAACCGTTTTTGCGTGTGTGCCTGTGTCAGGCTGGCTGCTGCCATCAAGGAGTGTCATCGCTATGGGGTGGGGGTGTCTGGTCTGGTCTAGGTGGGTGGTACATGTCTAAATAACATCCACATGAATGTCAGGTCCAGAAGTTTGGCAAATGAGGTGGGGTACTTCTCTTGTCAGTGGTCATAATGTTATGCCTGATCGGTGTATGTCAAAACCGAAACCACTTCTCCTGTACGCAAAATGTATTACACAAAAATGCATTTTAACAGGTACTTGTGTTCCTCATCAGACTACACAGAACAAAGCATGAGCAATACAACTGGAAATGCAACAGTTTGTTCCCTTTTCTCAAAACAACCAGACACAGGAAACTTGAAGTTTTAACACAGGAGAGCAGTGTTGCCAAAAGCCTCAAATTTATGACCCTCTGCGTGCACCCGTGAGTTCATAATATTCTTAATGTACGATACACTCGGTGCATTAATAAGTGGAGAGACAGAATTATGGGCCTCATGCATAAGTGGTGACTCTGATCCATCAGTCTTTTTTTCTGGGCTCCGCAGCATCTTCACTCAAGTCCGCCCACCGCTTCCACCTCCGCACGTTACACTTCCAGATAAATTACTGGACACGTTTCTGAACTGAACGCTGGCTCTCGGCCACTAAACAGACAAAAGTAATCAAAAGAACGGTGGGCCTAGAGTGTCTTTGGAAGAACTGTGAGATGACCACACAGCAAAAACTAGTTGTCTTAAAACAATGAGTATTTGTAAATCCACATTTGACGAATACGAAAGCGGGGAAAAATGCGTTTTAGGGGCCCTTTGGCAAGTCGGAAAGACCTTGATTGACCAAGTATTTATTGATCTGTTTGTGCACATCCGGAGTAGAAGTGGAACTGGAAATGTTGAACATCTAGGAAGACAGAAGTTTCATAACACCATATCATTCAGTGCAGGGTAAGTTAGGACACTAAACTGTTCATGAATCTGGAATCATAATGCTCAAACTATAAAAAAAAATAGCCATAAACGCCCACCGCCGACATCCAGAGCTTTAAGTAACATGTTTAACAACATACAGCTTTTCAAATTAGTTAAATTATATTATTTAAACAACAGTTAAATTATGTCTAGCCTCAAGTATTCACTTTACCTACATTTAACCAACGTTTATATTATAAAACATCAATGAAATAGTCTATCATATAAATGTTTAGTGGCACAAATAATTTCTTCTGTTCATCAGTTAATGTACTAATCATCCCAACACTATTACACAGTTGTTTATAATTTCCCTAAACACACAGGTGATGTTTCTACAGTTACCATAACTGTAAATGTTTTCAAATGGATCTCTTCCATTGTCTTCCTCACACTGACACAGGGTTTCATGGCGTGTGGTATATCCCTGCGTCCATAACACCCCACTGTGTACCTGCTACACTAAACAAACCGTCACTACGTTTCACCACGAATGACCTAATAAGGCATCAGCAGGTTGTGACAGAGGCAGAGACGGGGAAAAGAAGAGCGTTTGATTTCCTCACAGCTGCAGAGAGGAGGGGTGGGGGATGCACCAGCTGCAGACAATGGCTCTTTATCCCCCCCAGTGACTTACGCACAAACACACACTCACTACACTAAAAAAAAACAAAAAAAAAACAAACAAACACAAACACATGCGTGCACACAAATACACACACACAGAAACCTTAGGGCTCTTGTGTTTCCACTCGCTTCGTGGACAACAACAGGCTCTCTGAGAGAGTGTGTAGCCGTGCCGCGTGTGTTTTTGTTTGTCTGCTCTCCAATAGTAAACACAAATATCATGAAATTATGATTACTACCAAGTGAAACTTCTCTTCTCGTGATGAAGCTCTGATCGGGAGTTTGAGGTTCGTTGGAGGACTTCAACAAAATTGAGGACAGAAGGACAGCCTGTTTCAGAAAACCTCATGAATGTCACACATTGTGTCTTCCTCAAATGAGAAACGAGCTGAACTCTAAGATACATCAACAAATACTGTTATATTATAATATTTTATTGTTAAATCATTCTGTCCCACCTCTCTTTTTTTTTCTGTATCTACCTGGTTGTCCTGGGGGTTTCCAACTTTGGGTTCTGTAGAGCGACTTGAGACGGTTTGGCTTGTTAATGATGCTCTTAAAAAAAAACTCTACTGAAGTCCTTGGAGCATCGTGTGGGAAAGAGAGGCAAAAGAGATTAAACAAAAATTTGTAAATGAAAGATTTGGAACTGGATTCCGTCCTCATGTCTTCGTGCTATTCAGATGCAAAACTAAGGGGCATAACAAAAGCACAAAATCCAAAATATAAATATGTCCCTTATGGTCATTGAATCATGAATCCTCTGTGACATCATCCATGGGTTTCCTGGTAAGTGGTTTTGATTCTCATTGTAGTGGGTCTGGCCGTCGCCATCAAGGAAGTGAATCACTCCTGGCAAATTCACAAATTAGCCATAAGGTGGAGCATGAGTAGACACAGGTGGCGACGTGCCACTTAAGCGGCCATTATTCATTCATTCATTCATTCATTCATTTTCTGTAACCGCTTGTCCTCTGGGCCTATCCCAGCTGTCATTGGATGAGAGGTCCTGGAAAGGTCGCCAGTCTAAAGCAGCGCGATCACCTACAGTCAATTTAGAATCACCAATGAACCAAATGAGCATGTCTTTGGATGGTGGTAGGAAGCCGGAGTACCCGGAGAGAACCCACGCAGACACAGGGAGAACATGCAAACTCCACACAGAAAGGCCCCATTCAAGGCATCAGTGCCAACCAGCACACCACCGTGCTGCCCTCCGTTTAATACTGAAGGTCTATGAAGATTAACTCACTTTTGAACTCAGCCTCAAGTGGCCATTTGAGGAACTGCAGTGACTGGCGCTCGCCTGTTTGCTTAATTGTTCACCGCCAGAAGTTGAGCTTAACGCTCAGAAAGTCAAACTGATCTGCCTCATCAGGACTGTGTGGGCGACATTTAATCGGATTTGGCAGCATACACAAACAACTGTTTTGATTTAAATGCTGCTACATGCTCAGATGTACTTTTGTTCTTTTCCTCCATCAAACTAGTGATTCATTGCTCATACCGTCGTAGTAAGAAGTTGACTCGGTAAGATTTTAGGACTTAACTTGCGGTTCTTTTGAAATATTAGCATTACCAAAGATTTTTAACGTTTGTCTGAATCACAAAAAACTCATTGAAAGCTTTACCCACTACTGTGAAGCTGCTTGCTCATACTTGCGTCAAACATTTTTTAAGCTGTTTTTGGAAGATCAAGAGCCTTTAGATTATCTGTGTACACACATTTCCTGTTTCACAAGAACCAAAGCCTATGTCAACACCATCAACTTTTGAGAAAATTGCCTTTTTCCACAAACCATTGCTCTTAGGGGCTTTTTTATTTTTCGAAAATATTTAAATTAACTATAAAGAGCAACAAAGAAAACGGCTGTACAGTAACGAATTCAAAAAGAAGAAAGCAATAAGAAGTTCTAAGTGCAATTATGAATCTATTCCCACATGGACACAGACACATCCTTCGCTGATGGGAAAAAAACCTCTTCCTTCTGCCAGATTGAAAAACTCTCGTCTCCATCTGAAACCTATACTCCAGAATGATAATGTAATTTTCTGAAGCATAGCGACGAGATGAGAACAGAGTCCCATTTGCAAATCCGAAGCTGGAACTGAACTTCCTCATCTGTATGAAGTGCAGTTTTTTTGTGAATGAAAACACACCACATACCAAAAATATTACACAGACCCATGCGGAACCTAAAACACAAGGACAAAGATTAATCTGATTACGTGACAATTTCTGGGAGGTTACGCGTCGTCTTAGCTGGGATTTAGAGAAACAAAACAGACGAGGAGCAGGCTTTGTCCCTCAGGAAGAAAGCCAGTATGATTCTACATCCTTCCAAACAGCTCATATATCACTCAAAGTGTCTCGGATTGTTGGATCTTCTCCATCTGAAACTAAAAACAGAATTTGTGCGGACATCTTCTGCTTTTGTATTGTGAATAAGAACAAGAAGTTATGTTTTATTTATGAATCTTTTGTAATACTCTACAATGGGTGTAAAGCTTTGGTTCGATCATGTTGGGTTTGGTAATAGAAAAAAAAATGTTTCCATGCCAAATTTGAAAAAATGAATGAATCAAGTACAAACACACATCACTGAACGGTAAACATGGTAACCTACTGAAGTTATGACAAGCTGTTGCTATGTTAGCCTAAACAAGCTAGAATATTGTGTAAGAGCACCACTAACAGTTATGGGCTTGTGATACAACAAGAGGGGGCTCACATCTTGTCATTGTCCAGTTTCTCCAGCATGTCCAGCATCTACAGTAGGCCTACCATCGGTAGCACAGGTGAACAAGTACTGTCACGTTCACGTAAATTTCGTATCATTACAGTAACAGTTTGTGTGGCAACATTACCCCCTATATTACTCTGTGGCATGATCTGGAAAACTGTTTCGCAATAGTAATCGTGGTTCTGTACCAGGCTATGATTTGCACCCGTCACTGAGTCTCCTGACAAAAACTCTAACCGAGAGCCATGGATGACGTTTCCCATAAATATGTGCAAAATCCATTTTATTTTATTTTGGAAATGAGAAAACACGCACAGCAGCTGTAAGAGAGGGAGAATTCAAATCTCAGCTCGACCTTAATAAATGTCCAACTCTTATGTTGAATGGAAAGCTAATTGGATCTCTGTGGCTCATCTGGGCTTTCCTTCCCATGAAGAGTATTAAACTGATGATTTCTAAAGCAGACAATCTGCCCATATTCCTGGAAAATGACTCTGCAGCCAGTATTCAGAGTTTGACGTCCTCAAGTCTTAATTGTACTTGTCCAGTCTTTCATTTATATAGAATTTGGTGCTTTGTTCTGGTAAAAAAACATTAAGAATTAAATAACTTAATCTCCTGCCCTGGGCTGCATATTTATTATGATGACAATGTATATTCTCTCTGTTTATTCCTAAAAGAAATCTAGGAACATGGCGCTTTGTTGGCACTAATCTCTGCTTCTTGTTTCTGTCTGAGGTCTCTTTAACGCAGACTGTGGTTTAAACCCACTCACCTCAGTGATGGCGTGAGGTGGCCACTCCTCTCCCACGCTAACATTGGCATTTCCTCTGCCGTTTTCTTTGCCCCCAAACACACGGGTCGTCAACACATAAAAACAGGCCTGGAAAAGGTATCAAGGAAATTGTGTCTGTGTCTGTTCCGTTGCTTTATAGGTAATGCGATCGGTGTAGTTGCTGATTACTGGTGAAATAATCATGCCATGTCGGTTTCTGACAATTCTGTCAAATGATGGATTAAATTTAATGAAAACTATTGTACGTCATGTTACGCTGTTAAAATGATCCCGTTGTTATGTCCTTGACTAAAAACTGTTAAGGTTAGGAAAAGATCTCATGGCTAGTAAATATGAAGATGTTGATCAAACATGTGAATCAAATGCCCTTCGTCTACCCATGTCGTTGCATGTTCTCCCTGTGTCTGAGTGGGTACTCCGGCTTCCTCCCACCGTCCAAAGATATGCTAGTTAGGTTCACTGATGATTCTAAATTGGCCGTAGGAGTGCGTGTGAGTGTGAATGGTTGTCTGTCTCTCTGTGTTAGCCCTGGGATAGACTGGCGACCTGGCCAGGGTGTACCCCGCCTCTCGCCCAATGACAGCTGGGATAGGCTCCAGCAGACCCCTGCGACCCTTCACAGGACAAGCAGTTAGAGAAGACGAATGAGTGAATGAATGAATGGACAAACACGTCAGGTACAGAATGATCTGACACTAAGCTAATTAACTGGAAAACTGGGAGATCTGTGTTCAAAGCAAATGCAGAGTCTGTTTTGGTTTTGCATGAAGATTGGAAGAAGTTCAGAATCAAAGGAAATCTCATACTGCACATGCAGCAGATTGAATGTACGAACAGATGCTAAAATTGATGCTTTAGACTGTTGGTTGGACATGGGAAAGATGTGACAAAGCACCTTTGACTTGTGAGTGGCGTTTTTTTCACCATTTTCTTTGTTATCGTAAATGGATTTATGGATATCGTTACAAAGGATGCAATAGTTAGTGCAGATCTGACATAGGAAGGTAAAACGTAAAGCTTGAAATCATTTGACTGATTCACATGTATACAGTGCACCTCTCAGAATTTTCTACATTACTTCAATGAAAACGACTTTAAACATCAGTGGATTTTCCAATCAGTGTAATGAGTGGTCTCATGAGTGGTCCCATTACATTGATTGGAAACACTTTTGAACAGACGGACTCTAATATGGCCTTGAAATTAACTTGTAATCCTAGAGGTGCACTTACTTCAACACCTCACAAATAATATTGGCTCGTTTTCCTGATTGATTGGGTTTTTCTTGTCTACATTCAATACTTTTTTTTAAAGATGTTTTGAGTCATTTTTATGCAGAAATGTAAAAAGTTCTGAGAGGTGCAAATACGTTTTAAGATGCACTGCATGTGTGGCGACAACCAGAGCCATCTAAGATGAACAGACATCATAAAATGACTGAGTGTTCTTTCAAAGGCAGCTTCTGAAGCAACATCTGGGATGAGATCTTTGAGTGAACTGGTGGAGAATTCACTCTCCCCACAAGAAAAAGAAAGCCCATGTTGATGCTGATGTCTTGGCAGATGTGTCTGTGTGCAATGACTGCTATGAATTTTTTAAGAAACTCAAGAGAGTGCGAGCATGGCTGTGTGTTTCTTTGAACGTATATTTTGGATACTACGTTTCTATGTGTGACAATCAAAGAGCTGTGAACACGAGCTTACGCCTAAGTGGAATTAATTATTAATGACCAAAGTAGAACGAGAGAGAAATAGACTGACTGACATAACACACAGAAAAATGAAGATAACACTGAAAGACATGGATTTATAGAAGAGTGGATGGAAAAACAAGGTTGGAAATAGGTTTATATCAACATACTCAATCTGTGGTAATCCTGACTGAAGGCACAATTTTCTAAAATACGTATGACTGACACATTTTTTGAATTCCATTCTTCACAGACAAACCTGTTTACACACAATTTTTTCAGTGTAGCTGTCTATTATTCACTTTGGCCGTAGGTTTTATAATTAAAATGACTGGTTTCTGGAGCCAGGAACACAAAGAATGTCTGATTGTTGTGTAGGACAAATCCCAATGCTAGTGTACGAAAAGGTTTTTCAAACCGCCATAAAGGTGGTGAAATACAGTGCAGAGACTTTTGGTGGGTAATGTGTCGGTTTATTGTAGAATTGGTAACTGATACCAGAAAAAGCCAAAACATTTATAAGAAAAAGTAATCAACAACAGTTTCCCCTTGTCAGTCTCTGTCTTTGCGGTGGGAGACAAAGAGGTCTAAAGAGGTGTACACAAAGGAAGCGACAAGCAGGAATCTGGCGTCAAGAGACCATGTACAGTAATGTCAATGAAATGCAGCTAGTTGTGGCATAGACAGGCAAAAACAACTTCAGCAATGCAAAATTGGAAGGGTACCGAGTGGAGGCGGCGGATGACATGTGACACGAATTTGAGGTTGCCCCAAACGTTTACCGCAGGGAAGCATTGTCCATGACAGTTCCCATCACCAAATTCACCGTGCTTGTCTAACCCTAACCCTAACCCTGGCTAACTCATAAACATTTGGGTAAGAACAATATACAAGGGTGTAACCCAGGCAACCAGAGCCATCCACTAGCGCCCGACTGTCATCTACAAAGCAGTGGCCGACGAGAGGATCGATTTATATTTGAATGGAACTTCAAGACAGTGACCAACGTCTGCCCACTTCTGACAGGGCCTTTCTTGGGATACCGCTTTTAAGCATTTTTTTAAGTGTTTAGATGCCTCTCTGTCATACAGTACCATCATGGAGTTGTCTTATTGGTACCAGGTTTATTCTGCAGTAACCCCAAACATACAGCTCGTATGTTTTGGAGTCATAAAGAAACACCTTCAACCACAAGGAGAATACGCAAGTTCTGCAACAGATGGTATGGCCACCTACAGAGCCCTAGCCACAACATCATGTAGTCCGTTTGGGATTACAAACAGTTCAGACAGAAAAGATGCTTGCAGCAACCTACCTGCCAAAAGAAACCGTGAGCGATCCCCAGAAGAACAGAAGAGGAGTATTTCTGAAGTCTGCCCACTTTTAGTTCTTGACACTTAGGAGTACCAAAGAAGGAATAGCCTACCAAACCTAATTGCGTAGGAAGACATTTTGTCCATCAAACAGGAAATCCACCTTAAAACTGAATCAATGGTCAGCAAAACCACTGCTGTTCTCACAGCTTGGATGGGCTCCAGAAAATATACTTGACTGATTTTGAGTGAGTATTTAATAAATCATTGAAGCAACCAGACAAATGCAGCAAAATATTCTCAACAGTTGAACATTTAAATCTTCTCTTTTTTTAAAAAAAAAAAACATCTGTATCCCTGCCTACTGTATCTAATCAACCTGCAGAGCAAACACGCTGTGCCTACAGAGGTGAGATTGTAAAAGCGCTGAGTTGAGTCATCGCTTGTTAACTCAGTCCTCACCATCTCTCTCTCTCTCTCTCTCTCTCTCTCTCTCTCAAACACACCTTCAGCCTCACCCCATTATATCATTATGACAGCTCAAAGGCAGCGCCATAAAGACATATGGTCAAAGGTGGCCAAATAACGCCCTAACGATCTGTTCTGTCTCGCAGAGTTTCACTTTACTCATCGTATTTTATAACCAAGATGAACTGACCAACAGAACATCAGCACAACATAAATTTAAGTTTAAGAACATATAAATTACATAAATACAATAATGTATATGATGTATAAAATGTCTTGGAGATCTACAACTGTTTGTTGCCAGAAATACAGTCAATTGTAAGTGCTGAAGGTTTGCTTAACACTGACATTATGATGTGAATAATGACAGGAATTTGAATTTGAACTATGAAATGTCAACGCAAAGGTTTCACTGGGACTGAGCATGGATGTGTTATTTGGATACGAACAAATTAAACCTGTCAACTGACAGATATATCATAATTTTTTCCCCCTCAAATACTCTAATATCAGCCTGGTACTGTCCTAAAAATAAACACACAATGGACGAAAGAGAACTTCTCAGACTCCCATTAACAGTGTCCTCATTGGACAGCTTTCATCTTGAGCCTCCTTCCATTACCATTACCACACGGCCCAACAATAAACACTTACTCTTATGTTTCTGAAAATGTTGTCCTCATGGACCATGTTACAGAATTTATACAGAGACTTTTAATTTTAATTTAATTTTAACTTGAAGAACTCAAGAATGTCTAAAATGTCATGGCCTCAACCTAGCTAACTCCAAACTGATTATATCGGAGCTCATGGCCTTGTTGGTGGCCATTTTTCAAACCCTGCAAATGCTAAAATGTATATAAATTTATCTGTAATTGTATGTGATATACAATTGTATATTGATATTGTATACCTCCACAGAAAGCAGTGGCTAGGTGACCTAGTTGAAAATCCACGGTATTGAGTTTGAAGGTACTTTATAGTTACCCAAACATTATAAGTGCACAGTTGAATGCAGAGAATTGAGGGAAAACAGTCAGCTATTGGGAAACTAAGAGGGTATATTTTGGTGGACAATTACTTTGAGTTTTGTTGTTAATAGATTTATGATACAATATTTCTAAAAAGTCAGGCTACAGCTCTGACTCAGCTGCAACTGATTCATGGTTATGTCAGATAATGGTATGAAAACTTTACAAAAGTTTTTACTCTGGAAATCAACAGATGATTCCACATGTACACTTTAGTCAGATATGTGTATCTATGACAGATGTATGTTTATCTTGCTGTTCTCTTCTCTCTTTGCTGTTCTCTTCTCTCTTTCTTCTGTCTGTACCCGGCTGGCCTTAGGCAGATGGGTCCCTCCATATGAGCTGGGTTCTGCTCGAGGTTTCTTCCTGTTAAAAGGGAGTTTTTCCTTGCCACCGTTGCCTTCAGGCTTGCTCTGGGGGTTTCAGGCCGGGTTTTTGTAAAGCGTCTTGAGACGATTTGTATTGTTATTGACGCTATATAAATAAAAATTGAATTGAATTGAATTGAATTGAACATACAAAGATCAGCCACAACCACTGACAAGGAGAAGTCTGTGGATGTTACCAAGACATGTACCACCCACCTAAACCAGACCAGACACCCCCACCCCATAGCTATGACACTCCTTGATGACAGCAGCCATCCCCAGCAGGATAGAGCCTGACACGGGCACACACAAAATGGTTTAGGAACAACTAAAAAAAACATGAAGAACAGGACAAAGTGTTGACCTGGCCTCCAAATTCACTAGATCCCGAACTGATCAAGTATCTGTGGTATGATCCACAGAGGCCCCTCCCCTCAACCCATAGGACCCAAAGGCCCCCACTAACAACATTCTGTTGCCAGACACCTCAGGACACCCTCAGAAGGCCCATGTCCATTCTCTGATGAGTCACAACCGTTTTGGAGGCACAAGGGAGACCTATACAATATTAAGAAAGTGGTCATAATGTTATGCCTGATCGTTGTAAGTTTGCAATCACGGTTCCTCTGTAGTGAACGGCCGCCTTGGACTATGGGTGTGATTCAAAGCGGTGGACGCTTTGAGATTCCGGTGAGATTAAGGTGACGAGAGGGTGTTCTGTGACTTATCAGCAGGTTTGTTTTATGGGTTGGTCAAGTAGGTCATTCATTTTACACCAGCACACAGCACACAACTAGAATCAAGCTGGTTTGTTCATTTCACCTGGGCAATAGCATCACGTCACGCTAAACTTGGATCCTTTAGGTTGCATCCGCAGATGTTTCACGTTCTACCGTGACAATGTTTTTTGTCAGAACTGAAGCAGCAAAGCATTTATATTTAGCAAATGCAAACTATAGATGTGCACAGAATGATAAAGTTTTTATTTGCTAAGAGGAATCCAGATTTGGACCGATGATGAGAGGGGAGCTGAATTTGCTTTTTAGATGAAGTGCATCTTCTTGTTCAGAATGCCATAGCAAGCTACTGGAGCTGGTAAACGAAATTAAAACCCTATCTTCTGTTAGACTGTCTTATAACAGCAGGAGAAAAAAAAATGGAAATTAACCTCACTCACTCCCTCCATCCATCCAGTCCCGTTAGGATCGAATGGAAAAGATGGTTTTGGAGCTTAAACCGAGGCGTGGGCTGGAGGAGCGGAGTGCCAAACCTCAGCCACTACCTCGGCTCAGACTCAGAGGGGGGAGAAGGAGGAGGCGGTGAGGGGAGTGAAAGCGGGGGTGAGGAGGGGTGAAGCAGGAAATGAGGCACAGGAGAGTTTAGCCAAAATCCAGGGGTGGTCAGTGAAATCATGGCGAGGCTGAAGCTCAGAGAGTTTCTGTAAACCCGTACATCTGTAAACACTTTATTGTTGTTTTATACCGCTTATGTGACTGTAGACAAAATAATGTTTCGGGGCAGCGTCACGCTTGAAAGGATAACAGCGCATATTTCCAGACAATCTCCCTGGAAGACGGTTCCCATTAAAAGTGCTACAAATATTGTCCCGTCCGTGTTCCAAAAACTGACGGACACAGACGACGTTGGCTGCTCTCTGACAATCAGACCTGTACTTACGATGACTGTGCTGCTGGCTTATCGCTAACAGTAATCATGGTTTCATTCATTCAGGAAACTGTCATGAGACACATCCTACTACATGCTGACACATCCTGATCAAACATATTAAAGCCTCGTCCACACATGAAGTTTCGTTTAGTTGACAGTTTGTCCCTAGTGGACGTCTCCACGCTCTGGTGTCCTTGGCAGCCTTCTAGTACATTTCCCAACCCCAAATGTTTCTGAGTGAAACGAGCAGAACATACGAATATTTCTAGTGTATGGACGGAGGTAGCAATCATCAGCACGGTGAATTTGGTTGTGTTTCCTTACGGTAAGTGCTTGGGAAACTCTTTACTGTATCAGTTCCCACTATTGGTAATCGCCTCAGTTTGGATTTGTTCAATTTGGTGCCTGCCCACTTCCAGTCCCCAAAAGTCATCAGTACAACTCCTTTAAATGTATTTCCTTTATAGATCTGGGTAGCACTTTGAGGGCTCAGTGGTTCATCAAGGCACCTCAGCCTGGGTCGCACAGGTGGTTCGAATCCCTGACTTTACAGTCCTAAATGAGCTCCTCTAGCCACATGTCCACAGCTGTCCTAAAATTCTACGGTCTATTGTCTCTTCCTCTTGTTGTTCCTGTGTTTATGCCCCTTAATAGATGACTGCCTTAACCAAGCGTTCCCAATACATGGCCTAAAGACCAATACTTTCCATTCTCCTGAACATCAATACAGTCTGCATTCTTCCAGCATTCAGGAGTAAAGTCAGAGCAACAACATGAGCAGCTACATTTTATATATTGTGTCACAAAGGCTGTGGTAGAAAACCAATATGTTGAATTCGGTGTCTGTTCGAAACAGTATCTCTGCTCTGCTCTCCGTGGCTGATGGTCAATGTATTAACAGTTTGTGATGTTAGTGAAGGTGGCTCGGCTTTAAACACTGTGGAAAAACATTCATGATTCAATCACTGGCTCAAAAGTGGAGCATAATTGGGTTGCAATCAAACTGCGAACATTTGTCAGTGACTAAGTTTTGCTGATTAGTTCACACAGCTTTAAAAGTATGAAGTGTTGATTAGTACATTTGTTTAAACTGAAAGCAGGATACTACGATGTCCTGTTTTTTTTTTTTTGTTTTTTTTTTTCCAACCAGTGTTAGTAATTATGGTTTACTCCCAGCACAGCCGACATATTTTTATAGGGGTGTTAACATTATTTTGTCTGCCCCCTGTGTGTCGCTCTGTCTGTGTTCATGAACATCTCACAGGGCTTGTAAAACCTATAGTGCACCTGACGTTTCTGTGACTCACTGGAAACTCTTCTACATCTCAACCTACATTTTCCAAGATGCTGGTTGTTCTCTGTTATTTTACTTCAGTTCCTCAACTGTTCTCTGTACATGAAACCCTCGTTTACTTCCTAGAACTGCAAAATCTCCACTTCCCATATGTCTCATTAAGCAGTGACCGCCACGCTGATGAAATCACTATTTCATTTTTTTAAATTTTTTTTTTTAGTCAGAAATGGGTGCAACTCATGATTCTAAGAATACGAACTGTTTTTTTTTTTTGGAAGACCGTGAGTCTGCACAGCCTCCACCTGCTCTGACGGTGCATGGGTGTTTAACTGTCGGAGCGCCTGGGTATCATTTCTACCTCATAAAACTGTCAGAATATAAATAATGTTTGAGGAAACAAAAAAGGCAAGATGAGCGCAAGAGTGCAAAGACCTGACACAATGAACTGTTAAAGCACTAAGACTAAGACACACACACAGACACACAAGCGCGGGCAAACAGCGGCGGCAACCACAGCACACCAGGAAAAACATATCCAGATGTTCTCCTCATAGGATCACCAACCCCCTCCTACACACACACACACACACATGTGACCACACATGGGCTACATATTACAGCAGCCTGGTCTTCAACTTCTCTTTCTTTTCACAGACACACACACTCTTTATTTTTTTTTAGAGCTATACTTGTTGGGACCTTCTCTGGCCTTCCCTGTGGGCCCTAACAACAACCTTAACCATCACAACCCAATCCTGAACACCAGATGTTCCGAGTTTCAGATCAGTCATTTTGGACTTGTCCGATGCCAAATCTCTGCACAGAAGTTTGTCTTACTCAGAGAAAGGAACTATTTTATCTTGACAATCCCATGGTTAAACATTAGAAATTCAGCATTAGAAGTAACGTATCAGGAATGTTCACAGATATATTTGATCAGCCTTGGCAGATGTTATTACACTGCGATGTGGCAAAAGATGAGTCAAATCAATGAAGGGATTAAAGGCGGCCTCAGAACAAAGTGAACAATGATCGGGACTATAAATTAAATTTATTTTTTCCTAGTTTGATCGTTTTAACAATTAAATGTCAGGCAATAGCGAGAAAAGGTCACCAAATCCATCAATAGTTCAAAATAAATGTCTCAAATATCTCGTCCTGTCAGATCTAAACCCGAAAGATTTTCATTACACAATGATACAAAACAAGAAAAAAATGGTAGAGGAGCTGAATCAGAAACAATGGTTGGCGTTTACGCTTCAGAAACAACTTTTTTAAAATAGTTGCACATTGGCAGAACCTTCTGTCAAAGCGCAAACTAAACCCGAACTTTAATCTAAATCTCCAAACAGCCCTAAAAGGGTCAGCCAAAATGTTGCTCACTTTACCACACTTTACCCTCACTCCTGTGGCTGAAAACTAAACCCTGGTCCTCACAGAGGTAGACGTACAGGAGCACACACACAGAGTCAAAGTCTAGCAGTTATTGGACCCACTCTTTAGCCCCTCCTCTCCTCTACTAGGGCTCCTGGCAGCCGTCTGGTTGAGGCCCATAGTAAAGGGAGCTGTTTTCTCTGGCTGGAGTGTCTGAGTGTGAGAGTGTGTGTGTGTGTGTGTGTGTCCGTGGGCCCCAGACAGGAAGGAAGAGAGTGGGCCCAGCAGCACAGCTCCAGAATTCCGGTTTTGTTTTTCTTCTTTTTCCATCAGCGCAGAGCTCGAGCCGGGTCTTAAAGAAACAGTCATTAATATTTTCCCCTGCTAATGGCACCGCACTCTTCTCTGAGACTGACTGAGACCTCCACCATGGCATACAGTATCACTCATTACTGTTGTATAAAATCACAATACCAGTTTAAATAAAAAACTAAGATGAATGGTCATGGCTTGGTTGAATCTGTTCCTTGAGAAGTCACAGCATGGTTCTAAGTGGAGCCTCAGGCTCATTTTCATTGAAGCCTCTAAAAATAAAAGTACTGATCCAGCATCAGCGGTCAGGTTACATAATTTACTTGGGGGGGCGAAACATTAGGATTTTGGACACAAGCAGGGCAGGCATATTCAGTTGCCACCCCCATGCCTCTGTAATAAACCATCCCTCAAAATTTGGCACAGAAAGGGTTGGAAATTACTTGCCGTGAGCAACGGATGACACAGCTCACAGCTCATGATCTTAACATCTCTGCTGAGGACAATAAAGACAGGAAAGTCATAAGTTCTCTGGTAACTGTTTGAGCTCAGCGGACCAGACCGTGAAACAGCCTCTTAAAAGTAACCCATGAGATCATCCATTTGGCAGCGGTTACAAAAAACAAACTGAGAATACAAACATTGTTATGACCCAGAATCATTTTATAAGCGGATTCCAAGTCAGAGTTAAGAGTGAAAAACGTGTATTATGGGTGTAAACGATAACTTACATTCGGTGTATGAAGGTTTTAGATGCAGGATATAAAGGTAAAAGAAAACCAACTTGGAACCAGTGGAGAGAGCGCCAATTTTAGTGTCATGTTTAACCAATCTCACAACAGAGCTACACTCTGCCTACACCTGCGCAGGAGGCAAACGCCATTGTAAGCATTTCTACTTGTGTACTGATGTGTGGCATCAATCTGTGAAACATGCTAAAACACGAGGCCGCGGCTAGTCGACTGTGTTAAGTTTCTCTGTGCGCTTCAAACAATGGATTTTGGAAGTGAGCAGCTCATGTTGTGCGTAGGAGGCAGAACGAGGTTGGGGTTTTTTTGTGCTTGTCCGGCCACTGAGAGATGTGAACGAGAAAATGCACTTCAGACCAATCACCGCTGTTGCAGTTACATTTCTGAGGAGGTGTGGGTCAGGCTACGGTGTAAGGTTCAGAGCTATGCTGTACCGACAGCACAGATCAGAGGTAGAACCATGAATTGGGCTTAGGAAGGACGTTAACAAGAGTTTCAAGGTGCTCCACGTAAAATGTATGCATACGTACTATTGACAGGAGAAGCACAGCGAATGTGGGATTACCTCAAAATTAATTACGGCACCTTTGTTTTGAGAGCATCTCAGGTAGAGCAAAGATGTGGTTCTTTGATTTGTTTTCATTCCAAGCTATTTCCGTGCAGAGAATACTCATTAGTAGCATCAATGGAGGCTTTTGTAATGTCATGGGATTTCCAAAATGATCCTTTAAGATGAATAAAAGCGATTTAAAACCTAAGAACTGCTAATGATGCAAGGTGAACAAAACGGCTGAATTTATGAAGAAGGAACTTTGTGAATAAGATCAAATTTAAGCTGATAAGAAGTGTCCTTCTCAGCTTTACAACAATAAAGATGACTGGGCCAATGAATTATTTGGTTGTTTATATGCTGTACATATATGCACTCTTCAGTGAAAAAAGAGAATTTAACTAATGCAGCTCTACACAATACAAAATGGGATAAAAAACGAACATGTAGAGCAGATGGCCAAGCACAAAAGTCCTTTGCATGTGTTGACACTTTCGTACAGGCAGCCATCGTAAACACACACACACACACACAACGACACAGAAAGTGACTAGCAGCAGATCCTTTGTCAGCAGAAAAGGGACTGCACACTCAGCACTGCCGTAGTTTAACTTCTTCTAATATTCAACTCCTTCACTTCGGATATGTCTGTGTAAAGTAATCGGATACTGTACATCAGGAGTAAGGCTCAGTAGGCGTTTAAGGTTCAGTCCTTGCTGTATGTGTGGAAGCATGCGAGTTGGATCTACGGTCTTGGTGTGACCACAGATCCCCCCCCCCCCCCTCTCTCTCTCTCTCATGCCGCCATCTTTAAGCCTCCTCTCTTCTCTGGAGATGAAGGCTGATCTCCATCTGGTTCTCCAAACACTCCTTGAGCTTGTCTTCGGTCAGCGTCAGCCGCTGCTCCAAGATTGAAACAGTCTGGATGGTGGAAGAGAAGGAGGACAGGAGAGGAGAGGGTGGGAACAAGACAAAGAAACAAGAAGGGAAGGAAGGAGATGTGGATAAGAGAGAATGAGTTAGAGTTAGAGAAAGGCTGTACAGAATCAGCCTGACAGTAATGACTATATAATGGCTATGTTTGTGTGCGTTTGAGACAGATGTTGTGCGCGCAAGACAATCCAGCTGATTATCGTCGAGAAATCTGCTGCTTGAGATGAAAACACTAGAGACTCTGTGTCTGGCACGCACTCTCTCTCTTGTTCTCTCTCTCTCTCTCGCGCGGTTGCATAAACACACTTACGCACACACACGCCGAATACAAGAAAGTAGCTTTCCGATACAGGACGGGCATGTGTGGGTAGTGAGATCACAGCGCGACATACTTTTCCTCTCAGCATCCTCCAACAGTGACAGTATTTGTTGTGTGTCTGCGCTCGTACATTGGAGCACTGTGCCATCTGAGCCCGTTTGTCAGAGGGGCCTCCAGGTGTCATTTCCAGGGGTTTCACCATCTGAATGAACAGATTACTGAGGACAGAGCGGGTCTTTCTATCCTCCATTCTATCAGAGCTTCAGTATCCACGTAGCCGTAATTTTGCTAGGGAAAAGATTCCTGTGGCATCCAGGGATTTCCAGCAACTGTGCATCTACAAATAATAACATATGTACTGACAATTAACACTTAAATGTGACTACTATAAATCTAGTCAGAGTTAAATTGCTGGTGTTACATTAATGTCCCATCCTCTGCCTCCTCTCTTTGTGTGTCTGTGTGGTGCGCTTTGACTGCAGGTGTTACCAACCATCCTCAGTAGTCTCTACTTCGAAAAGTGGGCTTCCACTTCACACCGCCAGATCAAAGACTCGTTGAGCCGACTATCCGACTCCTGCCACCATCTCCCTCCTGCACTTAAATCCTCTCTGGTCTAGCTCAGTCCCCTCCCCCTTTTCTGCTTTGAATCCAAAGCTCAGAAGGTCCACTGACATGTTTCAGCTAAATACAACAATGTAAATTCAAGGAAAACAATGACAGTAATGTGCGTAAGTCTTCTTCTGGAAAGTGACAACAATCCCCGCTGAGCCCCTTACATAATTGTTTTACTGAGCTAAAGTTGCCTGGTGACAAACAAAACCCCAGCTACTAAGCAGCTTTGAATGATAGTGCTGGGCAACAAAAATTCTGCTAAGGGCAGAAACAATCAAATGGTAAACACAACATCCTCAGACAGGCGAGGCTCTGGTTGGGACCAGTAAGAGCATGTACGTATGTCAGCATGTCTTGACCTGTAATGGTGTGGTATGTCGCTCCTTGTGCCAGCGAGAGTAATTTTGAAATTGCTAGAAAGCAGCGCAGAGGTGAGTCACTCCCCAAGCATTTATCAAAACATAACCAGCTGGAGATGAGAAACGAGATACAAAGGTGTAAAAAGTTGCCATGTGGTTGAAGAAAAACAAAGACAGAAGTGCTTTCATAAAACCCATATTACATAATCTGGATTCTTAATATGTTCAAAGGGTTTAAACTGCACACTCCCGAGATCTCGTTTAGTTTTTGTTTCAGGATCTTTCACAACCATTTCACTGCTACTGCCTAAAACAAGGTGACTGAATAAAGAGCTTCACAACTAGTCGTTCAATTTCTTCTTTAAAACAGTCATTAAATTCATTATCTGTGAAGTTATCTAGGTCATGGTATAGTTAATAGCAAAATAAAACGGATGCTTCACCAGTCACTCAAGTGGCTTCTTCAGGTCTGATCTTTGAGACCCTCAACCAATTATATTTGTCTCACAGAATCTCCTAACATTGGTTATTGATGAGATGAAGTCCAGGACTCCAAACAGTAAACTCACTGACTATGGTGCAACAACTGCAGAGGATTAAAATGCACTTTTGATCATCCGAAAAACTCATAAATAAATAAATGTAAAAGAGGTCAAAGGACTGAAAAGTCAAATATCCAGAGACAAATGACGGAGGACAGATCACATATTTCATGACAAATTACCATCCTCTACTACACTACCTGGACTCACCAATGCTTTTTTCTAAAGTAAGTCTTTAAATCTCTGTTTGCTCCAGTAATCTTTGTGAATTACGACCTCCGCTCATCTTTCCTGCAGTTCATGCAGATATAGCTGAGCTATATGTGACCCATCACATCGCTCACACTTCTCAAGCTGTGACATTTAACCTGCAAAAGTCCTGGGTTTATAAGAAATGTTAACTGGTTAAGGCTGCTAAAAACAGAAATATTAAATATAGTACATTTGTGTTTCGTTGTTTTAAAAAATATGTATTTAGACGTGTCTGCTTGAAGGCCGTGTTCTTGCATATTAGTGCTGGTTTTAAATATCAACAGGGTTTTGGGGTTTTCTTTCTACTTTCTTTCGGGACCCAAAAGTTTAATTTTGGCTCTTTTCATTATAAAATGAATCGCCGTGGTTCATGGTATCAGAGAAATGTCGGAGGACTTCTATTTTAATCTCATTACTCAGTCCCACAGTACCACACACACAAACACACAACCAGGCGTGAATAAACACAGAGCGATGAAGGAACTGACAAAAATGATTAAATCCTCCATATAATCTCATGGTCTAACATACACATCACACTGCAATGAGTTCGACACCGTGTGAGCGAGCGCTGATAACATCTTCTGCTATCTCATGCATCACGTGAGCACGTGGATTTCCTCTTTCTCTCCCTCCCTTTCGCCCGGTCTCCATTTTCCAGATCAATACTACCCTGTTTATCTCACCAACCTGATCCGGCTACCCATCCCTTGCTAGCTGTTGGTGTCTGTGTGTGTGCTTCTTCGCTTGTCCCCAGGCAGCAGCAACATTATACAGGCCTATAGTTTTCATCTGGAGTGGAAACCAAATCTTTATGCTCCTAAAAATAGAGGGAGCTGTTTTTCTTTTCCTTCCAGAACACATTATACTCTCCATTGCCCTGAGCATTGCTGGCCTCTGTTACGAAGTCTCACCGCTTTGGTATGACACACTACAATAGTCTGAAAGTCAAAGGGAGGCAAACTGATGCTGATGATAGGTGGCAAAGTCAGTTTATTCCTCTGAAGGTAGCTAGCTGTGCTATGACCCTCCAAGAGGAAGGATGGACTATGCAGCCTATAAAAGGAACAGTGCAGATATGTCTAGTGTCGATATGAAGTCACAAATTAAGAACAAAAGCACTCTAAAAGCTGACTGATGGTGGAAAAACGGCCATGAACCCATAGTAATAATCAGAAGATGCGGAGTACTGCTGCAGCTTACAACCAACTGTATTAATAACCCAATTAAAGTCCACTGTACTGGCAGAAAGCCAATAAAAGTCAAACAGTCATGGATTGAGAGCCTCACCTTAGTGTCAACACAGTAATTTTAGGCTGTTAATGTGCTGTGACAGCACTGAGCAGAAACACTAGGCTGAAAAGATTTTTTAGCTTGAGTGAAGAGGAAATATTCAGCTCTATGTTCAGAGGATAGTCCATTTTCTTTTCTAACCTGACTGATACCTGATCAATGACACATTCATCTTTTTCCATTTTTTCTTTTCTTTTCATGAACACACTCTTTGGTGCACATGACCCTGACATGGTAGATAGTTTCTTACAGAGAACAATCTGGGAGGTCGCAAAGGGCGTCATTCAAAAGAGGATACCAGAGTAGCTGCTATTAGCTGAGAGGTTACGAATAAGGAAGAGCTACAAACAGCTGTACAGAGCTGGTCTCTCTTGAATCAGGCTGATCAGTTGGTTTATTACTGATCATGCATAACATTATGGCCAGCTTCCAAATATTGTGTAGGTCTCCCTTGTGCCTCCAAAACAGTTGTGACTCATCAGAGAATGGACATGGGCCTTCTGAGGGTGTCCTGTGGTGTCTGGTAACAGGATGTTGTTGGTGGAGGCCTTTGGGTTCTATGGTTTGAGGGAAGGGGCCTCTGTGGATCATCCCACAGATACTTGATCAGTTTGGGATCTAGTGAATTTGGAGGCCAGGTCAACACCTTGTGCTGTTCTTCATGTTTTTTTGAGTTGTTCCTAAACCATTTTGTGTGTGTGTCTGTGTCAGGCTGCATCCTGCTGGGGATGGCTGCTGCCATCAAGGAGTGTCATTGCTATGGGGTGGGGGTGTCTGGTCTGGTCTAGGTGTGTGGTATATGTCTGAGTAACATCCACATGAACACAAGGTCTAAAACTTTCCCAGCCGAACATTACATTGTCACAAGATGGTCAATGTTATTCACTTCACCCGTGGTGATTTTAATGTTGTGGCTGATCAATATAAATGCATCATGATGCAACAATAAGAATGGAAATATCTACAATATGTAAATAATGGCTGCGTAACCAAGTTGTTAATAGAGGGGAAAACAGTTTAACCCAGTTTGCAGTTTTACAAGTTTTAATGTTTTCTTAACAGAATGTTAAGTTAAATTTCTAATGTATGGAAGAACATACATTAGAAATTTTAAATGAATAAAAGTTTTAAATTATTTCACAACAGCTTAGAGAGGCAGTAAATGAAGAGGACGCGGTGCCGTTTAACAGAATGAATTTCCCAGAACACTCATACAGTATGACCTAACAAATCAGACACTTCTAACTTCCACTTCCTGAGAATCAGCAACACTGTGACGAAAACTTCTTCCAAAAAACGTTGTAAACAGCAGTTTCCAAAAAAGTTAACCACCCACAGAAACTAATAAATAACAATTCTGACAAACAGCTCACGGGGGATGTACGGGAACATGTTTCTTTCACTTTGTTGTTTCACTAGGCCTCTACATTTAGCCTCTCTGACAAGAATACACATTCTCGGTTTGTGACACACACAGAAACAAAAAAATAAATAAATAACATACTCCAGCATTAATAAAGCATTGTGTTACAGTTTTTCCTCAAGAGCCATATCACAGTGAAAACTCATCATCTTTTCCAGCAAATGACTGTCTAAAGGTGTATTGAGGCGCTACTGCACATGAGTTAGTGAGTGATGCTGAGTATAAGAGCAGGTTTTCAGGTCTATTCAGTATTTTTAATACTATATAATTAATAGAGAAAGTGTGGGCACTGCATGCTTAGTGTGAGACATGAGTTTTCATGCTGTAGGTTTAGAGAAGGAAACTTTGACTTATCATAAAGGTAATTTAAGTCCGTAATTTCATTTCCTCTTTTTCTTCAACAATGCCAACTTAGACACAGTGTCAGCTGATACCACAGTGGCTGCTCCTAATTAAGCAGTTCACTTTTTGTTTTCTCTCTTTTTTTTATTCTATAGACAGTATAATCACCACATTCAACAGCTAATAATAAAATGCACTTTAAAGGATTTATTAATTTATAGGTTTCAATAAAAGGTAAATAGGTAAACGACCTTGCTTTCATATAGCACTTTTCTACCTACTCAGTACTCAAAGCGCTTTACAGTCAGACGCATCTAGAAGCACTCAAAAATTCACACACCAGTGCCACACACTGGGAGCAACTGGGGGTTCAGTGTCTTGCTCAAGGACACTTCGGCATGTGGCACATTCTGGGGATCAAACCGCTAACCCTCTGGTTCATGGACAACCCGCTCTACCTACTGAGGCACAGCCGCCCCTTGATCAGCTAATCAAGCCGAGAAGACCCGAGATGAAAATGGTGAGAGAGCATTTTAGAAGATACAAGCAGAAAGAGTCATGAACAAAAAACAACCGAAACATAGTTTGTCTGTACATAGTTTGTCTCACCTATGTACGGCACTTTGTTTCAGCTGTGGTTGTTTTTAATGTGCTTTATAAATAAAGTTGAGTTGAGTTGAGAGTTGAGAAGACAGCTGCAGTAAAGACTTGGCAAAGCATCATGAAAGGTTTAGTAATACACACTGGTTCCATACTCCGGGCAGTCACTGGGTAGGATTCACGTGAAAAACTATTAAATATTAACATTTTATTAACGATTAGATCAATCAGTCTGACCACGTTTGATCCCCTCTAGGAGACTCTGTGTGATGGTTTAAATTCTTACAGCTTTCCTCCAGTATGGGTGTGAATTTCTTCAAATTAAAGCTTTGAGTCAAAACGTCTCACATGATCACATCTTTGTAATGACTACTTTAATTTTTTTCAGTTTAGAGTCTTTTCTTTTTTGAAGGCATGCAATTCAAAATTAATATTTAAATGAGACCTGATTTCCATTTGGATAAAAATTAAAAAAAAAAATTAAATAAGAAAGAAGGAAAGTAGGAAGAAAAAGGTATGGAGGTTGAGAACAGGGAGGGGGAAGAGAAGTGAAAAGCAGCTAACACAGCAAACTGAGGGTTTGGAAGCTTCGGTTCAATGCTGAATAATTCATCATTTTCCCTTTCAGTCTCCTCAACTATTAGAGTTACAAAGAGGTGTAATAGTGAAAAACAATGCCGGGGGAAGGACTTATAAACAAGAAGGAAGTAGTGCAGCAATAAATAATGGTGTTTTGTCAGTCTAATCTCTAGAGCAGCGGCTCCCAAACTTTTTTGGCCACGGACCCCCTTCTATGTCCCAACCGGGTTGACGCACCCCCAATCCCCCACACCTTAAAAAAAAAACGCAACAAGCTTTTATATACCCACATTACAGGTGGCATGTTTAATCATGCTCAAATGACCAGAACACACATATAACAATATAATAAGGATCACAACAATGCGCTCTTGCGTTTGAATTAAACTGAAACACTGTATGGATGAAATAAGAGGCCACAAACTAGGCGCACATAGTGCAAAGAAGAAGATAACTTCTCCATTACATTTTTCATCTCGCGCACCCCCACCACACTTTGGGAATCCCTGCCCTAGAGTGTAGTGTCTCTAATGTCTGCATAAAATAAAAATGAAATTAGCAAATTTGATTATTTCCAGTCTTAAGTTGGTCTGCACTGTAAAAAAAAAAAAAAGAAGAAATGAACGGATTCTGGAGGTAAATAAAATGGCTCTCCACGATATGCAGCCACTTCTGTGAATGCAAACCACTGTTTCCTGGACATTATACAATAGAGAGCCCTGCTATTTACACTGAACTGCATGTTCTCTAGAAACACCTGTTGAAAACAAGCTGTGTATGAAACCAGCCAGGTGTTACTGAAAGATTTATCATTGTTTACATCTGCATGGGTGAATAAGTTCAGCCAAGCCTGTAACCATTGAGGCATTTGCTGTTTTCACTGGTTATCCAGGACTCTCAACTAAATTAGAGAGACTTCTCTAACAAAAATATTATTATTTAATGCATTTTCCTCCTCGTCAAACATTTCAAAACTAAATTTAAACATTTTAAAGCTTAAATTTCAGACAGTTGAAACATGAACTTTACCTCTAAGGTCGATTTGTGTGGAATACCTTGAACTGCCCCAACATTGGTGGCTCCTGGAGCCAGGCATGCTGATAGTTTTTTTTCAGAATAAAGAATAAAGCCCGAAGCCCCCAGTTCACCAAAAGTGAAGGGATTTGTTACAATAAAATGGATGCTTTGAAAAAATGAAATGACCAACAGCAGCAGCACAGCCGCTTTACATGAGCATCTTAAGAGCCAACGTCACTTCTGACCTCAAAACAACAAAACGACAGCACCAATGTTTGAACTATTACAGTCCTTTTCTGGCTCTTGGTTGCAGGCAGGCCAATGGCTGGGAGCTGTTGTGGTGTCTTTATCTTTTTAGTGTCAGACAAGAACCCAACAACAATTTCCTTGAGCAGATGCTAATTGCCAGTGCAACAAAGTTTCCATGTCTTATAATGGAGGTTTTACTAGAAATTAAATCAGTTGTTCTCTCAAATCTTAAAACACCATGTCTTTGGTGAAACAGCTGGGAAAAAAAAAAAAAACGCAAATTACAGGGAACTTGGTAGCCTGAAAGTTAGGGCACATACCACATAAATGCATGGTCCACGGTTCAACTTTAGGCCATCTAGAACTTCGCTGCATGTCATAACCTGAATCTCTTCTGAAAGCTGAATGTTCCATATGTTGCTAACACTACTAGAAATCATTGCAAAGCTACATGGGAAGACCAGTTATTTTTCCATGACAGATTGAAGCTAAAATAATGCTATATGTGGTCAGAAATGTCCATTTATATAATATGTAAATAAAAAACATCTATAAAAACCCCACGCATGATCGCCACTTTATGATCCTTTCAGGAAAAAGACAATGTCTAAGCTTCCACCACCGAAGAACGAAACCAAACAATAAAAGAGCGTCAGAATAAAGCCAGGCACATAAGTCTCTGATAAGTCTGGCTAAGTCTGATACCAGGGTTGGGGCATAGCACTCTTGAAAGGAAGATGTTGGCAACACCCTCTGGGAGGAGTAAGCTAACTGTGTGGCGAACAAGGGTCATTAATAAACTCTCCTACATGGTGGACAAGAAAAGAAAAAAATAGAATCAGGGAGAAACCATAGTGTGTTTCTGTGTCTCTACAAGGCCATTAAGCATTTACTATCAGCAAGTGAGGCCTTGAGTGCCGCCACTCATATATGAATGATGTATTTTCCTCGGGGCGCAGAAGCAACTGAATTTCTTCCAGCTCTCTCTGCTCCATCTCATTCAACAGAAGTGTACAGCTATTACAGCATACTGGATGCTATGAATAAACAATATCCTGGTGTTCATTGGATTGGAATAAGAAATAACATTTTAATATTTAATATTTAATGAGATTGCACCAGGAATGCGGTGAGCATGAAACGAAACAGGGGGCTTCCTTCCAGTATCCATATAACAAGCAAAATAAAAGTCGTCAACAGAAGTTCTGTTCATCATTACTGTTGTTCAGATTGTGGAATTTTAGACTCTCTGCTTTCTTTGCTGCTGCCTGGCTACGCAAACACGATGAGCTCCTCACACAACAGCCGAGTGGAGAGTACTCCGGGTTATAGTGTACTCCGGTTGACCATGACAACTGTTGTCATCCATAAACACAACGAGTAAGGCAGACAGTAAAAGCCATTCATCAAGGAGAACCGTAAGTTGTACGGTGGATGTGATAAGATACTGCACTCTTATCACTTGTACTTGGGAAACTAGAAAGACTCAATACGATGCACTCATAGAATCTGGGGTTACAGTATGTTACCAATGTTAGCTGCACAGGCAGTTGAGTAAATGATTTGGCACAAGTTTATGTATTCAAATGAACGAATAGAAATTATTACAAACTTTAACATATATTCTAAACATGTTGAACGTTCTCTAAACATTAGTGTTTATCATTATTATCATCAACATTTTCAGTTTGTGAGATTAATCTGAATGATTATCAGTATTGGCCGAAGCGAACATGCACAATAATTACTGGTTGCGACCACTGACCCTGAAAGTGTAAATTTCCAGAAAACACAAATCAGCAGTAGATGCATAAATTAAGTGGCTAGGATATGGATAGTAGGACAACCCTGCATTGTGTTGTGGTCTGATGCAAAGCTGCCACCGGCTGCAGTCTCAAGCATTGCCAGGGAACTGGTTGGTTAAATTTAATCTTTAACCACCCAAAGAAATGCACTGGTCTCCATGAAAGTTCAACAGCTGCAGTTATTTCATTTCACAGTGGCTACGTCAGTCTCAAAAGGGCTTAAAAGTTGCAACTGGAATTGGCGGTCAGATTTTTTGCAGCTGCCGCCTCAAATGCTTCTTCAAAATTCTTTCCACAGGCCTCTCAGCGTCCATCACTATCACATTTTATAGAGCCATATAAAAACAGACAACATAAAAATGAGGACATAAATTGATGAGAAGCAGAGCATTTGGGGTTGGAGTGGTTGGTGATCTTTTCCTATTTTTAGTGTCGCAGGCTCTGGTTTGGTCTGGCTTCAAACTGTGTCTGGCCTTCACCAGCAACTCACACTGAGACAAACCAAACTCTTTAACATGGTATGCGCGTATGCATAAAGGATTCCTATGTAAGGAAAAATGTTTGTGCAATGATTTGGCAAAAACCAAACCAATTTAAATTACAGATAACACAACTTGGGAGTTTTTTTTCTACACATTTTCCTCCAGATCACAGAGGTGGGTGGAATTTCATATGTCCTGCATTAAAACTAGATTTTAAAAACACAGATTTGTCTGTGTAGTATCAGCGGTTGCTTATAATAATGCACACATGTCAACGTGGACACTCTCAGTAGAAACTTTCTGTAGAGAATGTTTGATTTACTAATCAATTTAAGGAATAAAACTTACCACAGACACAAACCTGTGCGGCATAAACGCACCAGTTCAATGGAGTACCAGACAACATGGAAGAGGTGCTATTTTAATACCTTGGCGTTTTAACAGCAGCGTGTTTCCATCTCTGGCCTGCAGGCTGTAAAGGGAGTTTTTGTTCCCGAACAGTGTGGGTGGGAGGCACAGCTATAGTACAGTACATGCTGTTTGTCATGAAAGATTAGCACATCTTCTGCTTACCTGAGTGAGAATATCCAGCTGACCTATTATGTGTTCCAGGGTGTTGGCAAGAGCAGGGGGGACCCCTCCATCCGATGCATGGGACTCTGCATGATCCTGGCGTGAATGATGCTGCTGTGTCTGGTGGACGGAGGAGGAAGCGGTGCTGGGATTTCTGTAGGTGTGGGAATGAGTGGCTCTGCTCTGGCTGCCACTACGACCGTAGCTCTGAGTGTGGGCAGCAGCAGTTTGAGAGTCCTGTCTGTCGAAATGCTCTGTCGGTTCAGAGGTCTAGAAATGAAGAAGACAGAGGGTGAAGAGTTACTGACGTCTCTGATGTGAGAGGATAACGTCTAACGACAGACGGGTTAATAGGCAGATTGTGTGGTGCACATTAAAGACATAACAGAAAAATTCGTCGATAAGTTATCAAAGATACTGCAACAATAGAGATATTAAAGCTCAGCTCATAAAAATCATCAATATTTTTGTTTTCCATTGCTCTGAGAATCACATTTTAATAACAGCGTGGTCTTTATCACAGACATTTGTGACTCAGTAGTTTTCCTGTCCACAGGGTGCTCATCTTCATGTTACAGCCAATTCTTGCACACTGCTCAACATAATGTGTGCAAATCTGTTTCTTTTTCATAAAATGATTCTACTCCGTTCTGCTCCCTGCACACACTAACTCTATATTACTTATTGACTTGTCTTATCTGTTATTTTGCACATACCTAACTCAGGTGCTGCACCAGCCACTTTATGCCAGTCTGTGATTAGGTTCTTTTACATTCTACAAACCATGACAATAGCCCAGATAGTGAGGAAAAGGGTTTTGAATTTAAAGTTTTATGACTGTTTTTTGTCATTTCTCTCTTTCACCTTGAAATTCAATTTTGTATAAGAATGTATATTTATCCTGAAAACTGAAACCACATGAAGGTTAGTGACCATATCTCTCCATCACTATGGTTACATCGATCAGGCATAATGTTTGGACCACTTTACTAGTATTGTGTAGGTCTCCTTTGTGCCTCCAAAACAGTTGTGACTCATCAGAGAATGGACATGGGCCTTCTGAGGGTGTCCTGTGGTGTCTGGCAACAAGATGTTGTTAGTGGGGGCCTTTGGGTCCTATGGGTTGAGGGGAGGGGGCTCTGTGGATCATCCCACAAATACTTGATCAGTTTGGGATCTAGTGAATTTGGAGGTCAGGTCAACACCTTGTGCTGTTTTTCATGTTTTCTTGAGTTGTTCCTAAACCGTTTTTTGTGTGTGTGTCTGTGTCAGGCTGCATCCTGATGGGGATGGCTGCTGCCATTAAGGAGTGTCATTGCTATGGGGTGGGGGTGTCTAGTCTGGACTAGATGGGTGGTACATGTCTAAGTATCATACACATGAATGCCAGGTCCAAAAGTTTCCCAGCAGAACATTGTAGTGTCACAAGATGGTCAATGTTATTTACTTCTCCTGTCAGTGGTTTTAACGCTGTGGCTGTTTGGTATATGTGACTAAAACTATGCAGACATCTATAGGTTCCTTTATAGTTCTTTCATTGCAAACCTCTGTGTTGTGGTGAAGAGTGGTGCACATGTGTGTGTAACATGTCTCCTCTATCTCATTTTACTCATCACTACGCCACAGGAAACCTATTCACACTAAGCTGAGCGTGGCGTCAGACTGTGTTGCTCGCAAATGAAGCCAGATGAATGGAGCTGACAGTTGTCGCCTGCCTTGTCACATTTGCCACAGACAGAGTTAATTTATACTGCCACTATGAAATGGGCAGCAGTTCCCTGCGGTCACATGTTTCTTGATATGACTTCTCATCTGTTGCTTAGTAAGTTCTGACAAAATAATGCAGTAAAAACAGTCAATCTATTGGTGCAAAGATGCCTCGTGTAACCAGGTCAACCGTAGCGGACTGGCCCAATCAGAAGGAATTTTCATTAGAAATGAGAGGGAGGTGTAAATTATTCAGAATCTGTTCATCAGGAAATTATTAGCACCTAATAACCATGTAAGCTCTGGGAATGAAGCAGGAAGCAATGTTGTTAAAAATGTGGATCTGTCTCTGTCCATGTTAGCCATCTTTTTCTGCTGAATGAAATCAGTGTTGGGGGAAATGCATATTTTTCTGTTATATTTCCAGCAGATTTTATGCTCCATCAACCTACTGCAGAGTTTTAAGAACAAACTTCATTAACAGTGCAGTTAGGTGCATACCAAAATTGTGATCAGCTAGTATCAGTATAAACGTTTCCTATAAATGAGAACAAAGGCGTCCGTGGCTCAGTAGGCAGACCGTGTTGTCCACAAACCAGAACGTTAGTCTATTGATAACCTGTGCATGGACCATATGTCATCCTTGAGAGTCCATAAGCAAAACACTGAACCTCAAGTTGCTCCCAGCTCCCCTGGGCACTGGTGTGTGAATGTGTGTGTGTTTGTGTGAATGAGTGGATAGATGTGTCATTGTGACTGTTAAGCACTTTGAGTACTAATAGGTACCACAGCACGATACAAATGCTAGACCATATACCATTTATAAAAAACAATAATAATAATAATAAAAAAATCAACTTTAAAGGTGGAGAAATCCATACTAATCCAGTATATTTCTTTTCAAATATATCCAACATTTTACAATGTTCTACTAGCTGTCTGGGAGTGCCTTGAATAAATCTGTGATGTTTGCATTGAGCCTTGGCTCTGTTATTGTAAAACAAGTGACTCGGACCGATCCATACAACACTAGTCCAGCCAATCAGCAGCAGGAGAGTTGTGAGTATCACTGCTCTGAGCAGATGTGCCAGTCCTGGGAAACCATCTCATTCTTTTTCATGTTAGCTTTGCTGCAGCAACAGTCTGCTAACACACTACCAAGCAAACCTTAGTTACATTATTTGTTGTGTCGCTCTCTCTTGTTAGTGTTGTTTCCTTGGCAATGCATAACCATGAATTTAGGATGCCAAGTTTCTGGAGGAGTATTCAAAAGGTGTGTGCTTAAATTGCTGTTCGTTCCTTTCACAAGAATGGTTTACTCTGCCTTTAACTCCAGTGTTTTATTACTCATAAAAGTATTCTGACCAGCAGTGTCCCTTGTCAAGAGATGATGAAATAAAACGTATATAAATCTCCCTCACACACAGATTCGGGGAAAACACAGTAAACAAGACAAGTTACTGCCATGACCTGAGAAAGACAGAGACAGAGAGACAATAGAGCTGTTCTGCTGAGCATACACACTTCTCTAAAACTGGATTAACCATTGTTGAGAGTATGACTTAATGCTTTGTATTAAACAGATGCTTAAATACACACAGACACCAAGCCCTGGTTATACTGTAAACACACACATGCACATAGAAAAAGCAAACATGGAGGAAGACAAATATAAGGTGAGGGTTGATAATAATCTTTAAGTCTTTCAGTTGAATGCTGAAAATCTAAATATTCCTAAACAGTTTAACTGATGTTCTCCTCACTAAACTGTATTATATTAAAAATGTATTGCAGTAAAACTAGTTTATATGGTATACATTGTTGTCAATTTACTGTATATGGTGATGTTGATGATTAAATAATATATTGTTCTGTAAACTCGACATGTCCTATACCACTGCAGTCCAACGTGGGGCTGGGGAAAACCCGGCTATCCGCAAGTATACACACGCGCAGAAAAAAAATGCGCATGCAAACACAGTAACCACCCTTCTAATGAATCACCTGGAGTGGAAAAACCAACAGTGGAAAATTTCCTGAGGCCCAGATTAAACTCTTAGACTGCCACGGCCAGCCATCAATACACCCTGCAAGCTGCATACAAAACCATTCATCACACTGCGCTAGTAAACACACAGTATATCCACAGAGCAGGTCCCCGACGTGAAATGATTCAATTGTAAAAGTTTAATGTCCCATTTCTGCATCAGCAGCTGGCTCTTTCATTAATTTCACTCTTAATAATAAAAACATCCTAATCATCTGAACTTAACAAGACAATGAAACTAACAGGCTGTCTTCAATTACTCAAAAGGATAAAAGTGGATGGACTTGACTACCTTCTTAAACCCTTTATAAAAAACCGTTTATTTCTTCTGGTAAATGGATTTTAAAAGGGGCCATGTTACATTTAAGCTTTAATTACATGGTCCCAACAGCATATATTATCTTTGAATGGATAAAGTATCAGTGTAGCATGGCCTTCTACAGAGAGGGTTGCATTATGGGTTGTTTGTAGTGACACTGCTAGGCAGGTAAGTGTTATCACTCCCTTTATATTGAGCTTTGTATAGCGTTGAAGTGCATCATTATCTGACTTAAGAAGAATCTGGCCTGTATGACATGCTTCTGATAATGTTTCCTGACACTTTAACTGGAGAAATAAACCAGAGAGAAAAACAGCTACAACAGACAGACTTCTAAAGAAAATGATTCTGATCTCCAGCTGGAGAGAGTGTGAGTATGTGGGTAACTGACAAAAGACACAAATGTGGTTGTTGCATATAACCATACACCGATCAGGCATAACATTAAGACCACCTTTCTAATATTGTGTAGGTCTGCCTTGTGCCTCCAAGACAGTTGCGACTCATCAGAGAATGGACATGGGCCTTCTGAGGGTTTCGCGTGGTGTCTGGCAAAAGAACGTTGGTAGTGGGGGGCCTTCGGGTCCCATGGGTTCAGGGGAGGGGACTCTGTGGATCAGGCTTGTTCCGGTGCATCCCACAGATACTTGATCAGTTTGGGATCTCGTGAATTTGGAGGCCAGGTCAACACCTTGTGCTGTTCTTCATGTTTTGTTCCTAAACCGTTTTTGTGTGTGTGTCTGTGTTAGGCTGCATCCTGCTGGGGATGGCTGCTGCCATCAAGGAGTGTCATTGCTACGGGGTGGGGGTGCCGGGTCTGGTCTAGGTGGGTGGTACATGTCTAAGTAACATCCACACGAATGCCAAGTCCAAAAGTTTCCCAGCAGAACACTGAATTGTCACAAGATGGTCAATGTTATTTACTTCTCTTGTCAGTGGTTTTAATGTTGTGGCTGATTGGTGTATGTCTATTTATTCTAGAGAACAGACTTCAATGATGACAACTGTTTTCTTATTGGATTAGGAGTATCACTTTACATGTGGTCCAAAATGCTGCTGCTATGTTTGACTAAGTCGTCCAAAAAGTGTAAAGGTTCTTTACACAGGCTTCCTGTCACATTGAGAATCCCATTCATGACTTTTGTGAATCAAGTCAAAATGACTGTATGTCTGAGGCTGAAACTTCAGAAGTTTTTAGTAGTCTTATTTTTGCATATATATTCTCTGATGACTTTCATTTGCTCTTTTGGTCTTTATTGTGAAGCACTTTGTGACATCTGCTGTGGAAATGTGCTACATACTGTAAATAAACCTACTTAGTAACGGCAACGGTCTGCCATGCTGAAATGTCCCTGGAACCAGCCTGAAACCTTTAAACTCCAAGGGTGCCATTGTGCAGCTGGCCCTATATGACATTTAGCACTCAGCTGAGTTTTAGCAGTGACTATAATGTTAAGAGTTTACGGTTTGGAAAAAAATGTAAGCAACGCCACTTACATAATAGATATGTAGTCAGGTGTAGATAATGGACAACAGACCTTTCTAACAGCAAACAATCTGACTTGCCAAACACAGGTGTAACTAATAAGATTAATGATGGTTAGATTCCATGTACCTGCACCGGTGCCAGTGCTCTCTGCTGCTCTGCATGCTGGCTTAATGGCACATCTAAATGTAACCAAGCCACAACTGATGTTATAAATTAGGTACAACTGTGCCTTGACAAGTCGAATGTTTATTCAAGCATAGTTTTAACACAGACGCAGCTAAAGGATTAAGCTATTTTATAGCTCAACCAAAGTCAAAACTTGGTTATAATGAAAACATTTGTTGCTAAATTTAATTAGTTGCAGCAAATTAGTCGTCAATCCGGTGAGCTGGTGAAACAACGCCAAGGAAAAGAACAGGTGGAACTAATTAAAATGTACCATGTCTCTTTTCCTTAGTTCTGTACATGCTGGCCGACTGTCCAACCATCACATCTTACTGGGACAGTTAAATAGGCCGCAGTCATTGTTAATGTCGTCAGCTGCTCATAAACTCTAAGGGAGTGATGAGTAGTTTTGTAAATAAATGATACAGGTGAACGCCTCACATTCATTTCAGGTAAATCAGCAGTTGTCAAGGGTCAAAGAAAGACGGCTGGTGCGCAAACAAAGGTACCTTTAATCACATAATATAATCGTTTTCATGTTAAATGCAATGCATGAAGCAGTCTGTCAGTCTGACGCTAAGGTTAGACCAAACAGCGACAGCACAGATCTGTCAGCACTACTGTTAGGAGTTGTAATTTCAAAATATATTCAGATATAGAATACGAATATTGTTTTTTCTTTCCATAAATGGCAATCTATGTCGCTGCTATCATGGATATGAAGTGATGCCTCCTTTTTGTAAACACCTACAGACATAGTGTTATATAGAGTATATAGAAAATACTACTTTGTCATTAGTTTGTGATTACTTTATACTTGATGTAATCACATAATGACAATATTCAATATTTTTCTCAAACAGTTTGTCCTGTTAAACTCTATTTTAGCATTACTGGAAACATTATGATGTGATGTTTTACCATTTAGAGCCTAGGACTACAATGTGTTGACAGCTGCTGTCGCTTCTTCAACGGGCCTACGCATCCTAAGTGAGTGTGAAAGGATAATGTCTGTTTTTACTTTAAATGAATACAATGACCTTTTCCTTTACGTTACTACGAGTACAGATGGCATAGCTGGCGATAAAAGGTCTCGTTGCTCTGCCGCATACAATAGATTCATCATCTACAGTGTAAAGAATCAGCGATGTTCAGCATTTATTTTTTTTTAATCAAACAGGAGAAGCTTTTCGGTGTGTGCATGTCTTTATGAAAATGTAAAATGACATATGACACAGACGCATTCACCAGCTGACGACATCTCAGTTAATTAGAGTGGAGCAAACATTTTATGACAAACCGCAGGTGACGCTTTTTAATGAATGAAGCCTGTGATGAGCCTCAGCCCTGACATATGTTTCTAGACTCCACTATAGTCCACACATGCTACAAGGGAGGGTACAACTCACTCTCATTTTCCATTTCTCTGTCACTGCTCCTCTGTTCTTCTTCCTCCTGCTGCTTTCGTTTCACTTAGTCTTTTGTCTGTTTCCATTTTCCTCCCTCCTTCTCCTGAAATCTCTTTCATGTAACAAGCATGAACAGGTGTCTGTTAATGGCTCTCAAATTTTCCCCTTTTCATTATTGTCTCGCTTGTTTGTTTGTTTTTTTCCTCCGGTGTGCTCATGTTGTCTAGCTCGCTCACGTGCTCACCCTGTTTTCCCACTTTCCCTGCCTTTCACTCTCCCTCTCTCGGCTCCTCACGGATGCTCTCTCGCTCCACTAGACCATTAGGCTCTCTTTAACTCCACCGCTATCCTGTCTTCAACACTCCCTTGTCACACCACCTACCTTTCTCTCTATACCCTGCTGTCAAATGCATTCAACTCCCGCTGTCAGAACAATACCACCTGCCTTCCCTTACCAGCATCCTAAAGATGAACGAACACGACGACAAACACTGAATAAGAAATGTGTGTAATCGGTGGAGGTTTACTGATTCCACTGTTGTTAAGTCTGACAAATGAATGGCAAAGGAGATAAAAGTTCATACAGCTACTCTCTGAGCTCAATTCTCTCCACATCCTAAGGCTGAGCCGAGCAGTGCAGGGGTTTGTGTGTGTTGCGCTGTGAAGGGAAGCCTGCTGTGAGTGTGCAGCTCGTCTGTCTGCACACGTGAGCGGGAGAGAGACCCAGATGTGAAGCTAGAGACAGAAAGAGGGGGAGGGGGTGGAATGAGGGATTAGGGTGGATGTGATCAGAGAGAGCTGATCTGCCTGTCAGCAATGGTTGGCACTCACGCTCATACACACAGAAACACACATCAATGCATCTATCCTCACACAACGAAACAGCAGCGAATTAAGATTTGCTCAGCTGTGCTGAGCAGAGAGACTTCCTGACTGAACCAAACACGCTCAAGCTTTAGCTGCAGACACTTCATTGTAATTCTGGGTTATTGCATAAAACATACAGGCCTACGTGTTCCTGGTATGGTGGCCATTATTGGCCAAATTAACACAGAGCTTCAAATTCAAGTACATTAAAGGATAAGCATGTCAAATTGGCTACTTATGAAATCCCTGTGGGTTTCATTCTGAAAGGGCAGTGGACATGGGTGGCCTTTACCTCAGTATGAATAAACACAGCATTACTGTGTTACATTAGTCAGTTTCTTCCTGGTGAAATGAATTACAATAAAAGGCTGTGTTGTGTTATACTTGATTTTTGGCAAAACAGAAAGTGATGTTTTAACACTTAGGTTAGACGGCCTAAACACAAGCTACATCTGTCCCATAAAAGGGTTTCTTTGATGGTTAAATGTGTATGTACACATACAAAAATGTCACATTCAAAAATACAGATACGCTGATCAGCCACAACATTATGACCACTGACAGGGGAAGTCAATAACATTGACGTGGGATGCACTGGAAGAAGCCTGATCCACAGAGGCCCCTCCCCTCAACCCATAGTACCCAAAGGCCCCCACTAACAACATCCTGTTGCCAGACAACACAGGACACAAGCGAGACCCACACAGTATTTGTAAAGTGGTCCAAATGTTATGACTGATCGGTGATGTAGGGCTGCAACAATGCATCAGCGTAATCAATGACGTTGATTAAGCAAGTTCACAGATTTGTGTGCAATATGTGAAAGCATTGGACCGTTTACATTAATCCCCAATTTGAGCAGCTTTTGCTTCCAGGAATGCTGAAAATTAGACTTAATCCAACAAAGACTGAACTCGGTCATCAAAAGTGTGGACATTCTGTAACAGAGGCCTAATAAAATAAATTGCTTAGTAAAACAGAAAAAGCACTTCAACAGTGAATATATTGTGGCTTTCTAACCTCAAAACAATAAAAAAGCTGTCAGTACTATCACAGCAAGTTTTGTCAGATCCTGAGTCGCCACTGCATTTCCATCTGTCTCAGGGACGACTCCCTGGAGCAGATGCTAATGGCTAGTATAGCAAAGCTGCTTTCCAGTCCATTTGCAAGCTGTAAGGTAATTAATGTCAGCATATAGTAAACAGTGCCTTTCCCAATTAGGTCTACACTGAATAAATATTGTCTCTTGTGATAAATAGTATGACTGGGTAAAACATAAACACAAAGTTTGAAATCCTCAGTGTTAAAATATGTAACTGTCAGAAAATGTTTGAATTAAAGGTTATTTATGAAGTACACCAAGCTTCTATTATTTTCTTCATCCCATTTATATCAACAATACAGTGCAATACAATTCAATAGCACCACAAGCTACCTCATCTTCAATGATCATGAAGGTAAAGTTTGAAGGCAAACATTATAACGTTCATGAAGGTATCTTTTTGTTGTGTTACACATACAACGGTAGTTGGATTTGGTCTACCAAACAAACTGAGTCTATGAATAACTTGCAAAACTCGCTTGGCTGAGTTCATGTCCTGCAGAACGTTTTATTATCATCAGTTTGCCTGAATGTCAACAAAAAAGGACTGAACATGCTCCTGTGCACACAGTCCACAGTCAAATGATTACATTTAAATGTGATTAGTTTTTATGTTCTGAGGTCGTTTTTGAGGAAACTGAATTCAGTTCTTTCACAGCGTTTGAATACCTGCAAAAACAGTATTTGATGTCAAATGTTAATCTACAAATTATTGTGAATTACAGAGACTATGGAGCTGAAGGAACAACTCTCAGTTCGTACTGCTGTAACAACTTAATATGGTATTGTCACAGCTACCTTTTGCTGCTTTAGAGTGTACATGTAAAAATCAGTTTACTTGGTTCATCCTAGGTTTACGTAATTAACTCTCTTATGACACAAAGAGGTCCAAGATCTTAATTTATATTTCAAGTGTGAATGCTGTGCTTTTAAAATTAAGCACCACTCAGGTATTTGGATGTATGACTGGTAGCAGCTGTCAACTTCTGTCATGGCCGTCTTAACCCAAAACATCCTGCTTATTATATCGTGCGTGTGTGAAAATAACTCAGTTTATAAAAGCTCATTAGATCCAGATTCCCTATGTTGTTGTACCTATCCCTGTTTTCTACTTTGCCTTTAAATTCTCAAAGCCTTTGAATACTCTTTACACCTTCTACATTTTGCGGGTGAATTTCTCTCTTCTCCGCTTCCTCTCTGGCGACACGTGTGCGCGACTTGCGGCAGTATACGAGAGATAAAAGGGCTTGTATTAATAATAAATTATGAATGGTTAAATTATACATGAAAAGGAAAATCTAGGAAGCTGACACATCCAGGTGCAGCTCCCACTTTGACTGTTAGAACTGGCAGATGACAATCCATAAACAAGGATGAAAGAAATGTCAGTGCCAGGAACTAACTTGGGTTAATGAGGTTAATGTGTGTGCGAATGTGTGTAAAAGCTGCTGTTGCAACATTTAACTGGAATACATGACATTACTTAATTGATGTTTCCATGGTGACATGTTTTCCAAGTCAACTAAATCCAAAAAAAATAAAAAATAGAAAGTCAAACTCCACCAGATCTGTTTCTGACAGTTCTTCTGTCCAACAGTCAAATCTGATTTGAAGCCAACCTTATCATTACACCCAGAATATTTCAGAGACCTGATGAATGTCTGTTGGAAACAGCTTTGGTTCGTTTGCATATTTCTTGTATCTTCTAAAACAATATACCTACTTTGTATCATTATCATCACTGCAATTAGAGCAATTTTCAGACGGCATTTGTTACAGTTATATTTCCAGTTGACACTGTGTATATATATAGTTTCTAATGTGATATACTACCCTTTATATCATGCAGTATTTCCATGTTTAACGGCCAAAGTAATACAAACCACAACAAACTAGACGGTTAAAAAAGTAGTTTCGGTCTGTTCTTGTTCCCACCTTAATTTAACATTTGTTCTAAAACTCATCATTTCACCTTCCACACTGATCACAGGGACTCACATAATACTAATGGTTATATTATCTATTTTGGTACGACGGAGTTTTAAAATCTTACACCATTCTGAAATCAGGTTGCATCACACACTTTATTCTTTCTAATTTTAAAATTGTGCAACAGAAGTAGTGCAGCACAATAGGATCATATTTAGATTATCGAAACAGATGTAAACAAAACCGTGAATGCGGTGCAGCAACTTGCCGTGAATCTACTGATACACTCCAGTCCAGTAGGTGGCAGTAATCCACCTGCAACCTGGTTTGATTTCATTGTATATGAAACAAGTTGTATTACTTTGCAGTGAGAAAAAAATAAAGCAGGATGCTCAGTCAACACTGGATGTCTATTATTCCGGGAGAACTGGCCGTGAGACCTTAACCGTCACTTTTAATATCTGTCAACAGTAGTATGTTAGCTAACGTTAGTCTACAGGGCAAGAAGGTTTACCATGGCTTGACAGCACTTTCACCAACCCCCTGTCCTTTGGGAAATTATTTTACTCATTGGCTGTTGTGAAATTACTAATATAATCATTCAATTGTGAAATCCTAAATATCAAACATATTTGACATTAACTGGTGTGGCCTTAAGGAATCTGCAAGCGGTTTGGGAGGTTAATGAGTGGAAATGTAAACACCTCACATCACCAGTAAGTCTGGGTTGAACCTCTGTACCTGGTGAAGTTCAGACAGGATATCTTTGCCGATCATCGTGAGGAATGAATTCATGGATAAACTGGCCCAAATCTCCTACAGTCTAAGCCCAGCATAAGAGACAACCTCTGAAAACTATTTAAAACTTAAAATTGCCATTCAAGAGATCCAGAGGTCCAAAACTACCCGAATTCATCTTTTCCTGTTCTACTTTACGAGGTATGTTCATGTAAATAAATACACAGTGGTAGGGAATAAGGTGTTATAAATGGTATTAAACCCCAGACCAGACATGGGACAAACACACTGCTAAGGCTCTCTGGCTGTCTCCTGACATTTTAGATTTAGAATCTGTAGCTGCTACAACACAGGCAGCAATTGTTTCGTTGACAGGGTAAAACTCAAATATATCAAATACAGAGTAAGCACAGCAGCCATCATTTAAACATGTGTCTTATGAATGCTTGTTTTTTTAGAAGACAGATATCCAACGCAAACACTAGAGTCGATCCGCTGTCATTTCTTAATCAAGACACGAAGCGCTGGTTTTCCATTAGTACTAAAGCTTAAACCAGCTGTATCTGAAAAACCATATTTCCCAGTAAAAGGGTTTGGTGGGATTATACAAGAACAGGAGAAATCAGAAGAAGAGAATATGTTTCATGCATTACACTAATCATCTTTCACCACAGCTGCCCATTTTCTAATCACCCTTTCAGGCACATCTGTAATAACGGCTATCAAGTGAAGGAGCTGTTAAAATCCATTTACAATCCTGTTCTAACAGCACAGAGAGAAAGAGAGAGTGACACACAGAGGAAGAAAAAGGGACCCTGAAGGGTTCAAAATGCTGTTAGGAAAGCACGGACATTAAAAGCTACGTGCTCCATTTTAGGAAAATGTTAGAAATAATCACCTTCATGTAGCTGATACTCTTTAAACACTTGCTTCAAAACACTTTTCACCATAACGGGGCTTAAGTGGATTGATAAATCTGATCTTTTAAAAGATTCCCTCCAGATGTGTGAAGACATAAAAATGCCATGATTTGAAAAACAACTTGTGTCTTGCATGGTTCTCTATAAAGTTCAATTACTGGGCTAGAAATTCCTCGAAAAAAAAAATCTACATAATATTATCTAATATTTTTCATTTATAATGTTTAATACAAGATGCATCCTGCGTCACTGGGAGTCCATTCTTTGTCTATGCAAAGCAGGCATCAGGTTTTCACATTATACTTGTAGGTTTTCTGCTGCACCAGCACAGACTCTTTGACTAGTTCTGATGTTATAAACCTGAAGTTTGAACAACTTTCCAGATTTAGCAGGTGAAGTTGAAAATAGCTTCCAAGTATACAACTCCTTGTTAATAACATAGCAGAACACTGTCTGTAAAACAGAAGTAACATTGATCAACACACATATTTGAGTAAAGGCTGACTAACTCCTGGTTCTGGCTACATAATATTTATGTCTGGTAAAGGTCGTGACAGACCAAGCGGACAGTTCATCATTTGCCGTGTCGGGCCATCAACAAGCATTTGTGGCTGTCGTTTTTGTCCGACCCCTGTCACCTATTCGATGCGTTGAATCAACAGCAGAAAATGTCTGTGAGAGAGACCGGTCTTAGCCGACCAATGCGAAAAAAGAGAAACCGAGGGGACGGCAGTAAACAAAGCGAAAGAGCTCAATGGACCCACAGCATGCTCTTCTCATTTTTCATCTTCACCTAATCTGAACATTCAAATACTAGAATATTTTTACTACAATGTGATCATCTACAATGATGAAACTGTATACCAACTGAGTTTATAGCTCTTCCTGCTGAAAGGACTACTGCACTGAGGAAATGTAACAAGCACAAATGTACATCTACATTTTAAAGAATTATAAACATTCATTGATTTCCTGTAACCTATTGTCCTCTGGAGGGACGGATTATAAGTAGTAGTATTATAAACACGCTCCTCTCAGCGTCTTTTATTCTTAACAATAATTAACCACATTCGTGACTTTAAGACTTTTTACTGTCTATATAGGGCAGTTGTGAGACAAACATGAATTTAGGACAGAGCAAGGAGGAAGATGTGTAGGGTACGTTTATAAAATGTTAGTTTAAAAAAAAAAAAAAAAGCTTTGACATACGTTTGTATGTTATGAATCCTGCTATTTTGGACTCTGGAGAATAAAGAGGAGGAAACGTGGCTGTGGGTGGATCTAAACAGAGCGATCAATAAGAGAAAGGAGAGACGCTGAGGTTGCGTGAGAGTGTGAGAGAAGACCTTGGCTGTGCCCTTGTTGATGTAAGTAACACTGTAGGAGGCAAAGGGGTTGAAATCCAAACCATTCCCTGAGGTTCCCTTGCCAGTCTGTGAAACCCTGTCTCCTCTGTGTGTGTGTGTGTGTGTGTGACACATATAGGCCTTTTAATATTTAAACATCACTAATGGCAGCAGTGCTTTCTCTCTCTCTCTGTCCGTTTACTTTTTATTTTTTTTTTATCTTTTGGTCAAACTCTTTGATTCTTTCCATGTTTCTCTAGGTCAGGTCTCTAAGTAGGATGATTTTTGTATTTCGTGCCCTGGCCAGTGATTGTAATCTAGCCCAGAGCACAAATTTGAGTAACCGTTGACCACTTCCCCATAACAATTAAATCCTCAATGCCCTGTTTTACATCACACCAACCTCTTGGTCCTCCTACAACAGCTTTTTTTTCCTTTTCACCTTGTCTTGAATTCACACTTAGGTCAGTGCATAAGAATGAACATGACAGAAAGAAAGCAACATCTGATGAGTTCATGAAACAGCTGTGGCTGTGGCTGTGGTCTTCGAGTTGTGTTCAACAGCAACTTTTTGGCCCAGACACAGACGACACTGTCAACAACCTAAAACCCCCTAACTTGCTATTGGAGCTGATGTCTGAACACACCTCAAATTAATGTTTTATTTATATGCCAAATTATTACAAAACTACATGGTCACTCTAAGTTATCATTCAAGTTACAGGTTCATAATTGAGCTGTTTAGCTGTCTCTCAACTATACTTTCTTCTTGGATAGATGTACAGTATACATCAGTGAGACAGGGTGTGGTGGAATCAGAGCAAGTAGAGACTGAAAAACAGAATTATGTTCTATTACATTACTGTCACGAAATTGGAGAAGATGCTGCTACAAAATGGACTTAAAAGTCTGTAAGGCCGTGCATCCGTTTTTTATTATTTATTTTTTAATAATTTAACTGACATTGGCATTGATAGACTCTCATGATATAATCGAAAACCTCTTAGTTGTCAAATTAAATCAAAATGGCATGAACCAGGATTGGACAGTGTCTCATGTCCTGTAGTGATATCAGAAATTGCATAAATGCGTTATTAAGTTACACATTTTAGGACAAGAAACTTATAAACATATCAACTTTGGAAATGCAAAATGAGAAGTAACCTAAAGCAAGATAACATGCCTTTTAAATTTTAGACATTATTAATATTACGTAGCTTGAACACAATCACACAGTGCTTGTGTTTCAGTTTTTCACTGACTACATTATCAAAACTCACCAGTACAATAATAACATTTCACAGGATTTTCTTTTCCTCCATTTTTAGTGGCCAGAGGGAAGGAGAAGAAATTTCAGTGTGTGAATAAGCAGGCATTTCTTGCCCTGCATGTGAGATAGGAAACAGCTTTGGGCCGCACTGCAGACTTCAAAGGAAGGTTATGCATGGGGGAAATAAGCTGAGGGGCATCTGTCCGTGTCCGTGTGTGTGTGTGTGTTTATTTTGCAGCCAGTCAGCACGCATCCATGCAAATGGGCACGCTTGTTTCAGTTAGTCTTTTTGTAGTCATCTGAGCAGTTACGATAGACATATAATGTGCATGTAAATTTGTGTGTGCATATCCAAATCATCAAATAATAAGATGACCCCTTTACAATATTTAGAGATGAGATATTCTTGAATCCCCCTCAGGACAAATATTATACACACAAGTAAAAATATCATCACCAAGACATCACCAGTTTGTTAACGCAAACGTTTACGTCGAAATCATTAGATTTATGAAAATGCTCGGTTATGCTGGTTAAAAGGCATATCTACAACTATTTTATGACTGTATCTTCACTGTCAAAGTATCCCAGTAAAGCACAAAAGTTAAAACTATACCTGCAAAAGTCTAAGCAAGGTAAAACGTGTTTTTACATGGCAAAACGATCAAAGGGGAATTTGGCAAAAACCTGAGACATGACGTAAATTTTATTTGATGTGCTACATAGTTATTAAATGACATGAACAGTAATGTGTGCATGTGGAGGTTGGATGTGGGAAATTATATGTAGTTTGTGTTTCCTAAGGGCAAAGGGCAGGCCTGAATTGTTTCTTGCTGTCTGGACTTACCTGGCTGCTTGGCACATATGGCCGCGAGTTGATGGGGAAGTGAACCTTGGAGCCGGCGGGTGGTGACTGCGATCTGGAAACTGTTTTATGTCGCGGTTTGAAATTATCACTGCACTCGGTCGAGTCAAAGTTGCTCTTCCACACCATGACCTGTAAAGCAAATATAAATGTATTCCGATGCCTCTCTGGTACTATGAATGAAGCACATGATGGATATTCATCGACAAAAACACAAGCAAGCCCATCAGTCTGGGATAAATCCGGCTAAATGTTTAGGATCGGTTAAAAGAATCAGTGATCACCTGTTCATCAGAACCTCCAGAGGAAAAGTATTCTCCTGTCCGAGAGAAGGCCACACAGGTGACTGGACCCTGGAGTGACGAGAAACAAGTAAAAATACATTAAAATCAATATTAAGTATTCGCTTTAAACTGTTTGTCGTTGCACAGAAAAGTCAATCAAAATATAAATAAGTAACTAATTAAACACCAAACCTTATCTTAGCCCAGCTACTTCACTTCAGAAACATACAGTTTCAATTTAGAAAACTGTTGACATTTCACTATCTAGAAAATAATTGAAATGATTTTTTGTTTTCATTTTAAATTTAGTCTATTTCAACTACAGAAATAACTCCTGAAAATGAAAATAGAGCTGTGTTTTGAATTCTGCCCATTCATTCATTTACAAACCTCACACATAGTAACCTTGAATAATAGGAATAATTAATTTCTCTCTGCCAAGAAACGAAGCTGTGTAGGTGTAGGGAAAGTGTAGGTGTTAATGTAAACATGCGGATAGATAATTTAACACAATACAAACTGCATGAATATATATACACACAATATAATCCAAACACACTTGCTGGTGAGTAAAACATGCGATGAAGGCAGCTAAAGTTGTTTTTGTGTCTGAGTCTTATACATGCTGATTTGAGGAAACTAAATTACAGTATGCTCAGAACAGAAGGTCTCGAATGTGTGTGGGTCTGTGTGGGCGTCCGGTGCTTGTGGCAGAGGGGTGGTGTGCAGCAGAGCAATCAATAACAAAAAGCAGAGATTCAGGTGGGGTGAGGTCACACATGGTCAGAGCCAAAAAGAATCACCTGGGGATGTCAGGACTTTGGCACGGTGTGTATGTGTTTCTGTGTGTTCTGTGTGAACCTGGAGAACAGACAGCATCCAGGTCCTAAAACTCATAAATGTCGCTCTCCGTTAGTTTTATTTCCGCGTCAGAATGGGGTCAGCCCAAGCCCTCTGACTGGGTTCAAAGAGTGGATGAAGGAAAGAACCAACAAAAGACTGGAAAAGAAACGGACAGGGAGGCTGCTGTGAAGAAAAAAGGAGCTGTGTTCCTGTGGCTGGCACCCAGACAGGCTGGTTTGGGTGAGGAATGGTTTCCCAGAAGCACCTGAGAGAAGCAGACAGTGTCACTATGGCAACGCGACGGCCTGACAGACAGCATGTTCTGTCTCTGCTCTGACTAATGCCTGCTGCCAGGCTGGCACTTGCCATGGCCAGACACACACACAGGCACAAGAACACACATGCACAAGCACACACACACATATATGCACACACACACACTGTCTGACAGAGCAATGAACCTAACTGGCACATACTGCTGATAAATAATCAGGGGTTGCAGAAACTAGACAGGCTACATATGGTGCTCTCCTTAAAGGTGTGACTGACGATTATGAACTTTTACTGTTTTTATTTTTATTTTACAGTGATTTCTCTAAAAAAAAAACCTCTATGTAGTTATAAAACTTTACATAAACATTCACTAATTCACAGATGTTGTTTCCTAGCATGTGTTGCTATTATTACAGTTTTATAAACTGTAATAATGCAGCCTTTTACTGAATGGACATATCATTTAAAACAGTAAAATTATAATTATTATAATAATGAAAGGAGATATGCAGCAAAAAGCACACGTCAATACACATGTCAATACGCTGCATAAGCCAATGTTCGCATGTCTGAAATGGTTTGGAAAAATGGAGAAGTGAATCCCTTTACATCTCACTTCGGGACATCTAAAGATACATTTTTGGTAGTTGTTCATCAAAGCGTTAATACATATATTACACCAAGAAGCATATTAAGCTAACTAATAAAATCTAATCACAGATTTTAGGATGTTTACAGTAAAATCTGTTTTGCATTCGTCCTTCAACTAGCGACAGTAACGGGGTGAATGCTTGTACCTGGATGTCAGCTAGCATCAGTGCATCCTGTGCGTTGACTAACATACAGAATAATACCTGACACCTGAGTTAAAACAGTGTCTGTCATCTTCACCTTCCTGCAGCTGCCGAGGTAAAAGGGTGATGGACCGGACAAGAAAAGCTGTCTGCCCCAGAAAGATGTTTTCCAAATGGACAAACGTCACAAAAGAAAATCCACTGAGTGTCACACACATTTAGAAACCTGTCTTTGTAGTAGCTGAATGTGAACCTTCAGGTCCAACATGAACCAAAAATACTATAATAATATCAACACTTACACATGTGCTATCCTTGTGTAGGCTCTTAGGCAAAAAACTTGTTATAAACACATGTGTCTGGGAAAGCAGCATCTACCATGTATACAGATTTAAAAAATAAAAAAAGGGCCTGTGCAGTTCACACATAACACATTTATAGAAAGTACCACACGTTAAAATCCACATAGATTAAATCCAAGGTTGCTGATGTGGACAACTGTTGATCAGTGGATGCTATAAAACCACAACTGGACACATGCAGTATCCATTTGTGGGGTCTTTGTCCTATTGTCATTACCAGAGACTTTCATTATCCTGTATTTTTATATAATAATAATAATAAATTCGTCAGCCTTTAGAACTTTTAGGTACTCCTCTCTGGTCCTTGTTTTATGTCTAATTGCACACAAAAACATCTAGTTCTCCTGTTAAAGACTAAGTGACAAATGACAAATGAAATGGATAATTGAAAAATAAACTGAAGTAAATTGTCAGTAATCACAGGCATTTGAATTTCAGGTTTCAGCTAAAGAACCAAGCCCAAAGAAAATAGACATTGCTGATAAAGATAGCAGAGCAGAGAAAGGAGCCAGGGTCATGTATGGAGCCGGTGGAAACACTTGTCAGGACCGGCTAACAGAAAAGGAAATACAAATCAGTTTGCTGTATAATAATGAGAAGAGTCACTTGTGCCGTTTAACACCGACAAAGAAGAATCTTCAGAAGCCTTGTGTGTTTGAAGGACATGTGAATGAGATATAAATGTTCTACATGCCACCTCTAATAGTTCAGTAAGTTTAAAAGGGGTTGGAGAGTCGTACTGTCTTGCCTCTGAAATAAATTCTCACATGACTTTATGAGGTACCCAGATTCAAGCAAGAGCAAATTAAGCTATAAATGGTGATTAGCATCTTATCTTGGGCCTTTAAAAGACAAAATGTTACACTAGTCGAGGGCTTGCTTTGTACAAGGTTACAGAACGCACTGTGATCATCAGACAGAGGAGCAAAGAGACAAATTAAACTAAATGAGCCTAATTCAACCAAACCAGGTAATACTCATCAACACATTTGTCAGATGCAAAAGCAAGACACACGTTTTCACATGGACACACCTAATCAGGCATAACATTATGACTACCTGCCTAACATTGTGTAGGTCTCCCTTGTGCCTCCAAAACAGTTGTGACTCATGACAGAATGGGCATGGGCCTTCTGAGGGTGTCCTGTGGTGTCTGGCTACAGAATTTTTTTAGTGGGGCCTTTGGGTTGAGGGGAGGGGCCTCTGTGGATCATCCCATAGTTACTTGATCAGTTTGGGATCTAGGGAATTTGGAGGCCAACACCTTGTGCTGTTCCTTATGATTTTTTAAGTTGCTCTTAAACCGTTTTTGTGTGTGTGTCTGTGTCAGGCTGCATCCTGCAGGGGATGGCTCCTGCTATTAAGGACTGTCATTGCTGTGGGGTGGGGGTCTCTGATCTGGTCTGGTCTAGGTGGGTGGTACATGTCTAAGTAACATCCTAATGCCAGGTCCAAAATTTTCCCAGCAGAACATTGTATTGTCACAAGATGCTCAATGTTATTTACTTCTCCTGTCAGTAGTCATAATGTTGGCTGATCAGTGTATGTGTGCATATGTTTTGAGACGGGAAAAACACTTCATTCCAGCATCAGAACCTCCGTGAAACATGGGAGTGGTAATTAGTTTTATTGGGTTCTCTTTGTCTGCTTTGAGTCATTTTTATGCAGAAATGTAGAAAATGCTATACATATACACATATATACATATACACAGCACATGCAGAGCAGACTCAAACACATAAATCTAAACACCCACACTGAACAGAAGGGGGTTGCTCCCATCTCTAGCTATGCGACTGGAGAGACAATTAGCACTCGTGCGTGTTCCCAGGACCAACAGATTGGTGGAGGCACTACTGTGCCAAAAAGAACAAAAGAAATCGAGACACAGTAAAGGTGATGATAAATTTGGAGGTGTAAACAGAGTGAGAGGGAAAAGGTGTTTTTTGTTTTATCTTGACAAAGAGAAGAGTCTTGGCAAGCGGCTGGAGATAAACACAGGTAACACAGACAAGAAAGGCGGAATGAGAGAAGGACAGATGGACCACATGTGGTACTGGCAAGCTACAGATTGCCACAACTAGCCAGCGAGCCAGTCCATCAGCTGTTCAAACAAACAGATACAGTCAGAGAGCCGTCCGGACAGCTAGTCCAGCTGGCCAAAATGTGAGTACATCAGATGTTGGAGAAAGGGAGTAGGAAGGGGAAAAGACAGGAAGAACCTCAGGAAAATCACGATGATTATGATGGAGGCATTGAGAGGGTTGTACTGAGGTATGAGACAAACGACGGGACGAAATCTGAGAAGAAAGACAAGAAAGGGATCCAGAGGAACGGAGGCAGAAACACGGTTCAATTTCCTTCCAACAACCCTGAGCTGAGTCATCATGAGTGGGCTGCCTGCACGCCAGGCAAGTACGAAAATACACCGCATACAAAAAAAGGCATTATACGCACACACTCACACGTATACACACACTTCAGAGAATCAAACTTGCACAGAGGAGATGTCAAACACCCTCACACTTAACTGTCCACACTATAGTTCCTATACACACACACACACACACATGCACATGCAGACAGACGCGCGGAGGAAAAGCAGAGCAGACAACAGACATGACCTATGATCATCATCTGGGTAATCTGACTAGGCCTGTAGGATACCTAAACAGTACTTATGTGTCATGTGTTGCGCAAGTGTGTGTGTGTGTGTGTGTGTGTGTGAGTCTACCTGGTGTCCGTGCAGTGTGTACAGGAGTTTGCCCTCTACAAGGTCCAGAATTTTCATTGTAGAGTCACTGGACGCAGTGATTAGGAAATTACCAGCGGGGTGGAAAGACAAGCCATTCACGACACCACTGTGGACTGGAAAACACGCACACAAAGAGAAAAAGTTTATAACAGGACTCAAACAGGTGCACAATCAAGGTCTGCATGTCCAGTATCCTAAATTGTTTTGAATACAGAAGCTTTACTAGAGATCGGGAACAAAAACTGAATACATTCAGTAAAGAAAAGCTGCTAAAATTAAAAAAAAAAATCCATTGAGTCTTAATGTTAGAAATAGGTTCATTCATTTAACTGTAATTTCTACTTTAAAGGCAAGCTGACCCTGTTACACCCGTCATCCAAAACCGTGACAAATCCACTGACAGCATTAAGTGCAAGAGAGAGAGCTTGTGTAGGCAAGGTGAGAGAGAGAGTGCAGACATGCTGCATATGGACACAAAGACTGAAGTGTGAAACTGAAGGTATGGTTCATTTTCACAACTAATCTCTTACAAAGTGATAGACGGTGTGTTGTTTTCTGTTCGATTGTTTTTTCAGGAAAAACAGTTCATGGAAGTGCGTAACAGGTGGCAGATGTTTTCGCTGCTGATAGTGAGTAATAACGCTGATTGATGTTCTGCAAAAATGTACACAACATCTCTCCTAATCATCAGGCCTTCATGGCTCTCACTGACACACGGGTGGAGAGTGAATGGATGTTTGGTTCTCGACAGCTTAGGGGGCCCGGTAGAGAAGGCCGTGTGAGTCTGTACTGAGATGTGGCCCAATCTTTGAGAACCGCCCTAAGGTATGGACAAACCAAACCGACATCAAAGAACTATGGCAACCAATACCGGCTTTGACGTCGCCTGGTTCTGGCGTACAGAGCTGGTCATGCTGATTAGTATTGTCCACCAGTTCTCTAAGCTGAAAAGTCAATCGGAGAGATCTGTCTCACTAACTTGTTCTGCCGCAAATTCAACAGACTGAAAAGCTGGCGACAGGGGTCTGACTAGTGGCAATGGTGGGAGACAAACTGGAATAACCAGGCCCACAAACTGCCTACCATCGACTTAGTTTGTCACAGGAACCTGGAATCATGAAACGTTTGGTATTTTTGCTTGAAAAATTACAGGAGTTATCGATTAGTTATGTGATAAACTGCAGATTAATCAAATTTCAGTCTACAAATTGATTAAGACATCGCTTCTAAGACATTGTACAGAGTGGCTGGTCATGTTTAATCCTACCCTAATTCTACCATTTATGGATTCCAGTGGGGCTCCTTAGAAGCTAAAATAATTTCCACTAAAGTGCAACGCTGCTGTACGCCACTCTGCTCAAGTTACTGTGTAACTGAGTATGACTTCATATCCGGTTTATATTAACACACAGTATTACATCGAGCAGAGCAGCCTATAACAAGTGATTGCAACGTCCTTTGACATGTGGTGAATGAGTTCAAGGCAAAATGAGGACAGAAGATATTCAACAAACAATAGGTCCCTCTGCTGGCTCGTAAATGCTATGCCGTATACCAAGACATCACGACTGAGCTGCAAAAATATGCTGAACAGCTACAGTGGTCATATAACTCAGGTTTATGCAAGGACAGAGACTAGTTACCAGCTCAAAAATCCTAAAACTGATGAATTGATGGCTAGAACTAAGCCAATCATTCTGCCACTGTCATATTTGCTACCTATTCGTATGCAATCCCTTTAAGGACTATTACAATTTCTGGTCAGGTAGCCTAAACTATATATTACACACATTTACTTGCCAGTGTTACTAAGGCAATAGTATGCAAAGTGAAGCTGTGTGGAAGAGCAGAATAGAGGAGGAAGAGGTGAAGCTTTTATCTTCATGCCCAGTCTCCTCAGACAGATGTGATTATCCATTATTAGATCACACAAGTGAAATCCATTTAAGAGAGCTGATTACAACAATCAGCCTGAGTGGCAGACTGACAAAAAGGCTTCAAGGTTTGGTCTATTGAATATACAAGAAATAATTAATCTTTATTACCACTTCAATCACAAGCTTTAAAGCTCAGTTTTAGTCTTCGCATTAGTTCAGTTACTTGTCAGGAGCATAATCTGTATTTAAAGGTGAGGACTGCAGAGACGCAGTATTCTGGTATTAAGTGTATTGGATTTATAGCAGCAGATATGATTCCAGACAATAATTTCCAAAGAACTTTGGACAAGCGCCGTCTTTACTTAGAATCTATTTTTACAGAGCAATGCATATGACTGATGCATATGACATATGACCAATGAGCTTGTGGGATCAAGCGAGAAGAAGTGAATAAAGTGGATTCCTGCTTGACATTTAAGTGAACTATTGTCACAATCTCTGTATGACTTCACGACTTATGGTCAAAAACACGTTTTTGTGGAGTCACAGTAAACTTTGAACAACAAATTCTAAATCAGTTTCAAATTGAAACTTGAAACCAAATGAAAATGCCACATTTAAACAAATTAGCTCACGGTGTTTTACACCTTCGTGTCATCTAAGCATACAAATACAAAAATATTTTCACAACGTCATGGTCATCTGGAATTAAGAAGCTACAGCTCAACAGATGAGCATGATTCAGGAAAGGCCAGCTCTGTTCAATGGTTTGTAGCTCTTTATAGCTACCCACCAAGTCCTAGCTTTTCCCGTTTCCCCTTTTAAATGATGAACACAGACTACTACCACCTGGTGGTGTCTAGAGTTATTTCCTCCCATGCAAGCACAGAACATTCAGTATGTGTTCAAGTGCAACTTTTTCATCTGGACACAGGTGATTTGAGGCATCACTCTCGTAGATTCATGTGGTTGTCATTAATGAATGCAAATAATAAATTCACTTCAAAGCTAAGAATATGCAGCGGTTGAAAGCAAATTTTGGTTTTGCTTCATCAACAGACCGTGATCTTACTTTACCTTGGTAATGTTGTAGCATCTTATGGGATCTAATGTCCCACACCTTGACAGAGTTGTCAGTGCTAGCCGCAGCAATGCACGTTCCACTGGGATGAAAGTCCACGTAGTTTGCGTAACTTGGGATAAAAACAAAATAAGGCATAGAGGTAAGCTTTTACTTTTACTCCCAGAAGGCTAGTTTGTCTACCACAAACTTTTATATATTACTGGAAAACACCTCCTACAATAACATAAGCATTTTTCTGAGGCATTTAGATAAAGTTATAAGGAAATAATGCATTGAGTGAGAGGGCTTTAAATTGTAAGGTAGTATAAAGTTGCTCGTCTACCCTTATTAGAGCAGAAAAACTGACACAAACATAAATACTGTTTGTTCCTCTCACACACATCAAGATATCTCCCTTCCCCTTTTTTCCTGTGCATCATTCTGGTCCTGAGTGCTTACCCTGCATGTTCATAGAAAGAATGAATGCACTCTCTGCTGTTCTTGTCCCATAACTTTATGGTCTTATCATCACTCGACGACACAATCAAACGATCGTCAGGAGAAAATCTGCAAGAAATACACAGAGAATCATAAATCAAAAAACGCTTAAATGCTAAAGAGATAGAATAAATGTGTGACTTTTCACCTTAAAAAATAGGGTTCTGTGAATGTAACAAAGAAAATCTCAAGTAGAAATATGTGTAAGAAAATTATACTTAATTATCCAAACTGTATGGTATACATATTATATTACGTGTGTTTGTGTGTCTCTTACTTGGCACAGCGGACCCAGTTGATGTGCTGGTTGAGAGAGAAGAGGAACTTTTGCCTGTGGACGGTCCACACTTTGATGGTCTTGTCGTCAGAGGCCGTGACCAGAGTCTGACCATCGCCAGAAAAATTAACACTGCGCACGGTGGCAGTGTGAGCTCTGAATACTGTTGACTCAGCCTTCCTGTATACACACACAAGACATAATTAATGTTTGAATCAAATAAACAAAACCCAGTGGGTGTTCAGCAATGTGTGCTTTCATCTGTGCTGTTAGAAGCATGAGATAAACAGTATCCAGCAGAAATTGTTCGATTGCTTTTATGAGTCAGCACCATTGTGCTCTGTGATAGTTTTGTGGCGGTATGGAAATAAATATAAAACTGAGAAATGTGATACTTCTAAACCTACATGCTGGGCACCCAAAGACGGACGGTCTTGTCTCTGGATGCGGAGGCCACCAAGTGGCCAGAGGGAGAAAACTGAACAGACATGACGGCATCTTTGTGTCCATCAAAGCGATACGCTCGCATCTGAGGTTTCATGTTCCAGATCATCACACAAGAGTCCAAAGAGCCTGTGGCTGGGAGAGAAGAGAGCACAGAAAACTCTCAGAAGATGAAATAAAAAGACGACAAACAAACAAGGACACAGACAAAGGTAGTGGCAGTTACCGATCTGTTTCATGTTGCAGCTGAAGTCGACACTTGTCACAGAGTCCCTGTGACCCTTGAAATGTCTCTCTAGGGTTGGATCAGACTATATGGACAAAGGGACAGAGATAGCAATAAAAACTTGGGAGAACAAAATCAAAGTTAAAAATCTGAATACAAATCATCATTTGGTATTATTTATTAAGAGCTTAACAATGTCTTATTTATTAAGACAGCGCCCTAACAACATGAGCAAACAACACCATATGTCTGTGAAGGTTCTCAGTCAGCTTCTTCAGTTCAGTACAGTGTCAAAGTCTCAAAAAGATATTCCAGAAAGGACAGAGAGGAGAAGAATAACAAGAGAAAGAACATTTGCAACCCCTACATGGTTGGTGTATTGGAAAAACTCAGAATTTTCCAGTTTATTTCGAACCGATGGCAATACACTAGTCCACCCCAAAAACACCCAGACAAATACAAAGAGTAATGTAGCGTATGCTGTTCAGTGCAGTGAGGAATGTACAGACTTGTACATTGGGGAAACCAAACAACCCATTCACAAAAGCATGTCCCAACACAGAGTTAGCTCATCAGGAAACAATTCAGCGATCCACCTACACCTGAAGGACACGCCTTTGAAGAGATAAAAATGTCCAAATCTTAGCCAGAGAAGACAGATGGTTTGAGAGAGGAGTAAAGGAGGCTGTCTATGTCAGAATGGAAAAACTTTTGCTGAACAGAGGAGGTGGACTGAGACATTATCTATAATACAGTCCTAACTTCAGTCCTCAAGAAGTTTCAACCCCATTCCATTCAGGGAAAAATACACATTCTTTAAATGCTGTCAAGAATTAAGCTATGTACATTATATAGTCAAAATTCATAGGCCAGTACACGCAAGTATAATTATTAAAATAAAACTTGTGATGGATGAACTCAGTGTTCTGGTACTGACCCACTGTTATAGCTAACTGGGTCCATGTTAATGTTATTAGTTACACTTGTGCTTTTGCTGATATGAGAAGTCAAAATTCATGCTGTAAAAAAAAAAAGTGCACAGTGTTTGTGACAAATCTCCTCCAAAACCATGCGGATTGATATGTTCCCAAAACTGCCTCCACTCTTCTGGGAAAGTTTCCCACAAGGTTTTGACAAATTACAAACAGCTCCTGACCAATAAATACTCAAAACTGTGTGGACAGACGATACCACTGTAAATCTTGTTACAGTCACTTTACCGGGTACTAACAAACTAAAAAGTGCTTTAGACTAGGTCACACATTTTGGTTAAGTAAAAATGTCATTTAATTGGAAATAATAGAAGTTTTACTGCTGTCATTTATAACAGAGCATTATATTTTATAGGCACTGTTTCATGTTTTACAATTAAATAGGAACTAAAGTAGTCAGCTAAAGTAGTTGAATCAAAAGTACAATATTTTCCTCCTAAGTATTTTGTACTTGGCTACAGTACTTGAATTATATTCAAGTTATTATTGCACTTCCGGGAGTTGGAGTACTTCCGCCGCGGTGTGGCGCTGTTTCCTAGTGTACTGTTCTCTACCCACCAGTCTGTTGCAATTTCAGAGAAACAAACAAATCATCTCGAGGCTCGCTGTGAAGCTCCCTTCTTTATATCTGATTGATTTTGTGAAATTATGACGGGATGTTTTATTTAGTCCGCAGATGTTTTCATTAACAAGGCCGATAACTTTGAGTAAGTGGGCCCTTTGCACCGCCTGCCAGGCAACAACTTCCTGATTTGTACAACTGCTAAAGATCGCCATTCAAACTAGCAATTGTCCAGGTATTTTGTTTGCGCTTTAGCTAAATTTACTAGGCAAACGTGACAATGTCTGACTTTGGTGACTAAAATGAATTTCATAATGTGAGTTGTATTTGAAAGGAAGTGCTGCCTGAGAGTCTAAACTCAGGGTTGATTATCACCGTGGTAACACTAGGGCAGGGTGAGTTACCAAGGAGACGTGAGCTGTGTAGCTAGTCGTTGCTAGCCGTTAGACTAGCCCGCAAACTCGGGGAGAAAAGAGGACTTTCGGGTCCGCATGCTCCGGTCGAAGGGGGTCGTTGTGATATGGCAGAGCTGCACATTATAGGACAGATCATTGGGGCCAGTGGTTTCCCACAAAACAGCCTATTTTGCAAGTGGGGCTTTCATACGGGGGGAGCATGGCGTCTACTCTCCGGGCTGAAGGAGGGCCAGACCCAGGTGGATATCCCACAAACCGGAGACATGGCGTACTGGAGTCACCCGGTTGACCTGCACTACGCGACCAAGGGGCTCCAAGGCTGGCCGAAGCTTCACCTCCAAGTGTGGCATCAGGACTCGTTCGGACGCTGCCAGCTGTACGGATACGGGTACTGCCACGTCCCGTCTAGCCCCGGCCACCACCGGATAAGCTGTGTGACCTGGAGGCCGCTCGGCTCCTGGCAGGAGCAGTTCGCGCAAATATTTGTCGGCGGAGGTCCCCAGCTCCGCAGCCCGGACCTCATATACAGCGGGGCGGACAGATACAGACTGCACACCGAAGCCATGGGGACCGTGGAGCTGGAGCTAGGAGTTATCATGAGACACTTTGACAAATATGGCGTTGAGAGTTGAGATGCAAAAAAAAACGTAGGAAATTGGATTGTATGTTGTGCTTGTCTTGTGTTTTGTATTTGTTTTCGATTTTTTTTTTTAGTAACGTTTTGTATATTTTTATAATTGTTTATGTTTCATACATAAACTAATACCTATATGTAAATAAACAATCGTATTAACGAAGTTGGTTCCTCGTTGATGTGTAGTCTGTAGGTCTATATCACTCACAGATATGCCTCATAACATTTTATTCAGCTTCTATTTTGCCTAGGTAACAATTAATAAACTATTTCTTATGATAACCAAAATAAGTCCCACTGTAGGTCACTGAGTATTTTTATTTTTTATTTTTCTAAACATTGGACTGAATATTGCCATAAATACTCAAGAAGGTTGGTTAAAGAAGTGGACTTTTGGGTCACCGTTTCAAAACCCTTTTACATCCATGGCTGTAGTACTCTTGAGAAAGTAATTTATCCTCAAAACTGCTCCCCAGGTACCGCTAGCATGACTGCCCACTTCTCCAGGTGTGTACAAAATGGATGGGTTAAATGCAGATAATAGATTTATTGTATGTGTGCATACTTGGCTATAATAAAGCAGACTTAGATTCAATGTTAGATTTAGAATAGGGAAAAACTACACCGCTATGGTTATGAAGTTCCAGTACTTACTAAAAGTCTGAGTCATGTTTCTACACAAGATCACAATCTGTTACAGGACTGATTAGATGCTTCTTAGTATAATTCTCATTAGGAAGCTCCATGTTCTCTCAACATTTATACTGGAAGTCCCTCATGTGTCCACGAAGAGAGATGCACCAACAAAACAAACAAAAAAGTCTTCAGGTACACATGCTTCAAAAATATGACAACTACTTCAACTTAACTACTCATCTAATACAAGGAATTTCTCAAATCTGATTCAACCACAATGCTCGCATAAGTACATACATGAAATAACAGAATAAAACTAGCTCAATAGCAAAATGTACAGCAATTGAGTGAAAGTCAATACTGCACAGGTAGTTTATCACAGGAAAGTGCAGCTAATAAGTGGCAAGCCAAGTTAAAAAAAAGTATAGTCTTTTGCTCTGCGTTATTTCTGAAACAGTATTTTATGATACTGTATCCCTGTCTGTCATGTACCTGTGAACTATTTCGTTCATAGACATATCAATTACAGATCCCCCTCCAACCTCCTCACAACACTGCCTACAATATCTAAACAGACATTTCTCTACAGCGACAAGAGTGGAATTAGCCCCATTTTAATAAAATAGGGCCAGGGTAAACTGTGTTTGAGATACAGCTCCCATATCATATTAAAAACAATCTCCTACTGCTAAAATTCAACCGAAAAATCAACTTTTACTTGTTGCCAAGAAGCCAGTGTGACTCCCAATAAGAAACGAACTTCCTATTAGTGGCTAACAGGTACCATGCAGGAAAAACTCACCAGAGCAGAAGTCATTTTTCCTGATATCGGAGACAAACACCCGGGGGGAGCGACTCGTTACGGTTCTGACCGAAATACAGCCGAGCAGCTCCGTTATTTGGGCGAGTTAAAGTGAAAATGTCCCGTTGACACACCGGCCGGCTAACGTTAGCTTAGCCGCTAGCTGGTAGTTGCTGACAACAACAAAGTTCAGTTTACGCGCCGCGATTGGGCGCTGAGCATGGGGCCGAAATCTTAAAGGGGCCGCGGAGCCGCCGTTAAAATTTCAGTCGACAAAACGGTGTTAAAGTGCTGTCAATGTTAAGGAAACACACAGAAAAAAAGACAAGAATATAATGATGAGGCATGTTTAGTTATTAAAGTGAAGATTTTAATTTCGGGCCGTTTTAAAGTGCAATGACACATTATTGCCACCAGGTGTCAGCATTGTAGCAGTCAAGTTTTCTGTGAACTTCATGCACCAGGTCATTAGTTTTCTGCAGCCTGCATATCTAAACTTAGGTTGTATACATGTAAACAGGGATCATTTTTCATGCAAGAATAAGACATGTGAATGCTGAGTGGAAATGAATGTCATTTTACATAAAGGACTCATCAGCATAAATATAAAAACGCATGTTTTTTTAGTTTATGTATAAAACATTACTAATAATGTACCAAATTTCTGACAGAGGCTCGTGGGGTTTTTGATTTGTGGGAAAAACCTTCCATGAAATGGTGAATGTAAGTACTGTTATACATTTACTTAAGTAAATAACCTGAAAACCTATTTTGCAAGTGCTAATAAGATAAGAAATCACTCCCATCAGAAGGACCTGAGGCTTAGCCCCGAAAGACCCGTAGGAAAAGCACAGTTGTTACATTATCAAGGACTCTGTTCAAATATCCAAGAAATTACTTTAATACTTTAATTTGCACCTGAGATTTTCCTGCTCTGGCATATCAAAATCTCACATTTTCTTTGCAATATTTCAGGTCTTGATTGTGAAAACACACACACACACACACACACACGAAGGCCGTCTTCCATCAAAAAAATAATAGGAATGCATGAGTTGCACCCTCAAGGCCCCTCAATCTTTTTATGCGTGATGAGATTTTCAAAAACCAGTTGAAACACTTAAAGCTTGCATGGTTCGGTGAACTGGGACGCTCACCCACATATCCTGGTTGGTGGCCCGGTCTCGTGTATCACTTGCGCAAATGCACATTGTCACCATGGTAAAGGTGTACCTTACCTCACAGAATACAGCAGGTCAGGTCGATCCATTTCACCTGAAGTGGAACATTATTCTGTAACACACTGTCCGCCGTAACAGAATCATTTAGATCACAACAAGCGCGAGGCTGTGAAGGTATAAAATGACGCCAAAGAGTCAACGAGATCTGCAAAGGTAAACATAGATTTTGGTGTTCAAATGTGATATTTTAGTCGCTTCAGGAAACAACCCCTTCTATTGACATATTCAGAGTCCACACTAACTCATCCTTAAACTAAATCCCCAGTGGGCTGTTTAACCCTTAAGCCTGCTTCGTTGACGAGTGAGTAATTCATACCACAACTGCTGTAACAATTCACGCTCATTACCTCATATTTGTACAGCTCATGTTGTTTTCATATTATTTTTACTATCTGTATTCATGTTTCTGTTTTTGCAAAACTAATCACGCACAAAATAAAAAATAAAAATAAAAAAACTGCAGAACTTCTTTTGTCTAATCTCCTCTCACTCCAACCGGTTGGGGCAGACGGTCCGTTCTGTTCTGTATCACAGATGCTTTCCGATTAAAAGAAAGTTTCAACCTCCCCATTAAGTGCTTGCTTCAGGATGGATCGTTGTGTTTCTCTCTATTACACCTTAAGATTACGCTTTTTAAAAGGTTCAAGTGAGACATTCACTAAATTATGTTTAAAACCTGCCAAACTTGTCCCAGTACCATATCCCCTGTTTATTCAACCCAAGAATTCCCCAATGCATTGAAGAAAAAAAAAAGGTTTCGATACTTTCCTAAAAGAAATCAAGACAACTATTTTTTTTATTTTTTTTTATTTCTCTTTCTGCCAGCCAGTAGACAATAGAGAGACAGACTCCATATCCTTTGCATGAGACACACCCATACTCCAGGGTTATAATACAGTTGAATAGTTACAATAATACTATACCACACTCCTTAATAAAACAAGATTGTGGCCCAATCGATGTGTTTTGTTTGGTTTTTGTTTTAATCAGATGACAGGTTGCATTTCTTGGTAAATGTAAAGACTTCTTTCCAGAAGCTGTAGACTGTAAGAACGAGGAAGGAGGAAGAGATGAAGAGATGAATAGACTGGAATCCTTTCAACCACAACAAAAGATTCCTGATTAATGACTATAAAAAGACATGTCAATGGACACACCCAGGTTGCACACACGGTTACTGTAAATCTCCTCCACGGCGCTTTAGCACAGCAGCATTTCAAGGGCACAAGGCACTGAAATAAATACTCAGATTTATTCATTAATCCGAAACGGAACTTTTACGAGGTGTAAAAGCCACCATGTTTTTCTGGGGAAGCAGGATGTTGTTCGCTGAAAACAATCAGGGCTTGGGCCCACAGACACACACAGTTTCCTTTTCAGGGTTATCTATTGTTCTTCAGTCATTTATGAAACTCAAACCTGCATACCGTATTGTCCAGTGCTTTCATTCACGCCAACTCATGTGATTTTTTGTGCCATGCCAAGGCCTTCATAGGCTAATTTTTATTCTTTATAGTGCATCAAGAACTTTTTGAAATATGCTCTTACATCAGTCCTCATTGACATTTTTCATACTCAGTGAAGAGTGAAGAGGACTGGAAGCATGCGGAAACTTTCAGCTGCTGCAGATGTCTCTTCTCTCTGTGTGTTACATTAGTGAGGAGACACAGCTGGACATTCTGACAGGGTGCAACATTTTTAATAGCCTGTTTTTGGAGTCGCTGTAGTTTATGTGTTTGTATTTAATAAATTTTTCACCTTGACGTGTACGTCTTTGTATTGAGTCACTTATGTGATATTTCATTTCACACTTTCACACACAAAAATCTCAAAAATGTTGGAGCCTTTCTTTAACCATCTTGTTAGTTGTTGACAGACTTAGTGATGCGCAGCCAAAGTATCTGAACTATCTGAATATGTAATAGATTTATTTAAAATAAGACAATAAACTTTCAGTATGTTAAAATGGCTAAAGGATATTAAAATCACTTAACTCAATTGAATTCAATTTATTTGAATAGAATCAAAAACAATAAAGACCATCTGAGATATTTCTTAGTAGCTTTATTTCAAAATCTCCTGAGCTAGAGACTTACTATGTATTAAAATAGAGCTAGATTAGAGGAATGGTATTTTGTTCTGCACTATCAGAAAAATATCCATAAGGATGCCCTTTATTATATCCATAAGAGACTGGGATCATGTTTTTTACTGCTAACAGAAAGTGATTTCACAACAACATCTTATCTCACTTTGAAATAATTAGCAAGAAGCTGTTTTTGGTCATGTGACTGCCTACTGATGACTGCATGTTAGAGGTCAGAGCTCACAAAATGCACCCTGAGTCACACAAACAAGTGTCTCTGTTATTGTTGTACAGTCATAGTGGTTTCTTTTGGAAGAAACAGGGCCATCCCTCTCCATACAATGCAGTAGTTGTGAGAGAAAAGCATTCCGCAACACCCTTCTTCCTCTGGGGTTTTAAAGTTGCGCCTTAACTCTGCCAACTCCTTTTGAGCCAAACAACTCGAAAGAGGCAATTTTGCCTTTAAGGCCAGTGTGCCTCAATCAGGAGAATGCTACAGCAGCGGGGTGGAGTACCTTTAAATGGCCGAAGAGAAACAACTATCCATCTCATGAATGAGGAAATGTAAACACTTGGAATCCACCAGACTGTTCAAGATTGCGCAGGCAGTTCTGCTCCATTGCGTAGTCTGTAACAATATGTCTTAATAGGTCAGCACCAAAAAGGGAATTGCAGCTGAAAATACAAGTACATCTTCCCTATAGACGTCCAGTGACGGTAAAGAGTCTTTAACAGTAGTTGTAGAGTCAAAAAAGGTGTAAACTGTGCGTATACGCACAACAAAAACTGTGTGAACCTGTCTGGCTTGTTACACAAATGAGATGGTTTGCATAAATTCAAACCCTGTGGATAAAAAAAGAGTTGGTTATCTGACAGGAGAACCCACAATGAGAAGGAGAATCAATCCATAAATATTGAAGTCGGTTTCAGTTTCAAAGCACATTCAAGTCCCCATGAAACTGCTAGCAGAGTGCTACTAGAAAAGGGAGCTATGGAGGCTGCTCTAACGCCCAAAAACCCCAATAGGCCCAACATTTGTGAAAGCGTTTCATTGAACATAAATGCAGAACACGCCCCCTGGGGCAGTATAAGTCATAAATATTTTTTTGAACAAAATGGCAAACTCTAAAATACCATTTAAATGCATTCAACACAACTTTATTTTATTTTTTTGGGAGGGTAGACACTGATGTACAGGTGACTGTATCAAGCACAAGACATCAGCTGTGTAAAATCTGAAGAAGTTGAAGGTCTCAGCAGCGTCTTTGGGGAACAGAATCCACATTGCACAGCTAGTTTGTTTTATAGCTTTTTTCTAGGAAGAAAATGTCATCGTCTGTGTGTTGATGACTATGAAGCAATTGAGGAAATTCACTCGCTGTATTTCCCAAAGGGCCTCCTTGTTTTAGTGCCTCAGCATGTTAAGATTACTGTCCACATACTGTAGATACAGCACTCTAACAGGAAATTCATTTAATGACTCACCCGGCCATGAATGGAACCCGGAACAGTTCAGTAAAGGCAATCATAAACGGGTGAAGTCATATTATTAACCTCGTATGTGGCGGTAAAGGTTCAGCTCCTTATTGCCTTATTTACCTGATACCCTTTTACCTGCAACATGTAGAAACAAGCTGGCAGCAAGGAGGAATAACAAACCTACGTCACGATGATGCTGCTGCTGATGCCTTCTCACCTAGAATGTCATCCGAGCAATTCAAATACAGTTTTTTTGAACTTTGAATTAATCAAATGCACACTCGTTGATGCCGTCCTGTTATTTGGCTGGTACGTATAATGGTTCAAGTTGCGTGACAGATTTGTCCACTGGAAGTGCTATTATCAGCGGGCTCGCTATAATGAAAGGAAGACTGATGTGTTGCTTGGCCTGCAGGGAGGAAAGGAATGCTTAAGGCTCTTATCCGTTCATCAGACGTTTGTCACGTACAGGCAATCTGTAAATATAACAATGCAGTCTAAAATACACACTCGATGAAAACACGCAATCAAACACCCTGAATATTTTAACACTCCAGAGCTTAATGTGTACCAGACGCCACCAGTTTAAATGGCTCTTACAGAGGGGGAAGTCTGACAAGGAAACTCTGATCTAAATGCTGTTGAATCACCAGTAAGTAAATCCAGTAAGACGACTTCTGTGAAAGAAAAAGTGCTGTTCATGGAAGGTATGTCACCCTTACACATCCTTGTTCCTGGTCTGGCTTCAGGCAGGCGAGGGCAAAGTCCTTACTCGGGCTTTAGTGGAGCGAAGGTTGCGACAGGCAGCTCCAGTTCAAACATATATGGACGATAACAGACCAAAGGGACCATTAAGCACGGCAGCGAAGACTTATCAACTGAAATATCCAAGTTTAGAAAACATAAAACGTGGCACGCTTAGTTATCATTTACTGGGTTGTCAGTGTTTTGCCCTCAGCTGCAATTGTCTTTCTATGCAGGTGTTTTCCAGCCACGGACTGTGGACATGAAAGGCCAAAGAGGAAGAGGAATGTCCAGCTGGTGAGCCTGGAGACCTGCCACTTTATGTCCATTATCATGTGGCAATGTCAGTGTGATCTGAGACCCTCAAACTCCTCATCTTTTAATAACCCATTGTCCCCCATCCAGCAGATTTCTTTCTTTTTTTAAGCTCTATTAAAGGAGACAGTGGTTTCTGAATAAGTCCCTAATGGGTTTATATTGTATGTATTAACTACTTTATATCTACAGGAGTATTAGTGTAGAGCTAATGGGAAATGCAAGAGTAACAAATAATTAATTTCATAATGCATAATGAAGGGATATTTACATTGAGTTTAACCGAACTTTTATATGAAACTGGCAAAACAACCATTTTAAATAATTAGTAGACACAGGATTCATGCTGCTTCAGGCCTGAATAAGGCGTTCAACACTTGATGTGACTGTAACACTGTGTCACACGTCTTTGATCACATAAGAAGCTGCGCACATGATATCAGCTGTTACTTAACATAGCCAGCTGGTGAGATAATTGTCCCTCATACCTCTGACAACATACCTGTCAGGTTGAGGATTGTTTTGTGGTCTGTTAGCAGCCTGAGATGAATTCCTCTTCTGATCTCACGCTCCAGTAACCCAAAGAGCCATGAAGAGATTCCCAGTTAACAAATAAAACTCATCAGTGTGGTTTCCAGTACTGCACATTGCACCCAATAAAGATTGCAGTTAATTGTGTTTGCTTTAAAAGGAGACGCCGGGATGTAGTTAGTGAGCAAGCAAGATTAGATGAAAGGTGAACATGGTAGCTGCTTTTAAAAATACTACGATCACCAATTAATTGTGATAAAGGCCTTTTCAGCATGGTAAAAACTATATAGTATATTCTATGATGGAGGTTTTCAAATCATGTTACTTCCATGGATATGAAACTACCCAGATTGCCATAAAACAATTATCTGGAGAAAAGATTCATGCTGAGTCAGTATCACACTGTGTGAAACTGCATGCAAATGTCAAAGAGAATTTCTACAGAAATTCTGTATTTATGGCTATTTAGTTCCAAGAACAGTTATGACTCGTAGCACAAGCACAGCAGAAGTAATTGTGAAACCAGACGCGGAGTATCAGCCTGTCTTGGGTGCTCAGTTTAAATGCATATTCTCTTTTTCCCACACTTTTTTTTTTTACAGTAGCGTCACATTAGAACAGCCGTGTTATTGACGGCTGCATTCCTGTGTTTGTGCATGTTGATTCGTCGTCATGTCTTAATGAAGAAGAGTAATAATCGTCAGTAGCTTTCCAACAGTGACAAGTGGAAATGTCTCCTGTGAAAAAGGTCTGTTACACGTGTTAAACTACAATTATTAAAGTGGACTCTCATCTTCTGGCTGCAGGAAAACGTAAAGAGTTTTAATTCAGCTTTTCTTTCTGAATTTTCACTATTACAGTGGGACTGAATGCTTATAATAACTCTGCAGGTCAACATAATAGGTAAAGTATTTCAATGTGAAATACTTTACTATTTAGTATTTAAGAAATTACTTACAATTAAAAACATAAAAATATGAAATAAGATCTACATGGTAATGTCTTAACAATCAAACAAACACTTCAGTGAACTCAAGGGAAAACAACTTCCATTTGTACTGTACACATCCCCCACAGGCTTCAACGTACTGTAAAGTTCATAAACTGTGCATTCCATTGTAATGACATTTAGGTCAGCTCAAGCAGTTTAAATCAAAGTATCAGTTCAGTTTGTGGTGTGCACAGTTCCTGTGTTATGAATACAATCTAACTGAAAGGCTCTCCACACATTTTAATGCTGCTCAGCAAGCACACTAATTCCATAATTTTGTCCCCCTGTAATGACACAGCCCAGAGCTCATGTATCCTGAAGGCATTTCTCTGCTTGCATATGACTGCACACAATTCATGCATGCACACGCACTCCTCGCCTCTTAGATGAACTGAAAGAGTGACTCAGTCATGTGGTTAAATTCCAGGAGGCCCCAAGGACCTGCAGTTATCTGGACCCTGATGACAGCAGCAAGGCAGATAGGGCGGTCAGTGTCAAAGACAAACATAACACGAGCCATTTCCAGCTATTAGGCAGCATTACTGTATATTTAAACAGCACTCACAGAAATTTCAAGGCTATCTTTTATTTATGTTTGACTTTGTTTGTGCAATCGGCTTCTCCATCACTTTCAAAGAAAACTAATCTTGACAAATGACTGCAAGAATAGAGGGTGTGTTGTTTTCGAAAAACCAGCTGCAACGTGGGTCTTTCCCTGAAATCACCGAGAAATGTTTGAGACTTTGAAGCTGAACGCTGTTTTAATCAGCTTCATACCACATGGGCATGATAAAATGGATGTGGGCAGAAAATGTAATATTTGTGACTTTGGCTGTTTAACCAGTTGTCTCTGCACACCCCAGTGCTTTCAGTGCTACGAGGAAGAGACTTTCAGAGAAAGATAAAATTTAGACAACCTGACCTTCCCTTGGCCTTCTAGCTCTGCAGCTGAAGTCGCCACTTGAAAAACAACTGCAGTTCCGCCTTTTCCACGGCCATAGCATGACAAGCCTTACACTTGATTTCAGCAAGTTGCCTCTTAACACCCATAGACCGTATTTAGACACAAGTATCAGGCCTGGTTACACATCACCTATTACTCAATTTAACCTGCTTTCCCTTCTGCTTTTATTTTTATTTCATTGTATGTTTTATCCTACTAATGCCTTATACATTGCTGTTTTATGTAAGGTGACATTGAATGCTCTGAAATTACATATAAAATGTATTATTATTATTATTATGATTATTATTAAAAGGTTTCAAACCATTTTAAGATATCAATAACCCAGGAAAAATAGTAGCAACTTAATAGATGCCATTGTAATGATATGGAGGTCAGTTCAACTTTACGGTTGCTGACAGACACACATACATGTTAAACCACTATGTGCTGCACATTATTTCCACTGCTGCGTCCAGAAGATGAAATGCTTCCTAGTTTTTAGTCCTTTTTGAAAAAGGGACAAAAAAAGTGTTTGGATGTTACACCATATCATTGTTCAGATTTGTTCTTATTTGCTTTTTTTTTTTTTTTAAAGTGGAGATCAGATGCCATTAATTTAGAGTATAACTGCGTCGCTGCAGGCAAAGATGGCAACCAAAAAAAAACAACTAGTGTAACTTGAGGGTTGAGGTGGTAAGGCGGCTGAATATACATATTGACATTCATGAATATCAAGAATAAAAACAAACTCCAGAAGGAGTTGCACCAAATATTGCACAAAAAAGACATGAGGTAATGACAGGGATGAGTTGGTCAAGTCCCAACCCTCTTGATCAGTTTGCCCACTCACCAATTAATTATGATAAAGGCCCTAGCATGGTAAAAACTATATAGTATATAGTTAGTTGGAGGTTTTCAAGTCATGTTACTACTGCACAAAATTTCGTTTTGTCCTCACATAATGACAGTAGAGGATTCTTGATTCTTGATTCTTGATTATCTGAAGAAAAGATTCACACTGAATCAGTACCACACTGTGTCAAAGTGTCAAAGAGTGACTGGATTTCTACAGAAATTCTGTATATATGACTATTTAATTCCAAGTACAATTTTTTTCGAGCAGAGCAAAAGTAGCTGTGAAACCAGGCTCCATTCTTGTGTTTGTGCATGTCGATTCGTTGTCATGACTTAATGAATAAGAGTAATAATCGTCAGTAGCTTAAAGTCCCAACCCTCTTGATCAGTGTGCCCAGTCTCTTTTTGTCCCTCTCCATGACTCCACCACACCAGCAGACCACAGCGTAAGAGGTTGTTGATGCAACCACAGTGTCATAAGTCCTGAGTAGTGCCCTACACACCCCAAAATCATCATCAGGTGGAGCCGTCTTTGGCCCTTCTTGTAAAGGACATTAGTGTTGTCTGACCAGCCCAGTTTATTGTTCATATGAACACCCTGGTATTTGTATGCATCCACGATGTTGATGTCCAATTTCTGGATGTTCACCGGTGCGGTTTGTGTTGTCCTCCTTTGGAAGTCAATCACCATCTCCTTTGTCTTGGTGGCATTGATGTGAAGGTGACTGTGTTCAAACCAGTTGACAAAGACTCTGGGCTCCTCAAAGTGCAAGAGGGGTCTGTTCAACAGGTAGATGACAGCGTAATCCACCCCCAAGGCTCTGTTTATAAGCAAACTGCAGGGGATCCAGCTTCGGGCTCACCAGGGTTGGAGGCCTTCTAGCTCTGCAGCTATTGCAATGATGTGGAGGTCAGTTCAAATTTATGGATAATATGCTGTGTGTACACTGCAAAATGGTAGTTTCCTACGCCTTCTCTTGCCTACAGGCACACATACATGTTAAACCGCTATGTGCTGCGCAATATTTCCACTGCGTCCAGAAGATGAAATGCTTCCTAGTTTTTAGTCCTTTTTGAAAAAGGGACAAAAAAAGTTTTTGGATGTTACACTATATCATTGTTCAGATTTGTTCTTATTTGCTTTTTTTTTATTTTTTATTTTTTTTACAGCGGAGATCAGATGCCATTAATTTAGAGTATAACTGCGTCGCTGCAGGCAAAGATGGCAACCAGTGGAAATAATTTGCAAAAGCTGCTTAAATATGTTAAGTTTGCAACAATTAAATGTACCATGCTTGGAAAAATTGAACTACAGTAAGTCGTGGAAAGCTGCGACTGGTGAATTGCTGGCGTCCAGAAGCCACCAAGGCTAATGGTTTGGCAAGCTAGCAGCCAGCGTCTGCTGATGCTGCCTTCATATAAAGCCTGTGAGCTCAGGGTTATGACACGGGACATCGTGCACACAAAATGCTTTAACTTGAGCCATAATTCGTGGAACACTGCTGCAAGGCAACTGTTGGCATCCAGAAGCCTCTGAGGCTAGATAAGATAAGATGAGAAAACAAAAATAGAATAAGGTAGACAAGAGAAACTAAATAAAAAAAAGTAAATATATTATGGTACAAAAAATATTTACATATTGCATCAGGTTTAAGTAGCTAACCAAAAGTTAAAAAAATAAAAATAAAAATAGTGTAAATTGAGGGTTGAGGCGGTAAGGCCACTGAATATACATATTGACATTCATGAATATCAGGAATAAAAACAAACTCCAGAAGGATTTGCACCAAGTATTGCACAAAAAAGACATGAGGTAATGACAAGGATGAGTTGCTGATATGAAACTACCCATTATCTGGAGAAAAGATTCACACTGAATCAGTACCACCCTGTGTCAAAGTGTCAAAGAGTGACTGGATTTCTACAGAAGTTCTGTATATATATGACTATTTAGTTCCAAGAACAAATTTTCTTTCAAGCAGAGCAGAAGTAATTGTGAAACCAGGCTCAAATCTTATGTTTGTGCATGTCGATTCGTTGTCATGACTTAATGAATAAGAGTAATAATTGTCAGTAGCTTAAAGTCCCAACCCTCTTGATCAGTGTGCCCAGTTTCTTTTTGTCCCTCTCTGTGACTCCACCACACCAGCAGACCACAGCATAAGAGGTTGTTGATGCAACCACAGTGTCATAAGTTCTGAGTAGTGTCCTACACACCCCAAAATCATCATCAGGTGGAGGCGTCTTTGGCCCTTCTTGTAAAGGACATTAGTGTTGTCTGACCAGCCCAGTTTATTGTTCATATGAACACCCTGGTATTTGTATCCATCCATGATGTCGATGTTCAGTGTCTGGATGTTCACTCGTGCGGTTTGTGTTGTCTTCCTTTGGAAGTCAATCACCATCTCCTTTGTCTTGGTGGCATCGATGTGAAGGTGACTGCGTTCAAACCAGTCGACAAAGCCCTCGTCCACCTTCCTGTATTCCAGGTCGTTCCCATCCGATATTCCCGTCCAACAATGGCTGTAGGCAAACAGCTAGCAAGCTAATGGCCAAGTTACTTAATGTAGGAAATGTAAAGGCTTGAGGCTATGTAGAACGACAGTATTTACTCATATATATTACATGTGTGTATTTCAGCTAACTAAACAGCTACTGGTTTTAAATAATTACTTTCAAATTTTCTTTTAGCTTTGGTAGCAGATCCTTAACACCATCTCCCCAGGACAGAAACTGCCTTTTAAGTGAATGGCAGCCCAGTTTAGCCAGCGCCATTCAGCATTGTCACCCAGAAGATAGGCCGAACCATTTGATGTGAGAAGCCTTTGACTCGTTCAACCTCCGGTGTGTGAGCCCGCCGTAGGTTTCATTGCTCCTTGCCTTTGTCCGGACCATGAGAGTTTGGCAGCCATGCAGGAATCAGTATCAATGAATATGCAGCTGGTGGGGTCAGGTTTCCACACAAAGCAAACAAAACAAAACGCTCTCTGTCACAAAGTTGGGAGAGAACTTACTCACAAAAAAAACCAGTAACGAAGCATTACTCTTTTACACAGAAAAGTACAACACACTTAACCATTTTTGAAAACATTTACTGATAAGTTTTTGTGGGTATGAGAAGCATCAGGGTGTGCATGGTATGTGTGGGAACAAATAAAGGAAAACATGAATTAACAGGTGAAGACACAAAACAGCTGTAGATGTGTACACAGGGCACAAGATGTCAGCGACTGATTTAATGAGTCTGAAAATGATGAGTTATGTGTAGGAGTAATAAGAGTCATCAGATCTTAAACCTGATGAACACCTATGGGAGATTTTGGAGATTTTGGACCAGCCTGATGATAGATGGCGCTCACATCAACACATCCTTTTTTTCTCCACTTTCTGAAGTGTTCTTCTTGACTAAAGCCTGGATTGCATTGACTCGCATGTTTGCATTCAAGAATATGCAAACTTACATTGCGGATTATCCCTTTGAACTGTGACACACACACATTTTTGTTTTCTGAAATGTTGCATGGCCCGCCATTTAAATATATTTTAAATCTAAATTAATATACAGGCATGTATCTTCCCTATGGAAGTCCGGCCTTATTTGCACAGCCTCAGAATGCCACACAGGCATTTCACCAAACATGTATGAGCAAATGTCAACTCAAATGAATCTTGAAATGCAAGCACGTTTATATGTGGGTTTATTTTTGTGCCTGTGCGAGTCGGGGGTCAAATGTAAGCCACATAGTTGAGGGTATAAATATAGCTAAGGAGTCAATTAGCCATAAGATGCCGTGTTATATATGGCTAAGCTCCTGTGTATATTCAACCTCACACACTCCTAATCCATGTCAGGGCTTTCATTCAAAACAGGTTTGCTATCAATCTGATAAAAAAAAAAAGCTGTAGCTGCAGTTGTGTGCAAACTGCGCAACGGAGCAGAGCAGCACTTATCTGGCGATCTTAGAGGAAGCTTAACAAGAAGACGGTGCGTGCTTTGTTCTGGTTTGCATTGCTTTGACCTGATTGAAAAGCGGTGTCGCATCTTTTTCGGTGGAGCCAGTGCTGACTCGTATATAAGAGGGATTGACCTGGATCTACGTCCTTGTCATTGTTGTTGTTTTATTCATGCATAAGCCTAATTTTGTTTTATGGTTCCAATAAGGAGGTTTGGTAAAAACAAAGCTGTCCATGCATTAAGCTAGTTATTTAGTCATTTACTGCAACAGAAACGGCACGGATGCTTCTAACAATATGAGAAATCTTGACCATAGATCATGTAATATAAATATAAAGAAATGTCCATGATGTCTACATTTGTAGGTGAGAAATTTCTGAATATTTTGTACTGTATATTTTTAAGATTACATGAATTGCTTAGTGCACATATGTATGCTTTACATTTCAGAAAATTTGATAACTCTGTTAGGTCTTTTGAAAGAACTAATCCCCACTTTATCATTAAGATTTGAACAAGAGCCGTTTTATAGAAGTAAATGTCTTCTAAGTTCTCTGAAAGTTTCCTGAGCAGTTGAAAGATGAGTGTTTTTGTGCTTACGCATATATATATATATGTATATAGTAAACATCCTTATGCTCTTGTACACATACATGCAGCTCTTGTATGGGATATAATAAGTCATCTCAAAAGGAGAAGTATTTACAAAAAACAGTCGCAACATCAGTTATTTTTTAACAGTCAAATTTACTTCTCTCACTTTCATTTCCACACTAGTTATGAGGCAATTGTGGCTCCGGAGAAACTGAAGTACGTGGTTGACGCAAGATTGCGACTAAGGCAGTGTAGTAAGTCATTTCGGAAAACATGAGAGCGCATGAGCCGACCCGATCGGTCTGAAGCTAACGCAGGCCTGAATTAAGAGGTCAGCTTTTGTGCGCGTCACTGCCCTCCTGACCCCTTTTCATTTTGTGGATCTGGGTCTCGCGGCTGCATTTATGTCACCTCCATCTGAATTTACAGTAAGGTAGGTTAGTAGGTTCCATCTCACACAGTCTAGGCTTTCACACACACCAAAACAAAAAACAAAACAAACTCAATGCCCCATCTGCTGCCTTTTTTGAAGTGAACTTGATCTATTTGTGTCTCAGTCCACGTCTATCCTGGATTAATACTGAACTAGGTTTTAGTAGATTTTTCTAAGAATAAAGCATGAAAAAAACAGGACTTCTTATGTATGAAATTAATTTGATAGTATTGTCACTTTTAGGTGTATATCAGGACCAAACAAGACACACATCTCTGTCATTATCAAAATTTTATCTGAAGCACAAGTAGGCCAGTGGGCCAACAATAATTACTTAAATGGTCACAAGGATACAAAGATTTCATGTATTCAAGCGCTGAGCGAGGACCATTTGCTGTGACCCATTTTTGCAGAGGACTTCAGTGTGCATTCTACCTCTGAAGGTCAAATTCATGTAACTGCATGTTAGCCTTTATGTGACGATGACAATGTGGCATCAGTTTAAGTATTTTATTCAGTGGACACAATTAGCCCACTTCAGACACCTGGAAATGGCCTACCAGAATATATATTAAAGCTTGATTTTAATCTATTTAATTTTACTTTGCGTAACAACATCAATTGTCTCAACTGTGTTTTACAGAACCCAGAGCCTGAAACACTTTTACTACATTGTGTCACAAAGAAACAGAAGTGCAGACTTAATGGCTGTCAGTGGTTTTGTGTTTATGCAGGTGCATTTCCCTTCTCAATCACAGTTCCTTATCACATTTGCATGTTTAGTCTTTTGATATTTTCTTCTCCATTTTCACAAAGCAAGCAAACAAAGACTTTTCTTTCTTTTTCATATTTTATTTGGAGCATGTAGAACATCTGAGCATAGATTTGTTTTAAATAATATGTGTAGAGGGACTTATCAAAGATAATTAATACATTATATGACAGTGATAGAGGAATGGGGTTGAGTATAAATGTGCCGTCTCAAGTCAGCACTGGGGAGTAGTGTTATGCGCAGGCTGAGATTGGGTGGCTGAGGCCACTGAAGTAAGACTTTTCTCGCTCGCTCATCAGCTCAAAGTGCAGCGGCTGCTGGCAGAACGTACACTCGGCGGATGAGTGAGGCTTCAGGCCCAGGCCAACCTCCTTCCATGTGTGCACCAGCCTCTCTGAAGAGGGAAAACAGACAAGAGCTCAGTTAGAATGAAAAGAAAAACAATCCTCAGTACTAATAAGAGGATGGGCCATGTGTTTGCTTTTGACTGAAACATGTTACATCCTCTTACCAACAAAGTATTTCATCATCTCAGGGGTGTGGTGAGGGGTTGGAGCGATACGCAGGAGCTCCTCTCCCCTGGCAACAGTGGGATAGTTAATGGCTTGCACGTAGATGTTGTGGCGACTCATCATGAGGTCACAAACCTCAGTGTTTTTCTCTGCATTAGATACCTAAAAACAAAGAGACACAAACGACGGTGAGAAAACAACTATTAGGGAGATAAGCTAAGGGCATCTGGTTTTAACTGTAACGTGACTGCGTGTACCATCAATGATTAAATTAAATTAAAAGATTACCCTGACGGGGATGATGTGGCTGGGGCAGTGAACAACAGGCAGGCCAGAGTCCATCAACATTTGCCGGAGCAGCTTGACGTTGCGCTGGTGTTTACGCCTCAGGGTGCGGCCCTCTTCCCCTTTAAGAACCTGGATCGACTGCCTGGCTCCAGCTAGCAGCATCGGCGGCAGAGAGGTGGTGAAGATGAAACCGGCAGCGTATGAACGCACCGTGTCCACCAGGGCAGAGGTACTCGCGATGTAGCCACCCACACAGCCAAAGGCCTTGCCTAAAAGAGAACACGACACAGGTGGTTATTCTTTATTTCGGTTGCTATATCTCCAGAGACGTCAAACGAGGTCTCCCACAATAAAAGCACTCAGCAGTCTTTACAAAGGCCTCCCACTGCACTCTCACAATCTAGATCGTCCTGACATGGCAGCTGTACAGGAGCTGCAGAGCTCTGAGAAATAATTGTCCTCTCAGCTTGACAGCGACACACAGATACAGGGAGTAATTCAATAAGAGCGCAACAAGAGCCCACAGTCTCCTAGCAACAGCTGAGCTGCTCCAGCTTCTTTAAGCCCTCTGGTATATTGGGTGACAACACTGAGGCCTGATTCTCATTGTAACACAGGCAGAGAGCTAGGAAAGCCTGGCTCAAGAACCTTTTGGCATGATTTTAAAAACCAAATGTTTTGCATAACATCATGGGAGACTTGTTTGAGCTATGATTACATGCTGACCTAGAGTCCCAGAGATGATATCCATCTTGTGCATGATGCCATCCCTGTCTCCGATGCCCCCTCCTCTTGCGCCGTACAGGCCGACGGCATGGACCTCGTCTACAAAGGTGATGGCGCCAAACTCATGGGCCACGTCGCACATCTCCTCTAGCGGGCACACAGCACCTGAGTCACGAAAAACATAAAGACAGGAAGCGGTCAGTTTAGTTTTAACGGTGCAAGACTATGCCAGACAATTAGAATAAATTAATTTAATCGAATGATTACAAGTAGTAAATAATAAGTTAATAAGCATGAAAAACAATCCCAAACTCACCATCCATTGAGTGAACGGTCTCGAAGGCCACGATCTTCGGCTTTGTGGGGTCTCCCTTCAGTAGCTGCTCTCGAAGATGGGCCACGTCATTGTGGCGGAAAATGAACTTCTTAGCACCACTGTTCCTGATACCCTGGATCATTGAGGCATGGTTGCCCGCATCGGAGTAGATCTCACAACCTGAAACAGTTCAGAGGACAGAGAGAATAGATGAGACTGAGCAAAGCTTGAAAACAGTGTTTGAGATTCTTGTAAATGCACAGAAAGCTTTTGTGTACCGGGCAGCATTTTGGCGAGGGTGAAGAGGGTGGAGTCGTTGGCGACAAAGCAGGAGGTGAAGAGCAGCGCCGCGTCTTTCTTGTGAAGGTCAGCCAGTTCATGTTCCAGCTCCACGTGGAATTTACTTGTCCCAGAAATGTTCCTGGTGCCTCCTGCCCCCGAACCATGCTTTTGTAAAGTCTCTCTGGAAATAGAAAACAAACAAATTAGTTTAATCGTGCCTGGTTTGCTAAAGTTGCACACTTGTTAAGGACAACAGGACAGTAATTGTAGTATGGGAGTCTCTGAACGGAAAGTGTGCGTGTTGCTACTGCACAGGGGATCTGGGCAAGCTCAAACAAGCTGAATGGAAAATAAAAAAATATATAAAAAACACCTATACTGAGACCTATGAGGATTAGGTGTAAACTATGGCCAACTAACACTCTACACCCAAATAAACAACAGACTGGATCACCCATGGGTGTCAGGTTGTATGAAATGATTACATGCTCTGTCCTGCCCAGTTTCTTTCTCTCTCTAAAATCTGATCTCAGTGGGTTGAAAGGTAGAGAGCAATCAGGGGCTGACTCTAGAGAGTGGATCATGTGTCGTCTTTTCTAAGCTACACAAGCTCTTCCATTACTCACACGATGGACTGCACGACTCGAGGGTGTCGACTCATGCCCAGGTAGTCATTGCTGCACCAAACGGACACCTCCCTCTTGTCCTCCAGAGAGCCCGTGAAGTCGTCGGCCATCGGGAACTCGTTGGCCAGGCGATTCACCGTCTTAAACACACGGTATGTGTGATCGCTTTTCTTCTCTTCAATCTTCTTCTCAAAAAAGTCATCATAGTGAAAGCGGGACACTGCAACAGAACAGGAAGACAAGACTTGCTTAATATGACTCAGTGTTGCTGCAGTAGTGTGGTATATGGAGACATTTTGACGTGACGAAAGATGAAACATACTGACACTTAAAACCAGATAGTGATAATACTTCAACAGTGAAGATCATTTGCCTCAGATGATCACAGCCATAAAAATAAAAGAAGAAGTTATCAGTGCAAAACTAAGACTTACTTTTACCTGGCAAGTTGTCCTGCAGCAAGTGCGTGACTGTCTTGGGTCGCTGCTTCAGGAGGGTTTTCATCAAGTTTATTGGCTCCGCTGCTTTACCGGCCAAGGACGTTTGTTTCAACTGAGAAGGTGACACCTCTAAAAAAAGTTTAAAAAAAAACAAACAAAAGGTTATCAATTGACAGAAAACACAAGAGGTAAAAACTTGGTCAATATGTAATAAAGCTTACCTTTCTGGACAGTGCGGATTTCCTGCACGTCCTCCTGAAACTCCATGCAAACCTGACGGACCACACCACTGTTCTTCTGGCCCATCTCTGCAGCCAGGAAAGGGCATTTGGATGCCGCTGCCTGGCCTTGGGGTGGCATGGGGTGACCAGCAGGCAGCTTGGACTCCACTTCTTGCTTGGGGGCTGAAAATGGACGAAAGTAGTTTTACAACCAAAATCATGCATGGCAGTAATTAAGCCGGTCATTACACTGACTGGGATGCAACACTTCGTGTAATGCAGCTGCAGTGTTACCAAGACGAAACTCATCTCCCTCACCTTCACTGGCGGACACAATATGCTCGGTCTTCTGGTGGGAGGACGAGGAACACAGGGCCCGTGCCATTGAAGGGGCCATGGGTTTGGCCGCCAGCTCCATCATGATGGGGCATCGCTGGGCGTACACCACCATAGACTTCTTGGACTGCTGGAAGAAGGCCTGGGGTACACGACCCAGGAAAGGACAGCGACGCACTATCACATCCATAGTCAGCAGCGATGTCGATGATTGTCCAGATGCCTAAAGGAGAGAGCAGAAATACAACTCACTGTGTTGCAAGAACCCGTTTCGCAGGTTGTAGGATTAAAGCCACAGTCACCCCAAAGCACAAAAGACATTTTTTCTCTTTTCAGGTAATCCATTCAAACCCTTTCAGTCACTTACGTGACATCATTCAACAGTAATACCCAGAATAAAGTACGTGCATGACTGCTCAGTTATGCAACTACTTTAAGTATATCAACATGTCAAAAGAAAATCTTGATTTTGACAGTAAATGTAAACACTGAGTCCAGTAGAAATAATCTAAAAAAACATTCTGTCAAAGATATATTATTATTATATTCATATAAGTTTAATACAGCGCATACATCCGCATTAAGGCAATTTATGAGCGCGTCCACTGAAACTTCCAACAGCTGCTATATGTGCGTATTAGTTCCTCAAGTTTGAATCCCACGGTCTATAGTCTTCATTTTAAAAGTACTCTTACTTTCTGTAATAAGCAAATCCAGTATCATTGCGTAAAACCAAAAATTACATAGCCCTTTTCCTATCCGTGTGTCATAACCATTCCCTGCCAGCTGGAGCCCAGTCCATGAATTCCTCGAGCGAGTACTCACTCCAAAACTTGCCCCCCCCCCCCCCTCCAAACCTACCACCCCCTGGAAGCTTGGGATAAAGTCCTATGTGCCAGTAGAAACTTGTCAACATTAGTCCAACTTATTTTACTTAAAGAAATAACCTAAACAGCGTGTCTCGATCATGATTATGTTCATGTTTCATGCTGGTTTCTAACAAACCGGCGTTACACTAAAAACTGTGGCCTTGCTGATTTTAAGGTCTGATTATAAATATAGGTATTTGCGTATTTATATTTTCACGATATAAACTGTCACTGACAAAATCCTTAAGCCTAACCTGAGAATATTAGCTTCACTCAATCGTTTTGTTGAGGTGGCACAGAGGTTACATCACAGGAAGACAGCAAGAGTCACGACTTTTCAGCTACTGGTGTAAATTAGCATAAAAATTGAAAAAAAATACGGCTTTATTCCACCATATATATATGTGTATAAGACAGAAGGAGTCATAACCTCTTTACGACTGTTTTAATCCTTTGCCGGCTGACGGAGCTTACCGTTAGCTGTGCTGCTAACATTAGCTACAACCAGAAGTGGGCGAAGATGGTCCCGATAAAACCGTTAAATAAGAAACTTACCTCTTAAAACTTCACGTCTGCTGGTTGTATTCCTCCGTATGTGCCGTGTAGTGGACAGGAAAGCAGCAGCGACTAATCTTGTGTGACAGTGAAGGAAAAACTACTCGTTTTCTGAGAAAGCGTAATGTAAGACCAACGTTATCCTGCACTGAGGACGAACGAAAAGGACGAGGACGGACAGCGCTTATATGAGCCCACAGCATGGCTGACAGAGCGCGGAAGTCTCGCGAGATCTTAATTCGTTTACGTCAAAGGTCATGACAGACAGTTATGAATCACTTTCCTCAAAGTTACGTAGTCTGTTTTGTCTGCTTGAAAACAGGGAAAATACTTGGTTTGGCTTGAGTACAATACCGGTATCCCTCATTTTTACTGATAGATTTATATGGCGATTTATAAACAGATTGATATAATGTTCTAAATGTATGTCAACAGTGGCACCTTTAACTCCTTCAAGTGCCTTTGATGGAAGTTATATACATCCACTCCCTTGCCAGTTCATTAGGTACACTGGTGAAAACGAATGCATTCTAATATAACTTTAAGTCCATATCTTAATGGAGGTTATGGTGTCCAGCATTTGCTTAAAATAACTGAGATAGGTACTGATTAATCTGTACTAATCTGTATTAATCTTAAATGCTGCTCACATTTAAGGCACATGTGAGCAGCATGGCGTGGGATAAATTAAAGGATTATCTAATTTATCTAATCTAAAGAAAGCCAAAAAAAAAAACAAAGAACAATACACAATGTATACAAAAACTATGCCATAAATATATGAGATGGATTTAGAGGAGACATGTAACATGTAACATGAGACATGTATGTAGACATGGCTGTATGAATTAAGTGAATAAACTGGATAAAGTGGCTGAAGTGGCTAAAGTGCAGACAGGGTAAGTTTAAACACGAGTTACAGGGATTATGTGTGGATGAACTTTAAAAGGTTGAACTGGTGAAGATATTTCTAGTGCACATGTGACCCCTGGCGTTCAAACAGGGACACTGAAACAAACTCTTCGCATGGAGTTTAAAATTTTGAAAGAAAAGTCACTGATGAACACCGAAACACATTTAAAATCAACGCGACTGAATATAAACTGATGTTGAACTCAGTAAAGAGAAACATCTTATACTTAGTTACCACCGGTATAAATAGTGGGTACAGTATATTAGAATAATACATTACAGTCCAGAAGCAACAAAAACTACAGCCTGCAAAACAGGCTGACAGGCATAAAAATTGCATCAGACCTATTTTCCCCGATATGACAAAACTTATTCCTTTATAATTGACAGATGCTGTTATTGCAGACAGATAGACAGAGACTTTGTTCATCCAGCGGGAAATTTGGTGTCTTAATTCTGTAAATGTCCATTATAATTTCATCTTTTATAGTACAATGACTGTGACTTTGCTTATACTGCATGCTTTTACCTAAGTATGTCCTCATATTCAAATGTTGTCACTTGTTTAGGAATTATCACACATGCTTTTGTGATTAAATAAATAGCGAGACACTTATCTTAAGCTTGCTATACATGGGTTTTATATGTTGTACCTGACCAAAAAAGAAATGAGCAAATCAGAATTTCCTGTATGTCAAAAGAGTGTCTCCAGACTGAAGAATGCAAATAACAATGGTTTGTGTGTTTGATCTGTAAGGTTTATTTCCTGTCCTGTGATTACAGAGCCTATCACGATGAAACCGCTGCATAAAGTACCATGGTGGTTTGCTGCCATCTACTGGTCACTTGAGACCTTTACAGTATTTGGTAAAATCTTCTCTACAGGGCTGGCCTTTTGGCTACACAGTCAGTGGCTACGACCCAAATACAGGTGTAATAATTGACTGATTCAGTTATAGCAAGTGTCCCGGCAATCACAGTGAACTAGCAGCCACAAAAGTAGGACTAGTGCAGCCATCAATTTATATTCTTATAATTACCTTTCTGTAACAAGTCAATATGTCTGTCCTCATTAGGTACACTGGTGAAAATTAATATGTTCTAATAATAAAATAACCAAGAAAGCTACTGATGCAACCATGCTTTCATTTTGGAGCCAGTTGGTTTACTGTTTATTAAATTGTATTGCTAGACTAAATAACAGAAACACTTTTATGTTTAATTCGTCACAGTTTAACAGCACCACAAACTGCTTCCTCCAAAATGATCATGCAGTTAAATTACCACCTTTCTCACACGGTTTCAACATAAACTGAACATTGCAACACGCATTGAGAATGATTCAGTGCAGAACTGCTATAGTGGATTGCATTCATTTTTACCAGTGTACCTAATGAACGGACAAGGGGGTGTATTTTCTCCTCCTGTAACAAGGGAGCATGTCTGCTATTATTTTATTAGAATCACATATGCAACACAAGTTAACAGCATTTCAAAATACAGCCTCCAGACAAAACGAAACATTATTTGATAAAGGTGACAGGGTTAGGGTTAGTATTTTACAGTAATGCATATATATGTATAAACAAGTGTAATACTTGTTTAGCTAAGTGTGCCGAATACATTGGAATCTAGGTGTAAATAAGGTTGAGCAAACTATATAAATAAATACACCAAACGTTTTTCCTTCATTAACAAGGCAATTTGTCTGAAGTAAACATGGAAACGGGCTTCTGTTTTGAGATAAAACTTACCATTTCATACAGTTTACCCTGCAGGTGGGCGGAGCTTCGACTGAGTGAGGCGGCTTCGTGCATAGACGATCTTCGCAGCAGCCCCCGTTGTTCAGGTCCACCCGACCACACCAGACCAGACCTCCTCCTCAAGCACTGGCGGAGGAGATTCCTGTTTCCTGACCCAATCCGGGATTCTTGGACTAGCCATCCGGGCCTCTCCCGTGTTGCTGTGTTGGCTTGTGTGACCCTGTCCCCTCCTGTATTTGGTAGGTTTGCTTTTTAAAGCTCTTTTTTTGTCTGTTCCTGGTTCACTTTACGGCGTGTCTTAACGTTAGCTAATCTAGCCTTAAGGTCGACACGCGAGACCAGTGAGGTTAGCGTCAAACCGGGGACTCAAACAAACAGACCACATTTTAGGGCGATGTCAGCTAATGTGTCCTTTGCTGTCGATAGCTTGGTCGTCTGTTAAAGTTGCCGTTTCTTTTTCAGTCTTAATATTGTGACGTTTGTCTTAGCTAGCTAACTGGGGACCAAGCGGACGCTCTTTTTATGCTTTGTCCGACGTTTGACCAGCTAGTCATTGTCTTGGTATTTGAAATGATCATATGTTATAGGTGTCATCAGTCATTCTCTGGTTAAGTTAAATATAAGCATCAGTGTCTTCTTTTTAAAGACAAAAAAATAAATAAATCCATATAGTCTTGTAAGTATGAGCTGCTTTTAACATGTAATGTAGACTCCATGAAACAAATACTGCCTTTGTTTGAGTTTTTACTTCACGCTTATTAATATTAATGAGTTCCTATAATGTCCGCATCACACATCCACCATAACACCTCTAAAGTGGTCCAGACACGGCCTGGCTGTTATTTGATGTGGGTGGGATTTGTGGCAGGACTGCTGTGTCATTTTTTAAGACTTAATTTGCATTAGCTAAGTGTCCCTAACAGGGGCGGATGGTGTATAGGGGCGATTTGGGCGACGCCCTACCAGCTGGGAGAAAGAGGATTTTTTTTTTTACAAATTCTATCACAGCAAAAGTAGTTTTCAGTGTTCTAGACATAATATCTGTCATTGTCCAATCAGAATCGTCAGGTTCAAGTCGCGTTTCAAATGGTCCCGCCTCTCTGGGCGAATTCATCAACGTGGAAAATCGCCCCAGCTTCTCTCATTGACTCTCATGTTAAAACTTTTTTTTTCGGAAAATGAGCCTTCAATGCATTTTCAATGAGGATTTGGGGCTCGCCCTAACGCGCTTGCGTCATACGTAACTGAGCAAAGAGATGGCTGCTTGATTGAACAATTCATCAATCAATCACGTCCATCAGGAAGCATTCGCGCCACAGCTGTAACTCGTTCTAAGAGACAAGATGGCTAACGTTAATAGCGGAGACTTAAGGAAAACTCAATTATTTCACTTAAATAAACTCCATTTTTTCGTCGGTCGGCTGTGGAGAAGAAAAGGGTGAAGGAGTTGGGACCCGACTGTCCGGACTTAAACATTTCGCAGCAGGCTACTGATCGTGGGAGGACATACACAAGGAGCTTCACCTCAAACGTGTATGCTAAACGGCTTTTTTTGTTTCCACTGCGTGCTGTTTCAAAGTCCCGGGACAGAGATGTTATGGACTACAACGGGGATGAAGGACATAAAACTAGGGCCGGGACTTTAACTTGTTAATTAAGATTAATTAATTACACAAAAATAACGGGTTAATCATTTTTTACGCATTTTAATCACACTTATTTTTGCACCGTGGAACGTTTCTCGCTGGATGAGTTTCGGCGGACCGATTATACTGGAGCACCAACTAGCGTCATTACTTCAGACAACAACAAACCACAGTGAACATGAACGAAGAAGCTGATGAAACCTCTTTGGTTGGCCCCTTGGATGGGAAATTTCAGTCATTATTCAATGGTATACTAAAAATCCATATGAAAAAATAACTTCTCACTGTTCTCAGGTCAAATATTTATATGCGATTAAAATGTTTGATGTATTAGCACTTTTAAACTTGCTGGATTTTACAAGGCAAATAAATTAAGTTAAAACTTAGTTCCATGGCCCCATTTGTCTTTGTAAGGAGATGTTCTATTTTGTCTTTATTATTTTGTCAGAATGCACCAGAATGCTTAGTTTGTACGTGAAAATCACAAAAAAAATCTACTGGGGGAGGATGCCCCCAGACCCCCCTACAGGGGTTTGATTTACAAACTTTGCGCCCCCCCTAATACAAAATTCACCAGCCGCCACTGGTCCCTAATAAACTGGCAACTGTGTTTAAATAGGGGTGGTCTGTTTAATGTTGTAAGTCCAGGCTTGTTGAGATGTGTGTCCTCTTATTCTTTTCCGAGCTCTGACATTTAGACCACCACTTTGTCTTCAGTGGTTTCAGTTCTGATGTTTCCTGTCTTGATCTTTTCTGTCTCCGCTTTGTTACAGAGGGGGACCAGGACCGTTGGGCCTACCAAGTTTTTTTTCTACCATTCTTTCCAGAAACGTCATTCACAGTAGCTCGTGGATTTCTGAGACAAGATGATTGGTATGTTCTTCTGAATTCATCTGTGATTAATAATAAATTGCTTCTAAATGTATTGTGTTTTGTTTTAGACGGTGGGAACCAAAGACAATTTTGAATCTCTATCTTTGTCGTTGTGAAACCATAATTTTCACTGGTGCCACTGTGATTGTTCAGACAAGAAACAGGAAGTGGTATCTTCCTGTGCATGACCACCAGCTGTAAATTTAGATGTAAACCAGCCACAACATGTACCAGAAGTCGTCATCTACGTTTTTGCCAACACTCAGAAAACCAAATTAGTTTACACACCAATGTAGGATTCATCTGCTGACCTTGAAAAGTCTTAAAAGACATACAAGAAGAGTGTTTGCTGCTTGTGGAGAGATGACTTTTTAAAACTGTAGCTGAGATTGCACCATCAAACATACAGCCCATACAGCTGCTGTTTATAGAAAGCTTGCTGTCTCATACTGTAGTTGCCAAGTGTTCAGTTTAATTGGTTAATCAGTCATCCACAATTCTCTACTTATGCAAGTAATTCAATTAACCATGTCATTAGGAATTATATGGGCTTACCATCAAACTTTCATATATTGACAGATAAGTTTGTGAAACTGGTATTTAAAGTGGCATAAGATCAGATCTCAGACTGTGACGTTTAGCTTTAAGTTTACTGTTAAGTACCATTAAAATAATAACAACTTCAGTAACGTTTTGCATATTTTTTTCTGTTTCTTTACCAGATTTCGATATATTGACCGTAATCCTGCCAATCGTATGCACATCTTTCTTCATCTTCATCGCCTGCTTTGTCTGCCCCTGTTGCTTATGTTATAAGATGTGCTGCAAGCCATCACGTAAGTAGTCCACCGCCAACAGTTCATGCCTTCTGTTGTTGTTGGTAATGCTTCAAGATACAGACCTGTCAGTTACTTGATTGGACAAGAGGTTGACTACCTTGTTTCAAGAGATTGTTGTCTCATTTGTTATGATCTTTTCAAACTTAAATCATTATGTGTCATGATGTGGGTGAGTGTAAAGCTTGTTACATACTCCGAGAAGTGAGAAATTTGTTCTTGTTCTTGAGGTTAGCACAAGAACAAAGTTCGTTCTGGCCAGGTCATTTATACTTCATGAGAAACTCAAATGCTCAACTCAAAACTCCAGGGAAGTCCTCATAGCTTTTTTTTTTTAGGAAGCTAGTCCTTCCTAGCTTTGCCACATTAACTACACGCACTCCAATTCCAGACCAATCACAGAATAGTTGTGAGAGAAAAAAAGTTCTGTCTCCTTGCTGTGTCGAGAACTCCCAAACAAGGGCTGCGAGAACAAAAATGACATCATGTTGTTCTCGCAGCCTTAGGTGTGAGAACCAATTTTTCGCCAAGTCTGTAACAGCCTTAAAGCGTATAATCATCTCAATAACTAGTAGGAGTGAGGTGGTACATGTATTTGTTCCATACCATTCGGTGTTCTTCAATATGAATTTTCCACAGTTTTGTACACCCTGTGAGCCAAACCATTGCTGTCCTAAATATATTTACGTCTACATACTTGATCTCCCAGAACAAAAAGTCGAGAGCAGGAGCTCCACCCAATGATTTGGCAGTGCCCCAGTTGTCGTCCTGTAGCATGCTAGCGGGATTAGCCTTTGCAAGCCTGGAAGGCAATTTACAGACACACTACAGAATAAGTTTTAATTTGCTTCCCTGCTGCCATTACATGCAACTGCTCTGTTCACTGTGCAACACTATTAACTGGCTAACAAGTGTAGCACATTTAGTGTACGTTTTATTCCGTGCAACTTATTCGGTATGAAATTGCATCTTTGGCAATGTGCTTGTCCCTTTTTTGGACCTTTTTTACGTTATTTATTTTGTGTGTAATACTAACATTTAAAGTTATGCTTGATTTGATTAGTTTTCTGCGTACTGAAAACCTTCTGAACCATGACTCCAAGCACACTACTCATGATGACACGCATTGCTTTTCTTTCGGCAACAGTGTTGTCAATTTCTTAATCAGTTCAGTCCTTCCGTATATCTTGCAGAAACGGAATCAGCTGACAAAAAGATTTTGAAGTGTTCCTTCAGGTGTTTTTAATAACACCATGATAACTATTACTATTGCTAACAAGATTCACATCTAGTTTATATTACTGCCTATCTGTCCTTCTATTTTATTTATCTATTTTTTACATCGTGGATTTACCTGAACAGCAGGTTAACGCATAAACAGAAATATAGTCAGAAGATTTTAATTGCATCAGTGTTTATACCCCAGAACAAATATGGTTGTTTTGTGTTTTTCTATAGTTTTTTCATGTAGTCACGTTTACTAGATGTAGACTGAGATCATGTTATATCCATATCACCTACTTCTGGTAGCAATACAATCTACTGAGATAAGATCAGTCCTTTGTATGGAGACATTCTTAGATAGATGCCATTCTTAGATAGATGCCATCTTGTCAGAAAAAAACATGATAAAAAGAAGATTAAATACCAATCTCAGTCAATAGATGAACTAGCAGGTAGTAACTCATACCACCTCATGTAAACAAGGAACCATCGCTGTAAGTTACAGTATTGAGCACCTACGCCTGCTCCTACCCAAATCCTTTACAGTAACTACACTCAGCACTGCCAGATTTTCTTTAAATCCCAAACTTAATATATTTTATGATTCGAGATGCCTAATTCTTTTCGCTGCATTATTCACTGCTAAATTCATGTGGCTTTCAATACATTGCTGTGATCCAATAGTTTGTAAATAATTTAAAACCTTTGTCAGTGATCATGTACTAGTATTAGTTAGGTGTTGTGTTCAGATTGTCAAGTTCAGACTGACTGTGCCAGAGTGTAACAATGAGGATGTTAACAGACAACTGTCTTAACATATTGGCAGCTTGTTGGTGCACGCAGCTGCAACATGGTGCTGCACACATGTAGGTTTCCTGCACACCACTCATAAGCAACACGTATTTGAACTGCTGCCTGTTGAGAACATCTCAACCTACAGAGACATCCAGAGTCTGATTTTTGTTTTTCCTTTCTTTAAAAGAAGTCAGACTCTTGGTTTCCACTGTTTTGGAGTATTTGTTGAAGCAGAAGGTCAGGGGACTCATTTGAGGACTATCGGCCCACCCACCACATGACTTTCATTACTGCACTGAGTGGTTCGCTCTTACTAATAACATAGACATTGAGAGTCAGCCCACAAACTGATCTGATGTTGCAAAATCGCTGTAACGTGCAAAGGCTATGTAAACTCTGTCTGAAACGAAGAGTAAGTTGACATTTGTGTTTGTCTGGAATGCTGCACAATGTCTCGTTTTTTAGTGATCCTTTGTGGTAAACAGCAAACCTCTTAGGTTGATGACTTGATGACTCCTATGAGAATATAGGAGCTAATTGCTTTTCGGAGTTCAAACTAGGATGCAGGAGCATTTTCCCTTGCTTGAAAGATACCGCTGCTAACTTTAAGTGCTATGAATTCAGCCACATTTATATCAAATGATGTTTTCTGCATGTAGCTTTATATAATCCTATGTTTCATGGGTTTTTATGGGTCAGATCTCAGCCACAGTGTTGCGTTGTCTCCCACGTTCCTTTAGTTGAATATCAACTCAATTATTGTTGTTCATCCTACGTATGTCCCTGTGGTGTACCTCTGAACACCAGACATGACGGGTAGAGACGCTGTTGTTGCGTGACTGTGACCACTTCCACTTCTGGATGGTTGCTGTGCAGTTTCTGAGAAAAGATGTGAGAGTCAAACTCAGTCGATATTTGTGTTAAAGTTTCCCATTAGTAAGAGTGACTCCTCAAAAATCATCTGAAATTAGGCTCAGCTTGCGGAGTTTGCAAACAGTTTAACAGTTCTGCCTACACCTCAGGTCCAGAGCATTACAAAATCCAACAAATTCCTCTTTAGCATCTGCCCACCAAATTTCCTTCATTGCTCAGAGTTTGCATCATGAACTAAGACAGCTGGCCTCACACATGAACATTCTTTCTTCGTTTATGAGGCTTGCGTGCACATGCAGGATTCACCGAAACTCCCAAAGTTGAAATAAACCCCTCAATGCATTCTGATAAATGTTAGGTGTGTCCTCACGAGACCATCATAAGTGTACTGTAAGGTCTTATATAAAGTTACCTGTTCCATCATTCATAAAAATAAAACATTGATTTTACTGTGTAGAATAGAATGGAAGGGCATGCTTAAGATGTTTTAGTATGTTATAACGTAGATTTTCCATGTTATTACAGGAATATTACAACATGCAAACTCATTTTATAACAAGAATCTTTTTTTACACATTTAATGTTTTTCACGTTATAAAATCAAAGTTTTCTGATAACAAGAAGCTACTAATCTGTTTTTCTTTTTTGAAATTTCGAAAAAAGAGTTTATAAAAGAGAGAGTTATTATGGACCTGTTTTTAGTTTTAGTCCCTCCGGTCTACATTTCTGCATATGTACATTTTATATGGATGGTCTATGAGGAAAGCATTGTCGTTAGATATAAGGCAGTGTGCTGGCAGAGACAGGCTGTAAGACACCAGTAAGTAAGGCAGCGTGGCTTCCTCGAATCAGGCTGTTGGGAACAACACTGGGATCAAATCCAGGAATGTCAGAGCTCCACCTCGTGTGACTCATTGTTTCCTTGACAACCACGGAGGGGGGCGGGGAATTCAAGGCCCTCCAACGTCATTTACGGGAAGTGGTCATGACTCCCACTCTACCACCACCGCCACATAAAAATAGACTGGGGTAGTGACTGACGTGCACACATACACACACTTTTTTTCCCAGAGTTTTTTTTTCTTTCTTTTTTTTTAAACATTGCTGTCTTAGAGTTTGACTTAACTTATTCGTGGGTTAAAACTTGAAGCCCCCTGCAGGGGTGTCAGCTTGATTCTATTTATATACATTTGACGTCAGCGTGGCAAGAGACATCTTGTGATAAAGTCAGTTCTGGGAAGCTAAATCAGAGACATGAAGATGGTAAATGATAGTCTATGTTTCTTAACTCAAAAGAGCATCTTCCTCTATTTCCAAATCTTTGATAGTTTGGTTTGCTTTCTCTTTTCATTTTTTTGTAACCTGATTAGTTTGTATAAGAAGATAATAACTATATATGAATTGGTTAATATATGCGCAACCTCTTATCTTCTGTGGCAGCTGAGAATATGAGACTCCACTCACTCCAGAAATGAAACTTATCAGGGCTGAAAGCCTTTGTTTAGAAAAACAACAACATCGATATTTAGATTGCTCTCACACTGCTGAGTTCCTGTATCATCATGCAGTAGGTATAAAATGATGACAGCCATGCAGGAATTCAAGTGACTTGTTGACTTTGTACATTCAGATAAAAAAGGAAATTGTGGTCTTGGCGCATACGTGTGGAACAAAGAAATCACTTCTTTCTAAAGTCAGGACTTCTCTTTTTTTTTGATGTTGTAATGCGGTGCGATTCAAGTGTAATTCTTAGTTTCTGTTTGTGGTAAAAATAAATGCTTGTTAACTTGGTGGCATACTCTCTGTATTTCGTTGCTGAACTATTCCTCCCACAGATGTGCTTCTCCATTTTATCTGAAACTGAGATTAAAACGGTCTAGTTTACATATGCTGTATTCTTTATCTGCTTCCATGTTTTGTTTTCTTACAGCGGTGATAGCCACCACCACCCACACCACAGTGGTCACCAATGTCCCCCCGCAGTACCCCCAGCAGTACCCCCAGCAGCCGACTGCAGCGCCTGGACCCCCCCAGTCTTATCAGTGGGGCCAGTATCCAGCTTACCAGCCTGTGCCAGTGCAATCTCACCACGGACAGATGTCAGCAGGACCTCCACCAACATATCAGGAAGCCAGTGAGTGTGGATTTTAACACTAGCAATGTTGAAAATGACAGGCACAATAATTGTCTTTTGTCCTCTTTGAAAGTGGTCTTATTCAGTTCAAATAGGCAGAATATTGCACTGCCTGGCCAAAACAAAAGTCGCCACCAAAATAAAAAAAGGTCACACACACAAAGCTTTCTCCAGCACATCCCAAAGACTCTCAGTGGGGTTAAGGTCTAGACTGTGAAACTGTGAAAATGATGTCTCATGCTCCCTGAACCACTCTTTCACAATTTGAGCCCAATGAATCCTGCCATAGTCATCTTGGAATATGCCCGTGCCATCAGGGAAGAAAAAATTCTTAAATTCTTAACCTAATTTTAGTAGTTTCTACAATCTCCTTAGATGTTTTCTCTGCTTAATGCATGCAAATGAGTTGACCCTTCTTTCAACATGGTTGTTTAAGAAATGAGAAGCTACTCATTGCATCAGTTGGGGTTGAATAAGTTGTTTCCAGCTGAAAGATAATCGCCCATGCAGTAATTATCCAATAGAAGGGTCGTACCTATTTGCTTAGTTAAATCCAGGTTTTTTTTTTGGCCAGGCAGTGTATTTCGACCTGTAATATAATTTCCTCTTGGAAGGAAATTATACTGTCATGCATAAATGAGCAAGCAGGCAAAGTAAATATGAATCTGTTTTTACATGCAAATGCACAGGCCGAGCCTGTTTCCTGCTCTTAAAATGTTTCTCTCCCACACAGTGAGTGTGGACATTAACGCTACCAACATTTCAAAATGTGTCTCCATATGCATCATCAGTCATCACTTGATATGGGGTCTTGATACAAATTGTGGACCAAGCTGTAAAGTCTCTGTCACTCACGGAAAGCGCACGCGTAAAGTTTTTATTTATTAATTTGTCTCCCTCCCTCACGATAGTTATTTTTTAGAAACTCACACAAAGCTAATAACTGGAGGTAAAAGTAAATAAAAACGTCACAGATTATTGAGGAACTACGGTCACTCTTCATCTCACCACATGCTGATATATATTGTTTTTGTATTCAGTAGTTTAATTTGTTAATTCTTGTTTAGATTAATTTATTATTTATTTAGTTAACATCTACATGGACAGAATATATTAAAAAGTTCTCGCTACTAGTGAAAAGACACGGTGCTATTTACTTTTCAAACGATTATTCTAAATAGCAGTTGTGTGTTTTTTGTAAATGAATGGGGAAAACTCATGCAAAAGTCGGCTGAGTAGGTGGTCTGTCAATGTGTTAAGGAGGCACGGTGTGTTCACATTACTACAAGAATGTGGTCACAAGTGGTCCAGACCACCTCCAAGTGTGGTCTGAGTGGATGTATAATGTGTACTCGGTGCATCTTGGTTAACTTCACACTTGTACTTAAAGCTATCTATTTGTGGTCCAGTGAGTGAGGGCGTATGTTATTATCTGGTGGTGTTTCGATAATGTTACGAGATTTATTAATTTTTTACCAAGATTTTTGTATTGATGATGGGAGAGTCTGGCCACTGTGCATAGCCTTCTCCAGTACATCCCAAAGATTGTCACAATTTAAGCTGGTTGAATCCTGTCATTGTCATCTTGGAATATGCCCGTGCCATAAGGGAAGAAAAAAATCCATTGATGGAATAACCTGGTCATTCAGTATATTCAGGTAGTCAGCTGACCTCATTCTTTGGGCACATAATGTTGCTGAACCTAGACCTGACCAACTGCAGCAACCCCAGATCATAGCACTGCCCCCACAGGCTTAGGGTTAGGATTAGAGTTACAGTAGACACTAGGCATGACAGTGAAAGTAAGACCATTACCACACGTACAATGTGAAGGGATGGGTGCATCAGGGTAAGTAGAGAGTCAGATGAAGTGATGCACCCATCCCTTCACATTGTACGTGTGGTAATGCTCTTACTTTCACTGTCAAACATAGCCCTGAGTTCTACTGCTGTCTTTCTTCGATTTGATTTCACCAAACGTTTAAGTGATCGCCAATCACAATCAGTCAGGATTTTTTTCTGACCACATTTCTTCCTAGATGACAATGGTTCGCTACTATCCTTCCAGTTTTTAATAATGCATTGGACAGTTCTTAACCCAATTTTAGTAGTTTCTGCAATCTCCTTTCCTCTGCTTGATACATGCCAATGATTTGACCAGCCCACTGATGCTGTTAACTAACTAAATAATGAGTAAATCTAAACAATATTTAACAAATAAAATGATTCAATATGAATACTTGATTCCATCATTAAAAAAATGTAATGGATTTAAGTTGCCTAATCTTAAAGGGGTCCTAGAATCAAAACCACATTTACGTTGTTCCTGTTGAATTTAGGCTCCGAGTGGTGTCTAAGGACCACACCAAAAACTTCACCGCCTTCTCCAGCCTGCTTTCGTATGCAAATTCAAAACTAGAAACGGCCGTGTTGAAATGGGCAAATCTGAACGGAGCTCCGATATTACGTAATAGGCGCCCAGCCCTTTTGGATACACCCTCTCTCATTTGCATGTTCCAGCCCACTGTAAGGGCGGAGGCGTTAGCTAGCTAGTCCCAGCGACAGCTAACCGCAGTTTCTGACAAGAGGGATACGGTATGTCGGACTATGCGTGTAATGTTCCAGGATGTTTGGGGCAGGTCAAGACTCTACACAGACTTCCCCAAGAACTCAACTGTCAGCGGGAATGGTTGATGTTCATTTACAACCGCGTTCCACAGAGCTTCAACCCGAGGTTGGTAGTTTGTTCTGCCCACTTCACCCCGGAGTGTTTCTCCAACCTCGGACAGTATCAAGCCGGCTGTGTCGCCGGGATAGCTCAGTGGGTAGAGCTGGCGACCCATGTGCCGAGGATGAGTCCTTGTTGCAGCAGCCTAGGGTTCGAGTCCGACCTGTGGCTTTTTGCTGCGTGTTATCCCCTCTCTCTCTGCCCCCTTTCCTGTCTATCTTCAGCTATCTCTATAATAAAGGCAACAAAAAGCCCCCAAAAAATATATTTAAAAAAAAAAAAAAAAAAAAAAGTATCAAGCCGGCTTTGGCTCTAGCTTCAGCCCAGTGGATTAGGCCAATCAGCTTTCAGGATATGTGGGCCAATCAGCCTTTGGGTAAACTGGCCAATCAGCACGCAGCTCATTTCATTATTCATGAACTTGCTGAGTGGGCGGGAAAAACAAACTGTTTCATTGCAGGGCTTATTTATGACCTTGTATTAGGCTCTCTAGCAGTGCTCCTGGGGCGTTTTCAGCCCCACAAATTTACATATGCCATTATTTAGGCTCAAAGATCAATTCCTAATGGTCAAAAAATGTGTTCTAGGACCCCTTTAAGTCTTTACCTTTGTATTACTGAAGATTTTCTGGCACTGCTTCAAACAGCATAGCATATGCGAGAGACTTCAGAGCTTGTTTAAAAATGTGCATCATTTCCCCAAGTCATGACACACACACGTCACACACAGTTGGGTTGCATGTGTAAAATAGTAAAGGAACCATTTGTTCGTATTACAGAACTGCAGTTGTGGTTTATGTTGAAACATTTGCAGCCCTTTTCAACCTCATTCCATGTGTCTGTCCGTTTCTAGTTGGCCCTGGCTACTCTCCCCACCCGATGCCTTACAGCCAGGCCGCGTTCAGCCCCGGCCAGCCAGCGTACCCTCTGCAGCCCCCTGCCCTCCAGCCACAGCCCAACGCTCCACTCGCAAACAGAGACTTCATGAGCCAGCCTGCATACAACCCAGAATATGTTCATCCATGACCGGATAGTGGACCAACCTGTGCCAACCTGCTCCAGGACTGGAAATCTGTACTTTGAACAAGACACATCTTGATTCATGTGGTTTGGTGGTTAAATATGGGAATGTTATGACAGTGATCGTGTATCTGTTCTATTGAACAGTCGTCAAGTGAAAATGTTGACACTTTTGGGCTCGTATTGCATGGACTTTAAATATCCATATGTGTCTTGATATTGTTGCAGTCTTGGTGGCTTCATTTTGGTCATTTCGGAAGATTAATCATCACACCGCTGAGTCTGATTTCATAGATTAAGTGCTTTGTTACTTTTCAGCCTCGTGCCTGAATACCTGCCTTTTCTGTCCACCAGTCAAGACTACCTGACCTCTTAAGACACCTTCAGTGAGTGCAGTGAGACTCCGAGTGCAGAAATAGTTCATTGTTCGTGGCCATCATCAGATTATCGCAGACCAAATTGAACCCTATTTTGTTTCTCCCAAGTACTCATACTCTTTTTCTCTGTTGCTGCAAAAGCCGTGTGTCCCTCACTGGAGGGTTTTACGCTGGAAAGGCTTCATCTGCTTGTAAGTCGAGTACTGACGTTCAGATGGTCACAAGGTCTTCTTTTAACCCTCTAATGTGTCCGTTCAGAAAAGTAAGCTTCGCAGCCACGGAAGGGTTACTTCACACTTTTTGTTTGTGTGTGTTTATGTACATGAGAGACATTTCTTCTTTATTGCTCGGGTTGTTTTCATTTGCTCATCTTCCATGCGTGCCTGAGCTGAAGTGCAACAGTTAGCCTCAGATTAATTAACCAAAGGAGATTCTTTTCCAGCAACCGAACATTCACAGCCGATTCCGCAAAAAAAAAAAAAAAACGGGAAACATAAAAAAAAAAGCAAGAAACAGTTGTGCCTTCTCAGCCACATTCATTTTTAATCTGTTTACTCACAAGTGTTTAGTGTCACTTTTACTGTCATCGTGAAGGCTACCACCTTTTTTTACAACACAAACTGCATGTTGTGCTTTTTACCTTCAGTGTTGTGTCATTTGTCGTGTTTCTTTCTGTGAAAAGACAGCCATCAGTTCTGTTTTCTGGTGACTGAAATTACTTGAAAAACAGATGTACAAAAGTGGCCTTTTACTCGTGACCAAGTTGAATGGTGAGATACAGTCACAACTCATGTGATAAACCAGGCATTGATCTTTTGAGCCACCATGTTGGACATTGTTTGCTTTTCTTTGTTTAGGTTTTGGTTGTTGTGACAGTGGAACATAGTAGCAGATATATTTCACTGAGTCGGACACATCTATGCTGGGACTTGTTTTACAATCTGAGATTTGAGATGTCACATTATGTTTGTAACAGTTTCTTACTTCTACTGACTGACCTAACTTTATTTGTGGTAAAAGTAAGATACTTTGTTGTAGACTTGCCTTTATAGTCGTGTTCTGCATGTGAATTCAGTCCTTTGGCCGGTCTTGACTCTTGTGTGGACAATTTTTTTTTACATATATATATATATATATATATTCTTCAGGAAAAAAAAAAAACATACAGCCATTTATTCTTGTTCTGTTGCTCAACCATTTTGTAAAAAACAAAACAACAAAAACACCACTTATTTTTGCAGAGTTTAATAAAACATATATTTTCTGTTTCTCCCAATTATTGGTTACTGGATTTTCAGCAATGGAGGGGATGGTGTATTTCTTTTAAGGGTATACGTGACAGCTCGGAGGCATAATAGGGGACGGAAACAAAAGAGCACTGTGAGCAAAGGAACATGTTAAAAAAACAAACAAGTTCGTCAAGTGAGTGAATACAATTGTTCTTAAAACAATATCACAAATGTACTTCTCTTTTCTTTGCAACATTAAATGGAAACGCAATATGGTAACACATCATTCATTAATTCATCTTTTGTAATTGCTTGTCCCCTGGAGGGTCGCGGGGGGCTGGAGCCTATCCCAGCTGTCTTTGGGCAGGAGGCAGGGTACATTCTGAACAGGTCGCCAGTCCATCGCAGGGCTAACACAGGCAACCATTTACACTCAGTAAAAAGAAAATGAACTATGCTGCATTGTAGTCTGGTGCCAGTTATGGCCAGACTGAGTACTGAGTTGGTAGATTTCTATTTAATTAATGATAATGAAATAATGAAAGCAGAAGGAGAACGGCATGACACATTTTAAATCTGAAGCAAGCTGGGATTGTTGCTTCATAGGTCTGCACGTCAACTGTATGAACATCGTGTGTTACGGTATATGAAGTAAAAATGCATTTTGTCATGAAGCTTAGGCAAACGTTCAGTAAGGAATATATGTCTCCTCACGACCAATGAATGTGGGTTATCGCTCTATTTCCTTTTCTCTTCCATTTTCCCAAGCTGTCACAATCGGCCCGTCCTCAGCTGTCACTGCTTTCATCCGATGGACTTTCGGATTCATCTCTGAAACGTCGTCGCTCTTCGGAATCTGACCACCCAAGCTATTGCTTTGAATGTGGAAGAATTAAGGTGCTTTAGTGCCCTCACTGTAAAAGTACTGTTACAAGGTAAAAGATTAAGTAAAAGTGCAATTCAATTATTGTGTAATATTACTGAAATATTACTCATGCATTTAGGTTGCACTTTACTGTTTTAGTTTTTCGCTGGGGGCAAGCGCATCATATGTTTTCTATGTCAGATCTGTTTGAATTTGAGAATGAAGAATGGAAACAACAAGGTAATGTAATCTAAAGTTATTCTCAAGTGCGTGTCCTTAGTTACTTTCCGCTAGTTCCATATAGGCTCGATTCACAAGTTAAATCACTGCCATTGTGAAAATATTCCAGCACACATGTTTATAATGTTTTGTGCTTGATAACTACATTAACATGTGTTTCTTGCCTTATTAAATAAAGTAAAAGTAAATGCAGGCCTTCGAGGTATTGGCAGTATTTAGAGTTAATCTGCAAACTTTTTTATGTATTTTCCAGTGGCAAGGCCTTCACATGAAGAAAGGAATGCTGTTGGGTTACTTGTTACAGGGTGGGACACACACACACGGGTTGAGACAGTTGTCTCGCTGTATAGCCTGAATCATTTCCTCATTTCTCTACATCAGAGCAGCTATGGTTTCAACCGTTTTATCATGTCTTGTGTGTGTTTCGTGCGTGGTCGTGATCCCGGCTGCCTTTGGTGAGTTTTTATTTTGTTATTCCTTCAGACAGCTTTAGGATCCCTAAAGTTAAAAGTTATATTTGGCACTTAATTGTTTTCCTTAATTGCATTCATTAGGTGAGAAGATTAATAACCCTCTCATGTGTTTATGCTAAGCTAAATATGACGCTACAGCTGACAGCTGGTTAACTTAGCTTAGCATAAGGAGTGTAAATCAGTAGGGACAGGTTTACCATTAGACTTCACCAAACAGCACATGTGAAGTCCATAAATTATCAAGCTGAGTTTTATTCCAATTGAATTTTGATAGCTTTAGGATCCCTAGGTCTTCTTGAGACACAAGCCAAGAGAAACAAAGCGAAACCGAAACCATCCGGACAAGTCAGAGCAGTTAATAATCAGCAGACACGCAGAACAGTGAATTAAATTATATCACTGTCATGTTATGGTGTATATGGCGTATGGTCCTATCTATGTGTCTCATCAGTTAATGGCTACTCTACTGCTTTAATCACTCGCCCTCAACACTTTTCACAATGACCCTGTGTTTTATGTCTTGCAGCTGAAGACTGCAGCAGTTACTATGATTCATATGGTAACTTCCATGATAGTCAGTCATGTGGAGACTTCTGTTGTGGAAGCTGCAACCTAAAATACTGCTGCTTCTACAGAAGTTACCGCCTCACCGAAGCAGATCAGAAAAAATGTCCTAAAAGGTCCTTGTGCCCCAGATCTACACCTGTGTTTGTCTGTTCGTGATAAAGAGATTTTAAAAATATATGTCTGTCACTGCATATAAAACATAAAGAAGAGGTGTAATTGTTTCAATCATTTAATCTGTTTTTTCTTTTTTACAGGCCTACCTATGGAAACAACAATTACAAGCCTAACTATGGAAACAACTATTCCAGCACGGCTATGATTGCGGGAATTGTCACAGGGACCATTATTCCCATCATTATGTGTGTGGGGCTCATCATCTGCTGCGTGGCCCCTTGCTGCTTGTGCTACAAGAAATGCCGAAATGGACCCAACCGAGGGCACAGAAGTAGGACATGATTTCTGCCACGGTGTAGTTTGTGGTGACAGCTACACTCTAAAATCCTGTAATGTACTGTATGTGAATGTCAGTGATTACAGTTAAAAGAAATATTTGGCACCTAAGTGTGTTCCTTAATTGCTTTCATTAGATGAGAAGATTGATAGCACTCGCATGTGTTTATGCTAAGCTAAATATGATGCTACAGCCGGTAGCTGGCTAACTTAGCTTAGCATAAGGACGGTAAATCAGTACGAACAGGTTGCCAGGATTTGTTTACCATAAGACTTCACCAAACAGCACATGTGAAGTCCACAGTGAGTTTTATTTCAATTGAATCTTGGGCTTTACAATCACAAATCACTGTTTAACAAGTGTGTTGTCCAGCACACAACTGTTTGTCATTGTGTGCTTTCAAGCTAAACTAAATTTCTGACTTCCTACAGATGTGGTAGCCACCACCACAGTAGTCCACTCACCCCAGCAGCCTTTTTCACCACCCGGATATCAGCAGTTCCACCCAGGATATCAGTCAGTGCCAGTATATGCAGGCTCAGTCATGCCCACAGCACCACCACCCTCATACCTCGAATCTAGTAAGTTCTTCCATTGCATTTTAAAACTGAAAGACTAGACAGTGACTGATAAAGTTGGCAGGCTTGGCTGAAGTCATCCAGGTGCCTGGGGCAGTCCAAACAGGATTCAGCCAATCAGTAATGTATTGTGATTCATGCTGTGTATTTGAAAGGGGTACCATGAAATTGAAATCAACACAGTGCTCTTTCTTTGTGTGCAATGAGAGTGAAAAAGATTCTGGGTTGTCCTTATTTTTTTAACATTGCATTTCCTGTAGAAACAGTTCAGTCTGTTCTGATTGGTCAGCTCTGATGGCCTGAGCAGGCTCATTCATTGGATGCAAAGTTAGTACACGCCCCCTGGTGCACAATGAGTAATCTATTATTATTTTTTTTTTTTATCTCATTGTTGGACGAGATGCATAGTTGACATGCAAGACTTAAGTATGTTATAAAAGCATCAAATTTGACTTCAGGGGGATTTTAAGGCCTTAGACATTACTGTCTAAAATCAGCTGATTCCTCGTGTAAAAGGGCCTTTCATTTGTTCTCTGTGTTATGTGACTTACAGTTTTACTGCTTGGATCCACATGGAAATCAATCCTCCGTACAAAATACGGAGACTCTGATGTTGGAGAATATCAAATTCTTTGAATTTCTGTGCGACTGAAATGTCAGCTACAATGTGATTCCTGAGAAATGAGGTTGAAACAAACCAGAATGGAAAAGAAAAAATGAATGACGAGCAGCCATTTTCTCTTTACAAATTTAAAATCATCAATGAGCCACATTTTCACACTGCAGATTTAGTTGACACCCTTACATATCTGCTGAGACACAGATAGGATAGGATAGTCTTTGCACTGGATTTGTTCACCTCTTTTGATACCTCTTGTACAGGCATAGACTTTTAAAACATCAATAAATCATTTAAAAAGCAGAACTCAAAATCAAACAAAATATTTGTTCTTTGTCTTTTCAGTCGGGCCAGGTCACCCTCCAGCTGCGTTTGATCAATGGCAGCCGATGTACCCTCTCCAACCTCCCAGCCAGCATTATGCACCGCCACCGCATTCTGATGAATTAGCATCGCCACCATACAACCCTTCATATATACCAAACCCCTAAACTGGATCGCTGCTTACTAGGCCACACTGCAACTTGACTCACATTCTTATGTGACTGTGAAATGTGTGGATTAATGTACATTGTGTTGATGCACTGGGAACCTTGGGGAATCTGCTGCTTCTTGTGGGTAAATGACCATAAAAGAATGGGACGAATAAAGGTTTTTCTTATCTTATTTGAGCCAGAAAAACCAAAACAACATGCACACTTCTTTATACAAATCAAATCAAGCTGAATACTTGCATGGACAGGATGGTGATTATTAAGACGTTTTATTATTAAGTTTTATTATCAATTTCCGATTCATCAATAAATATTGAACAGATAATGAATAGTGTGATCTTCTTTCTGCAAGCTCCTCACTGAAACTGTAATTAAACGCATGCGCTGTTTCACAATGCATTTAAAACAATGATGCCAAAATACTAAAAATGTGTATTCTTTTTATTTTTGTATTTATTTTTTTTTTTACCACTGTTGTGTTTTTTGTACTGTTGTTTTGATTATAAAATACAAAAACCTCTACTAATGAGTGATTCAGGTGTTTTTCTCTGTAATAGCTCAACCTGCCAACAGAGGTTGCCTCTGTCCTACTTTTATTTTGAAAAAAAAAAAAAGGAAAAAAAAGTGAATCAGGGGCCCACAGCAGTGTTGTTTTCGTCAACGATGACGATGACGTAATTATTTCGTTGACGCCCCTTTTTTCATGACGATAACGAAACTGACGAGCTAAACATGGCTCTTTAATGACTAAAACATGACTAGACGTGTGTAAGCTGTCGTTGACGAGACGAGACTGGACGAAAATGTTAGTGGGTGGTCTGTCAGACGTTCAAAATGCATGACATTTCTGCCTACTGTCTGTCAAAAGCTAAAAAGTATCAGCAATGGTGCTGCATCCTATCCTTGTTTGGTCACGCCCACCACATGGCATCACGCCAGCATCTGTGCACATTCTGCACCTGCACAACACGCCTGCCGTCACAGTCACACTAAATGATGGACCTTAGTGGCAGCGGCAAGGGCCTTGGTGGTCAGAAACGACGAGAAGGTCTATGGCAGGGGTGCTCATTACGTCGATCACGATCGACCGGTAGATCGCGAAGGTAGTACGGGTAGATCGCGTGCCACTGAAATAAATTTTTCTTAGATGTTAGTCTAAAACATTTATCTGTTGCAACTCCAAAACAAACAGCAAGACAAACGTTCATCTTTATTTATTTTTACTCATGGGCGTCACACCCGTGGAGGATGGGGGTGTTGCAACACCCCCACTTTTTCAACAAGCTGATTTCATCCCCCCCACTTTTTCCTAAGGTATTAAACCGTTTGCCCGCCCTGGCAGTGTACCAGCGTACTGAAATGGAGCGCACCTCAGTCCCCCCGACAGTTAGATTGATTGACAGCCATCCAGCCAATCACAGTCATTTGACCAAACCCACTAGTCCCGGCCGCCCGGCAAAGTAAACGCTAACACGGAGCTGCCGAGCCCGACCCGTCACTCGCTGCATTAATGTCATATAGGTGTTCATTTACGTAACTTAAAGCTATTTGTTGGAGCTTAAGACTTTCTTTTCAATGAAGAAAATCCCCTACATCAACTCATCCCTGTTATTGCTCTCAGAAACTAGAAAAGAATAGAAATGAAGACAATGAAATGCAATAAAACTATTAAAATCTTAAATAATAAGAGGAATAAAATAATAATATAGAGTACGATAAAGGCTAGGATGAAAGAATAGTTAAAACAGATTAGAACAAGAAAATATATGTGAAATAATAAAAAGCAGATAAAAGAACGACAAAAGAAATGAATGTTTCTTCATCAAAATCAAGTTTACATAAAATATTTCAACACTTCCATGTTCAGGAATATTAACATTGAGTTCTTTATGTAGGATGAGGAAGGGAAGTCCAGGAAATGCAATATTATTTGCATTCTGATGAAGAAAATCTAGAAAGAGACTGAAACAGGTGCCAAAGGCGGTTGCGGTGCTCATGTGCTACTACCCCTTGAACCCCCCCACTTTTAAATTTGCTGCTCCACCCCTGTTTTTACTTTATATTTGCAACATGCCCTCAGTTCAGCGGCACACATCCACAGCCACGAACAACTTCAACAACTCAAGACTACCGTCTTTCTTAAAGAGACAGCGCTATTTTTGTAAAGGTGCAGTGCACCAGTTTTTCTTGATAAAAATAAAAACAAAGATGGATAGAGCTTTTAACACTGTAGCACCAATTAATATGACAATTAATATCCATCCATCAATATGATATTGGTGAAAATACTTTCTTTTTTTTCTTTTAACTAAAATTGACTAAAACTAGACTAAAACCTTTTTGAGTTTTCGTCGACTAAAACTAGACTAAAACCATCACGTATAGAAATGACAAAAATGTGACTAAAACTAATAAGCATTTTCGTCCAAAAGACTAAGACTCAAACTAAATCTAAAATGGCTGCCAAAAACAACACTGGAATGCAATATGGTAACACGTCATTCATTCTTTCATTTTTTGTAATTGCTTGTCCCCTGGAGGGTCGCGGGGGGCTGGAGCCTCTCCCAGCTGTCTTTGGGCAGGAGGCAGGGTACATTCTGAACAGGTCGCCAGTCCATCGCAGGGCTAACACAGATTAGATTAGATTAGATTAGATTCAACTTTATTGTCATTACACATGTACATGTACAGAGCAACGAAATGCAGTTTAGCATCTAACCAGAAGTGCAATAGGCAGTAAGTGCACGTGGCATAAATATTATGGTAAATAAGCATGGTACAGGTTGTTTTTACAGCATATGGACAATATTTACAGATCAGAACCTATGTACAGGTGAGGCCATATATACAGGTTAATGAGCAAGATATACATAACGATTGAGTGAGGTACTATGAACATATTATACAGATGGATTTGTTCGTTAAATGCGACTAGACTATAAACAGGAACTAGCATAACATAATTTACAATAGAGGAGATGGCAGATGATAAATTAGGCGATGCAAAGACAGATGACGTGAGCAACTTACAGTGCAAAAATAAATAATAAGCAGTGGCTATCTAAGTTACTAGACGAGTGCAATATTCGGTACATAGTACTGTGCAAACAGATTGTATAAAGTGAGCATGTGCAGAGTAGTCCAATAGTGCAGTGGTGATGGTGTAAAAGTCTTTGGTCAGTGAGGGAAACACAGAGAGACAGGCAACCATTTACACTCAATAAAAGGAAAATAAACCATGCTGCATTGTAGTCTGGTGCCAGTTATGGCCAGACTGAGTACTGAGTTGGTAGATTTCTATTTAATTAATGATAATGAAATAATGAAAGCAGAAGGAGAACGGCATGACACATTTTAAATCTGAAGCAAGCTGGGATTGTTGCTTCATAGGTCTGCACGTCAACTGTATGAACATCGTATATTACGGTATATGAAGTAAAAATGCATTTTGTCATGAAGCTTAGGCAAATGTTCAGTAAGGAAGATTTGTCCCCTCATGACCAATGAATGTGGGTTATCACTCTTTTCTCTTCCATTTTCCCAAGCTGTCAAAATCGGGACAAAAATCGGGACAAAAATCGGACATCAAAAACAATGAACTTTGGGATTCATCTCTGTGACGTTGTCGCACTTTGGAATCTGACCACCCAAGCTATCGCTTTGAATGTTAATATTTCCTCAATACATGTTCATTCTGTACCAACTCTTCTTAGTGAAAGACCTTAAATGAGGGTGTGGAGGGGGTATTAATGCATGAAGACTGGTGTTTAATGCTCAAATGTGACAGGACGGCTCAAAGGAGACTGGGAGGAGGCCAGTAACTGAGCAAGCGTGGGTGCACAAGAAAAATAAACAACAAAATTTATGGCTGCGACATGAGAACTTCCCATTTCTGAACTGAACTGGTTTCATTTTCAAATGTGTCCTTAATGGTGTATGAAGAATTAAGGTGCTTTAGTGCCCTCACTGTAAAAGTACTGTTACAAGGTAAAAGATTAAGTAAAAGTGCAATTCAATTATTGTGTAATGTTACTGAAATATTACTCATGCATTTATAGGAAAGGTTGCACTTTACTGTTTTAATTTTTTTGCTGGGGGCAAGCGCATCATATGTTTTATATGTCAAATCTGTTTGAATTTGAGAATGAAGAATGGAAACAACAAGGTAATGTAATCTAAAATTATTCTCAAGTGCGTGTCCTTAGTTACTTTCCGCTAGTTCCATATAGGCTCGATTCACAAGTTAAATCACTGCTATTGTGAAAATATTCCAGCACACATTTTTATAATGTTTTGTGCTTGATAACTACATTAACATGTGTTTCTTGCCTTATTAAATAAAGTAAAAGTAAATGCAGGCCTTCAAGGTATTGGAAGTATTTAGAGTTAATCTGCAAACTTTTTTATGTATTTTCCAGTGGCAAGGCATTCACATGAAGAAAGGAATACTGTTGGGTTATTTATTACAGGGTGAGACACACACCCACATGTTGAGACAGTTGTCTTGCTGTATAGCCCGACTCATTTCCTCATTACACTAAATCAGAGCAGCTATGGTTTCAAAGGTTTTATCATGTCTTGTGTGTGTTTCGTGCGTGGTCGTGATCCCGGCTGCCTTTGGTGAGTTTTTATTTTGGTATTCCTTCAGACAGCTTTAGGATCCCTAAAGTTAAAAGTTATATTTGGCACTTAATTGCTTTCCTTAATTCCTTTCATTAGGTGAGAAGATTAATAACCCTCTTGTGTTTATACTAAGCTAAATATGACGCTACAGCTGACAGCTGGTTTACTTAGCATAAGGACTGTAAATCAGTAGGGACAGGTTTACCATTAGACTTCACCAAACAGCGCATGTGAAATTCACAAATTATCAAGCTGAGTTTTATTCCAATTGAATTTCGATAGCTTTAGGATCCCTAGGTCTTCTTGAGACACAAGCCGAGAGAAACAAAGCAAAACCGAAACCATCCGGTCAAGTCAGAGGAGTTAATAATCAGCAGACACGCAGAACAGTGAATTAAATTATATCACTGTCATGTTATGGTGTATATGGTGTATGGTCCTCAGTGTTGGGCAAGTTACTTCAAAAACGTAATACATTATGTATTACTTGTTACTGTCATTTCAAAGTAATTTGTTACATTATAATATTACTGTCTCTGAATTGTAAGGCATTACACTACTACTGCATTACTTTTAAGTTACTTTCACCAAAATAAGTGGAAATATATATACACTTATTCTAAATGTATCTTATTATGCTCCTAGGCTTAAGGCTAACAACAGAAGAATGTAATAGGCGCAGTTTAAAAAAATAAAGAAAAGAAATTGCATTTAAATGAGAAGATGAGGTAGGAACAATAAGTGCAAAAAAAACTTAAGGTCAATAAACGTCAAAAAAGCAACCCCTAGCAAGCTAACCTCCTGACCACCAGGAAAAAAAATATTATCCAATCACTTTTTTTTTTTTAAATTCCCCAATCTTTGTAAGGTAATTAGAATGCTGAAAAGAAAAAAATAAATAAATAAGTTTTTATTTTTAAGATTTCATATATGGACGACATTTTCCTTAACGAGAAAGAGAAAGGTACCAAAGCCCCACCCATCATTGCAAAAGCTGTAAATATCCTCTGTAGATAGGCAGTATTAGTCTTAAACCTTGGCTTTAACATCAGCACATATGCACAAACCAAAAGCTTAATATAAACTGTGGACAGTGGTTGATTGACAACCTGCACCATTAGCTTACCAGAGAGAGTCAGCGAGTAAATTCCTACTGAACAATAACAACAACAGTAAAAGTTAGGGCTGTTGCTAATGACTGTAATGTGTTGGTGCTTAGTGATAAAGTAAATAGATCGTTTGGTAACTTATAGGAGCCACACGCCTCAGGTGGTCAGCCAAACCTAAGGTGTGTGCGCGCTGCGTGCGTGGGGGAGGGAGGGGTAAACGAGAGAGGTGGATCATACCACTGAGGGGGGGTTAAAACATTTTGTCATCTTATCACAGACAAACCCTTTTAAAATAAAACAAGAGTTTTTTCAACTCATATTTGGGGTGCTGGGTGCTTGAGCACCCCTAAAACGGGCTAGACACGCCTATGGGCGCAGTGATGGCTCGTAAAGCAATACAAGGAACAATCATAGCCAGGATTTAGTTAAAAACAGACCTGCTTTGTCTCCGCGTTCGTCCTCAGTTTGCCTTCTTTTCACTAACTTAATGTTAGCATGGCACTGCTCTAAATGTTTCGTTGGATTACTTGTGCTATTTCGCAACGTAGATAGATGGTTTCGCACATAAAGTTCACTTAACTACTATGCTCCTTATATCTTTGTCTCTAACAAACTGAAAATAATGAGAGTATATCCATCTCGAAAATGTACTGTCCGACGTCGAGCCTGCTTCAGCCCTACAGGCCCTACGTTTTACAATTTGTGCCGAATTTTTCTCCTCTGCTGATCTCGCGGCGTTATTGGCGATAGTATAAAAACAAAACACTTAATTTCTTGTTAAAATGCATTGTAACGTGCGTTACTGACCTTTGTACCGAGTAAAATATTACCCAGTTGTTTTTTTTTTGGAATGCCTTACATTACCGCGTTACAGCAAAAAGCAATACATTACAGTAACTACATTACTTTTGTAACGCGTTACTCCCAACACTGATGGTCCTATCTATGTGTCTCATCAGTTAATGGCTATATTGCTTTAATCACTCGCCCTCACCACTTTTCACAATGACTCTGTGTTTTATGTCTTGCAGCTGAAGACTGTAGCAGTTACTATGATTCATATGGTGACTTCCATGGTACTCAGTTATGTGGAGACTTCTGTTGTGGAAGCTGCAACCTAAAATACTGCTGCTCCTACAGAAGTTACCGCCTCACCGAAGCAGATCAGAAAAAATGTCCTAAAAGGTCCTTGTGCCCCAGATCTACACCTGTGTTTGTCTGTTCGTGATGAAGAGATTTTAAAAATATATGTTTGTCACTGTATATAAAACATAAAGAAGAGATGTAATTGTTTCAATCATTTAATCTGTTTTTCTTTTTTACAGGTCTACCTATGGAAACAACGATTACAAGCCTGACCATGGAAACGACCCGCAATCCAGCACGGCTGTGATTGCGGGAAGTGTCATAGGGACCATTATTCAAATCAGCATTTGTGTGGGGCTCATCATCTGCTGCGTGGCCCCTTGCTGCTTGTGCTGCAAAAGATGCCGAAATAGACACAACAGAGGGCACAGAAGTAGGACATGATTTCTGCCACGGTGTAGTTTGCTACACTCTAAAATCCTGGAATGTACTGTATGTGAATGTCAGTTATTACAGTTAAAAGAAATATTTGGCACCTAAGTGTGTTCCTTAATTGCTTTCATTAGATGAGAAGATTGATAGCGCTCGCATGTGTTTATGCTAAGCTAAATATGACGCTACAGCTGGTAGCTGGCTAACTTAGCTTAGCATAAGGACGGTAAATCAGTAGGAACAGGTTGCCAGGATTTGTTTACCATAAGACTTCACCAAACAGCACATGTGAAGTCCACAGTGAGTTTTATTTCAATTGAATCTTGGGCTTTACAACCACAAATCACTGTTTAACAAGTGTGTTGTCCAGCACACAACTGTTTGTCATTGTGTGCTTTCAAGCTAAACTAAATTTCTGACTTCCTATAGATGTGGAAGGCGCCATCACAGTAGTCTATTCACCCCAGCAGCCACCACCCGAATATCAACAGTCCCACCCAGGATATCAGTCAGTACCAGTATATGAATCCATGCCCAGAGCACCACCACCCTCATACCTCGAATCTAGTAAGTTCTTCCATTACATTTTAAGACTGAAAGACTAGAGAGTGACTGATAAATTTGGCAGTCTTGGCTGAAGTCATCCAGGTGTCTGGGGCAGTCTTTCTTTGTGTGCAACGAGAGTGAAAAAGATTCTGAGTAGTCCTTTTTTTTTTTTTTAACATTGCATTTCCTGTAAAAACAGTTCAGTCTGTTCTGATTGGTCAGCTCTGCTGGCCTGAGCAGGCTCATTCATTAGATGCAAAGTTTGTACACGCCCCCTGGTGCACAATGAGTAATCTATCTCATCGTTGGGCGAGATACTTGTGTGCATAGTTGATATGCAAGACTTAAGTATGTTATAAAAGCATCAAATTTGACTTCAGGGGGATTTTAAGGCCTAACACATTACTGTCTAAAATCAGCTGACTCCACGTGTAAAAGGGTCTTTCATTTGTTCTCTGTGTTATGTGATTTACAGTTTTACTGCTTGGATCCACATGGAAATCAATCCTCCGTACAAAATACGGAGACTCTGATGTTGGAGAATATCAAATTCTTTGAATTTCTGTGCGACTGAAATGTCAGCTACAATGTGATTCCTGACAAATGAGGTTGAAACAAACCAGAATGGAAAAGAAAAAAATGAATGACGAGCAGCAATTTTCTCTTTACAAATTTAAAATCATCAATGAGCCACATTTTCACACTGCGGATTTAGTTGACACACCCTTACATATCTGCTGAGACACAGATAGGATAGAACAGTCTTTGCACTGGATTTGTTCACCTCTTTTGATACCTCTTGTACAGGCATAGACTTTTAAAATATCAATAAACCATTTAAAAAGCAGAACTCAAAATCAAACAAAATATTTGTTCTTTGTCTTTTCAGTTGGGCCAGGTCACCCTCCAGCTGCGTTCGATCAAGGGCAGCCGATGTACCCTCTCCAACCTCCCAGCCAGCATTATGCACTGCCACCGCATTCTGGTGAATTAGTATCGCCACCATACAACACTTCATATATACCAAACCCCTAAACTGGATCGCTGCTTACTAGGCCACACTACAGGTTGACTCACATTCTTATGTGACAGTGAAATGTGTGGATTAATAAACATTGTGTTGATTCACTGGGAGCCATGGGCAATCTGCTGCTTCTTGAGGGTAAATGACCATGAAAGAATGACCATTTGAGCCAGAATAACCAAAACAACATGCGCACTTCTTTATACAAACCAAATCAAGATGAATACTTGCAGGACGGTGATTATTAAGACGTTTTATTATTAAGTTTTATTATCAATTTCCGATTCATGAATAAATATTGAACAAATAATGAATAGTGTGATCTTCTTTCTGCGAGCTCCTCAGACTATACCACTGAAACTGTAATTAAACGCATGCGTTGTTTCACACTGCATTTAAAACAATGATGCCAAAATAATAAAAATGTGTATTTTTTTTTTTTTTTTTTTACCACTATTGTTTTTTGTACTGTTGTTTTGATTATAAAATACAAAAACCTCTACTAATGAGTGATTCAGGTGTTTTTCTCTGTAATAGCTCAACCTGCCAACAGAGGTCGCCTCTGTCTTACTTTTATTTGGAAAAAAAAAAAAAAAGAAAAAAAATGACTCAGGGGACCACAGTTGCTGCATGTTAGTGCCACACAGTAATGTACTGCATGAGCACTGCTTACAAATATGGCTAAGTGTGAGCAGCAAAAATGCGAGTAATGTGTAACCATGTCTTTTGTAGGGTTCGATAAACTCTCAGGCGACTTTATTTTAATCACTTGATAAACAGGAGACATTGTCCGGTTTCGTTTTGTATTTTTTTGTAACGATTGACGTCTGGAAAAAAAAACAGGACCTGCTCTTTTTATTTACTTTAATATAACTTTAATCTTTCTAAAACTACACAATAGTCGCACTGAGTAAATCTACCAGAACACTAAGGTGGGCCACACAGGTCTCCTAAATATCATAGCTAGTACAACCAGCCTCAATATTGTTGGAATATTAAACATCCCTTTTAACCTGTCAGCTGAAACCCATTTTGGTTTTGTGGCCGTACTTTAATAAACTGGTGCAATGAGAATAATATAATAATGCTTATTGGTGTTTTTATTGTTTTAATTAATCTGCTTAATTAGAGTCCCTCTCAGAACTGTGTGGATGTGTGCAAAGTGAACTTGACTTTCCCGCTGCCTTTGTTGACTTCATGTTCATGTGTTAGAGTAGGACAGAAAACACTTCAGTTATTCAATTTGATACCAGTCTCTAGAAGTAAACTTTTTGTTGTATTTTGTTTTACTATTCATACTGTCCACTTTACATATGTAGATATTGGCCACTTCTCCTCTCAGTTGCTAACCCTAACCCTAAAATTGTTGTATTTTGTGCATATTAATGTTGAAGCTTTTCCTAAATACCTACCTGCTGACATTAACGGTCTTAATGTGGAACATAATATGAGCTGTCTGCAGCTACAAGAGAAAGCCTCACAAGAAATGAATGACTGCAAGCAAAACATCTGTCCTCACAACGGTTCATGGACGCTTTGTACTAACTTTGTAACACGGTCTATTGTATTATACTGTGCATCGCCAAAACATGCCATAAAACCTTTCAGAGTTAGACCTGCAATTTATTTATTTATTTATTTTGATGTGTACATGTCCACCAGATGAATGTTATTCGAGTATTCACTCTCCTTTTTAACTCCTGAGGAAGATATCTGCTGGCCCAAATGCTCCACTGTGTCCACTGGCTAGCTGCAAACTCTATACACTGAAAATAGCTTTCCACTGTGGCAGGCAATTACACCACAAGAGTAATGAGAGCTACCCTCGTGGGCCAGGCAGCTAAATGATGACCTATGGCACTTGCTCTGAAGTTCTGTAAAAGCTTAGGGATGCTCCAGATGACAATTCTCTAAAAGGGATGCTTTAACTATGATTTTTTTCACGTCTGTGTTTTATAGGACTGCAGACTATATGTTGATCACTGTTGCTATCACAGCAGGGCAGAGGTGTTTGCACTCATCAAAAGCAGTGGAGACAAAATAGTCTTGAAGTTTCTCAGTAATCCATCTTACTGTGAAATGTAATCAGCGTCAGTTATAAAATCCATAAAGATGTCTCTAAATGTTATCAGCGTAAAAACCCCTACACCCAATTTAGCTTTTTCCTTTGGGATCATGGTCAGATAGCCCTAGCGGGAGTGGCTGCATTTAATCCCATAATAACCAGCACCACTCCCTCTTGTAGCATCTTGCACTATCCATTAATCAATACAGTAATACTGCTGACTGTAGCTATTTCTGTCATCCAAGTGATCAGGGGGGCACAAAAGGAAAAATGACCCTGGCTCTACTTACTGCTGCTGCTGCCTGATGTCTAAAATAAGCTCTCTCCTTGAAGTGTGGCCCAGACTGCTAATGAGCACTTGTGTGAAGATGACAGTACGAGGTGTCAGATAATCTTTCTAGCTGGCTATCTTTACCATTTTCTTTCTCTTCATGCCTTTCTTGTCCTTTTCACTTTCCTCTATCTCGCCATCTGACTGTGCATTGTTCTATCTGAAGCCATTCTTGTCTGGCCTCCTGCCCGAGCTGCCATTAAGACGTTTCTAGCATTTTCTCGACAGCCCACATCATTCTTTTCTTTTCTCCCTTCCCAATACTTCTATTCTGTGGAGTCCTTCTGGTATTTATATCTTAAATGACAGATAAAAATCCCACTGGGCAGGGGACACGCTGTGTTACTGGATATTGAGAGGAAACCAACCTTGGGATCCCATTTTAGATAATAGTATCTGGGACTGTGCAGTGAACCAGTGACTTGTGTGTGGGAGAAATTGTTGACAAAAAGCTCAAAACTCCCCAGTGCGTGCTTTCACCCTGGCCAAGATGCACCAGAGAGATACAAGCCTGCTGAACTTTCTTTCGCACATAAGTGGAAACACAAACAAACGTGACAGCTTTATTTATCTGTCAGTATTTTTAAATCGTCTCTATTATCTAAGTGATGACAGGTTTCCAACATTATTTATATTTGCACATTTTTATGACTTTCCATCACTTGAGATACATGTCAGCATCTAATATTATTGAAGCTATAATGCAGGACCGTTTACATATATGTATTCAAGCTGTTGCTGTTAAATCTGGTGTCTGTGGAGACATTCCTGTGTAGGAGGTAGTGGTGTGTCAAAGCAAAGGTCGGTTTTCCAGAGATGAAGTGGGGAGCAACTGAAGCGATGGAGATGGAGTAGGTTGCGGCAGCTAGGAGTATGGTGGAGTCTGTGGTGATGAAACAAGAGAACCCGATCAGACAACTCTCTGATTCCACTGTCTCTGGTGATCACAAAGAATGAAACAGAATCCAAGAAGCATCCAAGATGATAACCGTGTGACAAATCGAAGAAAACTATGTGTTCAGACAAGCGGTTGCAGTGCAAACAAGGAAGTGAACGGCGGTGAGGGCAAACAGATTACGGGGCACACGTCATACTTTCACTAGAAGGTAATTACCCTCATTGCAGAAGGAATCTATTGGCAAATTTACCATTAAATTCTTGCGAGTGTCTCCGGCCTGGATCTGCGTGTTTCCGATCTGTGGAACTGCATCCTGCTCATCTATGGTCTGGGCCTCATCAACTTGCCCGGTCTTCATGTATTATAGTTATCCATCCCTACCTGAATGTATAATTCTCCAACCTGCCTATAGTTCAGCGAGCAACGCTGTGATAGATCTACTATTTCCACTGACAGCTCATGCCCCTGTGCTCTTGTTTATCCCTGTAACAGTAAGTTTATGTGCACTGTGTATACCCACTGAACCAGGGCTGTCAGATTCATTTTAGTTCACGGGCCACATACAGCCCAATTTGATCTCAAGCGGGCCGGACCAGTAACATAACAGCATAATAACCTCTAAATAACAACTCAAAATGTTTCCATTTGTTTTAGTGCAAAGAAGTACAAGCACATTATGAAAATGATTACATTTAATAATTCAATAACGACCTGAAAATTTCCCAAGAAAAATAAGTGCGATTTGGGCACATTGTTGCCATTTGGTGTCATGTCCGCACCTCTTACTTAAAAAGTGCAACCCCTTGTGGACAGATTTAGAAACGCCGTTATTTTTATTGAAAAATACAGTTACTGTCTTCAACGTAATTTTCGCACTTTCTGGCAGGCCAATGTTGGCCAGCGGGCCGTATGTTTAACACCCCTGTACTAAACCTTTCTGCAGTGAATACTGTAAATGCTAGCTCTATCTATATTTTTTTATCAATCTCTCATGTACATACATGCATCACCCTATATCTTGTACTCTTCTTCGTATAATGTTCAGATGCTGAGAGCACACTTTAACCAGATGTCTGTATCATCTTCTTCCGCTTCTTCCTCTCCCCCCTCCTCCTCCTCCAGAGTTTTTCCTTGCCACTATTGCCTTAGTGCTGGCTCTGGTGTTGGGTTCTGTAAAGCCTCTTGAGACAATTTGTATTGTTACTGACACCTTATAGACCTGTCCAGGGTGTACCCCACCTCTCTCCTGATGACAGCTGGGATAGGCTCTAGCCCCCCACCCCTGTGACCCTTCACAGGAACAGAAGTTTACAGCATGTTACATATTAATATCTTGGTTGATTAACATGGGAGAGATTATAAAGGCCCATTGTACTGAAGTACAGCCTCACAGAGACTCGTTCTTTCACTATAAAACTTCAGTATATTCTCTAAAATCACAGAACTACACAGTATGGCTACTGAAAAGAAGAACGCATCCTTAAAACAACATACACATAATTATAAACAAACTTAAAATAAAAACTTAAAATTGGTTTAGGATATCGAAATGGAATCATGAAATGCTCACATGTGCTGAGAAGTGAAAACGCATCAGCTCCTTTTTAAAGTACCTCATCAGGGCAGCAGAGGGCAGAGATTATTTGCCACGGGAAGCTGGTTCTCGAATCCAGTCAGATCACATGAGAGGAGTTCAGCTCCTGCAGGAGGCTGGTATGTGTTGATGTTGATGACAGGGGCCAGAGATGCTAATCTTTTAATTTATTTAATCCTCCTAAATGTGTGAGTTTTGTAAAGGAAATTTTAGTTTCTTGCTAAATTGTCACATAAAAACTTAGGTCTTAAAGTCACACTAAGCAAACAGTTTGGTTACACGCAGCGTCTTTGCCTTGAATCCAACTAATCTAACATTGTAGTGCTTACATTTCTTCATGAAATGACCTTACAGAGTTTAGCATGCAGTAAATAATGAGAAATATTCCTTTTTCTTTTATAATGTAAAACATAAAAACCCCATGATTGCTTTCAATAGTACCTTGACTGTGAGTCTACTTGGCAGCAAAAGTCAGACTCTTGGGATAACTCCACAAAGAAATATGGATTTATAGCAGCAAGAAAATGAATAACTCTTGAGTAAGAATCTGAATCAGTGCTGCCAGATTTGGATGCTTTTTGTTTCAAGTCAAGCAGTATTTCAATAAAACAAATTCCTCCAGGTGTCTAATTTGCTTGATTGGGACTGGGACTGAATTCAGACTGAATGCTGATAGTGGTCAATACCAGATAGGATTTTAGTTGTAAATTTAATTTAATTACTGTATACTCATATTTAAGCTCATATTCAACTATTTATACACACACACTTTTTTTGAGTCCAAACTGTCTAAGTGAAACATTCCCTCTTGACAATTTAAATCCGTCCTAACTGGGACATTAACTCTCATAAAGTGCAAGAATGGGGTCCTGAAACCCGTGTCCCAGTATTTCACCTGTTCGTGTAACTGATGTGCAACTCTTCGTGTGAGGTTTATTGTGTGGAACAGTTGAGGTGACGCACTGACAGCTGCACGTGGATTGACCCAGGAGGAACGAAAATCAGCTGGTTGGAGCAGCTGTGGGTATAGTGGAGACAATAGCGAGGGAACAACTTAGAAACACGTCGTTTGGACTTTTCATTGGAAAATACTAAATATGTGAGAGTTAATTGTAATACGGATAAATGATGTGCTTCGTTGTAGGCCTGCAATCTTCCTGATTATGTCTGTGTTCACACTGCTTTGTCATAGCGCATACATTCTCCCACTCTGGCTTTTCAGAAGGGCTAAAGGTCTGTAATAAAGTTTCCTGGGTCACTGTGCACATCTTTCCCTTTTGTCCCCCAGATTCTTTCCAGATCGCTGCCACCAAAAGTGAGACGTCAGGGCTTTTCAAGCTCAGAGTAAAAAAAAGGGCCTTTTCTTTTAGCTTCTTAACTTTCACTGTTATCCCCTTTATGCTGCTCAGATGTACGAGCACCTGCACCAGTCAGTGTCCGCAGAATGAGGCGGTTTGGACCGTGTGAACTCAACAGATAAAACAGTCCGCTGTCTTTTCACCCTCTTTCGCTCTGTTCAAGAGCCTCCAAGTATCCTGACAACCTTGGCTGGTATTTTGGCACAAGTCCCTTGAGTGTTGATGTCAGCTGAGAGAGAGGGGAGGCGAGGTAGGGAGGAGGGGTGGAGGGCCTGGATGAGAGAGGGGAGGGGGAGGAGTGAGCAGCGGGCTATTCAAGGCACTTGTCCTCTGTCTCCCTCTGAGCATAGAGGAGGGGGAGGCGCACATGCATTGAGAGAAACACACTGGCGCACACACACGCACACATAGTAGTAGAGGCTGCATTTTCACAGCCTGCTCTCCAGACTGACAGCAGCAAACGGAGTTGAGAGCCAGCACGACAGAACGAGGGAGAACGAGGACTTGAAACAAGGGAGGCATCAACAGAAGAGAGGCAAGGAGCAGAGATTTACACTGGATTTCCCCTTTTCTTCCTCTTTTAGCTCTGTGGGAGCCCTAAGAGGAATCTCCTTTGCTCTCTTCTTGAACTGAACTTGCTGCTGAAGGACCCGCATCCTGCTATGGCAGCTCTGGTGGGACACAGGAACGCTGGTTCCCTCCCATCTCAACATTGGACTACCTTGATCTGGGCTCTGTTGACCCTATCAACTCAAGTCTGGGGCTTCAACCTGGATACTACTCACACTCTGCACAAGTTGGGAGACCGTGGCACCTTCTTTGGTTTCTCTCTTGCACTTCACCAGCAGCTTACCCCAGAGCCTCAGAGCTGGTGAGTGTGTGAATGCGGCACTGAGCTTGCGCCGCGTGTCCTGTGTGTTTTTGACTATCTTGTAAATGCACCTGCCCCTCATACAAAATGCTCCCTTACACTATAAATGATTATGAACTATAAAATAATTTCAGGGCTCTCAGAAGAAGACATTTGTCAGCATTTCTCCTCTGCCTTTGATTTGCCAAATCACTCCAGCTGGACTGGCTGCAGGAGCATGTGCAGCCTGAGCTCTGAGTTCATTATACGTAAATGGATGAGAGCGGGCTCGCTGAATCAGCAGACAGGCTTTTATTTAATTATTTTATTCTCTAAAAAGGACAAAATGGTTCTAAACAAGTTCCTCTGGGTATGAGTTGTGCATGTGCATTGCCCGTCTAGGTCAGGTTAGTAATCTTCTGTTTGCCAGCAGCTGTTTTGACGTGTCTTTCAGTGTGACTGCAGCACTCCAGCCCCTCTAGAAATCATGAATAAATTATACCAACAGGTCTGCTTGTAAATCTTTAGGAATTATTATTAACTGCAAGACTGTAAAAAAGAGGCAGTCTTAATTTACCTCTCCTGAAGTGGGGCAATTAATATTGAAGGAAGTGGTGGAGATATTTCATCTGACTATGTGGCAGACAGAAATGTTCCTAACACATTCAACAGACATTTTAAAAGTGTTTTTGCCCATAAGCCTGCAGGCCGGTTCTTTATTTTCCATTCCAAATTCCCAACAGCCACAATAGACCCACCTCTACATGAATGATTTCGAGAGTTTTTGCTAAACATTTAATTTCAAAAATAGAAAAATAGAAGCATTACAATGCACTCTGTTTAAAATGTAAAGTAAAAGTTCAAGTGCATAAAGTAGCGCAAAGGTAGTGTTTTTGTTGTGTAGAAATTTGGCTCTTGAACGAATCAGTTGTAGAATGTGTATATTTTACTGATGTATTTTGTGTACCTAGCAATTTGTTGCTGCAGTTTTTATGACGTGATCGGTTAATCTTTAAGTGGAATTATCTAGCAACTATAGATCATTTCCATTGCAAATGTAGCGGAATAAAAAATGTAAATAATTAGTTAAAGTGTAAATAACTATAAATAAACTATCCATTAACAAATGCGTGATATAGTTGGATGTACATTTAAAAAGTCTTAAGGGAATTAAGTGGCTGCGTGCTCCTGTTTTGGAGCTCCATATTTAACTGTTAGCTCCTCAGTTTACCCGGGCTGGAGTCATGCTGTCGCCTGGTAAGACCGGGAGAATGACATCAGGCAGAGTCATGTCACCTCTCTGAAAACCTGCTCGCTGTCAAGAAGCATTCCTGGAACTTATTTTTAAAAAACCGACTCTGAGAATAAAGTATTGTGTTGCTCATTGCTGGGGCCTGAGTAAATGAGAGCAAATACTCCAGAGGAATGGTGGTGCTGGTGCCAAGAGACAGTCAATAAATGAGCTGATGCGCTGATGGGATGCTGCACCTACTGGAAGAGGACGGCATGAATAATGCTGTGACATCAGCTGCTTTATGTCTGACTTACTTTACGATGATTTCATCCCTGATGTGATATTGGTGTGAGTGGACGACTTTCAAGGCTGTAGCCAGGATTCCAGTCATTTCTGCCCACGTTGTTAATGCAAGTCACTCTCTACATCTCTGCGTTCACTTTCTCTGTTTGTTTTTTTTTTGTTCTCTACCTCCAACGGACAGAAACATCTTTATCTGCTAAAATCCTTTGCTGCGTTCACAAGCTGTAGCTGTAAGGTGTTTCTGTCTGTTTGCTTTTTGCTGGTGATCTGCATTCTGCATCTGCAGCAGGAATGCAATGAGAAGGATGAGAGTGGATCAAAACAGTGAAGCTGCGGGCCTAACGATTAAAGCAATGAGCTGACACTTTAGATATCTCTGTAGAAAGATGGGAGCTGCACAGTCATGGGACAATTACTTTGTTGTAGGTTCATCATTATGAACAGAAAGATGATGAGTGCAATAAATGCTGATGTCTATATAAGGGAAATTTTTCTGCTAGCACCCTAAAGACCCAAATTCCTGCAAGTCCTCCAAAATAAAAAATGAAAAAGACATCTTTGTTCATTTCCCTCTGCAAGGACAGTTTTGTGTTATATCAGAAAGGCATTTATCTGTGCCTTCTAAAACCATGTCACACCACTTTATTTATTTATTTACCACGCTTGATTAGGTTGAAAAGAAATCATGATTTGGATTAAACTAAGTACCTTTATAAGATTAACAGACCTTTGTTGTTATGATTGCAAAGACTAACATTGACCAACAGTGGGAAATAGGAATCATTGGTAAGTGTCTAATTCCTACAGTTTGTTGTCTAAGTACTATAGCCACTAGAGTTTGTGTGATTCGAACACAAACTTACAGTATCTTGCTTCTGATCCAACAGATTCTGTCGTCTTCTTGGCTTCTGGGCTTAATTCTTTGATTTCCACTGTAGTGGTGCAAAACATCCTGAGGTAATGTTGTGGCACTGTAAGTTCAATAAATGTATTATTCAGATAGCAACACAGCAATTATCCTTCCTGTCTGAATAATACATTTCCATTAAGCTTTATGATAGTGCCCTGTTCCAGTCCATACTTGTAACTTTCATCGTGCCATTGTTGTTTGTGCCCTTCTGATATACAGAACTATCTTGAGCCAATCTGCCCGAAACATATTGTAATTAGACGCCTTTGACTCATTTTCTTTTTGTATTATAAAGGTGTGGGTTACTGACGCCTGTGGACATTCTGTTCTATGCTCATTGTATGGTATGACACCAGATTCGGTGGTGAAAATGATATTACTGCTTTGATGCTCTGTTCTGAGCTTAGTCATGATTGGATCACACAGCCGGTAATGTATAAGTGCTAATGCAGTTCAGCTTAGTCACACTGGCTCCGTTGTCTAGTTTTGCCACTTGGGTGGATTGAAATTCAGTTTATTGGATGCACAAGGAAATAAGCTCATTGGAAACACTGTAGAAGGTCTGTGTATTCCCCACATGCAGTGTCTGTCTTATTGTTCAGTTTCACAGTATCTGTTAGAACATGCCTTTGCCTTCCCAAAGCCCCACAGCTCCTTTTCAGTTGGCAGCAAAGGTCAACACAAAAGCCATCTCATATTGACTGTACTGCAACAAGATCCTGGCCAGCGACATGTCTGGAGGAAGTAAAAGTATGCCACACTCAGAGCAGGATAAGAGCCTTGGTCTGGCATCCTGGACTTCTGGCAAACCTTCAACGTTTTCTTTCTCGGTTGCCCATGCCTGTCAAGTATCCCGTTTTGGCCGGGAAAGTCACGTATTTTACCCTTCTTTCCCACCGTCCTCCCGTATTAGTATTTTCCCGTAAATCTCACGTATTTATTTTTTTAAGTTAAAAAAACCCCAAAACATTCCCAATCTGAGCTCTGTCACTAGCCTCCCAATAACTGCCACCTGCAGTAGCCTACTACAGGTACTGTAGGTGGCAGTTGTCGCGAGGTTAGTGTGTGACGTCAGATGATGAGTGACAACGCGAGAAAAAAAAAGAAAAAAACAGAGATGGATGATGGACGCCACGACAGAGAAGGCACTCCTCCTGCCAAAAAACCAAAACCCTCATGTAAATCTGATTAATCCAGGTGTGTCTGATCATTGTTGTTGTGACTACTGAGGTCAGGCACACCTGGATTAATCAGTTTGTCCAATAATGGCAGACAGAAAACAAAGGAGCTGGCTGAAGTTCAGGAAGTAGTGCAGCTGTGCATAAAGCCAATTGTAGTTTATAAGTGGTTGACAAGCGGTGATTTTAGCTTTCTTGTACACCTGTCTTAAAATGTAAGGGATACTGGAGCTTGGTTGGGGTGGTGGGACTGCTTGCGGCGGGCGCTGGAAAATTTCCCTTATTTTCAAATCCAAAACTTGACAGGTATGCGGTTGCCCTTAAGCAGAGGCCCTTAGCTGAACTTAGGGGGGCTCTGTTTCTTCTTCTTCTGCTGCTGTTGCTGCTGATGGCAGACAGAGGATGAGTTGAGAGGGTATTTGAGTCTGAGCTATGTGTGCGTCTGCTATTTATAATGCCATGAGAAGAGCTTCCGCTAATAGTTCACTCCCTGGCGAAGACAGGAAGCGCTCTGAGCTCAAAGCCTCCACGTCCTAAAATCATCTACTGCAAGTTTTCACATGGTACTAAGACAGCTCACAACACAAAAATACACTCCAGATACACAACAATAACTCAACCTTATCTGGCATGTTTATGTAAACAATTAAAGGACCAGTGTGTAGGATTTAATGGCACAGGTCTCAACTCAGCCTCCTTCTCCAAATGTTCTGGTTTGGATGTGGGTTACTGTCAACACGGTGGACTCAAGAAAGACTCACTACCTCAGTTGATACAACGGGCTCATGTTGAGCAAATGAAAACACAACATATATTATTTTCAGGCAATTAGATGCTAATGAAAGTTAGACAGTTAGATTCCCCTCAGTCCTACACATTGCTCCCTTTGGGTTTTAAGGGCAAACGTGACACTAGGGTAAGGATGAATGCTGCGTAGGAACTTTAATTGTTATATTTTATATTACACTGCAACCAAACTGGACTAAAAGTCTAAAGCAGCTTTGTAAAACTGCTAATTGGCAACATGAAATGGGACGGTCAGTAGTTTGAATATTAAAGTACTGAAATAAAAGGAAAAATACTGAACTAAAATGTTGTGTCCACTCAATGGGAATTTAAGGGTTATTCACTGGATAAGTGATACTCTACTGATGTTCAATAATCAGAATAAGCTGATTCTTCACTGCAACCTTTTAGTGTCGTACATCAGTATACTTAGAACAGACCATGACAGCATGATGTAGCATGAAGCCTTCTGCATATATCCATAGCTTACTGCCACAGGCATGTAAATCATACTGTACGCACTGGAAAGCCTCCAGCTTTGCACTTTCATGTTTTTTCTTTAAGTTAATCTCTGCCTCATAATTCAATGTAAAGATTTCTTTTAATTTCACAGTGTATTGACAAAGATGAGGGGTGGGGTGGGAGGATGGGGGGGCAGCTCTGCTTCGACGTAGGTCACAAATCATCCGTTATTGTTTCTGGCCTTGAAAGACATCTCTTGTCCTATATCTTTTTCCTGGCACAATTGCCACCCCTCCCTTTTGTGATATTTTTCAATTGATTAAATATTTCCCTTTTACTGAACATTTTCTTTAGCGAATGACTTTATTTAAATCCATGTTTTTTTTTTTTCAAACCCTGTCAGTCTGCAGCATGGCTACACATCACTGACAGTATCATTAAACTGTGATTTATGCCATTGTCAGGCTGGTGATTCAGTAGACCTTGAATTGACTGTGTTACAATGCTGTCACAGGGAAAGTAGGAAAGTATCATATTACAGTGAGGTTCATGTTTACACGTGGACCTGCTGTGGTGTCTTCGTAAGCAGGAACACTTGGTCTTAGAGTTAGGGGGGGTCCGCAGGTAGCTGATATAGTCCTAGACATCTTGTCTGGATTTCAGTTTCACTGGCTGCGTAGGAATCTAAAACAGAGCTTTCTGAGGCTGAACAAATCCGCCTGTTGGACTGGAGCTTAGATGTTAATTTTGGATGACTTCCAAAATCTTACAGAGATAGGAAAATAAGTCAAACGCATAAGATAAGAAACTCTGTGCTGTTCAGTTTAGGAGGTTAGTGCACTGAAGCAATAATTTGACATTTTGGCATATGCTTATACACTTTCTTTTGGAGAATTAGAAAATGAACTACAACACGTGTACACTGAATATGAAGGTATAAACAACTGCTGATGAGCTTCACTAGCACAGAAACAGCAATCAGGGAGAAACTTTGCCTAGCCTAAACAACATTCACTTGCTGTTTCTGACATAATGTGCAGGACTTTTTAATGGCCAGGCACTGAGAATTAATAAATACTGAACTTTAGGGATGCAGATATGCAGATTCTGTTATGTTTTTGTTATCTTTACCTAAGCCTAGCTGTTTCCCCTGTTCCAAGGCTTTGTGCCAAGCTAAGCCAGCCATGTACAGTCCGTCAGGTTATATTTAGAAAATAAGAATAATAGTCGTCTCAAGTGTTAATTCAAAACATCACTAAAGCCATAAAAACTGCAGCGTTGGGTCTGGTTTTTGTAATTTTAACAATTTTATTGCTGAAACTCAAATGTAATATTCTTTGGACCATAGAAATTCTTATGCAGAACACATGTATGTGTGTGCTTAAATGGTGCCTATAGCAGAACTGTCTCTCACATTCATAACACAAAGAGGAATTTCTGGGGAGGCTAATTTACATCACAATGGCGAGATAAAAGCTGCTTTTTCACCCCCAGCTTTTCAGAGTTGAGAATGAACCTTCCCCTCCTTTTCCCTCCCTAATTCAATTCATGATTTCTCTCCCGTTCTGCCTCTCTCTCTCTCTCTCCTTCTCAGTTTGTCCCACAGTAACTTTCCTGCTAACCCTCCCAAATGCCATTCATGTGAAAGCCTCGTAAATGTAACTGTTGCAGAGCTTATTTATATGAGAGATCAGTAAGAGCAAAGGGTATACAGAATGGGCTGTACAGTCTACCATGCACGCACAAACACACACACATACACACACAAGATAAATGCCTTTCTCTTGCTCCCACTTACTCTCTGTCTATTTAGCATTGTCCCATTCCTCCACTGGGCAGCCCGGACCTGCACAAAAGCTCAGTGGGAAGCAGCGCTGCCTGGGCTTTCAGGAATATTACTTTGCAGACCACGTGCTCACTGAAAGCAGAGAGACAATCTGCAGAGTCAGGAGGATACATACAACTTAGATCTGATGGAGGTGCAGAAAAAAAAACGCAGAGTTTGGCAGTGTTGGAGAGGCAGAGGCTGATTCTGCATCTGCACTACTAAGATGGTTGGCAGTCAGATAAAGTCCTGAGGTTACATTGGAGGTGTTCTGCGTCATCATCTTTAGTGTTAATGAGTCATTTTTCATTGTCCTTAGTTGTGCGTCATTTGACAAAGTTATTTGACAAAGAGCCCAGCATTACCTTGAGTTGACTCCAGCAATCGCTTCTGAATATCGTATGATATGTATGTGGGGGAGGTGTCGAGGGTCTGATGGGAGTGGGAGCTGCAGGGATGAATAAATCATGGCAAACCTCCCTTTTGATTAAATATCTGTGTGTGTATACATGCTCGTGTGTGTGTTTGTGTATGTGTGCGCACAGCGGTGCGTGGGTTAACTCTGATAAAGACGCAGTTTAATCAATCAGCTAATGGCAGCTCTACTGGGACCAGATACTGAAATAGTATGAAAAGCAGAAGGGAACAGGAAATTGCAAGGGAGGAGGCAGCCTTTGTTTGTATTTATTGAAGTGATCTGTACTTTGATTCCTCGGGATATGAACAAACAAACAATCACTTTATGTGCATGAATTAATTCTTTAAAGAAGCAATGTTTTGAATTGTCACAGTCTTCTCTATCTCTTCCAATTTCCAGTAACATTTATAATATTTCACACCATCGGTGTCATTGTTGTTGGTATCTTGCAGTATGTTTATTTTAACATTTAAACTATAAACTGTTTTTTAAATACAGATTTTAAAACATTTACAGTATAAACTGTTGTATTCAGTAACTGCAAGGTGTAACTGTTGCTTAACTAAAGCTCGCTAACAGTAGCATGCTAATGACTCGTCTAGATTAAAAAGAAAAAGATATCATTTAGTAGAACACGGAAAGATTTCGATTTACATTTTAATAAAAGTAATCCTACACTTTACCTTTAAATAGTAAAACTGTATGCCGATAACATTAGCTAAATGCTAGTCACAATAGCTAACTGGTACTAGTTTTGTTAGCATAATTAGCATAATAAACTAAGCTAGCTACTGGCTCAGAAAAAAAATCACATACTTCTAAACTTAACTGATTAAAGACATTAACTAATAATTTATTTATTTTTACTTTTTGAAATCCTAGTTTAAATCTACATAAGATTTTCCAAGACCTTAGGAAGAACTTTATACTAATTTCTAAACAACCAGTGCAACCTGAGCTAAGACATATATTGGTGTCAACTAACATAGTGATACAGTTACAGAGAAAGACATTTATATTAATATTCAAAATACATTGTATTTTGTCCAACGAGCCTTCATCAGTATTTCACGCTGAGTCACTATGGGTGGACATTCAGTAGACCAATGAGAAGTACCATAGTACCCTAAAGAGAACATGGTCATCAACATGCAAATATGATTGCCAGACTTTTATAATCATTATTATCTTATTTTTATTCTAGGACTGAGGCACCGGGTTTATATCTTGTTAATGTAGACGCTGTAAAGTGGGAGGATATGATGTGAATGGTAAATAAGCAATTAGTAACTAGTCACTTCAGGTTATAGTCTGTAATTCACATGGAAAATCATGCAGTCTCCTCCTGGACGAGACACACAGCTGAACAAAGGTCTGACTTAATGAATGTGTTCATGACCAGAAGACAAACTGTTTTATGTTAAATAAAAACTATAATAAAAGGAAAAGGAAATGTGAGAACTCTTAAAACAGAAGTGGACTTTGTTGCAGCAAAAATGGTTGATTATCGAAACAAAGTAAAAGGACAGATCAATAGATGGATGAGTGGATAACGGGGCAGAAGAAAGGGGAGTATGAAAGGGAGCAGGAATGAGACGGTGTAGGGTTGTGTCCTCTTTACACTTTGGACCTGGGGGCTAATCATTGCCCAATCTAGGCCTGAAAATGGCTATTCACTTATTGATCAGTGGATCAGGTGGTGAGCTGAGGGGTTGTTAAAGATGCATGTGAAGTGAGGATGGGGTTACCATTGTCCTCAAATGCAGCGTCAAGCACTGCATTTGCATCCTCCTTCTACTACAGAGCTACTTTCACTGTACAGTTGAAGATATTCAGATCTCATTTTTAATTTAATATACTGCCCTTGTGATGCCCGTAAACGAATTGTATCTGCAGGAAGTTGAGTCAGATCCGTGGGCAGTGAACCACAATATCCCAAAGGGGTTTTTGCACGACCTGGCAGCTGTTTCTGTCTCTCTTTTTGCCCCCTTTTTTTTTTTGCGTTGCCCAACCCTTTGCTCCTCTGCCCAGATAGGGACAGAGTTGAGATGTTAAAAAACGTGATGATTCACAGCTCGGTCACTTCATTCTCAGCTGTCGTTTACTCATCAGCAAAACTGAAAGGAGAAACTGGTGTCAGGTGTGAAATCTGCAGGTTCTGAAACAGGCCCCTTAGCTTTAGTTTTATGGGAAGTGAATGTCTCGGTCGGCATTGTTGGACGGGCTGCAGTCAATGTGCTGATCTTTAGTTTACACAGTTGTTGCGCGGCCTTCTGTTGTCCGCTTGTGTGTGTGTATGTGTGTGAATAAATATTCAAGCCAACACTCATGCCTCTACTAATGTCTGCATGCTTGCACTTGGTTTCCTTTGCATGCATGTGTGTGTAAGCGTGTGTGTGTCCAGGTCAGAGGTCACAGTCTTGCCCGAGGGTAACAACAGAAGGCGTATGGGCCCCCATGCTGATCCTGTTGAGCCACTGTCTATGGAGCAACAGCCTCAACACTGCTCTGATGGACAGATGTTAAAGGGTGTGAGCACACAGATCAGGAGGGAGCAGCAGCAGTCACGATGGGCATGAAACCAAATGTGGGAAGTTTTCAGGGCGTATTTGATTCAACATTTCGCAAACTTTATTAGCTCTTGAAAACCCATGACTGGAACATTCCAAGGACGGGTTGTGTTTTGAAAAGTCTTTTGTCTGTCGTTAAAAAAGTTTGCTCCGTAAATGGATCTTCACATTAAAATTAAAGCATAAAAAAAAGAAGCTCCCGTCCCCTTAGGCAGATTACTTCAATGATGCGCAGTCACACCACAGATGCCCTTTACAAATCAAAGCCTTTTCTGCCTCTCACGCCATTCTTCTTCTGTTTATCTCCTTTTTAAGTTTGGGCTCCAGCACTTTCTCTCCACAAACACAACTGAGCTTTGAAATCTCTTGGGATTGGAGAACAACCTTCTGCCGATGTTTGTGAATCTCGTCTGACTGTTTATTAGTGCGCTAACATGCTGCTGATAATTATTTACAATGTTTTCTAAAAAGTCAGCCGTGTTTTTAGCTTGCTGTCAGTGGATTCTCTGGTTGTATAAAATCAGCGTTGTGTAATCCTGCAACAGAAAACACGCGCACACTGTCAGATTTGCCAGAAACACTATGACAAGCGGGTTGGTGGTGAATCCCATTGTTATCCAGCTTTCCTGCCACTCTCCTTGTTTATATGGGAGCCTGTGTGCGGGGATGTGACTCCTGAAAGTGGGGGAGCACTGAGAGAGGGTGAGATTGTGTGTGTGCGTGCATGAGTGGGGAGGTGGAGGGGATTGGTGGGGGAAGGGTGGACAGAATGGTGTAGAGAGTGTCGGGGTCACTGCACATGACCCCCCCACTGGTGAACACCCGAGTATGCGCGTGGTGTAATGTGTGTCTGTGTAGCTTTTGTGACGATCAACTGGGAAAACAAGGATGGCGGCTGCGGAGAAAGAAGAGGTTATAAATCACTAATCAAGGCAGAGCTTTATGAATTTTAAGGGGGGTTGTTTTGTGCTGTCAAATTTGTACAAGGATCACTGTCATTGTTAGTGACTCATGGTTTCTTCTCTCCTTTTAGAATGAGTACTTTGTCTTTCATTGGTGTAATTACAAAACCCTGATCAAACATTAACGGATCTCATTAAGAATGGATCAGATGTCGCCATTTCAGTCAGGTTTTGCAGAAAAAGTCTTCATATTTTTTTAAACACTGCATATTTTTCCTATTTACACTCTTTATTTGACCATGCCTTTCGTGCAAATGCTGCAGATCCAGGTGTAGCATACTGAGCCAGAGAGTTTATTGGTGGGTCCACCATCGTTCAAATCAGCCTCAGCCGTACCGCTAACAAGCTCATCTAAGATGGTGAAAGTGGAAATCATTACCTAACATCATTATGCCAAAATTGCCATAGTAATCATGTTAGCACGCCAATGTTAGCATGGCTAATAGCATTTCTGTGGCTAAATATGGCCCCTTTCTCAGATGTGGTGGTGCCCCAGATGCAAACAAAGCCCAGGTGCTTTATCTAATCAGACTGTTCAACCTGACAGTGGAATTCACCCACACCCACCCACACACAAACACACATGCTGGTCCTGTCTGGGTTCATGTGGGTTTTCCACTAGACAGCATCACCATCACACTCAACACCCTGATATCTCCTCCAGAGTCAGTGGGAAGCGGCAACAACATACCCACGGCCACTCAGGTTACACGCAGACACACACCGTGCCGAATGCAGATTTACGGAAAGACGAGCTTGGCAGCTGAGATCACGATCACACTATCTGAGTCAACCCTGAACAATGAAGCCAGCTAATAAGGCGGCTAAAGGGCAGATACATGAAAGTATTACTCAGCCATGATGATTTATCCGTGTCAGACCCGCCACATGTGTTCATGTCTGTCTGCTGAGCACTTCCAAATCTTCGGGATATATTTGTAATTTTTCAACTGTGTTGTAAAGCAATTGGCACGTTTTCATATAAACTCTGAATCTGTGTTTTCTCTTGTTTATATAGACCATTGAAAATTTCTAACATTATTCGGCGTGAGTGATGGGGACACAGTGGTCTTGGACTTGTGTAAAAACTGCAAAATGTAATGACTAATATCAATCAAAAGTAATTAAGTTGTACTGAAAGGTTTAGTCACTTTAGTGTAATATTCTCTGTTTGTGACTGTTTTTGTAACTTTGAAGGATATCTAACCGATTTGTTTGATGGCTGAAGCTTCGTAAATGCAACTTTTTTGAGATTTTTTTCCAAGCGCATCATGCAGGGACCTTTCAACGACGCGTTTGAAAAGAAGGAACGATTTCACCATGCCCATTTCAATACTCACAGTGGAAGCTGTAGTTTAAAGACATAAAAGACCTGTGAAAAGGTGACCGTTGAAGATTTAAAGCACAATGATCATAGCCTTGCAGTCCCCATTTATAAGCCCATTTGTTATATATGTGAATTTATTCTTGAATTGTCTTAAACAGGGCAACAACTGATGATTACTTTGTTGTGATGAAACCATTAATTCTTTGATGGCATCTTGAAATATTTTGCTTTCTTTGTCTGACAGCCTAGTATAGTTTAGGGGAAGCAGACATGTTGGGAGCCATCCCACTCTTCTCCAAATACTGGTGGTATAACAGATTACCAAACCCCCCAGCCTCACACCTGCATGTGTATCTGGACATGTGGGGGGGACATGAAAACGAACTCCAAAACATGAACCAGAGCCTCCTGGAATGTGGTGCTACATGAGGGATCTGATCGGTTTTTCTTTAGTGATTCCACTTAACAAAATCCCCTTTGTTAAACATGTGTTTACAGTAGCTTAACATTTTTTGCCATGGACCACCAGTGATGTGCAGCATTATTATTTGAGGCCTTTGCTTTGGGTGGCTGTTTTGGGTTCTTGCTCGTTAAGGTGAGGGGAGAATTATTCCTGAGACATGCACAGCTGCACCTGAACAGAAGTTTTTTTTCAAGAGCAGTGAATAGGAAGTGGGGAAGTCTGGGTGATTTCAGCAGTAAAGTGTGTGTTTTAACCAGTGGTGGAATGCAAGAAAGAAGAACATTTTGGATATGGGTATATATCTATGCTAGCTATGCTGCTAATAATGAGGCTGCAGTGTTAACATGGTAATGTCACAGTATGCTTAGCTACTTATTTAGCTTTTCGGCCAACTCATGATCAGCAGTGAAATATATTTTTCACTGTCCCCCGGCTAGTGGTTTGTGGTTATGATATGCCCGGCGTACGAGTAGTAACATCACCCATAAATCGTGGGAAGACCGCTGCGAGTGAAATATCGACAGCGAGACCCCACTGATATTAGAAGCAGATTATCATATTAACAACGTAAAGAAATAATGGAAGACTTACACGACTAAATTACAATATATTAATTGACTATCCTCCTCCGCCTTTTCCAAAAACACCAGCAAACACGTCACAACCCGTCAACTCAGACGTTCCTGCAAAATGAAAATTTGAGGAAGCATAAGTCACGCCACTGTTCACTCACATAGTGTCATTTACTGGTGAAACAAACAGGGACTGGACAAGGTTTACAAATACTTTTATAATCAAATTATGTGCAGCCTAATAGAGTATCTGCATGCCTGCTGTCATCTGAGTTCCCGACCAAGATTAGTAGGAAAAGATGCACCTTTGATCCATTTATGTGTCCAAGAGCAGAATGGAGCCAGTATTGTAGAAGGTACACAGTGTACCCCGTCAAACATTATTATCCAACACAACAGTAAAGAGGAGTTGCTGCGTACCCAACACTGCCTCTCTGTGAACACTCAGACACTGACTAAGAGCTTTTCTCTGTGGTGCTTCCAGCTTGTTACTCTGTATTTATAGGTGAAATATTTCCCACCCACATCAATAGCCCTAATTTAAGTGTGTACATATCACGGTAGATATGAAGGGAGCATGTGGTGGGAACGTTTTGCACGGACACTACAGCAAGTATGTAGTCACGCAGCCGAGCCAACCATTTTTATTGCCAACATTGTTATAATTAAACCGAACCTGCAGACACATTGAAACTGCTTTCTTTGGCACTCAATTTAGGAAAGACCTCTTTCTCTTATCCTCTGCACTTTATTCTCTGCTCTCGCTTCTCTGCCTCTGTTTAAACACGTCTCGCTTCCATGCATACGCCACGGCTGATGGTGTTGGATGGAATTCGGTTTTTAAATAGCATCCGAGACGGAATCAGCCACTCCTAATAAGGCAGAGGGCAGTGACACTAACCCCAAAATATCAACAACCACCTCACTGAGAATAAAACTTTTCCCTGTCTTGATAGTGAAGGATGACTGGAGCATGTCAGTGTCAACAAGATACACCTTACACAGATATCTAGAGCTGCTATCAGTCAATTTTAAGTCAGCATAACACGCGTTCTCTGCTGGATTGCTTCACTTTAGCTGCAGGTGAATTGTACTGCAGCTCGTGGGTGAAATCTTTGACACAAGTATAGTAAATGAGTGGCGCTGATTTTCTTTCAGGATCCTGGTGGGGGCGCCGCAGGCAGCGGGGCAGGGCCTGTTGAGGGGCATTCGACCCGGAGCCTTGTTCAGGTGTCCAATCACACCAGAGGAGTACGACTGTGAGAGGGTTGACATCGATGGAGACGGTGAGTTTGTAGTACTACTCATCTTTTCAACCACTAACTGATTTGTTCGACAATAAATAAATAAATAAATAAATAAATGGCTGTTTTTCCTCTATGATATAAAATACTTCTGAGTTTATCAGAGGGAAAAATGTTAATAAAATGCTGCAATCCTATGTCATTATGAATGCCGGTACACAGTGTATGCAAAGTTTTTGAATTAATGTCGTCATGAAACATATTCTATACCTTTCAATATGCTTTTTATGCTGGTCTCTTTCTTTACCTTTTTATTTTTTGCATTTCATTTATCAACGAAGATTGATTCGAACATGAATAACTCTTTGTATAACAAAGTTCTGTTGGCTCAGATTCTGATTAGTTTACAATATGGAAACCATCAGGACTTACATTTCCTTCTGTGTTTTCACTCAGTGAATCTGGACAGAGAGAGCAAAGACAACCAGTGGCTGGGAGTTACAGTCAAGAGTCAGGGGATTGGAGGCAAGGTGGTGGTAAGTAATATCCATGTTGTGGAAATTCCTCTGTGCAGGAAGGAATTGTGTTTCCGCTGCTGACCCAGTGGTGTTTGATCAATGCAGACACATGTTCAACCTTGGATGAGGAGCTGATTGTCTGAATGAGTAAACAGTGTAGAGTATCCTGCTGTCTGAAAGTCAAAGGCCAAGTGATATCCAAGGCACGCTAATGCCATTTCTGGTCCCTCACCAGACCTGTGCTCACCTGTATGAGCTGAGGCAACGTGTAAGTCAGTCTTCAGAGACTCGCGATCCCATCGGACGCTGCTACGTCCTGAGTGAGGACCTGACAGAGCGAGACGACCTGGACGGCGGGGAATGGAAGTTCTGCGAGGGTCGGCCACAGGGGCACGAGCAGTTTGGCTTCTGTCAGCAGGGCCTTTCTGTCAGTTTCACGCCCGACAACAACTTCATCTTATTTGGAGCTCCAGGAACATACAACTGGAAAGGTAACGTGTCCGACTGAGACATAAAGTATAAATATAGTATATATAGTATAATACATATACATACATATATATACTATGTATAGTATAAATTCATCTATTGTGGTTAAAAAATCCTCTAGAGGAACCTTTACCAGTTGACACTGGGTGCGAGGCAGGGTACAGCCTGCATAGGTCTCCAGTCTATAACAGGGCACAAACAGAGTCTTTCTTGTCCAAATCAAGAAGTTGTGTGTTTTCCTAATTTGAAAACACTGTGAGGGAAATGTGTGGTGTGATGTGTCGAACTCCACCATGCAAGAAATGTAAATGAGAAAGATTTGTTAGTTTTTAATTAAATTCTTGGTTTGCATGGATTCTCCCTCTTAAGCCTTCACGAGAGTTCACAGTGGATGTCAAAATACAAGAAGAAAGGCAATCTGTGCGCACGTAGACAGGACAAAGCATTTAATTTATAAGCCAATCCATTGATTGCACACAGAAATTCTGCAGCACAGCAGCATACCCTAAATCAACGAAGGCTCTGAGACTTACCTGATGCAGAAAACAGTCACTGGATTGATTTATATTGTATGGTGCTAGTCTCCCACATGTTGTGCATTGCTGCATAATGCAGTACACATTCTATAATGTGGAAATATGAATCAAATTGTTGTCCTGTAAATGAACGTTACGCTTCTGATTCTAACAAACTGCATAAATCCCAGTTTGAGACTATTCCCACTGTGTTCATAATGGGTATTTAGATGGACAGAAACTGTGGTACTGTGTTGGCCTGAACTGCATGCATTCATGTGACACACAAGTTTTTAGCAGGTTTTGAGTTTACAGTGTTTTCACTGCCAAGGTGCATCCTAAATCGGGCTGTTTTTTTTTGTGTGCTATGGTGAACACTAGCCTTACACAATGCTGTACAGCAATAAAATGAAGGAAGTGCTAACAGCTAAAAAAACATATTGTGAATGGTTGGAAGATAATGTCAGAAAAACACTCAAAGAGAATGGAAACTCTTTAAAAAATCTAAATTAAAAACTGTAAATTAGTGTTAGGGGGGAAAAAGTCACAGTTTGTTCAAAAACCAGTGCATGTGTACTGTATCGTGACCTGTTACATTAAAGTATGTTAATTGTTTACATGCTAACTGATTAAACAGTATATATATGTGGAGTATAATTTACTGCACATTGTAGAGAATTAGCATCTAGTGTAGATTTGGGACAGAGTGCACTGTTTGAGACGATGTGCAACTGTCTTGTTGCTTTGCTGTGCCCTCACCTGTTTCCTTTCCAGGTGAGATGCGTGTCCAACTCCTAAACCAGACTCTGCTCGACCTCGGTTTCTTTGACGACGGACCCTACGAGGTGGCAGATCAGAAACAGCTTAATGCCCAGCTCATCCCTGTGCCCTACCACAGTTACCTGGGTAGGATTCGCCCTCCCTGCTCACTGCTGCCTGTGCACAGGAGAGAAAGAGAGGGCTGGAGGAGGACGACACCAGGGCTCAGGCTGTACCCCAACAGGGCTGACTTTAACTCCAACAACAGTAGCAACTGATAAACTGCTCCGACCTGTTGACGGAAGACTTGTTTTAGTGTCCTTGTCAGCCCCTGAGATTATTTCTGTCTATGTATGACTCATAAAATCCTCCATATGACTCCACCTCATTTTTTGAACACTTTCTCATTGTGGGTGGACATGCGGCCTGACACGAATTCTTATGATGCCAGTGCTGACTGCCTTTCTTGGGCAAACAAGGAAAATACTGTACTCTCCAATGACGTAATCCTCATTCCAGCCACCGCCACTGTCTAAAAACAGAAGAACAGGAAAACATGTCAAAATGGAAGTGGGCGGTGAACAGTGCCAGGGTACAGTCTGAGCCCGAAATGTCGTCTCTCCGCCAGGTAGTGGTTTTGAAGGATAAACCACTGCAGCGCCACAAAAACAAAGCACCAATCAATCACAGCCCGTCTCACCTGCACCTCCCTCTTCCCCCTTTTTTTTCTGTCTTCTCACTCTTCTCTTCCCCTCACCATTTCACCACCCCATCACACCCCTCCCACACTCCCTCTTTCTGTCTCTTTCTGTCTTTTCCTATTTTGGGCCATAGGGCTCTTGTTCATGGCTAGCCCCACTGAAGATGCACTGCTGTACAAAACTCTGGAGCCCTCCAACCGTCCCACACCGTTTGAGGATGTAGCTCATAATAGCTACTTAGGTTTGTAGGCTTGCAGTGTTGTCGTTCGGACCGGACTGGGATTGTAGTAAACGTAGTCCCTTTTTCTTTCTCTTCACCGTCTTTGTCTTAATCCTTTTTGCTAATTCTACCTCCTGTCTACATATATAGATTGTAGTGTGTAATCTATGTACTACGCCGGACCGTGTCTTAGCTCTAATAAAGAGACAGCCATCCCAAACTGCAAATTTATTCTAAAACTTGGGTGATTTCATTTAATTAATTTAGCTTTTATGTTATTTACCTTCAACTAGTTGCTCAATAGATGGTTGTCTCTTTGGGTAGCAGGAGGCTGTTTGTCTGTTCTGTCTAGATCTCTGTTGTCTCTACTGTGTCGAGGCCATTTGTCAGTTTGCATGTGTCTGTCCGGATGAAACCTTCCAGGGTATGTCGGTGGTGGTTTTCCTCTTGATTGTTGCAGTGTCACTAAATTAAAGTTTAACTAACAGCCAAAGCTGTACAGAGTATCCTACTGTTCTGTGAGGCTGTATTAAGAGCTAACATTAGCATGCTAACATGTTCACAGTGACAGTGCTAACAGTTGGTCTCTAGTGAAGTTTGCAGGCTCTGGTTGCCAAGGAATCCCTCTGGTATTCTTCCAGCCCCAAATGTGAAACAAGTAGAACATAAAAATACTTGTAGTGTATGGACGGTGCTAGCTCTTCTTGCTGTCACTGCTCACTAATTTAAAAAAAAAAAAAAAAAATATATATATATATATATATGTACTGTCAACCTAAATGTTTGGCTAATTCTCTGTTTGCGTCATGTGTCAGTCAGTGTTCAAAGCTGAGATTAGTTATTTTACAGTTTTACATTGTGACTACAAAATGGCTCTATATAACAAATAAATAACCAAAGTTGTGAGTCTCAAATCTCAAATCCATCAAAAGTGGTGCAGACAGATTGACATTACCGCTCTTGCAGCTGCAGTCGTATAAACAGACATGTTGGAAAGATATCCTTTTTTTTTTTTTTTTTTTTTTTTTTTTTTAAGAAAGTGATGTGTGGTGCCTTGTTGTGAATCTCCCGGTATGTGGAGTCTGCCGATACTGACCCATGGTGTGGGATCTGTGTGTGGATCCGCTTTAAATCTCTCTATTCACATTCCTCCGACCCTGCTTTACCCCCTTACTCACCATATTGAGCCGTCTCCTTGACAACACTAATTCCAACATGACCTCTGCGCCTTCATTTATAACTCACATGCTTCCATTGATCCCGACCAGATGACGTGCCACACCTATGCATGCCAACTAAAACGACGGAGACTGTTGTAGTAATGGCACATGATTTCAACTGTTTCCTATAATGTTTCCACATATAAACCATAAAGACATCCGTTGATTTTAAGGAGAAATGTTTTGAAGGGGAAAAAAAAAACACAATTTCTATCTCCCTCACGCCTGTATCAGTTCCTCTGCCGTCATGTTTAGGCTTAAGGGACAAAGCTAGGTTTAATAGAGGCTTCATGACACGAAAGAAAATCATTTGAAACATGATCCACTCTTTACAAAGAATTAGTTTGGCCTATATAATGAAGTGAAACCATGCAGTTTATCAGTGCTGTTGGCCCCACCTTTTTTTTTTTTTAGCCTCCCCATCTCCTTTAAAACCCTTTTCCTCCATTAAGCTTCTATTCCATGTTTAGCTTTATAGTGTCGACCTTGTTACAAGCCTGTGTCTTAAAAGCCACCCACTGTGGAAAAAGTATCACCTCGCCTCCATCCGTCGGTTTTATAGGCGCTGCGATGTTGCATTCCACACCTGCCACCCTGGAGCTCCTCACTGTTCGTTTTTGTTTTGTCTCCCTCTGCATGTTTGCTCAGGACTAACAAATGTCCCTGTAGATTATCCTCCTTTTTCACACCCTCTGCCTGCTTTTTTTTTTTAAACTAGCTAAGCAAATGCATGGGGTTGCTTGCATTCACATGAAATGTTTTTGTATGATATGTGTTATTTTTCACAGCTTGGTACAAAACCCAATCTTGACCCGCTTCTTTGCCTCACCTGATTTACATGCCAGCACATCCTCACATTCCTTCACACACACACACACACACACACAGAGGCTGATTCACACAGCACATTCGCACAAAGGAGGAGATGCTTAAGGCAATAAATCTGATTAACGTCCTCCCACCATGTTTACATACTGCCTTCACCAGCATCATGAATCTCATGAGACATTAGATGGGGGCCGATACATCCCCTTCTGTTACAGTCACAATCGGCCTTTTTGCTTCTACCAAGAAGACACACAAGCAAACATGCTACACAGGACATTTGCACCCATCATGAGTTTGGCACAAAATCAATAGTCACTTAAGGCACACATTTCATTAGTAAGAAGACGAGAAGAACATGGTGCACTGAGAGGAAACGAGCCTCTGAACCCCATGGTCAATACTAACCCCTGACCCTTTTCTCCTCCGCCGTCTTCTTCCAGGGTTTTCTGTGGACTCGGCTATGGGGATAATGAGCCTGGGAGAGCTGACATTTGTTGCCGGAGCCCCTCGGGCCAATCACACAGGTGCGGTGGTGCTCCTGAAGAAGGATAATGTTTATCGACTGGTGCCGCAGCACATCTTCTGGGGGGAGGAGCTGGCGTCTTCGTTTGGGTACTCAGTAGCAACCACAGATCTCAACAGCGACGGGTGAGGAAAGGCTGAATGAGAGGTCCATCATAAAACTATACACGGCGATCAGTATCAGTCAAGATTATGGCCTATAATAATATTCAGTTACAAGTCTGTACTTGTACTCGTTGGTTTTATATTTTTATAAAGCTGTATTGTTGTGGCTAAATTAGCTTGTTCCCAAAATCTGTGTAGTTTTATCTATGACAGTGTATCATGTTTTACTTGCAAAATCTATCTTAAGGAATTAAATTCTGCTGAAATTGTACTGTAAAGCAACATAAAAGGATATTCTCAAGTAAAGTACTGCACAATTGTCTAAAGTCAGGACATGAATGAATGTAATTAGTCACATCTGACCACAACCAGTGACTGTGGATGTGAAGAGATGGATTTAAAAAAAATAGATGTTCTAACTGTTGTTTAATTTGACGATTCTTTGCCTCTGCTTTCGTGCCTAGCTGGACAGACCTGATTGTCGGAGCTCCAAACTTTTTTGACCGTAAAGCAGAGATCGGCGGAGCTGTGTATGTCTACCTAAACCCCTTCGGCCACTGGGATGATCAGGCTCGGCCCATCCGTCTCAACGGAACGTACGACTCCATGTTTGGAATGACCGTCAGCAGCATCGGAGACCTGGACCAAGATGGATACGGAGGTGCGAGCAATGTTTTTTTTTAAATTTAATTCATTTAGAAAGTTATTTATTCACTAACAAAAACCATACCGGGCGGCACAGCAAGAAGGTCACCGGTTCAAATCCATGGGCCGGCTGGGCCTTTCTGTGTGGAGTTTGCATGTTCTCCCTGTGTCTGCGTGGGTTCTCTCCGGGTACTCCGGCTTCCTCCCACCATCCAAAGACATGCTCATTAGGTTAACTGGTGATTCTAAATTGGCCGTAGGTGTGAATGTGAGTGTGAATGGTTGTCTGTCTCTGTGTTAGCCCTGCGATAGACTGGCGACCTGTCCAGGGTGTACCCCGCCTCTCGCCCGATGACAGCTGGGATAGGCTCCAGCAGACCCCCGTGACCCTTAACAGGACTAAGCGGGTATAGAAGATGAATGAATGAATGAATGAAAAACCACACCTGAATTGGTGCAAGTAAGTTTATTGGTAGACAGGTCGTGAGACAAATGGATCGAGGGATGACAAGGGTTGAAGGGTATGGGATGAACAGGGGTCAAGGGGATGGGATGAAAAGGGATGAGAAGGGGTCGAGGGGATGGGATCAAAAGGATTTAGGGGGTTGGCGTGAAAAGGGGTCAAGGGCACAGGATGAAAAAGGGGATGAATGTGTAGACAGGTGAGGGCTTTAAACAACTGCAGTTTGACAAAGAATGAACACTGAGAAATGTAAGTCTGTTGTATTTGACCAGATATCGCTGTGGGAGCACCGTTTGATGGAGATGGAAAAGTTTTCATCTACCGAGGCTCCAATTCTGGTATTGAGACAAAACCTGCTCAGGTAAGTTTTACTTTGCATGTTTTTTTAAAAAAAGGAAATGACTGAATGAAAGAAAGATGAGACAGTGTCTGTACTGTTTATCTCATTAGGTGCTGGACGGCCGTGATTTTGATGTGAGGCGTTTTGGATACTCCATCTCAGGTGGTCTGGATATTGACAACAATCACTATCCAGATCTGGCGGTGGGATCTTTAAATGACTCAGTGGTTCTCTTCAGGTGAGTTTTTATAAACACCCAAATCAGATCTGCATATACATTATTTAGCTCTAAATTTAGTTTTAACTGCAAAAGATTAAATTCCACATCTAACTATATACAAAGGAAACAACGTATATGATAACATGTTAAAAAAGTGTGGTTATAAAGTCATAATTTCCTCTATTGACGCACTTTTCTGTGTTTCTCTGTGTCCCCAAGGTCTCGTCCAGTCATCCATGTGATCAGGGAAGTATCTATCGACCCACAATACATTGATTTGGAGCAGAACAACTGCAAGGGAAGAGATGGAGTCTGGTAAGAACTGCACAATTTTAAAAACATAATTTAGCAAACAAAAAGTTGTTAAGGTTTCTAAAGATATGTATATATATATATACATATTATTCTCCACCACTTTCTTTTTGTAGTGTGCAGGTCATGGCCTGCTTCACTTTCACAGCCCACCCAGAGCACTACTCACCACACATTAGTAAGTCACACCTCGGATTTCTGAACTGTTTTTATCCTCCTGTAACGTGGGACTTTATATCACTCGCCACAGTGACTGTAGTCATTGCTATTTAGAGGAGAAAGTAACCATATCTGTAACAGTAAACTTTATTATGACTTAATCACAGCCGTGTAATACTGTATTCCCTCAGATGAGGAGTTTCTATATGTTTGGCCCCTGGTGGGCTTTTTAAGTGCTCTCTGTGTGTGTCATGACATTTCTGTCTCTCTCTCCCTGCCTGTTTTTTCTCTCATCAAGCCCTTGTGGTGCGCTTTGAAGCTGACACTGAGCGCAGGAAGCTGGGCCTCCCGCACCGCGTTAACTTCCTAGGCCACAGTTCTCTGGAGCCAGAGTATACGCAGACAGAGGAACTGGAGCTGCATCAGCAGCGTCACCCTGTGTGCACCAACGCTGTCTTCCAGCTGCATGTCAGTAACTTATTGGCAGGGTTTGGTTTTGGTTCTTTATTTTAATCAAGTAGGAAAATATGAATGAGATTTTGTCTGCCGTTTTTATCACATGAAATAGTTTTCCTTTTCATTACATATTTTGGCGTATGGGAGTCAGAAATACGCTTTTTTGTTCACATCAAGTCTGTTACCAAATCTCTTGTTGAACATGAGTCTTTTATTTTCTGTCCTAAAGGAGAATATCCGCGACAAACTGCGTCCCATCTCTTTGGCGGTAACCCACACTATCAAGCCTGTGCCCCCACGCAGGCACTCTGCCAAGAAGCTGGAGAAGCTGCCGCCTGTACTGAATATTTCCCCATCTAACACACTGCATTCTGAGGTCTGTAACAAAACAAAACCTGAGTATTTAATGAAAAGTAACACAAGTAATGAAAAGTAACGTAAGTAGCGACAAGTAACGTAGAGTGATGTAATTAACCAAAAATAACGAAAAGTAATGAAAAGTAACAAAAGTGACGTAAAGTGACGTAAGAAATGCAAAGTAACATAAGTAACAAAGAGTAACGAAAAGTAACGAAAGTAACAAAAGTAAGGAAAAGTACTGCTCGTGGATTAAAATAAACAAGTCAAGGATTCACGTGAACCCATTAGTGCATTAATCCAGTCTCATCAGAGCAAGTTAAATATAAAACATTTCCTTACGGTTGTTGTTAAGTAAGGAACATCCTGCGGCAGAGAGAATCATCTTCATAAAGCACGATTAACTGAAATGTTTTCCGCTGATTCATCTTTGCTATCTTCTCATCAGCACGTAAGTTTACTGTTGTTTTCGTCAGTAACTACTTTTGAACAGAATATAACCACGAGAAATGTAAAACAAAACAGAATTTTTCACATGTAACGGATCAGTCAAAGATGTTGGAATATAGTGAAAAAAGATGGTCACATTGTCCTGTGTTTTATTTGATGAACAGTCCAACCACAAGGTTATTTAATTTGCTTGTCATAGAGGATGAAAAAAACCCCACAAGATATTAATATGAGAAACTGGAAACAGTGAATTTCTGGAACCTGCAAATTTCAGGTCAAAATGCAGTTAAACTTGAACACATTTATCATGCCACCCTAATCTAGTTTGCCTCTTCTCACTCCTGAAGGTGAACTTCCTGCGAGAAGGATGCGGCAGCGACAAAATCTGCCAGAGCAACCTGGAGCTGAGCTACCAGTTTGGAACGCGACCCCTGACCTCCGACCTCTTCATCCCTCTGCCAAAGTTAGTACCTGCCCGGTTCTACTTGTGCGAGCTGTTGCCTAGCAACATGCACCCCAACAAAAGTTTGTGTTTGCTGTGGGAAGAAAGTCTGTTTTTGCTGATGATTCTTAGTCTCCCTTAAACTGATCTTTTGGTGCAAGCAGGAGCTAAAAATACCAGTTAGTTATAACTGATATAAAAAGTGGTACCTCTCTTTTTATACGATTTGCCAAGAAGACAAAAAATAAAACTGTTGATATGCTACATTGTCATGGATAAATGTGTTTTCATTTCCATCTCCGCTGTCTTCTGTGCAGAGATGAGGACAACCTGCAGGTGTTTTCTCTGTCTGACCAGCGGCTGGTGGTGCTGGAGATCACAGTCACCAACATGCCCTCTGACCCTCTGTACCCTGAGGAGGATGGCGATGATGCTCACGCTGCTCAGCTGCTTATCTCACTTCCGAATACGCTGTCGTACGCTGGCTCCAGGATCCCGCCACAGGTTTGAGCTCTGCTTAGTAAAACACTGTCTACAAGTGTAATTTTCGTCCTGTCATTATTCTAGACGTCGCAATTTCTTTCCTCTCATATATTTTTTCCTGACTGACCGTAGATGAGATGTCAAGCCAATCAGAATGGCTCACAAGTCGAATGTGACCTGGGAAACCCTGTCAAGCGAGGTACTAAGGTAAAGAAGAACCGTGCAGAATAGGCTTTATAAGATGCTGAAATTACAGAATTGACATATAATGAAACAAAGGAAAAACCTGACTAAAAGGAAACCTGCTGCAATTGTTGTGTTAAAGTGTTAAATACCTCAACAATTAATTAACACATCTCCTGACAAATATGTGTGTGTTTGTCTCTCAGCTGAAATTCTCCATCAACCTGAGCACATCCAACATTACCATCGAGACCACTGAGTTGACCGCAGACCTCTTACTGACGACGTAAGCCCTCCAAATCTTCTCTCACAGTAAAACATCAAGGATCAGTGATTTTCTTTTTTTTTACCAAACCCCCTACAATTACTTGATCTGTGTTTGTTTTGTCCTCAGTATCAGTGAGCAGTCTGACCTGGACCCAGTCACAGCTTATGCTAAAGTTGTGATAGAGCTCCCTCTGTCTGTCAGTGGGTGAGTGAACAGTTCATGCACATCTTTTTAAGCTGATTTCCTCCTCAAGAATTTAACAGTATACCTATGTTTGAATGATGTTCTGAGTTTGAGGCCTACTATAGGATTTTAAGACCAAAATGAACACCAGTCTTTAAAAGTGAAAACAGAATTGCTTCATAGCAGCTTTAGGTTTGGGTTGCAGTGATTTCCGCCATACTTGCCGCAGCTACCCAGTAAACACATTGCAGTCTTGTGTATGCAGCTGTCTGACACACTGATGTTATTATTTCGCTGTAGACTTGCTCGTCCTCACCAGCTGTTCTTCAGTGGCACAGTGAGGGGGGAGAGTGCCATGACCAGCCTTGAGGACATCGGCAGCCCTGTGGATTTTGAGTTTGTGGTGAGGAAAGATCTTGCATGCCTGGGGCGCTCATGTGTATCTACACCGGCTTTATTTGCCAGAGTTATTGTGGCGTTTGAACAATTCTTAAAAACGAAAGGATTTCACCGATCAGCCACAACATTATGACTGGAGAAGCGAATAACATTGACCATCTCGTGACAATTAAATGTTCTGCTGGGAAAGAAAATAAATATCTCAAATATAATCTGTCTGTCAGACATATCAGACATTAACATGTATTCTTTCCACTGAATTTATTGTGTTTTTACAAAAATAAAATTCACCCAAGAAATATAAATATAATATGAATATATATTTTCTCTGTCAGGTTTCTAATCCCGGCCAAGCTCTCCAGACGTTCGGCTCTGCCTTCCTCAACATCATGTGGCCTTACGAGCTGGCTAATGAGAAATGGCTCCTTTATCCTGCCAGCCTGAAGTTTGAGGGCCACCCAGACACACGCTGCACCCCCACAGAAGGCTTGAATCCCCTGAAGCTACTGAGCTCTTCCTCACCGGAGCCCCAACATCCTGCCAATCAGGGGGTAGGTGGAGTAGTTCAATTCTGGAAAACAGAATTTGCTCCAACAGCAAAGTCAGAGTCCTTTCATTAACTCCTTTAGACTAAGACACACACGTCAACACTTTACGAGGATGGACCTGAGTGACAGTGCTCATCCTTCCTTAATACTTGTCTGTCTACTACTACTGTCAACTTATTAAATGATTAGGACTTTGAAAACAAAACCGGTTTTGTCCACACAAACTTTGCTTTTTCTTAAATGTGCATAAATGAATCACTTTCAACAGGCCGGAAGAACACGCCGCTCTCACCCAGAGGATGAAGGTCAAGTGATGACAAAGAGCAGTGTGGGACGAACCACACCAGCCGTGGCAGCTTCAGAAAGACGCAAGTCGCTCAAATTGGTAAGAACGAGAATGAGGAGAGAGATAAGTGCTGGACAATAATGTAAATCCGTGGTCAATTGATTCCCAGCAAATGCACTCAAGCCACGGCAGTTTATTAAAATACAGATGCAGAAACTAGGACTTTTGTTCTCCAGGATTGTCTCTTGGGGTCGGCACGCTGTGTGCTGTTCCAGTGTCCCCTCCACAGCTTCTCTGGTCAGGCTGTCCTCAAGATCCATGCCAGGCTGTGGAACGGCAGTTTTATCGAGGTAAAAATGAACCCTGTCATCTTTTCCTTTTTCTGTGTTACTCTCCATCTGAGCCTCGGTCCGGTGGCTGCTGACACTCACATTCATCTCAGTTCTCACTAGTCTATTCTTTAAGCATTCAGCGAAACAATGAGTTGTATTTATTGAAAGCTTTAGACTATAGATTTAGTTTTTCCACTTAATGTCTTATATTTCATCCCTGTTGTGTAATATGATATAATATGATAATAAAAACAGTAAAAGATGGACTCTAGATTATTTTTATATAATGTAAAGGCTTCAGCAAAAGTCTCATAGTTTTTTATGGTTGCCGTATATGTAAATTAAAATAAAAGCATGACTATTGCCAATATTTGCTGTGCCTTATCTTAACAAAACAAAGAGCAATATTAATTTGAGCAAGAGTTGGTTTAAGTATGCCGCTTTGTCCGCCTCTGTCTCTCAGGAGTTCCCAGCTGTCAGTGCTCTGGAGCTGCTGGTCAGAGCAAACATCACTGTGAAGTCCAGCATCAAACACCTCGTCCTCAAGGATGCTGCTGCCCAGGTACTCGGCATCTGTTTACTACTAGACATCACACTGCTTTCACTTCCCAGTGAGCAGCTGTTAGTGTTTTGGATCATACGGAAAGCTATGAAAAGTGGCAGAAATGTATTCACAGCAGTTAATAAAATTGAACAACGACACAACAGGAGCCTGACTAATTAATGTAGCAACATCCAGTGATAAATAGAGATAAATAGCGTCTGTATTTCTTTAAAGTGTGCACTCTCCCGTCTTTCTCTTCAGGTTCCTGTGATGATTTACCCTGAGCCTGGTCTTGCTGACCAGTACTGGATCCCGTGGTGGATCATCCCCATAGCCATCCTGGCAGGCATCCTGCTGCTGACTCTACTGGTCTGCATACTCTGGAAGGTAAGACACAGAAGGCCCAGCTCTCATTTTGCAAAACATGGATCCTGCATGGACATTTTTGTTTGTGTATTCTACTTTATTTCTGTGTTTTTAGTAAAATTACAGTTATTTATCATTAACAGTTCTTTATGGTGGACCATTTAAATGCTGGAAAACAGTCAAATTTAGATTCAGATTCTCTGTCCAAGTCAACAGAGGTGGGAAAAGCACCAAAAGTTTACTTGAAAGTACTAATTATGTATAATTTGTTGAATTATGATTTGTGTTACATTACAGTATAATGTAACTGTGTAATTGTGCAAAGAGCCAACTTGTCATTCAAAATCAATATATTTTAAAAGCTAATTATATGATTAGTTTTTTAAAAGTAACAATGATTGCATAATAATTGCGGCAGATTAGAAGATACATCATCTCCCTCTCAACTGAAGTAGAGTAAAGGTGTGATGTAGCATAAAAGTAAAGTAAAACTTAAGTAAATGTACATTATTTCAGCAGCCTGTACACGAGAAGCACCTAAAGGTGTCACTGACATCATTCCTGTCACTTTACTTGTCATTACTCAAGTAATGGCAAGCATTTTCTCTTTTACTTTCTACTTTGCTGATCTGTCCTGTAATCATCTCACTTCTTCCAGCTCACTCTCATATTTCCTCTTTTGTACTTGTGTTTGTTCTTTCCTTTTTGTTTTGTCTCTTCCATTTGGGGACTGTCTGTTCCTAAATCCCCTTCCTGTTTCATCCACTCTTCTCCCCTGCTGTGATCTGTTGCCCCAGTGTGGGTTCTTCAAACGCAGTGAGAGGCGCCAGCACTATGAGACGGAGTACTACCGTGCCCATTTGGGGGTCCAACCCTCGGAGGCGGAGAAGCAGGCGCCAGAACTATAATACACACACAAAAAAAAAAAAATTTCCCTCTGGCCTGCTCTCTCCTCCTCCTCTCCCTCCTAGCGGTAAAAATCCTCACGCACATTCGCTTTGTTCCTCGACCCGCTCTGAGGCCGGTGGTGTTCATTACTGCATGAGATGTGAGCACATTTTTGGCACAAACAATTACAAATATGAGGAGATGTCATATCAGTAATACCTGAGATGGAGGGTAATTGACCTTTGGCTAAGCCCTGCTCTCCTTGGAGATCTATGCTTGGCAAGTTTTCCATCCTTGAACATCACTTAACTGTGTGGTTTGCAGTGTTAACCATGGCACAGTTCATTTTTAAACTTCGCAGACTTAAGTCGCTGAATATCTACTTTTAAAAGACTAATGTTTGCTGGCAGAATTATCAGTAGCTAATAAGGTTAACACTGACTTCAGTGGCTGTATATGAAACAGAGCTTAAAAAAAAGAGACGACACTAAAGCTAAATATCCCAGTGAAATATATAATATGTGTTCCAGTACCCTTAAAGATGACCGGCATATTGCAGATGTATATAAAAATGCTATTCTCTAAATAACATTTTTTGTCTGATGTGTTTTTTCCTTTAAAAACTGAACAATACCTTATTAGAAAACCTTAAAGTGACATTGAAAAATCCAGAAAAATTATGCAAACTTCTCCTCAAAGGTTTCATTTCTGGGGACAAGAGGGCTCCTCAATGGAAACCTGTTTTCATCGATTGTGCAAAGCTTCCACGTAAACACTTATAAGCTGCCTGCTGGACCAGAATTGACTCCTAATTTCTACTTTTCAGCAGAAAATTGTGCAAAAAAAGAAATGAAAGTAAAGAAAACCTTTATTAGTCCTGCAATGGGGATTAATGATCTAATGTTATCTTTTGTTATTTTTTAGGATTTAGGATGTACCTAGTTGTTGTAAACTTTCCCAAATCTAAAGAGCAGGATGCAGTTCCTCACTCGATAGCTTAAATTCTGATAGCATCCGGGAAAATTTCCCATACAGTCAGGACCAAACGCTGTCAACGTTAAATGCATCCCACAAATCTGACTCTTGACATGCAGAGTATTGCTTGTACTTCAGCTTCATTAACTGCTTCCATGTGGGAGTTGGGGGCCTGAAAAGCCTGGTTACAGTTGCTAAGCTATGATTGAATAATAGCTGTTAAGGGGTTTTTGTAAATGGTCACTTGTGGTTCCAGCCGCAGACTGTAAACAGCTAATTGTACTTAAAGCTTATAGCTTTCATTCATACCCTGCGTGGTATAGCTTCAAGGTCTTTAAACAACTGTTCACTTCAATGAAGCAATCTACTGTAATGACTTCTGCCTTCTGCAGAAATGTGGGGTTTGGGGTGTAAATTTAAAACGGTTTAATCTGTGCATATTGAACACCATTCAGCCGTCTCTCCTCCAGAGCTCTGAAATGTCTGCTGTGCTGTGTTGCCTCTTAACCATCTGCACTGGTTCATTCTGGCACCTGCCTATGAAGACTATTCATTTATCACGATGTGCTTGTCATGCACGTTTCTCATTAACACTCCTATTTGACTTGCATCTCATTAAAAGCGGGCTTGTCCAGGTGCCAGAATGCACCCATCACTGGGATCATGTGGTGTTTTTGTTCATTTTAATGAGTGTACATTTTGTTAATGGCACTTCAGTGTGTAGGTGTGTTAATCACAGACACTTGAGACTGATGTGGAGTTAGAAACGCAGAGCATGTGCTTTTTGCGTGGATGTGCCTTTTTTATTAAAAAGTCATTGTTATTGAAAGCAGTCAGGTGAACACATTTGTCTGAGATCAACTAGGAGACAGTCATTTCATTGAATTTACAACTTAGTTTACTTCTCTTATAAGGCATGATAATCAACAACAGAGACTCAAATGCAATCATATTCCTAAATATGACATCAATTAATTCTTTGTTTTTCCTTCCTTTCTGTGCCCTCCATCCATCCCTCCCTTTCTTCTTCTTCTGTCTGCTTTCCGTCCTGCATCGACAGTGTGGCTTCTTCCGACGGGCCCACTACAAAGACAAACTGCCTCAGTACAACGCGGTGAAGATTCCTCGCGAGGACCGGCCACAGTTCCAGACTGAGAAGTCAGGAAGTGTCCATAAAAAGGAATGGGCCACGCACTGGAGCGACGGGACCTCGTAACTCGCTTTAAGCACTGACTGACCGAAACATTTCAAATCACCACATGTGGCACTCATTCTGTCTTTGCATTGGAACTAACTGGCTAAAAAGGTGCACAAACGCGTGAGAACTTGTGCCCCCTTTGCTGCGTCAGTACTTTCATACCGTCGGCCTATTACACTGTGACTGGATCTGTGTTGTCTGTAGCCTTCTGACGGATGGCCTTAGATAGTCTACTGACTATCACGGTTTTACAGCAAATACTGAAGGCCCACGACAATGTTAGAACCGGTTTAGCTGCTCAATATGCTTCACAGCCCACACAAGGAGTGATCACGCTTCATAGTCTGTCATCGGTTTGACTGACAGAACAAAGGAGGACTGAAAATCAAAGACATGCATGAATGGACATACAGTACACACATAGAGGACATCGTTGCTAACAAAAAGCCACTGCCCATGACAAAGACTACTTTTTGCCTTAACTACTGTAAGAATCACGACTTGTACGAGCAATGAAAAAAAATATAGTTCCATATATATATATAAAATATATAAATAATGTTTGGGGTTTTTCCTTTTAGTTGGTTAACACTGGGAAGGTTTCAGTACGTAACAGTGAATGTTTTCTGGGCGTGCTGGATAAGCCATTAAATAAGTTCACCTGTGTTTTTATATCGCCTTACTCAAGGTAACGAACAAGCCCTATCTTTTTACTTTTTTTTTTTATTTAAATTGTTTTGCTAATATGTCAGTCGAGTCAAACGTACTGTACATCATTAGTCAATTGCCTGAGTGAACTTGAACAAAAAAACACGTTATAGCCTCAGATGTGGCCGTAGCACTGTTGTCGCATGAAAACCAAATGTATCAGGAAGCGAAGCAATATTTAAAATATATTAAGAATTGACATTTCTGATGCAAACATTTGTCCTGTCTAATCATGAAATGACATATTCTCTGTGTATATTATATATCTGAATTTAAAACCTATACGACTGTGAGCGACTGAATTTCTTTACACATGGTTTTCAAGTGACACCCCCATATTTTTTTTTACTGAGATGTATTGTAAAGATACTTCACCAGGAGACATTGTGGCCTTTGTATACATACTATAGTTTTCAAAGTGTTACTGTATTAACTTGCTTATGGCACTGTTCCTGCTAATGACCTCCACTCTTATCAGTCAGGTTCCTGGAGTGTGTTAATTTCAGAACTGACATTTCTAATTGCGTACAAGTGCCTTATTGTAAAAGTGGCAGATGGTGAGCTACTGATTACAAACTCGAGGCTACTGCAAATTAGATCACGCCGCCCTGAAACATCTGTTGGACACCGGTGGACAAGTTAACATCCCTCCAATGCTAAGGCGACACCAAGAGAGAGGAGAAGATTTCTATGAGAGCAGAATGAGTCGGAACCAGACGAACTTTTTTTGGATCTAATTTGGGTCGATGACGTGGCTGTAAAGCATGAAGAGTCAGCTTGATTTTTAGGTATTGCTGGACAATCATATATTAGCTGCATGGAGGTCCTGTTGCTGTTCCTACGTTCCCACACTTTTTTTTTTTCATGGTTTTATTTATTTTTTGTTTGGCTGCACTGTTTTAACATTGTAAATAAAATAAAAGGAAACAAGATAAACCCATCGGACAGCTTCAGTCGTGTCATTCTCAAAAGATTTACATCCATGTGTAACGTCCATTAATTCCTGAGAGTTCCTGGAGTTCACGTAGAAAACAGCAGGTGACGCCAAAACTCTGAAAACTGTTTGTGTGGAACACAAAGACGTTTAAATTAATAATAATTAGACACAAAAAAATGAGTTGGTCCTTTCTGTTTGAATGTAATGTAAGTTTAAAATTGAATTGTTGTTGGATGACATTTGAGGAAAAACAGACAACAACACTAACCTTTGCTGCTAGGCAATTATTCATGTCTAGAAGACATTGAATCTAACAGTTACCAAGCTAACGCACAGGTCACTTTACATAAGTAAATGGCAAGACATAACTAACTGATGAGGCTGTTGGGAAGATTAGTATTTTATTCATACATGTTGTAAAACTACAAAAAAAAAAAAAACGTTATACATCTAAATTGTAATTTATATGAAGTCACTGCTGTCATTTCTGAAAACATCAGCAAACATGTCACAACTGATAGAGCCTTTTGAAAATGTTCACTTCTGATCTTTGTGAAAACCAAAGAGAGAACCCTTTTATATGTACTTTATTCCTACAGTCTCTCCTGAGTTAACTTGTAAATTTCACATACTCTCTTAATTTAAATAAACTCAAGAAATAAACGGGGCTAAACAGTGTGATGGCCCCTGGTGTCCTCTTGGGGTATGAAATGGAAGTGACCTCTGTTTCTGTTTGACTGTTCTACAGGCTGCAGGTGGGCAGCACAGTGGGGTGGTGGTTAGCATTGATGCCTCACAGCAAGAAGGTTCCGGGTTCGAATCGTCCACCGTCCAAAGACATGCTCGTTAGGTTAACTGGTGATTCTAAATTGCCCGTAGGTGTGAGTGTGAATGGTTGTATGGTTGATCTGGAGCACCTGTGGCGCCCAGTGTGCCATAGTTACGTAGGTCCTGCCTCCCTAATCAGCCTCTCTCTGCTCTCTGCTTCCCAAGGGCTTCACATTCCAGTTTGGTTCTGTTCTTTTAGGTTATCCATATGTCTCTTGCACTCTACAACATTTACACACATACTTTTCACTCATGGCGCATTAATTTGCCTTAGATTGGTGAATAAATAAAGTATTCTTTAATCGATATACAGGTGTGTCTTCCTGTTGTTGTGGCCTCTTGAGCTGGGTTATGATAACAGCTAGTCTGGTCCTCTCCAAATATTACGTGCTAGCACATCTAAAGCTCACTTATATGTTATCTCTCAATTTTTGAATCACACCAAATAAAAACATCCACTTTCTTACATATTTTCTTTACCTTTGATCCAAGCTGAAGCAGTTTCTTTCTCTTTCTCTTCTCTTAATGCTAAGCTAGGCTAACCACACCTGCTGGAACCTCACCAATTAACACCTTACACCGTATGTAATTTGTTCAAATTATATAACAACCGTAAAAATGACTCACTGTTAGAGATTTTTTAACTTCAGTTGGACTAAGGTGCCAGCTGGGATAGGCTCCAGCCCCCCTGCGACCCTTCAAAGAACAAGCGGTTACAGAAGATGAATGAATGAATGGATTAAGGTGCTGAATGAAGCTTCATGTTCACGTTACACACAGAACAGCTCCTCAAATGTGAAAAAAGAAAGAAAGAAAGAAAGAAAGAAGTACAGTTAATAATCCAACATTTACTTGTAACTGGTGGAAGTAAAGCAGATCGCTGTATATATATTCAACACCACTCGGACCATACTGCGCAGACTCTGAGTCCAAAATAGCTTCAGTTAATCCAATGCAAGGAAGTGGGGCATTGTCCATGGCCTTCAAATACGTCGTGTTTCCTCTTGTGGTTTTCACAGTCTTGTAACAGAGAATGTTCAGTACGTAATTTCCAAGTCCATAAGAACTGATGTTATTGTAAAAGTTTTCAGAAATTAAATAGTAAAATATACATACATATATAGTAAAAATACAAGTAATATTCCCCACATCCTCATCCTTTCACAACACCTCTGCATTTCCTTAATTATGTCATCTTGTCATTAGCTAGCTAAACATGGCAGATGTTACCACATGTACACTACTCCCCTCAAATGGAACAAGACCTGACGTACAAAATGCAGAGTTGGTGAGGCCATTGGGAGTTTCAATATTTTCCTCCGAAAAATCCAATATCACCAAATTACAATATATTAACTTACCATCCGGCTCTACCTGTGGGCTGCTCATATGGGGTTTACCAGCAGAGTTAAAGTTTTTCCTAACTAAGTGGAGTGGACTTTGTGGCGTGGTCCCAGACAAACCACCTACTCCTGCATGTGGACAAGACCAAGGAGCTGGTCATTGACTTCAGGAAGAAGAAGACACCAGTCGAGCCCATCGCCATCCAGGGTCTGGAGGTGGAAGTAGTGGACCATTATAAGTACCTGGGAGTCCACATGAACAGCAGACTGGACTTGAGGGACAACAGTGATGCTGTGTACAAGAAGGGACTGAGTAGACTCTACTTCCTGAGGAAGCTTAGATCTTTTAACGTATGCAGCAAGTTGCTGGAGATTTTCTACCAGTCTGTTGTTGCGAGCGCCCTGTACTTTGCTGTGGTTTGATGGGGGAGCAGCACCAGCAAAAAGGACATAAGTAGGATCGACAAATTGATCCAAAAGGCTGGTCATGTGATTGGTAGTAAGTTGGAGACGTTTGTCTCAGTGAGGGACAGGAGGACACTGGACAAACTGCTCTCCATCATGGACAATCCATCACATCCACTACACCAGACTATAGAGGGGCAGCGGAGCTCATTCTCCAACAGATTGATCCAGCTCCGCTCCCACACTGAACACTACAGGATGTCATTCATGCCATTCTCTGTCCAGCTGTACAACAACTCACCTTTCTGTAACAGATAACTCCATGTTATTAATGTTAATGGACACTATTGCACCTTACACCTTACCCTGTATATATAATTTATATTCTTCCTTCTCTATTTCTTGTACATTTGTACCATATGCTAATATGCCAATTTTTAAATTTTTGCTTATACTATTTTTATTTTATCTTACTAGATTTTATTTTACTTATTTTTTATTTCTATTTTATTTAATCTTTTTTTATCTGAGGTTCTTAAGAGTGTTTTTTATGTACAACTAAGCTAATGTGATCAAGCAATTTCCCTTGTGGATGAATAAAGTTTATCTAAGTCTAAGTCTAAGTCTAAGGTTAAACATCACTAAATACCAGTACAAGGCATTCTAAGCTACTATACATTGTCTCATATGACACAGTGGTTTGGCTTATTGATAATATTAATATACCCACATTGATTTTTCTGTGGCTCTATCCACTGTTAATGTCTGTAATAATCTCGATGACAAAACTGAGCAATTTTACACAAAACAGAAGAAAATATACATGTTTTATTTGTTCTGTTCAGACAGAGCAGATTAGATTCTTCTCTAATCCAAGAGCTTCTGATCTTATTATAGTAATGGAAACTAATTCCCCTCTGAATCCTTCAGATGTCATCCCGGTTGTCATGGCAGCTAAACAGGGACAGTTAGACTGTGTGTTTAAGCGGATTGTCACCCATTAGGCACTTTGAGGAGCCAAATCTGTTGATGTTGCATCCAGTCGGTATTGGGGAAGTGACTACGTAATTATTACGCATCATCACACACGACCGCGCACTGACGTAGAGACAAAGTGAACCCATACTGCGCTAATAATGCCCGTCTCAGTCTCACTAATCAGGCTGAAAGTTGTCTTCGTTTGAAATTAACAAAATGAAGGAAGCTGACATTTAACAGGTGGAGTGTTTCATTAAAGGACAGTTTGTCCTCGGGGAGAAGCTTCCTTCTGAAATCTCTTGATCAGCATCTCCCTTCTACTGTGTAAGCAAAGATTTTGATGACCTGTAATATTGTTATTGACCTGAACTTAGTTTTGCATTCATGCCAATAATCCTTTGGAGACATCATGATTTATTTTTAATGATTTTATGTGAATTTTAAAACATGTACATGTTCCCTGAAATTTAAATATACAAATGTTGTCTTGGAGTCTTCTTACACTTGTAAAACAATCCTCCTAAAGATGCAGAACACTTTACAAACTTGATACTTGAGATTAAAGTTGATATGGGTTTATTTCCTGGTTTAGAAACTTGGAACAAAACATTTTAGAAAATAAATCTGCAACAAACGTGTCCCGCGTTCTTATGTCGTTTAGTTTCTTTGCAGTTATTTGGCACCTTCTGTCTCTTTTGTTACTTATGTTGCTGCTGAAGATCAATAATGTCGTCTTCTAATCTGTTTCATATTGACAGATGATGATGTGATTAATAAATGGTTTTCTGTCTGTACATGCAGTCCGAACCTCCGGACAACGGGGACTGGTGGGTCGGAGTCCATTTGCAGGGATTTATCTGTTTAATAACTGGGGAGAGTCGTGTTGCACTACCCTAAGGGCCACATAATAATGCACTCTGGCACTTGGTCATCACTAATGCCCTGATCCCACTAAATGGACCTGGTTTAGTCTCATATTAGGAGCATCTCCGTCCTCCATCCTGTCCCCTGCTCCCTGTTGTGCAGTAGCATCTTTCTTCAGCTCTCCTGAGGTTTCCTGCTGATGACCGCGAGGTGTATATAAGACTCAGCGAGAATGTTCCGACCACTGAAGCTAGCCAGGACGTCGCACACAGAGGACGCTGAACCCTGACCAGGACGAGCCCCTCTTCTGCTTTCCTGGAGCTAAACCTCCGAAGCTCTTCTGAATTTGTCTGACCTCCTCTCCAGCCTGAGACCATGGACACAGCTGCAGTGGTGACTTTTCTGGCTCTGGTTGTGGCGATGGCTGGCGTCAGTCAGGCTCTTCACATCCAAGGCGGTCTGGACCAAACCGAAATTCTGCCTGGCAGCTCAGAGGAGAACATGGCCGACCGCCTGCTGGGGCTGGTGAGACAACAAACCACTCACAGGCTTGAATTGCAAATTTATTTGTGATTTCAGTCACCGAATGATTATACCTCAAGTCTTTGACATATCTGTCCTTTTTTTCCACCATAAAACCCAAGTCAGGACCAAAATTAATTTGACATGTGAAGTTAAAAATGTAATGTTGATCTCAAAGGTGATTATGTGTTAAAATGTGTTACATCCAGTCTGAATTAAATATGGAGTGTCTGCGCTGCTACATTAGAGAGAATAAAAGATTCTCTGCACGCCCCGAAGTCGTGCCAACATTTTCATAGAAGTCCGCCACTCCGTGTGCTGCAGCATGTAAATGACAGTTGAGCCTTTTATAAAATGAGGCAGGTTAAGTCACACAGCCCGTTTAGAGTTCAGAAAGTGCTCCTCTTCATGCAACAGTGTGTAATACACTGTTGCATTCAGGGGTCAGAGGCAGACTGATAAAAGACAAGGATTTATATCACGAGTGAAACTGTAGCATTTTCAATACATGGCTTGCCCGAAGAGACAGACCAAGGCTTTATTTTACATAAAAATAAGGACAAATGGATATTTCAGTGAGCATGAGTAACATTTCTTCGCATTCGTGCACTGATATCAACATCTCAAGGTCTCCCTCCACAGCAGGAGAGACTGGTTGGAGTTGCCAGCCATGGGGTTAGAGAAATTTAAATTCAAATGCTACTTGCTTTGACACAAGGGCTTTGCATTTGTGTGTGTGTGTGCGTATGCTGGTGTGTTCCAGGAAAGTGAAAACAAAGACAACAGCATCGATGATCGTCTGCTGACCTTCGTGTTGAGAGCTCTGCTCCTTGGATCCCAGAGAGAAACCAGGAACTCTGTTCTTCATCAGCCGCAGAGGTCAGTGCAACGCTAGAGCCTTTAAAGAAATATGCATGAAAGCACACACACAGGATATCAGTGATCTATAAATCTGTGCCATTTCCACCTTACATGTAGAGGTTTTCTGTCTGAACATATTAAAATATTTCTACTGTAGGAAATGTGAAATAAAGTACTAATACAGAGGGTCTAGGTTTACCAACAGTTTGCTGTACTAGCTAATAAGGTCACCTAAGGATTTCAATGAAACACAACATACATTACCATTGTTAAAACTCCTTAAAAGGGGCTCCTTGTATCAGCAGTGTGGCAAGAGCAGTGGAGATAAATGGAAAATCCATTTAGCCATTTGCAACCATTTGCAACTGCTCTCCATATCTGAATTTTAAAATGGCACAGTATGTACCATTATTAATCATTATGTGCTTGAAATGTCCATTTGAAAAAGTGTTTCAGGATCCAGAAGCCCCTCTTATGGCAAAGATTAGATCACGTTTTTGGCTTGAAAATGGGGTCAAAGGCTCAAGGTTTTAAACATTATAACAAACAAGTTGTTGCCCGTAGTGTTTTTTTTTTTTTTTTTTTTTTTTTTGCCTCCTGAGTAAAGTATAGGGCAAGTAAAGAAAAATAAAACAAAAAACAGACATGAATCTTATTAGTTATAATGATTACTTCTCATGAAGGCATCGTTTGTGTTGTTTTTTACTTAAGTCCTTGACGCTTGATGTTAAAATATTACTATATGTTACTTTGAATTACATCAGTTCCCACTTTCATTTCTTCTGCCTCGTAGATTTGGCCGCAACTCCAGAGGGCCTCTACTGTCAGAGGATCAGATTCATTCCCGCGACTGGGAGGATGCCCCCGGACAGATCTGGAGTATGGCCGTGCCCCAGAGATTTGGCAAGAAATAATCACACATCGCTGTCCTGGTACGAGGCCAAGCTGAGGGCTCGTGTGGAGAGACTAAATCTGAAGGAATAAATCTGAATTGTGTTAACAGCCATTCTTTTCCACCCTGTTCCAGCCCATTAAGTTAGGTGAGCCGACACCTGGTGTTCAGCTGAAGATGAGACAAGCTTCATCTACTGTCTCCCTTTTTTTTTTTTGTTCTTTTCTAGTGTCATCAAGGACCAAAAGTGTTTGTGGTAAACTGATCGCTACAGTTTTTGTTGTTCTTCACTTCACTGGTCAAATAAAAGAGCTTTGAACTTGGAAAAGCTAAATTCACGATTCTGCGTGTTCATTACATGTGAAGATCAGAATGACAGTAATGCAGAAAGGATGTGGAAGTACTTGTGTGTAGAATCTCTGTGGTTGTACAAACAAATCTTACAACAGACTGAAAAGAGATGAATTAATAACACTTAAAACACACAGTTACTCCGATAGATTAATTGATTAGTTTGACTAGTTTTCAGTGTCAGATCTGGCATCTATGTCCAACCAAACCCCCAAAACAACCCAAAGTGCATTAAAAATAAAAAATTCAGCACATCCTAACATTTTATAAACAACAAATATATAGTAATACTTCTTGATTATTGCAGTGTCAACACATACATTGACTTAGCACTAGATTATAGTTTTTGTTGCTGAGGCAAGTTGTGTCTGTCCATTGCTATATTTCTTGGATCCCCATGGAACAAATTTTGTGCCAAGAAACTGTATAATCATTTAAACACTAAACTATTTGTAAGGCCCCCGGTAATGCATACAGACCGCATACAAGAATGTAATTTTAATCCGTCTGGTCTGTAGTTGCTCAGACATCAGTCTGAATCTAGATTCACTGAGGAGACGAAAGAGATGAATGAAAGATAATATGCTGTTCGCAAAGTAATATTACAGGGCATTACATTACACGGACAGCAGTGTGCAGGGCTGAGTTTCAAACGAAGATGAAAATGGTTTTATCGTAAAGTGATGCTCAGCCCTTCTCCACTGACTTGCTGTCGCTGTTGTCTGTGGTGGATTTACAAGCCACCTGGGGAACCAGCATGCAATAAGCTTGAGCACTAATTAAAACACAGCAACATGCAATTACTCTACGGGTTAATGGTTTCCACAGCCAATTACTGGGAAGGAAAGCGTGTCAGTCCTCTAAGAAGAAAGCAAGGCTTTTATTAGACTGACCACCCATTCCTCTTCATGAGCCAGGAGGACAAGAAGAAGAGGCGCTGATTGGAAGCTATTGACAGATGACATTTTGATTTTTATTATTTCACCACTGTTGATTTTTAAAGGCCATTTATGGTTCTATTAAGGCTCATTGTTGCTACATGTGCGTCACATGCAGAGCATATTATTTTCTTTGTCAATCTGTTTCAAAATTCATCAATGTAGCTTCTAGGGTACTTCTCAAATGTAAAAAAAAAAAAAACATCCTGCAGTATATATATATATATTACATACACAAAGATGCAATGGTTATTTCCAAAGACAGGTAAATGGGGTAAAACATAGTAAAGGGTTGCAGTAATGGGTCTGGTGCCAAGATGTGAGGAGCCTCGTATATAGAACAATCCCACAAGCTAACAGAGCTGTCCTCAGTTAGTCATTAGGGAGCTGCACCTAGAACAGAAAGAGACAAAACAGGCACAGGCAAAACAACTGACAAGACTGAAACCGACACATTAACAGAGTAGACGGGTGAAACATTATCACCACAAGAAGAAGGAACTGGAAACAGGATTACAAAATTTATTTACAGATATGAGATTGTCAACAATATAGCTACACAGCGTTTGTAGATGAAATTAATTTACGCACTAAATGACGCGTAGATGAGGAACAAACACACACTTGATGTGTGTGTGTGTGTGATGGATGTGACGCACCACAAACCAAAAACAGGTGAAGTGATGCATGAACCGATCACATGGTTTTTCAAACTCTTGATTTTCGAATTGAATGACGACATAACGCCAAGTAGCGCTTGAGCAACAGGGAATTTCCTGCAATGTGGTGGTTGATAGGCGCTGCCAAGATCAACCTATTGGTGACATCTTTATATACAGTCGATGATGTTAACGCATGACTGGTGTCAAGTCTAAATTGCTTGTTGAAAGCTGCCAGAGAATGAGGATTTTTTTATTAAGCTGCACAATATTAAACACCCCACACCCCGACTGAGCTGTGTGGACGTAGCCTGTATTTGACTGATATGTTACAAACAGCGGTGGCAATGAGAAATAAATAAACGAGGTCACAAGAAGCACACTGAGTCCAGACAAGGAAAACAAAACAGCTCCAGCCTCTGATGAGCGCAGCTGAGATAAAGAAAGAGTCATCTGAATTTCATGAGTCTGCAGGGGGGCTCAGGCAAAACATCTGTGAGTACATTAATTATAACAGTGTCTCGCTGAGAGAGAGACGGACAGAGAAGAGAGGGGAGAGAAGATATGAAGCATAAACAGACAGAGGGATGCAGTAGATTGTCACTGTCTCCTACTTTACAACAAGAACATGAACTGCTTTCTCTTTTCTCTCCTTGTCCATCTATGGCTTGTCGACCTTTCTGCAAACCCCCTCCCTGCTCCCACTTTCCTTCACGGGCATCATCTTGGAAGGCAGCCATCTTGAACGGCATGGAGGGAGGTCTCGGCCATTAGTGGCCATGGCCATGACACAGCACAATTTGTCACACACAACTGGGTTTAATGGCTGCAGGGTGAGTGAATGATCATGTTTTTTTATATAAATATAAAAAAGGGAGGGCAATGTCAAGGTCAGACTGCAGCAGTGTGCTCTGCTGTGCAGTGTGTGTGTGTGTGTGGGGGGGGGGGGGGGGGGGGGGGGGGGGATTCAGGTGTTTCATAAAACAGATTTATGCTTCATCATGAACACAAAATGAGAAATGCTGCAAAACATACCGGGTTACTTTCCATGTGTGGACCTTACTTTATGTGTGCTACATGTGTGCTTCATCCAGACACTTGTATGAATGGATCTGTTTCTCTCTTCTCCTCCTCACAAGGTTTCTGTTAAATGGTAGTAAGGCCACTTGGACCTTAGTGCTTGCTCAGGGGGTTTCAGGTTTCAGATTTAATTTATTTCAACTCAAATTCCCTCTCCTTTCTTAAAGGACCATGATAATTATTTAATTTTTAACGTCAGTTTACAATAAATCAGATAGCATGAAATAAAGAAAAACTGATCAATCAGTTTTTGATTGGTTAAACCTCATGATTTTTTTTTTTTGGAGGATGTAGTTGTTGAACCCGGGTTTTTCCTCTAGTCACAGTAAACATCCAAAGTTGTACAGCAGAATAAACAGCCAGCTGTTGTTGGGCCTCTTTCACATACTCACATAGAGCCTGTGGCCTCTTATTAACACAGTATTCTGCATTGTTGACAAAGACATGATTGTGGAAAAGCTATAATTACAGCGACAGCTTTTTATTATCATTCTCACTCTTTCGCTCAAGGCTACGAGGAGAAGAAAATGTGTCCTTTGTGCGTGGACCATTTATGTGCAGCTCCAGCGAGGCAACACAACGGATGAGAGAAAAAGGAAAAAAAAAAATTCTGATGTTGTTTTCATTAAGTTACACTTAAAGGTCGGCACTTTTTAAAGCCTGATATAGCAGGTAAAGGAAAATTTTATCCAGCTTACTAAAAGTCTGTAGAAAACCCTTCAATGGACTTTCAAATGACAAGAACAAATAATGGAGACTGCTTCTTCTTCTGTGTACATGAACATGGTGACAGTGTTAAACTGCGACTGGAGGAAACTGTGAGAACACCTGTTTAATAAAATGTTTTTTCTTTTAATGAGACTGCAGGTGAGAATGTGAAATTAGAAGTAAGGGTGTGAAGTTAGGCCAGAAATATACTTGCCTTTTAACCACGGCCAGTTTTATCCTGGGGCTGATTGGATGACGGAGTGTCAAAGGAATTTCTTTTTTCTACCGTGACCTTTCACAGTCATAGACATTTTGTCCTTGAGTCTCTGAGTCTTGCTTCAAGCTGCGTTCATTGGAGTGTTATTTCTTTTGGGCAGTTTCAGTCAGGTGGCAAATCATCTGAATCATTCTCATGTATTCTTTTCTAACTGCAGACGCTGTAATGCAAACTGAATGGATTCCACAGGGCATAGCTAGTGATCTAGACGTTCCTGTGAAATGCAATGGGTCAGGAATATCTGAATGAACTAGCCATGTTTCAATTCAATTCAATTCAATTTTATTTATATAGCGTCAATAACAATAGAAATCGTCTCAAGACGCTTTACAAAACCTGGCCTGAAACCCCCAGAGCAAGCCTGAAGGCGACGGTGGCAAGGAAAAACTCCCTTTTAACAGGAAGAAACCTTGAGCAGAACCCAGCTCATATGGAGGGACCCAGCTGCCTAAGGCCAGCCGGGTAGAGACAGAAGAAAGAGAGAAGAGAACAGCAGGAGAAACGAGATAAACATACATCTGTCATAGATACAGTACATACATCTGACTAATGCGTGCATGTAGAATCTGATGATACAAATATAACATACAGCTGATGATGTTAAATGACAGTTTCAGAATGTAAGAGGAATCATATCATCATAGGCAGGTTGGAAAATTGTTCATTCAGGTAGGAGTGGATAACTGCAGGAGGCCATGAAGACTGGGCAGGCTGATGAGACCACATAAAGAGGGAGCTCGTGAGTAAAGTGCCTGATTTCAGTGAGAGGGGGTTGATAATCTTACTGCTTTGAAAGAGAGACAAGCAACATTTCAAACCTTTTTTCCATCCCCTTACCACCCCTATAGTCTACCCTCTACCATTCACCTTGCAGATACAGTATGTCGAGCAATACAAACGGACAAAGGATACTCAGGGCAAGCAAATGTGGTTGGCAAGTGTTGGGCCATTGATGGCATAGCTTTGGCGGGGTAGGGTTGGGGTTAGGGTTCAGCAAGGTGAATCTGCAGCTGAACAAGTCGGTTAGAGACATGCTTCTGATTGGTCGTTAAGCTTAGAGTACCAGTGCACAAGAAGAGAAAAGGAAGCGTCGAGAGTAAACAAAACAAGGAAGTAAAAAGGACGCACAGAATTCAGATATACAAATACTGACACAACAACATGATCATCTACAGTGAATAAACTGTAGACCAGCTGATCAGCTTTGTATGATGGTTTGCAGCCCTTCCTAGCTCCCTAGCCTCCCAGCTAAAAGTAGCTCTTCCTGCTTCTTCTTTGTCAGACGACTGCCACCTGCTGGTATGAAGAGTTGTCCTTTCACACAGGTGCAGAACGTAAGTGCCAGGTTACAGTTGTCTGGAGTCTTTGAGGTGTGTTCAAGTGTGACATTTGTATCCAGACACAGTCGATGCAAGGCAACATCATAGTCGGCCTTTGCTGTCGGTAGCTTTTTTGATATTGATGTTGTTTCGTCCGGGGCCTTTAGAGTGCAGCATCTCTCGCCCATATTTCATGCTTGAGGGTAATCAATCAATCAGTGGCAGGCCGTGTTTTTTCCACCTAGGCCTTCAATGCCCTCCAACCTTATTCAAAACACCTCTTAATACGATCGTTATGACGCCACTGCTATAGAAACCATCAACATCATATACGGATACGCAATAAAACAGGGCATTACATCATAGACAGGTATCATATATAGCGAGATGAATGCCATTACTAAAGCAAAAAACTCGGAACAATTCAAAAAGTCTCTTGCACCAGCATCAATGTCGACCCAATAAAATGGCAAAAATATACATAAAAGATGCAAATATAATTCAAAATCATCAAAACGTTAACAGGGACCATTTTTTTTCAACAAGTGTGTTTATTAATTTTCAGAGAAAATAATCACACTACAACAAATAATACAGGTGCAAAACAGAACTGTCACAGTAAGGCTCATCTTCAACAAAATAAACATAAACCTGACAGGGCTGTAGTGTGCAATATTTGGCATAGTCCAAAACATAAGTCCTCCTTAAGAGTCACTGGCGGTCCAAAAGTTAACTTATCCCAAAGTCATCCTGAAGAGAAAAGCAGATCAAATAAAACTAAGCAAGGACAAACAGACGTATACTAAATACATAGCAATACTCATTTGTTACTGGTTAACATACACGGAGAGCATGCCTCCAATGCTTTCCTCCCCTCTAGGAACACCATAAAAGATCTCCACATATTGTGAAATACGAGATATTTACCCTTTAACGTAAAGGTGAGTTTTTCCAGTGCAAGAGAGTCTGACAGTCCTGTAAGCCAGACACTAACACTTGGTTTGATAGTGGACTTCCAAGATTTGGCTATGGTATATTTAGCTTGTAAGATGCAGAAAGTAATCATAGATTTATTTGCCTTGCTGAGAATTTGATTTACAGGAAAAATCCCAAAGATACATAGTTTGGCATCTAGTAATAGTTTTATACCTGTGACATGTAAAATCATATCCATCACCTCCCTCCAAAAAGCCTGGATTTGTGGGCAGTCCCACAGGCAGTGGTATAATGTGCCCTTCCTACCACATTTGTAACATGTGTCGGGATTATTGGGGTCGAATTTATTTAGCTGAGCTGGCGTTACATATGTTCTCATTATCCACTTATACTGAAGTAATTTAAAATGGGTATTTATTGTTTGTGTTTGAGATTTTAAGCAAATCTTCTGCCAGTCCTCAGTTGAAATTGCAGAGTTTAAATCCTCACACCATGCCAATCTTTTACTCTCTGAAGAAACCTTTAACAGGGACCATTTGCTTGTGCAACTGCAACAGATGAACATGAACGGCTAGCTTGGTTAAAACAGAGCGGCTCTCTGACCCTCCAAACAGAGGACGCGAAAACCCTGACGCTACCGTAGGCCATAGGTCTAAGAATACAAACTTGAAATGTGACTGGTTAAAGGAACAGCGTCATTGCGATGTATTTCAAGCTTCAACCGCCTGCAGTTTTAATTGTGAAGGCAGATTTCTTTGACTCCGGCAACACATGACAGCTGAAATGTGATTGGATAAAAGCTTGAATGCAAAGTTACACTGCCAGAAGCACCAGAGCGGAGAGACAGGCAAGCCATAAAATGAAAAGAAAAGGCTATTGGGAATAATTTAATAAGATTAATGGGAAAATATTGAAATGTAAGTCAATGATTTTGATCATGTTTAGGCCAGCAGAGAAGGCTTTGCCGGCCCTGATGGACCAGCACTGAAGCAATACTATAACTTAGCCACAACTGCCACTAAATATTTGCATAACTGAGCAACAGAGTTTGTACATAATGTAGGCGCCATGTTGGATGAGAAAATGCTTTGTGCAACTAGCCAAAAATATTCATCATAAATACAGTTACATAGGAATGGAGTTAAGGTGAACACATTTTGATGTGTATGCACACCAATAAGATTTCTAAGGAAACAGTTGATATTTATTCCCCCTCCCTCCCCAAAATGCCCTGAAAATCTGACCCCCCAGTTATGTGCCTGCTGGCTGGTTTCGGGTATCAGGGCCCAGTAGACGTGTGATGTAGGGACACTCAGGCTAAGAGGCGATCAATAAAGATTGTGCTGGCGAGGCGGCAGAGAGGACAAGCTTTGTCAGACATGAACAAAGCTCAGCCAATCACTTCACAGCTTTACTTTCAGTATGGACTCGAAACTGTCAGTGTGTGGCCTTACTCGTGAAGACGACCAAACAGAGCAATATTTGTCTGTGACTCACATGTGACTTTATTCACTTTACTTGTGAATGCACCATCCCTGTTAAATAAACCATCCTTAAAATACCGTGTAGAGTTTTTTTTAAGCATGTGTAGGTAGGTGATTTTCAAAAAAAATAAATTAAAAAAACTCTAAAAGCAGAGGCTGGATCATGCATCTAAGAGAGGGAGAGAGCGAGTATGTCTTTGTCATCCTCACTCTCCCGTCTGTGCAGAGGCTGCTGCAGAACATCCCTGATCTCAACCAGCCAATGCAGTCAGAAAGAAATGTGAGGAGAGGGAGGGACTTAGTGTGAAAGGGAGTCGGTCACAGCGAATGAGAGTGAAGGAGAGGTGTTCCTAGCCCAGAATGTCCTTGCCTGAGCGCCGTGAGACTGGAGAGACAGAAAGGAAGGAGAGGGAGGCTCGAGCAGAGACACCAGCAGGTGCTGAGGATAGAGGAAAATCTGTAGAACAGGAACAGGGTGCCAAAAAGCGATGCAATTAGGGAAAAGTGTGTTAAAAGGTGAAAGCAAAGAAGAGAACACAGTCAGATAAAAACTCAAATAATCAGTTGTTGCTGTTTTCTTAGCCGGAGCCCACTTATTTGATTTGTCAGCCGGCTTCACTAAGCTCTTCACCCTCGTTCTTTCATACGGATTCTCCCTCCTCGTTCTCCTCTGCTTCCTCCTGTCCTGATACGCCGTGCCACAATGGAAACTGGGAGCCCCAGGAAGATACAGTTCACCGTTCCCCTGCTGGACACCCACCTGGACCCAGAGGCAGCTGAACAGGTAAGAGGGAAGTAGGGGAGGTAGGGGAGGTGGGCAGTTTAGGACTTTCAGTGTTTTTTCTTTCCATCAGTGACAATGAAAGCAAGATGAAGTACTCCTACTTGTGATAAAGATTATTGTAAAAGATATATATTAAGATGTAAGAAGAAATCAGCTTATACTATATGTGAACATGTAACTGAGAAATATTTATTCCAGTCATCAGAGATAGCAGGTGCAGCATAGCTGAACAGCTCAGCCTGCTGTGTCACCAATGCTGTGTAGACTGATGACTTATTACTCGCATGTTCCTAATTACCAGGATATATCTTGAATACAATGTTTATGTGAGTATGACGAATTTAAGAGTAATTTTTCCTCAGGTTTGTAGCGACCCAGACTATGCAAGCGGTGTTAAAAAGAGGTGTTGTAGCGTATTGATGTGTCTCCAGGGGGTTGCTGTTATTTTGCCTTCAATACTCATATCCATTGGCGGCGAGATACTGAAAGTTGCTTATCGAAACGCTATCATCAGTGTGATTATTTCTTCTTCTGCTGCAATCCTGACTGCGCAACGTGGCTTGACTAATTTATGACTAGAGTACGTTTGAAAAGATGGAAAGCTGCAAGAAATCTTGTTCGGGGATTTTATGACATGAGAGCAAAGATGATTTATTAGTAAGTGAAAAGGTCGTGTGGGTGATGCTTGTGTACCCTGTAGAGGATATAGAGAAAAGATGTGTCCCATTTTCTCATTTTTATAAATATAACATGAACAGGACGGGACATTCATAATGAATGAGCCTCAAGTAACGCTGGCAAGAGGAGTCTGGCTACACCTCCTCTATGTCTCTCTCCCTCTCTTTTTCCTCTCTCTCGTTCTGTCTCTTCCCGCTGTTCACTATTTTTTCTCACTCTGACCGTGTTAGGAGACTGCTTAATGTGTTTGTGGGAGTGTGGGAGTGGGCCCTTGTCAGGACATTTTATTGAATAGTTTGAGTGTATGTCCAAGTTTAAACTGAGATGAAACTGTGTGAAGTTCAAATTATATGATTAGAAGAACTAAATGTACAACAGCTGCGGGTTTTGTTGTGTATACATGCATTTCAACAAAAGCCACAGTCAGTTTGACATATATCTCCTATCCTTTGCAGTTTCAAGAAATTGACACAAGAAAATATGATGACAGATGGTACAAGATCTGGAGCCTTTCAGAAAAGCGAGAATCCCTATAACGTCCACCTCTGCGTAAAAGCCTCCCCATTTAAATCTGTTCTTCTTTCAGTGTTACTGAAAGAAGAACAGATTTAATGCACACGCCACTTTTCCAAGATTTCTCATGGTTTATAATGGTTAAGTACAAAAGAAAGACCAATTAATGTTGAAACTAAGGTTCTTTGTTCTCAGAGATATCAAACTAGATTAGCCCATCTGTCATGTCAGTCTGTAATATATACCATTGATTCAGTGATATCTGTAAAATGTGTCTCTGAATCAGCTGTGATATAGTATTATTATGGAAAGGATTTACTAAAATGAAGCTTAATGACAAAGATAAAAAAACAAAAAAAAAACAGATGTATCATCTAATCAGCTATAATTAAAAACTGTAATTACAATCTTTACTTAACCATTCATAGCTGTGGGAAAAAACCTAAGTAGAACTAACACAGCATCAACATGATGAAGTACACATAAGGTGGCAAGAAGATTTGCATTCTCAAATGAATAACTGGTACAAATATCCTTTAGTGCTACAAGAAACAGGATTTCAAACAAAGAAAAATAAACTATTGTTTTAGCAATGGAGTCTGCCAATAATTGGCCTTTTTCCATCATTCTGATCTGATTTTCTGTTGCATAAAGCAAGAGTCCACAAACAGCAGGGCGCAGTGAAAGGTGAAAGGAGCTGGTTACCTTGCTGACATGCTGGCAGTGTGCAGCCCGTCGCCTGCAGCTCTTCATCTTACAGCTTACTGTGGCTGCTCCTTCTTCTTCCCCCATTACTCACTTAAATATTTAAAGCTGATTCGCTGTCTTGAAATGAGAAAAATGGCCGTTGTCTTGTGTTATCCGGCTGTGTAGGTAAAGCTCAGTAGGTAAAGCAGGCTGTCCACGAACCAGGGGTGTTAGCGGTTCAGTCCTTGAGCAATACACTGAACCGCGAGTTGCTCCTAGTGCTTGGCCGCGCATGTCTCAACGAGCGGGGAAATGGGACACTGTGACTGTTATGCACTTTGAGTACCAACCAAGGTAGAAAAGGATTACAAAATTTCAGTGCCATCAACGTTAGCAATAAGCGTCGAAGCTCACAAACAAAACACACAACTATTCCTGTGAAAATGCTGTGTGTTAAATGCTTTTAATGTGAAGGAAAGGAAAGAAGGAAGTTGGATCTGTGTTAGTAAGTCAGTATTGTATTTTTTCAATGAAGGACGGTTACTACAAACACCCAGATCATGATAATGCAAATATATATATATGTCACAGTGTGACTTCATTGGGTAATTGACAGTGGGCTTTTGGGAATAACTTAACATAAATCATATTTTGTATAAATAATATAATTCTGCAAAGAAAGTCACATCCTAAGCTTTTTGATAAATGTATGGGAGTTAAACTGTATTATCTTCCCCTAAAATCCTATACATAGGTGCATAATTACTTACTTTGTAATACTTATTTGCTTTCTATATTAAATACTTAATATATACTAATACTATATTAAATATTTCTGTAATAAAGCACTTGCTTAAATTAGTTACATACCACCACTGAGTCTTTACTCTCTTTATGGTGTAGCTAGATCATTATGTCAGATTTACACCTACAGTGTAAAACACACTTGCTAATGTTAGGGTAGTCTGTCCCCATAGATTCAGTTATTAGTTTATTCCATATTATACCTGTATTTAATGTAGTCTACAGATAACTATAGTTCATTAAACCCTCAAGGGCAATTAAACAGTCATTTAGTCTGGGAAGTTTTCCAAATATTGTGCCAGGACCAGCCATTGCAAATAGGTTGAGAATGGTAGTGGTGGGATTTGAAGCCACACCTCCATAGAGGCTGGAGCCTAAATCCAGCGCTTTAGACTTTAACAAAGCCATTCTGGTTCATCTTTCTCTCTCTTCTATGTGATTTAGGTTGTTCATTTACGGTACATTGATGTAGTGATAATGTCGGATATAACCAAAAATGTTTTTCCGTTAAGTCTGCACAGGACAAGAGAGGACAAAACATGATTAAATAATACGTTTGTTTATATTAAAACAACATGCCTCTCCACAGCAACTAGGGCTTTATGTGCAAGACTTGCAAAAGAAAAGCACCACTAGCAAGGCTATTGTGCTTTTAAATAATGGAAACACTGGAAAGAAAATCACTAGGGGCGGCTGTGCGACAAAAACAAAAATAGCAGCTGCGAGGTTCATACTTCAGTTTTTGTTTTGTGCACACTAGTTAACCTAAGCTTCTCAACAGAGCAAATGGGCACCATGTCTTTCCTGATATTAAAAAAAAAAAAAACGCTTGCAGCTGAGACTCAGAGAGACAAACATTACATAATTTCCTTTGCATGCCTTTGTCTCAGGTGCTGATAATTTATTTTGCTGTCACTTTTAGTTTTAGCAGACTTAACGATGGTAGCGTTTTTTCAGGTGAGGATGGGCTGACATTTAATTTTAATCAAACTGCCAGCAGATGGGCATAAATGACATGAAACTTATTGCTTTGCAATGCTCTGGATCTCATTATGAGATCATTATGATTATGGCTTTAATAACAACCATTGCTACTACAAATTAGGAAAGTGATATTATGAACACACTTTAATATCTGGAGGTTTATTACTTTGGTACATTTGTAACAATGGAGTGTAATTGTCTTCTGAAATTGTGCATTGTCAAATCTGAGTGTGCACCCTTGCAGTGCTTTACATATTTTTGTCTGTCTCTCACTTTACAAGACAGGATGACATGGCAGATGTCATTCAGCTTGTCATGGTTGCCCTGTGTGTCCTGTTTGTGTTTCAAGAAGCTCCACTTCACTGTCTGTGTTGTCTGTATTTATTTAGTCACACGTCTGATCCCAGGTTGGAGCCATTAAATATAAGAGCTTAAACACCTCCAGCCCAGTGTTTACCTACTTCCTTTCAGCAGCAGGAGCAGACAGGGCTCCTTTTAGAAATAAAATTCAGTTTACTTCTACCCTCAAGAGGGTTCTTAGTTCACAGCCTCAATAAGCATGACCAAAGCTTGCCTGATTGCCACTGGGACTTTACCCTTTTAGGACACATTTTCAATTTATTCTGAGACCACTGTGAGTGTCTGCTGAGCCTGCATGGCATGCTGTTTCTCAAGTGTCTGTTTACATATGTTTAAACTGTACGTGTGTGTGTGACAGACGACCGAGGCAGAGAGCCCAACGGCTCAGATATAAAGAGAAAGAAAATAAACAAAGGGAATCTCTCGATGTAAAAAAACGAAAAAGAAATGTGTGTCTGTGTTTGCAAGCACACTTATGAATGCCATGCCAGGGGTCTTCACCCGTGGTTCACTCATCCCTGCAACCTGACACCTCACAGCATGGTGAATCGTTGTCCGTGGAGAACGACACGTCAGTCAGAACAGCCTCCCAGACCGTTAGTCGCAACAGAAGCGCACACACATCCTCTTATCCACACACTGGTATCTTAACCTTACACTAGAGCTCAGCGTGTTCTTACAAATACAAACTGACTGTACCTGATAGAAGCCAAAACCAGATAGTGTCACAGAGTGATGGAAAGATTGCAATCACTTATTATGTAACTGTTCTCTCGATAAGAGATTGACACTATTCATTGCGAACATATTATGTTACTTTAACACAATTATAATCTATTATATGACAGTCTGACTATTTCTGAGAATAGTTCCACACTTTGGGGAATCTGCTTATAACATTTCCTGCAGATAATGAGATGAAAACATCCATCTTGCTTTGGTATAGTTTTTTATTTATCATTCATCTGGAGTTGTCAGTTTTCTCATATATCCTCTGTGATCCATACTACAGCCTCCATGCAGCAGCCATTGCCTGTCCTTAAGCAGGGGGCACACACTAGCATTGTCTTGTTTAAACTGTTTCAACACCACAATGACGCCCAAGTTGAGCCTGTCTCAGCTTAGCCCTACGCCGAGGTCAGCGAGTAGCACAGGGCTAAGCTAAGCAGGGCTAAGGTCTCATCCTCAACAAATGTGCCAGCTTTGTGTATCTGCAAATGCCCTGTCATCCTAAAGACAGCACTTCAGGGGGAAAAGGGTTTCTCCGAACAAGACACCAGGCAGCCACTGCACCCAGGCACAAAACAGTTCTACTCCCTTAAAACTGCATCTCAATGTTTTCACGCTGCGTTGATGGATTGGCCTTGTTCCAGTGACTGACAGGACTGCTCTTTCGTGCAGGGCTGCCGTCTGTGAACGCAGCCCCAAGGTGCTGGTTGGCAGATCTTATTACCTTTGGGCAGAGCAAGACTTCTCGCTTCTTCTGCTTCCTTCTGCTTTACGCTAGGCTAAGCTAGCAGGCAGTCAGTAAGAAATGTGCCTTAAAATGTCATTTGTTCCTTTACAATGAAACATATGAGCCAGCAAAAGCTTGAAAAGGCTATCATCTAACATCAGAGTTTTACTGTTGCACTGTTTCCACTTTTAAGTTTTAGTTTATGACAACTATCCTCAATTACTTTCTTGCTGATTAGCTGAAAAGCATGATTCCTGTCTTTATGGTAGATTAAAGACAACAGATAAGTTATGCATCTGCAGGTTGTAGCTTTAAATCAAGATGTAGCCTGCATGATATCAACATTAAATTCAGTGCAAACCTACACATACACTTTTTAGCAGTTCAGCGAGCTGTCTGATTAGTACGTCAGTCTTACATGGTTATTTTTTATCATCAAGGATGTAATTGGAGTATTGACGGAATGCAAATGCAGCATAAACCAAAAAAACAAGGAGCACATCTCACTCACTCCCCACAAACAGAGAATTTATTCCTCTGTCATTTAGGCGCAGAGTGGTCGCTGGAAAATTGACATTCATAGATGACAGCAATATATTCCTCTTTGAGATGATGAATCGTGACGTACTGAAATAATCGTCCTTTATCAGTTACGTGTCGCAACAGTGTCCTCCTTAATATTCCCAACGCGGACGTCTCAGGACATTTTTGTCTTTCGCCGAGAACATAACAATTTAATGGCCTTCCTGTAGTGCCTCAGGAAGACCATTTTCCAGGAAGAACCTTTGAGTACAGCAGATTATCATTATCACGCCATGAATATCTTTTGAGGATGAGCCAATCATTTTATGTTGAAATGAAGCATAGCAGCTGTCCTTACGTGTACTCTGGGCTGACAGAGTGATCGGCGACGCTGCAGGAGCTTGGAGGAGGCTGCCTTTCTTCTAGACTCCCCTAAACCAAACTTCCATTTAAGTGAGTGTTACTTCCAAATCCACAGAGCATATCAGGAGGCAAGAAGCAAACATAAGCCCTATTCATGACTGCAGACTGTGTGGACTGTGTATTTCGCTCTTTATTGAAGCTGGTCCTCAATGCTTTTACAATTTAAGCAACACTGTCATGCTCTTTATTATATTTGAAGGAAAGCGCAACCAAAATTACCTGAAGCAACTTGTGCAAACTTATGCAAAGTTTGTCTTTATTGCACGGGCCTTTTCTCTTAGGTCACAGATTAAAAATAACGATATGCATGCTAAGAAACATAACAGGATATTGAAAGAATAAAAAAAATATATATTTATTTAAGTCAGGACCTTCTAACGTTGGACTCAGTTTCTATTTACTATTATTATCCTATTGTCTGTAAAACCAACTGGTTCATTTTTAAAATCCAATATTTAAGATTCCCGTTTTCAATTTATGTTATGTTTTTATGCTAATTTGTGTTAAATTGTGTAAAAAGAGATATTTTTTTTTTCAATAAAAAAGAAATTCCAGCCAGCCGTAGACATTAAAAAAATCAATCCAGTGGCTCCAAAATGTATTTTATGATAATTTGCTTGGATGTACAATTAAGATCCTCAGCAATAATCTTTCTTGGATGTAGAAACAGAAAATAAATGAAATGTATTGCTACGAACCACTGCTCCCCATCCGCACTTGGCTTTATGATTTGAGTCAATAATAAGAAAGGAGACTCTAAGGACGACTGCATACGGGGGAGAAACATGCGACTCATTTGAGAGGGAGGCCAGGGACTGAAGAAACACAGATAAAAGGAAGTAGAAGTCAGTGATGTGTATTTTCAAATACAGACTGTAATAAATCCACCTATTCAGAGCCAAATGAGACCACAGCTGGAGAGAGACCGTGAGGATTTATCATAGCTGAACAATACCAAGATCATGTTTCAAATGGCTGAATAAAGGATAAGGAATCACACGAATCCTCCTGGGCTACTTACGGTCCATGCATTGTACCGAATCTGTCACAACGCGACCCACCAGCTGACGATGTTTTAAGGAGAGCTTTCTTTAACCGTCGTTTCTTTTTAACTATCTTCTGATTCGTAGCTCTGACCAGCTCTGCTAAAGGCCACAGAACAGCTCTGACAGTGTAGGGATTACAGAACCTCGACTGATTTCTCAAAGGCAAGTCGGGGTTAGGTTTACAGGACGATTTCTCACCTTTACTTCTATTTTCGTTACCTCAATAAATTATGAGGCGTAACCAACCCTGAACTCTGGCCGTGACTTTGAATACAAATGTGTTACTTTGAAAAGACACTGGGCATACAAACACAAATACTAGGGAGTACAATATAAATCCTTGACGTTGTTTTAATGTTCTTAACTTTAAGAAAAAGTGATGACATGCATGCAGATTTGCTCAGTATCTGTGATTTGCTTCCCCCGCAAAAGAATATCTCCTTATTTGGTGTAATAACTTGTTTTATATTTGTTTCTGTATTGTGTATTTTGGAACCCAATTAGAAAGTAAAAGCCAATTCCATTAAAAGCCGAAGCTTCAGCGTAAAAAGGTCCCTGTCTGCGCTGTCTCGTGGCCTGACCTATATCTACCAGCCAAGGGTATTTTGTCCACACGACAAGAATACCAGGCATGCAAGGCTTTTCCTGCCCACCCATCACTTTCGAAGGCAGTTTTTGTTGTGAGAAGTGACAGAACTGCATTATAGTCAGACTGTGGGTTGAAAGGCAGGCACGGGGGTTTGAGGAGGGGAGGGGAGGGGAGGGGACGCGTCCAGGAAGCGGTTGGTATTTGTGTAGGAGAGGAGGATCAGGGAGTTCGCTCTGCAGCCGGGTGAGAAGAATAACAATGACTCTGGGTATAATCAGCTCAGCACAGCCATGGGCCACGGCTCGTTTTTGCTTTAACGTGGGCTGGCGGGGTGGATTTTCTGGAACGGCAACAAAACATACGCACACACACAGGGATAATACATTAGCACACGGTTTATAATATACACAAGAGTTAGTAAATCATTTCTATAGCTGCGTTCAGAACTTGAGCTCACAGCAATTGCCATGCCCATCTAAAGCACATCACTGAGGGATCAACTGTAGCTTTTATTGTGATTGAGCTTCATTGGAGACCTTGTTCGGGATCTGTAGTGTGACGTACTCATGGAATTGCTTTGAGGTGTGTGGGTGTTCTTCTCAAGGGGATCAGAAAGTAACTCATGTATGTTGCGAATTTTCAGACTATTGGGGGTACAGGGTTGAGGATTTTTCGCAACCCAGATATTTTAACAGAAGAATAAACATTTACCTTCCAATACAGAGATGAACAAGACCATCATGACTAATCACTCTCTATTTGCTTGTCATTTGGCATATAAACAGTGCACGTAAAGGAATAGCTTTGTTTTTTGCTAAATTGCCTTTTATTTGTTTTCACATCGTATCTCATAATGCTGCTCCGCATGTACCCACACACAAATGTGGCTTGAGAAATTGTACCCTATTGTGTCCTTAATAGGTTTTGTGTGCAATTTTGTGGTTGGATCCCTATATTAACCCAGTGCATCGTAAAGTAGGCATGACTGGATTTAATTGCGGTTGTGCACCACTGAATTGCTCTCCACAACTCCATTTCTTGCAGATAAAGGAAAAGTCAGCTTCGGCTGTACCTGTGCATTCATCTGTCTTTACTGTGATGACATATTCACTGCGTGCAGAGAGGAGAAACACAAAGCTTAAGGCTGCTGTGATGTAACAGTGAATAGCTGACACGCATCTCAGAATAGGTCAGCAGTTTTCTTAGAAGTGTTTCACAGCAGCAACATATCTCTGCCTGCCTGTTAAAGAGAAGAAAAGGCCCTCAATGTCTCTTCTCATTCAAAGGCTTCCTGCACTCCATGGTAGTGATTTAATGAAGCCTCTTCAAATCTGAATACCCAATTAGACTGTGCAACTGAGAAACTACTGACTCTGCTCATTTTTCTACTCCTGAAGTTACATCTGTATTGCGTATCATTATCGAGTGAAGCTTGCGTCAAACTGAAACAGCTCCAATAACGAATTTATTACTCTGCGTATGTGCATGTGTGTCCAAGGACATACTGGTTTTGTTGTCTGAAAAGAGGGAAAGCACAAAATCCAGATGTATAAACTCTGAAATGATTTTTGCTCGCCACAGGGACACCTGAAATGGAACCAATAATGCATCATTGGTAAAAACAAAAAAAAAACAGAAGGTCCGTCTCTCTGTCTTCCTTTGTAGACTCACATCTTAAAACACATCTCAAAAATATTTAATTTGAGCTATCGAACCAGCTTCAGCTGTCATATAAAATACCATATGATGCAGCATTGTTAAGGCTGAGGTTGCACTGCTTCCTAAGTGCAGCATTTAGAAAAGATGCATGGACGAACTGGAGCTGACATGACATGAGACCAGTATTAGTCAGCAACCCTGTCAGCCATATGTAAGCAGCGCATGTGTGTCTGTGTGACTCTGTTTTCTCTTAATGCAGCAATTAAACTGAAATATAACCACTTGATCTTGGAGAAGACTTAAAATGAATCATTGTACTTTCCACTAAATGTCTTTGGGAGGACAGACTACTGATTTGATTTGATAGCTGCATCACCACTGTCCCTACTGACTCTGAGCAACAGCTCTGGGAGGAAAAAAACATTTTAGGCAAGGGTACTAATTAAGATAAATAGCAGCAAGCAGTCTAGTAGTGTGACAGATAAAAAGTGGGTCTGGTTTGTCAGTGTGTAAATATTTGTGAATGATCATTTGTACCCATTGGTAAGGCATCAGTTAAAGTGTGTTGCAGTATTTTACAAAACTATTAGTTTTATCTTTGTGAGACAATATTTATGGATTGCAAAGTAATGTGGCATGGGGATGGTTATATGTGGCGCAGGGACGTGTGTTCAGGGAAGGCAGGTGAGGCAGTGGTACTATTGATAAAATAAATTATACTGTTTGTGCATTGGTCTGTGATCAGCATTGCTGAATTTATGTATTTCCTGTGTAAATACACTGAGCAACGCGAGTTGAGGCAGCAGCACGCTCTCGCAAACTGGGTTAGGCTCATGCCTTTGGCGCATGCCTGTTGGCTAACTCTCAGTATGTCACCGATATAATGGCACATTTTTATCATATGTCATCACTTTACATAGCCAAGTTAATGTATTTGATGTATGAGTGCAACACACTTAGTCTTGTTTATCTGACATTAAACCGCACTGAAAAAGCACGAGATGAGGCAGACGTCTGCATCATGGAAGAGGGCGCTAGTGAGCCACAGGTTCACGCTGTTGCTCTTCTTCTATGCTGAGTCAACTGTATGGCCACGGTCCATTTAATGGGATCTTTTTTCTGTGTGAATGCCACATAGACTGTATAAAGATGGACGGCAGAACTGTTCCTCAAAAGTGAAGCCAAAGCAAGTAGAGCTCCCCCTGGTGACTGGCTGCAGAATAGGTCATAAGCTCCACCTCCTCCATATCAGGGGACGGGACTTGGGCCAAACTAAAACACTAAAATACACGTCAAATAACTTTTTTGTCATTTTAGGTAGTTAATATATAATGTTAATGCATGTTCAAGTGTCAATTTTTTGAATAGGTATCGTTTTAGTTAGTTATTTGAAAAAGAAAAAGAAACTGGGTGTCATGACCTTCAGTCAAAACAGGGAGTGATAAATGATGGAAGATATACAGTCTGTATTAAAATTGGATCAGATCATCAGAAGATTTTTCAACTTAATTCGACTGGCTATATAATATATATTTGATGAAGGTGATGATTAGGTTTTAAATTGAAATATTTCTATTTGTGTTGTTTGTTTCTCACACTGGGTACGCTCACTTTGAATGAATATGAATGAACTGTGGAACTGCGACTTTTGAGATTTGACACTGTTCCTTTGGCCAAGTACCTTATAGCTATATGTGCGTAAAGAATGCCCATTTGAGATATGAAACTTAACCAGTAAGTGTGGAATGCCGAATTTAAGTTATTCCACTGGGTTCATAATTGTAAATTTGTGCCTCACCAGCCATGAACCTCACTGCACGTGAGTGATGTGGCGCTGTCTTACCATTTATATTGAGCTCAGAGTTTCTCCCCATTATGCCTATTTCCATTAGACTTAGGCTGACAGAAAAGCTTCTAGTGGTGACTCACGACACTTAACTTCCTTTTACCTGATACAACTTCCTTCTTTGACATCAGCCAGTAAATTCTTAGCAGAGTTATTATAATGGACACTTTGGCCTCAAAAAACGTTTATCCACTAGCAGGTTTAACCACTTGATCTGCTGAGCAGCTCAGTGAAATGTGCATGTTCTTTCATGTATTGTTGCAGAATGCTCCATACCTGCCATACTCCACTAGTCACGAGCCAAGAAGCAAGTAGGAGGTGGCAGGCTGCCTTGCTGATCTCACTGCTCAGCACTGCAGGATTCAGCATTGCTCTCATCCAGCTCAGGCATCTTCAAAGTGTACTGAACCCAAAATATGGATGACACAGGCCTGCTCTGGTCTGACAGAAAGTGGATGCTGAATTGCATCCACTATAGGGAAGGGCTAGGCCCTTTCTGATTGGCTGTGTAATAGAAAGATGCAAATTTAAGTGTGCAACTTATTAACATTTTAATTGGCGGAGGCTGTGACAAATTATAGCCTGTGGGTGCTTGAGCTGAGTTAGTCAACATTTAAAGATGTGCAAAAACAGCTGTTTGAAGCTGTAACAACTTAGGGATGTGCTTTACTGTCCTTTCCCAACGTGATTAAATCTCTAGAATAAAACTGTTCTACTTTTTCAGATCAGAAGACGTAGACCCACACCTGCCACTTTAGTGGCATCCAGTGATCAGTCTTCACCTGGTAAGGCACTTAAACGCAAACATACACTCACACACAGGCTATTTTTGTCTCTTGACTTAATTTTTCAGAAGGCTCACCTTAAAGTTTATAGATAATTCAGTACCATTAAAGCGTGACTGAGGCCTTGGTGACATACACGCTCCAGGTTAACAGGCAAGCAGAAAGAAAATAAAAAGTAAAGCATCTGGCTGCGTATTTGTCTGTGTGTGGCTTCAGGGACAGATGAGACATAAAATACAAACCAAGAAGCCCAGTTTGAGCAGTAACATTATGTGGCTGGCAACAATTTTATTATCTCCTATTGTACTTGAAACTGAAATACAGTTGAAATACAGTCTTAACAATTGATAGAAATCTGTCTGTAATGTGCACCAGTACATAATAGTTTCGCCAGGTTCAGGTGTTCAGACGGATGACCCAATGTTTTCTTGTTGCAGCCCTTTGTGTTTGCACGTCATTGCTTCAGTGGAAACACAAGGCTGAACTCGGTCTTAGCCCATTAGAAAAATAAAGATATTCTGACCCACACTCTCGACTCTAAATCAACTGAAATCCTTGTTCTTGCAAAGGTTTCATAGTCACTGAAAGATTATTTCTGCCGTTTTGTCTGCACCTGCTTTTGGCTTCCACCTTGAAAATGTGCAGCTTAGATACGGTAGTGCATCTAAACTGTTTATATCTGCCTGCTCAGTTTGTTGCTGTGTTTGGCTTTATGGTGATGATGTGCTATTATAATGATGTGTTCAAAACTAAACCAGAATAAGCCCCTAACCACAAACACAAGCCTTAGATCATCTGAACCACAGCAAAACCTGCAGCTAACAGTACAGTAAAACGAAGTCTTAGCACTGAAATCGATGCTTAATCATGTGGAGCTCAGCTTTTTCTTCCAGGAATGTGACTGTGTGGATTAAGTTTCTCTCCAGACAATGTGATTTATTCAGTAAACAGGCCCACTCACAGTCAAATCACCTTAACTACAATATGTTACACACAGTTCCAGATATCCCTACATCTTGCTTTCATTACTGTGACGGTGCATCTCAGCTCTACTATGCACCAAACGAATAATAATTTTGCATTAACGCGACGAAAACAGCCGGGTGTGTGTATCCTCTCGTGGGATCTTAATGATCAAACACAACAGCCGACCTCTGGAGATTTATGCCGTTGGATGACTCATCCATCGGCTCCCTGCTTCCCCCCCGCCTCTGCTGTGCTTTGGTGTGTGAGTGTGTAATGTGAGCTGCAGCAGAATTAAGAGATGATCAGCAAGGAATGTGGGGCACAGAGAGTAATTTCCTCAAGTGAGAAAACAGAGGGTGGCATCCTCTCTTATGTGTGAATAAATAAGAGTCGATGCGTCACTGAGGATATAGACAGAGGCCGACATTGTTGTCACAGCATTTTATCACTTCAACATGACATGATTTGTGTTTTTATCTTGGAAACAGTAGTTTTTCTAACTGGATGAGATTAGAAACAATCGTAGTTGCCTGTGATGCCTGCCTGTGTTTCCTAATGTGCTCCTGTGTGTGATTACATGTGCACGTGCCTGTGAGCTTGTTTGATTCGGTAATTGGGCACTGAGCATGTGGAGTGTCTCGGAGTCAACCTTGATCTCTGAGTGAAAGCGCTGATTGAACCCGCAACAATCCTCCCTGCTTAGCAGATCAGAGGCAAGAAGAGAGGAGCGAGAAAGAAGAAACTTAAGAGAGTGTGGAGTGAAGGAGGAATCACTGGCGCAGAGATGGGATGGGAATGCAAAAGCATAAAAAAAGGACGATAAAGCATGAAGAAACTGAGAATAAGCATGAAAAGATCATACACAAAAAATTATTCTATTTATTTTTAGATTTATTATAGTGTTCCCCTGTTTGTTGGAAGGAATACTGATTTTCATATTAGTTTTATTTACTTTCTGTGTGTTTTAGCTGTTTCAATTAAGTTCCTAATATGAAAAATAGATGGACTTTGATAAAAGCTCCAGCTGCAGTTATTTTTTTTTTCTAAAATATCTTCCATCCAAACCAAATAAGTTTTAGTTCTTTCCTCCGCTCAGCATGAAATGTTTTAACTTTTGGTCATCCCCTGACTTCCTGTAAGAGTTTTAATTTGTCCAGTACTTTGAGTTAACAACTAACAACGTCCTTATAAGCTTCTACTCTACTTTGGGTTTAGTGCAAGCCATCACCCCCGGTGCTGAAAAATTACGCCAGCACAGCATAGTGCCAAAAAACTGAGCTTCCTCAGCCACTTCAGGCTGGCCCCCAAAAGCAAGTCAATCCCCACAGACTGTCCAACTTTACCGAAGAAATAAACATGATTTATGACCAGAAGCTTACCAGCCTGAATTGTACCTGTGTTTAATGCTAATTAGCTAATGCTAGCATGTTAGCATGCTAAATTGTATGTTGTTCTGTGTTCTGTGAACAATATATGTTCTGTTTTTGATGAACATGTATTTAATGTCACGCCCAACTCACCATATGCGTAAACAAGACATTCTGTGACAGCCATACTAGGTACTAAACACAAGTGAAGATATCAGAGTCTAAATCTGAGCAAAAGACAGGCATCCAATCAGACGCAGAGACAGTTGTATTGGTGTGTGTGAAAGAGGGAGAGAACAAGGATGTGACAGAGAGGAGTGGGATGAGGGGGTTATACCGTAGACGTGATGATGAAGGAGAGGGGCTGTGCTGGTGCAGTAATGGTGTGCCCCACATCAGACAGCGCCCTGCATTATTTAATGCACCGCAGATTGCTCTGCCCTGTGCACCGCGAACCCCGAAAGCACATCAGAGGAACCCGTCACAGAAGTACAGACAACCGGGGTGCAGGCTGAAGGGCTAAAAAATGAGAGAGCCGAAATTATCACAAGAGGGTGGCTGATTTGAAAGAACGAAGAGGCCTGCCTTTTGGGAGGATTTGTTCCTCTGCTGGTTATTGGGGAAAGACAAAGACAACTTGAAATAGAGTAAGAATAAATCAAATAAATAAAACTACCATAAATGCCTTCCCTATTGACTTCCAGTTTGAAGTTTAGTTTTTTTGAAAGATATAACCACACTGACACATAAAAAGGTCATTATTTGGTGCCCTTTAAAGCATTGAATACCCACAGCAGCTGGTCTGTGGTCAGAGAATAGGCTGCCACCTGAAATAGATGAAACTGATATAAACAGGCATTATGAATATTATACAGGCACATGCAGTATTTGGTTAGATTGTAATAAAAGTGCTCTCAACGCAAACAAGATAGCGCAGGAAGTAAGTTTTTGTTGTTGTTGTTGTTGTTGTTTCTGTTTTAAATTTAGATAGTGTATTACATTGCTCTCTGAAATGTTGTTTAGTTCTTTGAGGCCTCTTTTGTCTTTCTGAAGACTCGACAGGAAATGAGGGAGAGAACCACCAGTATCTTCTCTTAGTGCTAGGAACCGTGAATGAAATAATAAAAAACACCTTTAGCAAAAAGCAAATTAGCATATTTTTACCCAAACCGTTGAATAAAATGATGACACATTGGAGCATGCTGCTGTGATTAGAACGAACACTGGTACCTGTGCTATTAATAATACGAGATTATATAAATATTAGGGAATGGGAGTTTTATTATAGTTATTATTTTCCCATATTATCATATTTTCCAAACCTCAAATTAGCCTTTTTATGCTGGCTCCCTAAAAATAATTATTCGTGATTATGCCTGCACTCCTACAGTAACATCCTTTAGTTTTATTTCTCTCTTGAGAAGAATATCTGCATCAAAAATGCATTCAGTCGCTGGTTTGTTTACAAGAACAACATGTTCTGTAAAATTAAAGGAACGGAGCCACTTTGTGCAAAAGAAAAAGAAAGACTCCCACTTTCTTTGCTCATAACAACAGCAAACGATGGTAAAAATAACAGACGAAACAACCCTGTCAAATGGGTCTTTGTGTTCTTTCTCTTTTTCCTTTAATCCATGGTGCAAGAGCTTTTGTTGCATTGCTCATTTTTCTTCATCAGATGCAGCGCAGCATCTATAAACTGACACCAGCTACAGTGGAAAGCTCAATTGGAGCGTCTTGGCCTGACTTAAGTGGAGTCAAAAGACTCTCTGTGTTCTCATCTGGCTTTGTGTCAGGCAGTCAGTCAGCTGGGAATTGCAGTGATAGACTCATCATTGCGGTAAAGGCTTTTTTTTATTATTATTGGCCTTTTCTTTCATTCTGCAGCACAGATGGGCTCGATGCACAGGCGAAACAATCTGGATATCAGCCACGTGAGCGCCATGTTTTATGTTTCTTGACCCAGATGATATTTCAACCATGTCTACTGCTGCTAACGGCAATAATCCTGCTGTTTGTTCAGACCGAACACAGCTGCTCACCGACTTGAAGTGCAGTGCATTAATACTCGGCGCACTTTTTTAAACACCTGTTACATTTTAGGCTCCAGATTGATTCCATCTGTGGTGCAACAAACACATCTGACTATCAACTTCAAAATTGAACATATTACTTTAAGTTCACATTTTCAGGGTCAAGAAACCTTCATCTTGTTTAATTACAGCCTCTACTTTTACTCACGGCAGCTGTTGAATAGTGATAAAAAATGATGCAGCTGAAACTACCATCCCTGGAATTTAAATCTAAAACTATTATATAGCCTAATTATATGCAATGACTTAAAAGCTGAAGACAGAATTGTTAAGCCTGACCTTCATGCTAAACACACGACACCATATACAAAGCTCCACCATATATACAGCTCTGGTGAACCTATACACATATGCACTTGCTCCCATACGCAGTACATACATCGTAGATGTGTCTGTAAATACAAGGTGACAGCCTCACTTGTTTCAGTGGGTGTCCAAAATGACAGCTGTTTACGTTCAAGAGACAAATCCCTCCAGCACCATCAGCAGCACTTATGGCCAAAGATGGAGGTCAGGTGATTTTACAGAGTGAAAACGCCTGCAGGGTGGAGACTGGAGGATAGATACAATATCAGACATAAACACAGCAAATAACAGCCTGTGTTTTTTTAACCACTTGTGCTTATTGCTGTAACCATGACAACAGAGGTTCCTATAACCTTAGTGAAGGAGTCATTTAAACCAACCGACTGAGGCCTCTCTGTGTGGAGTTTGCATGTTCTCCCTGTGTCTGCGTGGGTTCTCTCCGGGTACTCCGGCTTCCTCTCACTGTCCAAAGACATGCTCGTTAGGTTCATTGGTGGTTCTAAATTGGCCGTAGGTGTGAGTGGTTGTCTGTCTCTCTGTGTTAGCCCAGCGATATGCTGGAGACCTGTCCAGGGTGTGCCCCGCCTCTCGCCCTATGACAGCTGGGATAGGCTCCAGCCCCATCTGCTACCCTCCAGAGGACAAGTGGTTACAGAAAATGAATGTATGAATGAAAATGCTTGGTGTTTAGGTGGTACCATCAGCTGTTGAGTCACGAGAACACCACTGAAGGGCAATTGTTGGCATCTGGAGGTGACAGAGTTAAGCAAAAAGATGAGACGGTTAGGAATATCAGCGTTTCCTTCAGATATTATAAAAGTATGACCTCTACCATGAAGGCTCTACAAATACTTCATGCCTCGTAAACCTCGATTTACATTTCCAGTTACGAGGAGGAGGAGGACGGACACACGACATCATTTTATATGTCCATTTGGGATCATGAAGCTGGCTTTTTTTCTGAGTGAAACACTAACAGTAACTTATACTGACTTGTAAATTTCGAAATTGTGCTACATATTCTTAGTTCATCCTCAGGACTTCCCTGTAGGTTTAGGCCTTGTAAATTTGCCCTCATCCTTACTGTTAACCTCATATGTTCCATCATGGTGACATTTCTCTGTTTGTTGACATCATCTGCTGAAGGTGTTTCAGATAAGTGCTGTTTTGCACTGGTGGAATTAAAGTCTAATTTCAGACTCTTTGACATCTGTCCGTCAAGTAGCACTTTATAAATCCTAAGCTTTAGCCTGCGCATTGAAGGACAGCCCATGACTGGACCATTTCCTGAGACTGATTGGAAATCCATATTGGATGTAAGACCCTTTTTTAAAACTCTTGGGAGATGCCAAAAATAAGATTCGGTTTCAAGCATGGCTGCGAAATGTGAAGATAAATCCTTCCTAAAAAAATAAATAAATAAAAATAAAAAGTAATGGCTTTTATGTCAGATTTTTCATACACCACTGGGTTTGTGTTTGGTGCAGAGAGAGGGAGTGATGAGTAAAGAAACAAACAGTCTGAGCAGCCTAGTGAATACTTTTAAGTGGGAATAATTTATGCACGTGCTCCCTGGCACACATAAAAACACACACACAGCGCCTTAGGGATGCATAGGTTGCCAAGCAACAATGTGGTGTCCTAGAAAAAAACTTGTATGCTGTAAAATGCAGATTTGGGCGCAGGTTCAATACACACAGTATTGATCACAGCTGATGGTTTTACTGTGCTCCAGACAACAGTTCCGTTTTAGTCTTTTTATGCAGTGACAACAGAGTTATGTTTCACATATTGACTTTTGTATTGAGCTTTTCTCCATCCAGAGAGGCTCATATGAGTGTCATGCCTCATATTGTGTTGGACCTTCTAACTATTCATGAGTATTTATTATCTGCTGTACACACACTGTAGCTGCTCTATGTGGCGGGGGAAGCATTAAAATAAATACTCAATCACAGTCATGTTTCACATATTGACTTTTTTAATGGAGCTGTTCTTCCTCCGCTGAGGCTCATGTGATATTGTGTTGGACTTTCCATCTACTTACAGGGATATATTATCTCTATGCTGCACACAAATGGCAGCTGTTTAAATGGTGAAGTATAAAATAAATACCAGTATGAGATGGTAAAAAAACTTAAATATAAGTAAAACAGTAAAAGTACTGCATTCAGAACATCACTTAAGTAAAAGAACATTGAGTATATTATCAGTGCAGTAGCATGCACTGCATTTTAATGTTGTGGACAGGTGCAGTATTAATACTGAATGGTCACTCACTCATTCACTGGGTTTGATGTGTGTTGGTGCAGTTTTCTGCTTCCAGTTGAATAAGATTAATCTTCATGTCAGCAGCCTGACAAATGATACCACATTATGTAGAGTCTGAAACTCCCAGAAATACCATCAGTGAATCTAAATCAATGAGTCCATGCAAACATTTTTAACCAAGTCGCAGTGACAAATCACCAATAATCCGATATCCACTGAAGGATCAGGAACATATGACCCATTGATGCTGGTGGAAGCCCACAACATTTACATGAGGGATCTATATCTGAGAATGGCTTGCTGACTTTTTATTTCAAGGCAGGTGATGTGCAATATTCGTATTTTATATGTTCACTTTAAAATGTACTTATTTTAAGAAGGGGGATAAGTAGTGACAAGCTCAGAATTGCACTGACATACTTGCACAGTTGGCAGCTTTTGGTGATATAAATCAAGTCTGCTTTACTTTGCACCTCAGTGTTACATGTTTATTTCCCTTTAGGGATTTTGCATAAGCAGTTTTTTCACTGCTTGCGGGGGTCTGTTGGGAATATGGGAATATGATGAGAGGGGATCAGCATCCTTCATTTTAAGCAAAAAGTTTTTATTCGTAGATAATGGTGAAAAATAAAAACTATGCCACCCACAATGCTTGATAAAAACGGAGCAAGCTTTTCTGCAGTGCTTGTCGTGTGTCAGATAACCATCTGTCTGGAGGTCACTTTATATCCACTCTGTTCTGGACTGTGTGGACACACAGCTGTGTACTCTGGACACGCTGAAGAGATCAACCGTGGTATTAAAACAGAAGCAACGCTGTAGAATATGTGAGACCTTTGTGTGCATTTTTGTTGGAGTGTATCATGTGTTTGTTCGTTTCACAGGGTCCAGTACTAAACTGCTTGTTTGTTTTGTCATAGAAATAGATGAAGATCGCCTTCCAAACCAGCTGTACAAGGTAATTACATTCACTCTCTATGAATGTCATTTTTTACTGATATGAGATTATAGAAATACAATTATGTGAATTCTGTTTTTTTTTTTTTTTTTAAAAATGGGCTTCATCTCTGGTAAAACAATCTTTTCCATCTCAGTGCTCTCTGCCCACCTGACATGCACTGTTGATATTTTACAGGCAGCCTTGTTGAACTCCCCTCGACAGCGGCGGAAAGGGCAAAAGGGTACGCCTACGATGAAAGGTACGGTCTATTAAAAGTCGCGTCATCGACACTCCTGTACCATGTGTGATGTTGACATTTTATGTGTTGGATGACAGTTTTGGCTCTCATAAAATGACCTTTTTCTGCCTTATATGTTGGAAGTTCTCTGTTAAAAGGTGTAAACCACTAATAAACATTTTATTTTTGTGGTTAAAGCTACTTTGCAGGTATATTAACAGAGTTAGAAAGAAAATAGAGTTGGAAACAACTATATGTGTCTGCAGGTTACAGTTAACAATGTCCTGTTACACTGAAAACTCCCACCAGGCTTCGTTTAAACCTTTACATTATGTCCTGAACCACAGGTGACTGAGCTCCCCTGAGTGATTTGCAGTAAGAACACCCAGACCAATACAACTCCTCTATAACCAAGCAGTTCAACTCATGTGTCTTTGGAAGAGAAACTCTTGGGTGTATAGGTTGTTGAATGCCTCCTCCAGAGTGTGTCTTCCTTTTCTTAGGTGTCTGGTAGAAGCTGCGTGCCTTCGCAGCAAATACATTAAATTTAATTTTTTTAATTTTTTTGCGTAGTCTAGGTGTCATCATTACAAACATTAAGTGTGAACATCAACTGATCCCAAACAGGAAACTCTTTTTAGGGACAGGGAAGATCTAAATGCCAGCTCATAAAGTAAAAATGTTAGAAATCTTGTGAGACACGATCTAGAAATAAACAAACCTGTGCATGGCAACATTTGTGTTGCAGAAAATCTTAGTTACAATGAATGCGCTTTTTTCGCACAGTGAAACTTAAGGAATTTAGGAGACCCTTACTGTGGAAGGTAACCTAATTTACAGTCGTAACTCGCTGAAGCCTCATATTCATCTTGTTCAGCTGACCTCTTGAATTTTTTGTCCCTTTAATTCAAACAGAGCTCCTTGTGGGTCAGCAAAGGCTCATTATTTCTGACCAGAATTCCTCACAGTTTCTGTTTTTAATTAATGGACGTAATATATGTGTCCTATATAAGGTGAAGTTGTGAATGGTTCTGCACGAGAGCAAAGCCTGAGGTAAAAAAAACATAAAAAAGTTGGACAGACATTCCAGCACTTAATATTTCTAGTTGTTTTTGTCACAGTGGTGCAATACAAATCATATTTATACTTTTATATAATTAGATATATTGAGACAGAGGCAAAAAAAACAATAAAGTGAAGATAAGAAATTTGGGGCTTTGGGATGTTTATAAGTTTTACAGCTTTCTTATTACAGAAAATACAGCGCGCTTTCGTTTCCCACTACAAGGGGATTAAAAAAACACGTTTGTAGGAGGCTGAAGATGGTGATTAAATCATGTCTCAACTCTGACGTGTCTTTACCTGCCCCCTCATTCTGAACAGTGCAGGGGGCTAATTAAATGTTCCCAGTTTATTAAAATGCTTAACCTACATTATTTTTTGCATGCGTTGCTGAGTTCTTGTTGTCTTTACACCTACACTGACTCTCCTTCCTTACATCTCTTCTCCCTGTGTGCTATTCATAACCCTTCTTTTCTCCTATTGGCTGCTTTATCTCACACCACTTTCTTTTCTGGCTTGTCCTCTTTCCTCTCCCATCTCCCCGAGGACTTTTGTGCTTTTTACTTCTTCCTACTAACCCATTCCTTTCCGCTCAAATATTCCCCTCTTTTCCGTATCCAACTTTCTTCCCCGCTTCTCGTTTGCCTCCTCTCCCTCCACCTCCCTCCTCCCAGAGCTGCAGTTCCTGGTAGAGCACCACCTGTACAGGCAGCAGCAGGGAGCCGGGGATGAGTGCTCCTCAGAGAGCTGCCTGTCGGACAGACCCAGCCCTGACTCCGTTCCCGCAGGAGAGGAGCTCCCACACGACGACGAGGCCACAGCGGAGGCCTTTGAGAAGCTGCGCTGCCAGATGGAGGGTATGAGACCGTGGAAAAGGGGATTTTATTTGTGTGCCTGCAGCTGCTTATTCAGCAGTACAAATTGTACTACAATCTAGTCAAATGAGACCCTTCTTAAATGCTTGATATTTATTAGGTGGTAAACTTAGATGTGATTTGATAAGACACCAAAAGATGTGTGCCGAAACCCGTCTAGGACAAGAATGTGTACAGATAAAATAAAAATAAAAGGGTGACCACAAGAGAGTACGCATAGGCTAGAGTAAGTGAGACAGATAAGGAGTCCACTTATGTAGCTAGTGAACAATATATAGCTGTGGTAGCACAAGAAGAGAGCAGAGGGATGGAGGGAGGAAAAATACAGCTTGCTAATTAAGGGGAAAGGGGATAAAAGTAAAGCAGAGAATGAGCTGGGAGCGGGAACATGTCTGTGAGGGAAATATGAAAATGCTCGTCAGGATTTGGAGGAGTAAGGGGGGATGCACCCGGGAAGAGGCGGGAAAATATTATGGAATATTTGAAGGAAAGGTTCGACATTTTTGGATTTCTGCTTTAACAACTGACAGAAAAAAATACATATGTACGTATATATATATATATATATATATAAGAATTAGCTTAGCTTAGCATAAACAGGCTATATATTTAGAGTGACATTTAGTAAGAGTGATGGCAATCTTCTCATCAGGAAAGCAAATACACTAAGTGTGTTTCCCAAAATGACTTCTCCTTTAATAGCAACACACGGTCAAAGTGCCGCTTTGGCAGATAGCATCTCCTTTCCGAGCCAAGTACTTTCCCTTTAATGATAAAAAAACAGAGGTCAACTTTTCAGCTCAGACCAAATCATTCACAGTAATGGTTAGGTGTATAGGTGTTTGCAGCTTACTGCACACACTGCACACTCTTCAATAATTGCCCAGGACTAATGCATCATGAGTGGACAGGGCTGTTTTTCTGAAGCAATAACACCACAGTGCCAGCATTTAAGTTTAATTTACCAGGACACCGGTGGCGTAAAAGCCTGAAAACCTGCACTCCAGGATTGCAAGATGGCCTCACTTCTTATAGACTGCTCACCTTAAAGATGAACTGTAAATTAAGTTCTCAGTCTAGATAAAAGGATAAAAGAGGAAGTTGGGGAAAACAAATCAATGACCATTAACGCCAGGGGAGTACGGCTTCACTCAAAGATCAGCCTTTTAAATTCACTCACCATGAGTCCACAACACGCCGCTGGCAAATGTCAGGTGGCATTGACTGATTGATGAGACGACCTGGACTGGTTGTGTACACTAACATCATTTAAGAACACATACTGGCACTAACCAAAACCAACATGATGAACTGTGGTAATTCCTCTTTGTGGGTTAGTATCTCACCCTCCATCTCATCCCCCGTTTGTCTCTCTGCCCCCTGCAGAGTTCTCCAGGGAGAGTCTATTAGAGGCTGCAGGTGGACTCGAGTGCCCCCTCTCCAAGGAGAAAGAGGATTGTTCCAGTGTTGCCAATGTAGCAGATCCCTCATCGCAACAAAACAATGCACAAGCAGGTACATACGTTAAGGATCGGGGGAGTACCACTTATGCAGGAATCTTTCTCTCTCACGTCTCCTTGATGGCCTTCGCCTCAGGGGAGTCTTCATCTTCCTTTTTACAAGGAAGGGTTTATTTAGGTATGTTAAACAGCTCAACAGGCTTGGCTTGGCTTGGTGTAATGTAATCATGTCTTGTCAAACATCTGTGAAGTGGCTTTGATGCGCACTTCACAGAGCGGCGCCACGGCTGAAATACCATGGGAGGCAGCAACACACCGAAGTGGAAACATGAGGTTGGAGGGGGGGGCGAGCTGTGACGTTATGCTGTCATTACTGTAGATGTTGTTTTCTTTCTGTAGTTCATTATTTATCTCTACAAGTCACCAGCTATAAACTCCCATCATTAAATTAGACATCTTACAAATACAGCTAAGGTTAAGGTGTTGCAGCTGGTTGATAAGCCCCGCCCCCTTTAGTTACCGTTTCTACGCTTGTTAAAGGGGAATTACTGTTTTTTACAACCTGGACCTTATTTCTGGCTTAAAATATGATTGTTTACTCACCCATATAACTTTGGTGTCATTTGGAGTCGTTCGTGTGATATTTAGATCCGTGTATATCCATATAGTGGGAGTGAGTGGGGCACCGAAACACAGCCTCTAAATAACGCATAATCTGCCGCGAAACTTTTCACCAATATTTTGTTATGATACACCAGTGCTATTCCCCATTCAGTTGGGAGTTACCTGTTATTTGTAGACGTGCAGGGGTTCGTTGCTCTTTGGCCAGCTGTTCCTCTCTCTGCCTCCGCATTCTCCTTTCAACAAGACCCTCATCCGTATACTCTGGCTCAAAACGGTAAGGTCGTCCATCATAAACAAAGTCGTCGTCCGCAACCTCAGAATCGGAAAAATATTCAGCCATGTTGCAAAAAACTAGCAGTAGCAAATTACAGGAGCGCTCAGAGATGACATCATCCAGGTCAGAGGTTAGTAAATTAATCTACAGACCCTGGATGATGATAACAGGTAGCTCCAGATTCAACAGGGAATAGCACTAGCGTATCATAACAAAATATTGTTGAAATTAACGAGTTTCATGGCAGATAATGCGTTATTTAGAGGCTGCGTTTCAGTGCCCCAGTCACTCCCACTATATGGATATATGCAGATCTAAATCTGAACGACTCCAAATGACACCAAAGTTATATGGGTGAGTAAACGATTGTATTTTATGCCAGAAATAAGGTCCAGGTTGTAAAAAACGGTAATTCCCCTTTAAGATTCTCATTTCAATGGTGCCAGATATTTGATCAGAACTCAGAGTCAGACAAAAGCTGCTCATCCTTTCTTCCCGCTGCAGACGGATTCTAGTCTGAATCGCCAACTGACTTTTTCTTGTTTCATTGATTTTTATATTTTTGCTTTATTGTTCACATTTATGAAAAGGCTCAGACAATGACAGCATCGATTTGGATGTAATTTATGGCATCTGTCCAAATACAATAAAGCAGGACATTGTTTCCAGCATTAGCTTGTACTGTGTGGGGCTAATATAATCTATAATCCTACAAGATTATTTAGTTAACTATGTGCTACTTGGCACTGGCAGTAACTAGGTTATTATAACCAGGAGAATCACTAATAAAATGTATTTCAGTACAGATTATAGATTACCCTTAAATGTAATTTGTAATTTAGTCCATTGGATTAGTCAGTTCATAAAGATTTTCTGTAGATCCTGTAGATCACTGATATTCCTATGGAGCGCTTCTCTAAAGCCAAAATGATCCCAAATCAGCCCATCTCTATTTTTACTTGCAAAATAAAACTAAAAACCCATCTGTCAACACTGGACACAGGCCACACCGATGATACAGTTTAGATACTTGACGATTGTATTAATGCACACAGCGGTGAGAATAAATATTTAATTGACATTTTCCACTCAGTGTACCATTGCTTAGCTGACCAGCTGATTGATAGTCAGCAAAAAATTGACTAAGGCAAACAAACTGGACTAAAAAAAAATAAAACTTACCTTTGCGTGCTGTTCATTCGCACCTAACTTCACATCTGTCATACACACTGTTGAATTAATTGCCTGTACTTCTGGCCCTGGTATTGCTTTAAAGTAACACCACCATTCAAAGTGTCACTAAACTCCAACCTGAATAATAACATTTGGTTAGCTACGAGTAAATAATCACTGTTTGTGTGTGTGACAGTACTCGCTGCAGGAGCCTGGTGGTCGGTCGGCCGGTCGGTCGGTCAGCCAGCCAGTCCCTCTCTTTCTCATGCTTTTCCACTGTTTGGTTTTGTTGTGTTTAGTTTGTCTCATAGTTGTTAATATATCCTGTAAATAAATCCTGTAGTAACTGGCAGACAGTTACTCATGATGACTTTAGACACGGCAACTCATGGAGGTGTGAATCTTACAGTAATTTTGCATTATTTTGTGTCTTTTTACTTTATTGATCCACAAGGGAAATTGCTTGGTCACAGTAGCTTAGTTGCACATAAAACACACTCTTAAGAACCACAAGTAAAATAAAATTTAAAAAAAGCAGAAATATAAACATAAATGTACAGAATTAGAGTATGAACAAATGTACAAGAAATAGAGACGGAAGAATATATATTATATAAATAGGAATGATAGTAAGGTGCAATAGTGTGCATTAACGTGCATAACGTGGAGTTATCTGTTACAGAAAGGTGAGTTGTTGTACAGCTGGACTGAAAATGGTATGAATGAAGACCTGTAGCGTTCACTGTGGGAGCGAAGCTGGATCAGTCTGTTCCGCTGCCCCTTGTCTGGTGTAGTGGATGAGATGGATTGTCCATGGAGAGCAGTTTGTCCAGTGTCCTCGTGTCCCTTACTGAGACAAACATCTCCAACTCACTGCCAATAACATGACCAGCCTTTCAGATCAGTTTGTCGATCCTACTTATGTCCTTTTTGCTGGTGCTGCTCCCCCAACAAACCACAGCAAAGTACAGGGCGCTCGCAACAGTCTGGTAGAAAGTCTTCAGCAACTTGCAGCATACGTTGAAAGACCTGAGCTTCCTCAGGAAGTAGAGTCTACTCAGTCCCTTCTTGTACACAGCATCACTGTCCTCCAGTCCAGTCTGCTGTTCATGTGGACTCCCAGATAGTTATAGTGGTCCACTACTTCCACCTCCAAGCCCTGGATTGTGATGGGCTCCGCTGGTGTCCTCTTCCTCCTGAAATCAATGACCAGCTCCTTGGTCTTGTCCACATTCAGGAGTAGGTGGTTTGCCTGGGACCATAACTGCAGAGTCAGCCTCCTCCTGCTCGTTAAATGTCCCTCATTGTTTTATGTCTGTCTCAATTCTGCAGACACAAAAGCCGGAGAGTCCAGTGCGAGTCAGTCGGCGGAGGAGAAGACGAAGAAGTGCAGCCTGCCGACAGAGAAATAGAGCATTCGTCTGTTCAACACAACACTGTTCAGTCTGCTCAGTCATCCCCAACACACTGACAGAAGATTGTGTCTGCAGATTCACTTTTTAGAAACATCAGGGCATCTATATTCCTCTACAGTCAGGCCTTAGGTACCACCTCGAGAACGAGAACAAAGGTTTCTATGTTTATTTTGTGTGAAAAAAAAAAACAAATCCTGTGTAAAGGGATTATTTAATTCTGTTTGTTTGTTATAGCTTCCCCCTGCACTAGACTAAAACTAGCCAACTGTATGTACGAACCAGACTGGGAGTCGTTATCTAGTTAATGGGAGACTCTTTTCCTGTCTCAGTCACATAATCATTATCATAAACTACCACAGCTGACACGCTTAATGTCCTCTTTTAAAGTTCAAGGCAACAAATAGTCCTACCTGAGATCCTTTTAGACAGTTTTTATCATTAAACACGTGCCATGACTTCAGCAATTATTGTTCCATTTCAAAGCAATAAAAATGTAGCCGTACCTCGTAAATCTAATAACTGGAGCCAAAACCATCAATTTAAACTCTCTTAGTCCCAGCGAGTTAGATGTTGAATTATGCATTGGTGGATGGCACATCTGGGTTGACTGACAGGTTACATTAAAATATTTTTACATATTTTTATGTTCCTGGATTGAAGATCTACAGATGCAGTTTGTTTTTAATAAGTCCAGCTAATACATTCATAAATAATAAGCCAATTAGACAAATGGCAGAAAGTCAACCAGCATCATTTTGACCCTTTTCTTTTGAAGAAGAAGAATTTTCTGTTCACTTATACTGTGTCTACACAGAATTCATCATTTGTCTCAAACAAGCATCATCTATTTCAATCAAACCAGGTATCTTCACAGAACGTTTAACAGCTCACGTTTACACTGAAAGGTATTTCTTTACCTCAGATCTGTTTTCATCCGTTTCAAGTTTTAGCTACAGCTACAGCTCATGTGGCCATGAGTTCCTCTAAAATGTGGATGACCTACAATTAAATGCTGTGTCTGAAAGCCTCCACACAGACAGAGTGTAGATACAGTTTAATCTTTTGTCAATATTAACATTTGACAATCGTGATGGAAGCTGACACAAACAATCAATAAATAATCAGCGTATTAATCACAGGTTGGAATAATAATTAGTCACAACCGTAGCCCAGTCAGACTCCAAACTTTACCTGTTGAAACATACATTTTTTGAATAATGGAGCAAAAAAATAAGATTTTATCAAGTAAAATGATTGAACCCAAAAGAGAGATATTTAATAATTATATTAATATTTCCTATTCCTTTGCGATTTGTTTTGTGTTTGCGCAATTCCCCTCAATATTGTTACAACACAGTTGGGAAACTTGTTTCCACACAGCTAATTAAATAGTTTGTTGTATTGCAGAGACAAATGTGCATAAAGCACCACCAGCTTTGCCTCTAGTTTTTCCCATATGTGCTATTGCAAGAAAAAAAGTAGCCGACAGCAGGCCTCCTCGCCTTGTCCCCATAGACTAGAAGCCCACAATAATGGAACAACCTGTAAAAACTGCTGAAGGGACTCCTCCAACTGCAAAAAAATAGTTTTAATTCATGGAGGTTTCTTATTTTAAAACTTTCCCAGCATCTCCAAATGTGACTTGCGTTGGTTGATCATCACAATGTGAAGTCTACGGGCTGAGCTGGAACATAAGGGGAAGGCTGGCGGGGGACCACTAACGCACATGTGTGGTGGTCCAGACATCACGGAGACAAGCTATAAAATGTTTCTGTCTCACGCGCCAAGCGAGCCATTTCCATTTCAAGTGAGTGCCGTTTGAATCTGGTATCCACTTCCTACAATACATCATAACACAAAGCCGTAACATCACTGTTCTTCTTGTCAGACTTACAAACGAGAACTCCCATCTGATCCTGCACTTTAGCTTGTTGAACAAGCGACTAAGCAAACGTTCGCTGGAGAAAAGTGCACCGTATATTGAATGCAGCATTACTATTCAGTACCACAGCTATCCCCCTGCTAATACGTGTCTGCCACTAGGTTGTAAGCTGCAGGGCAAGTTTGTTTACTTTGTGTCTTGCTGTCCGGCTGCTGCCAGTCAGACGCAGACACTGATATGCGCCCTGTTGAGAATGAGCATTTCAGATTTATTTAACAGTTTAAAACTCATGAGAAGGGGAAAGAAATAAATTGAAATTAAGTTAAGGTGTTTTATTCAGGTGGTCAGTAATTGATTGCTCACTAATTCACATTCACACGTATGTCTGTTTGCACCAATGTACCCATAACCACACTTTACACCCCTCAAACCGGGTGGTTGAAAACATCTAGTTGACATTCAGGGTACATAAAAGAGGATTGTGTCTGCAGATGCATTTACATATTTTGGATTAACATGGAAGAATCCATCTCCAGTGAACAAATTGCACCCTCATTTTTGACACATGAATGCTTCTCGGAAATCTGACCACCTCCTTGCATGGCACTGAATGTACAGTGACTTTTTGTTCACGCCCATGGTATTTACTGTGCTTCATCTTGTACAGGAACAAATTCAAACAGCAAATGTTAAGTACCGGACACAAATTGTAAATGCTGCATCCTTAGTTAAATTCTAGTTTCGTATGCAACAAGGACATTTTAAAGTCATCACCGCACACTCAAATGTTCAGTCATCATTTAATCTGTTATCACTGAAGTGGCTTTAACATGTAGATTATGTGACAATCCTTTCATAACATTCACATCTCACTTGAACACGTCTAAAAGAAACAAATGACTGAAACAGAAAACTAAAGCCACCCGAGTGTTGATGTCACTTTGGCAGATTAATCGGTCACAGTACGAGCAGTTTATTTCCCAGTTGCCAACAACGGCAGCTTTATTCACAGCGGACAAGAACGACGGTAAAAACATTCCTGTGAAGGCTTTTGTTATTTATTTTTTCTTCTGCAGTGTATTTATGGACCATGTAATGTTTGTTCTGTTTTTGAATGGTAACAGTGTACTTTACATGAAATCAATCTGGGGAGGTTTTATTTTTTCCAGTTTTACTTGAATTGATTGATGATTACGTCTGTAATCCAAATTTGTTTGATACAATAAAACATTTAAATTGGTGATTGGTTGCTTTTCTTTCACCCTCATCCAGGAACAGTTTATGAATCCTCCAAGCATCCGCTCCGTTTGACAGTTTGTTTGACAATCAGCGTCACCTCAAGTGCCGGAAGCAGAGAAAACCAGAATCTACTTTCCTTTTAAGATGTCAGAAAAAAAAGAGTTATGTTAGTGGAGAGTCTCCAAAAAAAAAAAAGTTAAACCTGTCCTCACACCGCTGTTCGTGTGTTTAGTTGAGGTTGATCTGGACTATACCCTAAAAATAGGCGCTCTTCTATTAAATTATTCAATGTACTCAGGGCCGGGAGCATAAAAACACATGCATTTTTCATAAACAAGTCAAGAATTTTAATACATTTTGTAACTCCGCAGCAACTTAAGCTACATGTGATATTTATGCTTAAAATCTCAGTTGCTATTTAAGGTAGTCTGTGTGAGAGCTGCAATTTCTATCGCATAATTGTGTTAAAGCAAAGGCTGTATGACTAAAGGCTAATAAGTTGCAGGATCGGTTGAAACTCAAAGCTCAACGTTGCTGTTTTTGCACCACACATTAGCATGTCGAAGACTGGTGGTTCCTACAGCCGATACTGCATTTGGGATTAATACCGATTTTCATGTGTCAGTTTACACTCAACAGCAACTGTTTCGTCAGCAGTTCTTCGTGCTCTTTGTTAATTTACAACCTTCCTGTTGACTCAGATGCAGAAAAAAATGACTGATGATTCCCCAATGTCACACAGTGAATAAAAGTGAAAATGCAATTTCACACTGCTGTACTGGCCACTCAAACTGAAACTGCTGAGTCCCCAGGCAACCCCGGAGGCAGGTCTGGTTTTGCTCTACGGCACCTCCTACTGGGGGAGCAGAGAACTAAGATAATTCATGACTGGAGGAGAGGCAGCTCTTTAAGGGGCACTTTGACATGATTTACGGTGCACTTTAAAGACAATGACGGGTCTAACGAGGGTTGCTTTTAAATCGCATCACAGGTCTTGTGAGATAAATGATTTCCGGTGGATCAGGAGCGTGAGCCTCATTATTATATTAAAGAACTGACAGTCTACCTCTGCTACATCCATTAATTTAATTCTTCAATTTGTTTCTTGCACCTTTGCAAAAGACAGTTGAATAAATACATTTAGTAAATATATTTATATATATTTAATTTGTCATTCTCAAAAGAAGCTCTCTAATGCATCATGTAATCCAAATTAAGTTAGTATAACTTAAGTTCAAGACCATGTAATTCTATTTCCTAGGTGTGTATAACTGTTCTCTCTGTTCACCTCACTTCTCAACTGACACCCTCCCCGTCCCTCTCTTATTTTGCCTTCACTCGTCTATGTCGTTGCAGGAACCACAAGGACACAAAACTTCTCGAGTCATTCCCTCAACCTGAGTCTGACTCGCTGGGTTTCTCCACATCTGGATGCCGCCTTTCATCTCTGCATTCGATCCCTTTGACCCCTCTCATACCCTCCATCTTCACTGGATCAATTAATGTGTGGTCTTTGTTAGTGTATATATATATAGCGTATATGCGGCTCTTTTAATTACAAGCTTGCTTTTGGTTTGCATAATAGGCCAGTGGATGTGCTGTGACTCATTTCCCAGACTGGATCAATTAATGGAAGACAAGAAATGGAGGTGAACTTAAATAATTTAACAAATCACGACAAGCAACCGCAGCCAAGCGTAAAAATGTACTTATAATAAACTACAAATGATCATACATGACGCGTTTCAGTTTTAATTCAAGGTTAAATGAGGTGGTGTACAGTTCAAACTGACAAAAGATAAAATGTTCCTTACAGGTGTTCAGGTGGCAAATTAAATTAATGACAAGGTCTACACTATTTTACATGACCAGCATGTATGTTGCATTTAAATTACTGTAGTATTCTAATCTTAAAATAAGACATGAGGAGATTTCTGTGATTATGCTGCATCTTACCTTGGGAAGATGATTTCAATCTTTCATTTCATTCAGTCATCACAATAAAAGGCGTTTGTTACAAAAAGTGACTCACTGTTAACCTCAGTTAACCATTAGAGATATCCTATGAAAAAAAAAAAAAAAGCACGTATTACAAATGAAGTCCTGTCTACTGTTTTGTATCTGTAGCGGGGTCTTGCGGGGATTTTTCTGACAGCACTTCTTGTCTGGACATTTGTTCTTTTGTCACACTGGGCTCTGAAAATCCTGGAGGAAATAGAAGATTGGAAAGAGCATTGGAAAATGTTGTTAAGCTGAAAGGAAAACAATATCTGTGTCTTTTAATCTCAACATGAGATCACCCTAAAGTTGATTTGGATAACAAATCAAATCAAGAGGACTGAGCACATTTGCAGAGCAAAGCAGCGTAGTGCCTGCCAAATCAGTCAAACATATATATCTATATATCTATATATATATATATATATATATATACATATACTGTATATATCTTGAAAGGAGAGCTTTCATTCCACTTTAGCAGAGGATGTCAAACTTTTCATAGGTGATCATTTAAATCTGAACTGTTCCAAAAAAGTGTTATCACTGCTTGTTATGTGTTGGAAAATGCACTATAAAAATAGTCTTTACTTTAACTTGTGATTTTAAACAGTCCATTCATTCAACAGACAACTTACCATTTGAGCCACTTTCCTTCCATTTAATCTTGTTGTCTTCGGTGTGTCGTGTCCAAGTGGAGCGGAAGCTCACCAGCTCAGCCGTGATGTGAGCGAGACTCCACTGCAGACCTCTGGAGCTCTCCTTCCAAAGGTTACTATTGAGAAATAACAGCACCGTCATTCCAAGACACATGTTCCCCCCAGGATGAACCTTCATGTCTTGGTGAAATCCCGACTATTAATGATTATGCTTTTGGTGCTACCATGAGTTTGCTCCATTTCTCAATCAATTCCCAGCCAAAGGTAGATATTTTTTCCTACCATAGTCAGCTACAGTGCTTGGCTAGCTGTCAGTGTTACTGTTACTGTTGTGAACATTTTGTCCTTTTGCCTCTGAAAATAGGGCATTCAGCAACGAGCTGTTTCCATGGAGTATTACTGGCCCAATATGGCCAGTGTGGCTGCAAATCATCCAGTCATTCTCATAAACTCTTATATCCAAGCACTGTTACTGCAGTGTGATCTGAATGGGTTCTGGGAGGGCTAGCACTTATATGACTTTGTCGTATGTAAGCAACCAAATGGATCAACATCCAAATGTGCTGATCATGCTTTCCAAGGAGAGATAAGGAACAGCTGCATAATAAGTGCAATGGTTAAATTGTACATGTTTCAATTCAATGCACACATCAGTGTCACTGCTCTTTATTTTAGATTTGCTGCACCTAAAATGAAATGTAGATGATGTGTTGAATTAGAGGATTGTAAGGAGTTTTTTAAACTGCAAGAAATTTTGGTGACTCGTTTGCCATCTAATCTAGCGACCATAACACGTTACTGGTTTCTAATAACGTCAGCTCCAGCTGTATGTGCATGTAGTATTCAACAAATGTTAACATGCTAACTTGATAAAAGTAGGTGGTGAACATGATTAACATACTGCACCTGCTAAACTCCAAATGTCTAAAATCCTGTTTTCATGCATCTTTCTTTTACAGCGCATTTTACAGTATGTAATATACGACGGTGTATCTTCATTCATATTTAAAACCAACTAAGTGATAAAGGTCTGTGTGTTCACCTGTGTCTGTTGCAGGGGTCTGGTGGACCTGGGTTCTCTTCCACCAAGGGAATAACAATCTTTTCAGCCATGTCCGTCAGCAGAGAGAAAGTAGGATACACAATGAAGTCCATGAAACCTGCAGGAGCAAATGCCACTGTATTACTTTAATAAGCTGTTAATGAGCTGTGAGATGGTAAAGATTGCCCAGCAGTTGCTATTATTTGGCAAAATAAATCCAAATACAGGCCAGTGATTTAAACAATGAGATTTAAAGGTCATACACTGCGTCGAAAGCATGGAGCTGTTAAAGAAGTTGCATAAAGCGTGCAACTGGGTGGCTTGTTGCAATTGAGAAGAAGAAGAAGACGATTTGTGGACAAAAGCAAGGTTTATTTTGAAAGACAACAAAATTGAATGCCAGAAACAAGAGTGTTTTGTAAGACATACCAATCTGGGACTCAGCTACTAGGGTGGTTTTTCGATCACACAGCGGAGAGAAGGGCAGGCCGAGCTCCGCCTCTCTATCACCCTCACAAAGATAGAAAGAGGAAGAGAAGATACTTAAAAGGCATCAAACACGTCACCTAAAAATAACTTTCTTTAAAAGGTTATTTTACTCCAACACGAACCAATAGAGGAGCTGCCCAACACCTCCTCTATTCTATTTCTTTTTCAAGTCCAGGCAGAGAAAATAGAAGAGTGGGAGCAACTTATTGCTGCATCACCATCCACACAATCCCATCCAGTGCTGTCGCTGGCTTTTAAAAAAGACTCAGTGGGCATCTCCTTGAAAATAACAGCACTGCAAGATTGTTTTCTTCTCACAATAACTCAGACGTCAGTACTGAGACTTTCCACGCACAAGTGGATGACTGCATCTCCTGCGGATTTGTATACTCGTGCTTCGTTTTATTTGCACAACGCTTTAATGTTTAATGTACATTTCTGTAGTTCATAGTTTAGATAGCAATCTCCCCTCAGGCGCCATTATGAGCAGAACCTGTCAACCACATCACATCTTCTGCTTTAGAGGATGGACAGATTTTAGTGTACGACTGCGTGTCCTGCTGAAGCTCGAGTGAAATTGTCAAAAGATTTAGATTAGATTTAGATTTTTGAACTTTAATCATTAACATCCTTTTGTTTATCATGATCATGATTTTGAAGGCAGCAGCATCATTTCAACAACGGCTCGTAACATCCAGTCTGGCGCTGACCGCCAAAGTACAGCTCTTCAAAGAGACTCTCCTTCTCTGACTGCCTCAGCTTTCATACCTGAGGGATTATTTATGTGGTTTTCTTTAGCTCCGACATAATAAACCCCTTTGAAGGTTTCCCACTCTCCCTTTTAGCCATTTACAAAAATGTTGAGCTGCTCACAGCGTCGAGCATTTTCACTCATCAATCATGCGGAGATAATAACGGCTCTGTCCAGTCATATAAGAATAGAAACTGGTAGGACGTGACAGAACAACAGAGAAAAGCAGGTGAAGAAAGCTTCACAGTTTACATTTACACCAATCAGGCATAACATTATCGAATAATGTGTAGGTCTCCCTTGTGCCTCCACAGCAGTCGTGACTCATCGGAGAATAGACATGGGCCTTCTGAGGGTGTCCTGTGGTGTCTGGCAACAGAATGTTGATAGTGGGGGCCTTTGGGTCCTATGGGTGGAGGGGAGGGGCCTCTGTGGATCATCCCACAGATACTTGATCAGTTTGGGATCTAGTGAATTTGGAGGCCAGGTCAACACCTTGTGTTGTTCTTCATGAATTTTGAGTTGTTCCTAAACCGTTTTTGTGTGTGTGCCTGTGTCAGGCTGCATCCTGCTGGGGATGGCTGCTGCCATCAAGGAGTGTCATTGTTGACACCCCCACCAATTGTCATTGGTTGGGGTTCTTTCTCTGGTCTAGGTGTGTGGTACATGTCTAAGTAACATCCACATGAATACCAGGTCCAAAAGTTTCCCAGCAGATCATTGAATTGTTACAAGATGATCAAAGTTCTCCTGTTGTGGCTGATCTCTGTATTTTGTGGCTAATGTGACGTACAAAAGCCGAAGACATAGAGAGCTTCATGTTCTCCCTCATCTACCACGAGCATCACAGGGTTTTATGGTGCTTAAATTGACTGATAAGCATCTTGTAACTTCTTTTCTTTTTTGAAAAAGAACTAAGCATGTGAGTACTTCTCTCAGAGGTATGGCTTTAAGCAAGGGGGTTCTTGAGACCAAATCAAGTATAAGCTAACGTCTTCCGCCACTGAGGGACCACACAAGAGAAGAGTTTGGACCTCCTCGCACCGATGATAGGACTAGTCGTCATTCACTTGCAGATCACAGCTCATAAACATGAATGACAGCCCAGTGACTTCAGCCTAACGCCAGCAGCAACAGAGAGCCAGTGGTGAATAAAGATGTGTTGAAAAGTGGAGTCACACAGGAAAAGGCCCAACCACTGGACCAGTCACACTTTATTTTTGTTAGGAGGCAAATTTTGTTATTGTTCGAGAGAGCTAATCTAGCCTTTTCTGTCTGTCTTCAACATTTCTGCAGAGGGAGAGACGCAGAAGACACGGGAGGGCGTAAATGCTGAGCTACTTCTTTATCCAAAGCAAACAGTTACGCTTTGCAAAATCATCTCGTTTACTGGTGTTGTTTACAATTGCATTACTATTGAACAAAAAATCTCAGTTGAGGAACTCAGTGTAAGAAAAGAAAAGGAGAAAAGTTCAGCCCACGTCTATTAGAGTGCATACCTGTCTGAAAAACTCCTCCATCAAGGCTTTGGTCCAACGAGAGTGCAGAGCCCAGGGCTTGGATGGATGGCTTATGTCAGCTGTGTGCAGTAACAGAGACAGCGCTTTGGGCTTGTCGATCCTGTCGGAAAAAGCATAATGCACGTCTTGTTTTTGTTGCTGCGTCTCCAGACAAAAGAGTCGACTTAAGGCCAGACAGCCCGACACCAATTTGCCGGTCTGCCTCTTCATGGAGGATATTTTCATCGGCCGAATGTGCTCTGACTATTCATTAGCTGACCTCCTGATTATACACCACAGTGTGAACAACAGCGCAGCCCATTACCGTTCCTGTTGTTGTAGACAGGATTTCATCGCCTTGACTTGGAGTAGGTGGGAGGACATGTCGGTGGACAGCACCATCTCTATAACAAGCGATCGCAGCTCCCTATAACACACACACACAAAGGCAACAGTTGACCTTGCATGATGGGAAGCGGCGGTATAGAGTAAAATAGTAGGGAGACTGGCAGGAAGACTCAATGAGGTTGTAACCTTTTTAGATTTCCTGATGGATTTTCTTGTTCCCATGGTAACACCGACTGCTAGAAAAGCCCATTACAGTATGAGGCTGTTTATCTTTAGTGTTATCTGCAGAGCTCCTCCACAAATAACATCAGTCACATGCTGAGTGGTGGATATATGAAGCAACAGCCTCCACGAATACATAAACTGTACATACACTATAAATATTTTTTTCGTGAGTGCTGACACAGATTGTTTACATCTGCTGCCAAATATGTCTAACATCGTGGCCGATGCTGACTTTTGCTTTGAACTGTTTATGTAAATTCTGTCACATCATTGTTATAAAATCCGACCTCTACTACTCTTCTCTGTTTGTTTTTTTGCAGCCACAGGAGGGACATGTGACTAACTCGCCAAGCAGCTTCAGTAACTTGATCTTTTATTGATTCTCACAGGAGAAATTTTATCTCAGGAGGTCAGAGGTCAGGGTCAGCCAGAGGAGACGCTGCAAAGTCTCGTTTAGGGAAAATTCATGGGGGGCGGGGGGGATAATTGTCCTCATGGAGTCTCTCAACATCTGTCCCTGTTTCTGTAAAATGATAGTACAAAAATCTATTGGCACACAGCTAAATCAGTTAATTTGACATAATATGGCAGTGGTTCTCTTAGTGTTAACATCTATGTTTGTGTTAGTCTGTCTTTTAATAATACTTCCTCTGTTCGTCACACCCTAGCCTAAACCCAGTCTTTACTTTTAAATCTTTAAATCCTTTTAAAACAGTTTTTTAAAGTAGTGCATTTGATGTGGATTACTTCTGGATTGATATTGCACATTGGGTGCCAGAGAGTATTTGGAGTGCATCAGCTGGACAGTCACAGGGAGGGACTGAATGAAAAATAAGCAAAGATTTTTAAGATGTTTTGAAAAACACTGGTGGTTTTGACACATAGATACCGATGTACCAGATATGAATTAAACCCCGGGGGGCCTCTTTCTTGGACCCTGTTCAAAAATGACGTGCTCACAATAAGAGGAAACTATCTGAGCAGCTACAGGGTCACTTCGTAATAAAAGTAACAGCTTGCTGCAGTGGCGTAAGAGTCAGACTATACATTACTGGGTCACAGTAAATGACGATAAACACAACAATATTACCCGCTAATGCAAATAAAGTGAAGCAGAGAAGTTTTAGAGAGGTTTTAGCAGAGGCCTGTAGGCTCTCCAAATCCACTATTTTGGGGCATCTGTGTGTACTCCTAGTTCTGTGGGCGCACAGACTCTGGAGGCTAGCTAGACCTATAATACATGCTACATGCTAGTTTCATAAATTCATGGTTTTGAATTTGCCCTTTTTTAATGGGATACTGTATATTAACCACAACAAACCCAGCGGTAGCCAATCCACAGTTTTTCGCTTCAATGAACGATTGGAATTAATTTAACAAAAAGTTTTGGTTTTGTTTCGTCAAATATCTTCAAATTGTTTTCACCGCGGTGAAGTCCTGTTTGTGCTGTTTGTTCGATGTACGCCCTTGAAATCTTTCTCATGGCTTTCTATTTTTATTTTTCAGAATATCCTCTGACTAAAAGAGAACAGCCGAGAACTTGTCACATTCAGCTGTGAAGTTGTGTAGGCGGTGAGAGCAGTCAGGTTTTTTCCCCCATCCAAACAGATCCAGGTTCAAAATGAATGAGGAACCTGGTCTATTGATGATAGTGCTGATGGAGAAGGGTTTCGTTTTCCTGTCTCTTTCTGTAATGGATTTGTCTCACCCTGTGATTGTCTTGGTCGATTGTATTTAAAGGATTTCACTGTTTGACCATAGTGACTTTTACTGTCTATATTTCAAATGTCTTAAAAAGTTTAATACTGTGGAAAAACCTGTACACAGTGATGTGGAATATGGATATAAGGACGTATAACATTTACAAATAAAACACGACAACATGACCAGAAATGTTCCAAATGTCCAGATAGTAGTAATTTTGTCATCTTACATCCATTCTTCTCTTGACAAATTAATGAAGATGTTCATCTGGTCGTTCTGCAGCAGACGGAAGGCTGCACTCAGGTGATGGCTCTCTTGCACTGACCGGTCATTGTAGATCAACGCAAACTCTGACCTGGAGGACAGACAGTGAAATGGGGAAGAGATTAAGACACAGAAATCAATAGGCTGTGACGTGTGTGTGTGTGTGTGTGTGTGTGTGTGCATCATAGCGCAGTCTAATACAGTGGCTGTTTGAGGTGGAGGAGGTGAGAATGAGATAAAGCGAGGGTCCTCAGGGAGCAGTTTAAGCGCCGTGATTGCAGGTTTGTAGTGATGAATTTGAAAGTGCTGAAGAGGGAGTGAAATGTGATAAAAACTGTCCCCATGTGGATATTAATGGCTCTGTATTGCAAGATAATTAACTAATTTGCAATCGTGCGTCCGGTAGCCATTCATTTGCATAATCTACTTTATTAGGCTGTTAAAACAGGTAACAAAGTGCAGTGTGCAAAGTTTTCCAATTAGCATTTATTTTTAAGCCTCTGTCACACGTTTTGGGTGCTAGTTTTCGAAGATTAAATATTAAAGTCATGGGTTAGTTAATTACTGCAGAGAACAGTGCAATGAAATTGTGTGAAGCACTGAAAACACATCACTATCAGAGATACAGTTTACTAAAAACTAATCTGCAAGGAACTTTTTCCTCAAGGAAATAAAAGTTTGGTTGGTTATGTGCTTTTTCGCCGTGGTCTAGACATCTGTGAAGATGCTGGAAAAGACATGAGTGGTAGTAAAAAAGCTGGAAAGATCCAAAACTTAAAGTAAGCAAACCCATTTTATGAGCTATAAAATGTTACGTGCAATCGAGAAATGTTTGGTGCTGGATGGCCCACCCATAAAGCTCTTGTAACTTTGAAAAGTACTGACCTCCAAACAGGGACTTTTTGGTCACACTGAGTACCGCCAAAGGTCCCTAGTCCCTGGAAATCTCTTTATCGTATGTGTGTTCTTCATTTATGCTGAACTGCATGCCAGTTGATGAATTCAGGTTCTGCTGAGCAGGCGTGTACTGATAAATGTTAGCAGTTAACTATAATTAAAAGGGTGTGAACCAATTGAAGCCTGTTTTGAAATATGGAAACATATTTTGTCATATTTTGGCAAATCTTTAGTGTTCTGAGCAAAAGTGCATTCTGCTGCAGGAGAGGTTTGACACTTATCTGATGCCTATTTTTTTTCCCCCCAGTGTGTAAATGTATCTCCTTTCAAATAAACTGCGAACATCATAAATCTGTAACCACCGTCAGCGTCCTTCATAAAGAAGACAACAACAACCGGTAGTCTCCTGACCCCGTAGGAGGTGAGTGTTTGACATTTTGAAATTTTGCGTGGGATATAACTTTGAGATAGTTGCTGTTTAGGTACCGTAACTAACTATGTGTTCTTTTACTGTGGACAGGCATCTTGTGCTTTCTTCCCAGAATAAAGCATGATGATGATGATGATGATGATGGGTGCCAAGAGACTGCGTTCTTCAGCTCTCCTATGTGGAAAATCTAAAAATACCATGTTCCCTCCGTGAAGATGTGTTTGCTTTCGTGCTCTAACTCTCTCTTTCTAAAACCGGATCGAGTTCTTTAAGAAGCGCCACCTTACTATTTCCACATTTCCTAAAGTCTCTTACTATTTATCAGTTTCATAACAGGATGTGGCGTATATATAGCTGCCGCTTTAGACATGGTTATTTAAGTATGTTGCAGAAATAAAGCTTACTTTGTGTGAATGTGAAAGTTATTTGTGGTTCCTGTGTGTTCGTAGTCATGGATGGCCGCAGCGAAAAGTGATGCCATCACCTCGAGCTCTGTCAGCCAGTGCTGCACGGACAAAAACAAATCAATTTTTTTTAAAAAAACAAAAAACATACTGTACATGAATATTGACTGGAGCAATAATAATTACAATTTAAAATAAATTTGTGACATGGGAATAGACTTTCCTCCTTAAATAAAACAATATTGAAGTTTGTGACTTAACAAGCAGCCGATACTTACCTTGGGTGTAAAAACTACAAATCACTTTGATTTGAAGAATAAGGCAGAAGGCATATTTTTCATCAAAACTAACTATGCATTTATTCTACAATGCACAAAGCTGCATTGTCAGGCCTTATTTAAGCTAAATGCATCCTAACATCAGCGTGCTACCATGCTCACAATGACAATCCGAACAATTCCGGAGTATTAGCAGATTTTGCAGGAATGCTGAGGCACATCAACACAATTTTTCGTGTGTTCCTGGATAACAACATTACATGTCCACTTCTGGAACAACTGTAAGAAGGACATGAGGGTAAGGAATTGGGAACAGCCAGCACAAGGGCATTGAAATCATAAGGGTCTGCATGCCTGGTGTGCATGTTTTGTCATTAATCATATCTCTAAGACTTTAATATATATAGCTTAAAAAAGATGCATCTGTGGGAGTTGCTATCTCTGTGCTGCAGTGGAGTATATCATGTCTGAACTGGCCAGCTGGTTAATATTGGCACAGGAAGGAAGCGGACTGAAGCCAGGGTTAGTAGGCTCCATGCTAGCCTTTGCTTTTGAACAAGTCATTTGGATCATAAGGATTCATTTTCTGGGGGCCATGAATATTTGCATACAAAATAATTGCAATCCATATAGTAGTTGAGATATTTTACTGGTGTTTCCAAATCCCACTAGCATGACTAAAAGCTCAGAAATTATTGTGCTCAATGGTGTGAGTGGGTGGAGTAAGGATGGCTGTTTAGCACAGCAAATGTGCATAAATCCAAAGCTGCAAATAGGCCCCAAAAGAGTAATGTTGAGCAACATCTAACAGCCCCAAATGTTTTAGGAAATGACTTTATAAAAACCAAAAGTCAAAAACCAAAACTACGTTTATGACCTTGTTCTCTATGATTCAATCAGAACAAATAGATGAAAGAACCATAGACACGTCAGTGAGGGTGTTGACAGATGGAAAGATATGTTTTGGGGCTTTTTTTTTTTTAACTTTCTTGTTCAGGTTGCCGTGAATGAGAAAGATAAGCAATAACCTTATCCTTATTCTTTAAAAAAAAATGATAAGTATCTGATGTATTAAACTGAGTGTACCACGAGTCCGGAGCGCAGCAACAGGCAGTGCAGCGTCTGGGTCACATCAGCAGCGTGAATGTGGTTGTGGTAGGGGTTGTTGTGTTTGCAGTATCCTCTCTCCAGCGCGGAGAGGAATTCTGTCAGGCACGAGATGGGTATCTGCAAAAAGCATTACACAATCAAGCTGACACTGAATACCAAAGTTTCACAAAGTTTGCATCAACAATTAAAACTGAGGCAAGCAGATGTTCTCATAAGGCTTACATTAACTTCAGCATCAGGCATTTGACTTTGGCAACTCATTACTGTATCCCTTCAAACACCACTATGTGGAAATAAATACCATATGCATGATTGTATCTACAAATTACAGCACACATTTGACACAAAAACACAGCAGTAATTATTATCTTACAGTGAGATGTTTCATCCAAAAGTGCTGACATTCTTGCAGGGCTATAATAAGTTATTGTATTATACGTACACCTGATATACTGTACAATGAAATCTAAAGTTGAAAGACCTTAAAACGACTGTTGAGCTCATATCTGGTAATCAGCTCAAAGAACAGAGTCCGTAGTGCGTGATCAGAGCTGGCCAAGTTCAACGCAAACACGTCGAAGCTCCAGCGGTCAACATCCTGAGCAGAGGGAGACGGAGAGAGATGGAGGAGAGAGAGACGGCGTTACTGATGCATACTTGTGTTGTGTATATGATCCCTCTTGTGATGTCTGATTTATTGAACAAACACACAGGGCACGTGAGATTTATGATTAGTGGTGTCTTACCCTGAGGCAGTTTACGACTGCTGCAGGTTGGTCTGGCATGGCCGCGGTGTAGGCCCTCTTGAACATCCTGGAATAATGCAATGTTTATGTTGAGTTCAGTTAAAGTTCAGATGTTGACACTGAGCAGCGAACTCGACTCAGGAGCTGTTTATATAAATCCTCTAAAGCCTCTGTCCGCTTTGGAAGGATGTTTTAAAGAGAAAAGTTGGCTAATGTTTCACAGTGAGCTGTCTGTGTTTTCTGTGGTTGTAATGGTAACAAGACGGTTTGAACTTATATTAGAGTTATAGTATAGAGAAGAAAATCACTCATTTGCAATGGGAGATGATTATTTCCTTATTTTATCGTCTTCAAGGGGCATAAATAAAACAAATACAGTAGCTGTACGACTGGCTATGTTTCTTTCCTGCAGCAGCCGCTGTTACAACCACATCCTCTTAAACTTGTGCTCGCATACGTTCACAATATTATGACCATGAAACAGACACAAAATGAACATACGTGACGTTATACCTCTCAACAAATATCCCAGCTTGCACTGCATGCACAATGCTACGAAACTTGGGCTTCTCGTCAGAGCGCCGGACGGGGCGTCGAATCCTCTGAGTGAAGGTGGACGCCAGCCAATCGGTGACCTCTGACGGCACCCCGTCTGATTGCAGCTGCTGAAGGTCATCCTCAGACTCCAGACACTGCCTGTTGGACACAGTGATTGTTAAACCCCATGAAGGCAGAGAAACAAGGGCATGGAAGGAAGCAGAAAATAATTTTGGAAGAAATATGAAAAGCTAGGGAGATTCACTCCTCTACTGTGTCTTCAGCTATGCAGATTGAATCAAAGGAAACACTCATTTTAAAGGAAGAGTTACTTATGAATCAGCTTTTGGGAGAAAGTTAAACAAGGACACTGACGCTCATTAAGAAGCTAATACCAGCAACTGTTAAGCTTAGATTAGCAGAAAGACTGAAAACAGCCTGTTTCTGTCCGAAGGTAACCAGTTAAGAATTTGCAGAAGCAGCGCACAAAGCCGATGTGGAAACACAAAGTGGGTGGGTACCAAGTTGACTTTGAGATACATTTTCCGAAACAACATTCTCTACAACTTTGGTTCCTACCAATAAATTCACCAGGTTGATAGCAGACTTGGATCGTCGAGTGAACCCAGGCGGGGCAGCTGTAGCGTTGACCTTCTATCCATATTGAGAGCTGTGACAGCGAGGCGAGCTAGTTCTTGGCAATCCCGTCATCAGTTCTGCTTATCCAAAAAAGGTTTAAAAAAAAGGCAACTGGACTTGTAGAGTTTTTTGAGAAGACGTTTCACCACTCATCCGAGTAGCTTCTTCAGTTCTAAAGGGGACTGGTGGTAAGTTTGAGGTTTAAATAGAAACTCCTACTGAAACTTGCTTGTTGTGTAAAATATGAATGGAAATTAGCTGCACCAAGTTTCAGTAGGAGTGAAGAAGCTACTCGGATGAGTGGTGAAACGTCTTCTCAAAACTCTACAAGTCCAGTTGCCTTTTTTAAACCTTTTTTAGATATACCATGACCTGGATGACTGAGAACCTTCACAGACATCAGTTCTGCTTGTTTGGCGAGGAACCATATTTGGAAACTTCCACACACGTTTTAAATTGCATCCCCGTGCCTCTCAGTGAAGTTGAGATGCGTGTGGTTCTCACTCAGCCAATCAGAAGAAGATCAAGACGACATTCTCAGGTCAAATATGGTCTGCAAGGTCCACCTCTGCATGAACGCTGAGTGTTACAGCTTCATTAGGACCCATGAAGAAGTGGCCAAATGTTGTCTAATGTGAGAACGTGCATGTTGACAAGAGCCTGAATCAGCACTTACGTTCTAATGGTCTAAATACATGTTTACATTTCTTTACCACTTAAGGGCAAGGAACCATATATGGTCATTTTATTGAACTTGATTTTCAGAATCTCCAAGTATTTCATTGAGTGCCCTGTAAGGGGTTAACGTTCGGGATGGGAAATTTGCAAGATGGTTTCCTAGGCAACCAGAGCTTGGAACATCGAGAAACTGTCAGCTACAAAGCGATGGGCGTCGAACAGATTACTTCATATTCATTCACTCCAAGGTACGTGAACAGTTTCTGTGTCTGAACTCATGCAGATGGCACCCAACTCTTCTTGTCATTTTCTCCATCTAACACTTGTCATTTTCCACTTCTGCGTCTGCTAGTAGTATTACCATAATACTCTTCTTTCCCTTCGCATACACCCTCTCCCTGTTGCCACTTGCAAAAAGTTCAAAACTCGTGGCTCTTTCCTATTTCTGCTCTTACGGGACGCCACAGTCACTGCCCATCCTCCAATGCAAACTAAAATTCACCATTTTCACAATATATCTTTTTAATTATAAGCCACTGGATAAGTACATTCACTAAATTGATATAATAAAATTGCACAATAGCAATCAGTGATAACTGATGAGCTTTGGAGGGGAACACTGCTGGTTCCATTCTGTTTGTGCTAAGCTAAGCTAACTCTCCGCTGACTGTAACTTCATATAATGTACTGACAAGGAAGTCTTTACCAGAAAGTGTATTCCTAAAATGTCACACTATGCATTTGAGGAAGTTCGTTTGTAGCCACAGACTGTGAGCTATCTGAACACATAGGCTACAGGTTCACATGGGCTATTTTGTGTAAATGGTAAAAAGGTTAAGATGACATGTTGCCAGTAGCAGTTGACAGTGCTTGAGAGTATGTGACCATTAAATATTGACTCTTGTTTTGTTCTAGGCTGTTGTAGTAACAAACCAAGAGACACTCATCAATAATGATGTTTGGGGACTTTTATAAACATGTTTTTTTTTTCTTAAAATATATTTTAAATATAAGTAAGTACTCTTATTTTGGCAATGCATACCGCTACTCTGTTTAAAGCATGATATAAGAACACGAACACATAATCTGATCCAAACTGTCGACACATTGCAGTCTGTTTCCAAAAACTCCACTTTGTGCTGACCCTTTACCTCGTTCCGTCGAGGTACACCGCCTCTAGTAAAGATGCCGTAAAATCCAGATTCTTTTTGATGTCCTCGAAGTCCACATCTTTCTCCTCCAGCTGTTTCAGCATGCTCCTCAGTCTGAAATGAAACACAATCAATTTAGGGGATGTGATGCGGAACAAAAATAAAACGGTAGATTTCCCCTTTGAATGGACTGGAAAAAGTTTCCCCTCTCGACAACCAGCGGCCATCGCTGAAAGGTTGGAGATTACAGCAGCTTGGCATCAACGTAGTCACATTAAATCACACCGGGTACAAGCAATAAAAGTTACAGCTACACAAGGAGAAAGGTCATTTAGAACAAAATGGGAGCTTTGTGCGTCTCATTCTCTGTGTTATGCCACTTTGTAAAAATGGTGTTATACAAGGATTTGATATATCTAACAGGACTTGTCATTTGTTTTGAGTGACTGACACGACTCGTACTTTATCGACAGGTTGAGAAATCCCCATGAGCAGAAAGAGTTTATTTGGAAGTGATTTAAATGCCAAGCTGTCCAAAGAAAGGGAGTGGCAAAAGGGCATCATAAGCACCAAATTTTCCATGAGAGGAAAACTTCCCATGGTTCGGGTCTTATGTAACCCACATTTTGTTAAAATGCTCTACACTAAAAAAATGCTTGTTTTTATGTTTTAATTTGTTGGACACATTCTGATGTTCTCTGAGAACACTGCTCACTCTTTGGGTTTTGAAACTCTTAATCAAATTAGGACCGAGAAGCGGAGGAAAGACATTCATCTCCTGGAGTGTAATGAGAAGCAAATGCTTGGAGGACGTGTCACCTTCAGTGTAACCCACCTGCTGTGTGTTAATGTAATCTCATCTCAGGAATCAATCCAAGAGCTTTCACTGCCGAGCGCGAAAATAATCTCAGCTCGCAAAGCTGGACTCCTTCCACTTTGATTGGATTTTTATTTTCTCTCCGTCTGTTTAAAGAGGGATTTATTTGATATTATAGCATATTTGTGCCACGGGTAATTTCTCTAAAACATTTCGCCGTGCTGTCCATATGGTGACCACAATGACTGTGCTCAAACTGTGCAAGGCCGCACCGTGGAGCCAACTCCTGCGGATGAGACGCTCACAGCTTTTCAAGTGTTTATCAAGCTGGCAGGGGCTTTCAAAAGCTGTTGAGTCATAAAAATAGCCTGTATCTGAATGCCACTGCTCACTTTCAATCTCAACTAATCTTTCGTGATAACACAGTCTTTTTTGTTTCAACCGTTCAAAGTAGAGGAGCCCCTGACAGGACGTCTGCAGGAAATTGCTCGTCAAGTGCACTCATGAAACTCTGTTTATAGAGGTAGATGACAAAGACTCCTTTGGCTCAGACTTTGTTGAATCTACACACTGCGGAGTGTCAACCTCGCTAAGTACATATCAGCACATCAGTGCAGAAGACTGAACGGCATCAGCGTTGTCAGCTCTAATCTGCATCTGTAATCTATGAAGGAAATCAGGAATGTGTGAAATCTTGGCGCAAAGAAAATGACCAAGAAGTCTCAATGGCTTCAAGCTCCGAGCTCTGCAGACTCTAATGCATCAATGTGTTAACCAAAACAAAACCACATGACCCGTCGACTCTGCAGCACATTTCCCTCCCACAGCAGAAGCATGGGCAACATGACGTGCGTTTGCTAGTTATTAAGAATAGCCACATGTAAAAAAAAAAAAACGACGGCATTTCAAAGTAAGAGGGTGCCCGTCTGTTTCTTTCACGCTACTTGTTAAGGTAAGAATACTTTCTCATGCTTTGCTTTTTCGCAGAGATCAAGATATGCAAATATGAAATGTTTTAAACCATCGCTGTTGAGCCCAGGGTGGATTTTTGAGTCACATATTTCCACTTCTGCAAAACAAGAAAAACTACTCCTACATAGAAACACAGCCTTGATGCATCAAACAGTTGCTAGTTCTGTACTTTTTAAATACATAGGAAATTTGGTAAAGTCCTCCAACCTTATGTTTGCAGCCATAGAGAGGTTAATGAATATAATCTGTACTAATCTCAAACCCCTGTCTTACCTAGAGATGGGTATCTGCAGCCTTTTCTTACGGATTCTCACCAGTTCAGCCATTCCACACTTAAGCTGTGCTCTAATTGACCCCAGAGTTCAATTAAAAAAAAAAAAGAAAAGAAAACAATAAGAATATGAAAAATTTTAAATTAGTGCAGAGAAGTTGTAAGCAGAAAAGTTCTCCAAACCACCAACGCAAACTTTGTGTGTCCTGAGACAGACTTCTGCTTCAACAGCTCTCCCACCCACTTCTGGGGGGACCTACTCCACTTCTCTCTGATTGGTTAGGCAAGCCCAAACTGTGTCAGTGTGTGCACATGTGCGTGTGTGTGTGTGTGTGAAAGAGGGAGAGAGAGAGAGAGAGAGGGCGGCTTGTGAGTGTCTTTGTCAGTGAGTGAGTGTTTGTGCATATGTGTGCACCCGTTGTGTGAAGTGTGAGCGAGTTGACCTCACTCGCTGATGAAGTGTTGACTGCGGGGCTTTCAAGCCGTGTGTACTCAAATCCCAAATGAGAATTTTCCACCGCAGCCGCAAATCAGGGAACTACACAGAGAGCCTTTCAGTCGAACCCACCGGAGGAACCCAAAACCAAAACACACAAACAAAACTTGTCCTCGAAAGCCATCCACAACAGCGCGATAGGTTAACTGCTGTTACTGGAACTGCAGAGAAAATGTGAGGGGAGGACTGCCGGGCAAAAGTCACCATGTGAGACGATTTGAAAGACGGTATTAATTCTAAAAATAATTCCTGAACTTCAGTCAGCGCGGAGGCTCACAAATAATCATATTATTAGTTAATGTCCAAAAGCTGGGTCTTTACATCTCTTTACATGATTAAATGTTTCGTAAGATTGTCTGGCCCATAGAAAAAAATAAATAAAAAATGGTAGTTTTTCCCACCGAGACACCATAAAAGGGAACATTCAAACCTAGAAGATCAGAGGTGACAGTAAAAGTCATCCCTAAACACTTTTACAGTTCTGCGTCCTGAATCCATTACTTGTTTTCATTTATAGTATAGTGAGAGCTGTGCGGCAGCGTGAGGCTTGGGAAAACCCCTGCCTCCTGTGCTTCTTGGTTGTCCTGCTCTGGCTGCTGGGTCAGACCGACTCCCATGCTCCCATGCTCTTTGACATCGCAGGACATATTGTGAAGATGAAGAGAAGTAACGTTACAACATATAATTCTCCATCTCGTGTGTCACTTTTATTAGTTTACCCCCCCCCCCCCCCCCCCCCCCAAATCAAAAGCCAGGGCACACGCAGAAATACCAGAAAGTATTCCCATTAAGCTGTGACGTCACATAAAAGTGTAAATTACAGACTTCAGAGGAGAAGCCCATCTCGTGTCACTTTTAAACTTTTAAAAACTTTACAGTAATTTCTCTTTGTATGCTTGCCAGCCTCTTGCCTTGACCTTGCTTTATTTCTCTGTCATCATTTCAGTCTCTCTTTGATGATGACGAACACGCACCCTCTGATCTCTAGCTGTCCACTGACTGTCCCGAGCCAATTATTACTCACCCACTCTACACTTCAGAGGGAGAAATCTGACTTTGTGGCACCATAAATCACCTCTAAACGTTACGTGTCTGCATGGGAACTCGATGTTGGAGAAACTAAAGGCCGATGAGGAGAATAAAGGGCTTTTGACTGAAAACAGTGGTCAAAGGGTCCAGGGTTTAACGTCACTGAAACACGTTTCTCTGGTGATCCGCGAGCTCAGTCAAAAATGTGGGTTTGATTAAAGGGCCAGTTCATCCAGATTACAAAAAGCATTTTTCTTAGTTGCGGCAGACGTGCAGATAGCTTCTTTTTAGCACTATTACCGATCAAAAATCAACATTTTGTCCCAGATAATTCACATTCTATAACTATTATCTGATTAAAGGAACTGGATTATCTACAGACTTCTTAAAAATATATGCTCAGGCCTGTGGAGAGGAAATGTTGGTCCAGACTGACTTATCTCAAAAACAACTGGCTGAATCTGCTCGAGGTGAATTATAAAAACTCTGGTGAGAGTCAGACTTTTCCCCTGGGCTTGTCATCAGGTCAGCATTTTTCATTTTTTTTTTTTTTCCATTTGATTCATGATCACATTTCTGCAACCTGAGCCAGATCCCAACCTGTCAACTTGTTGCACTGTTAAACGCAGGTTAAACACGGGGAAGAAAAGCTTCCCCCATGAGGATCAATAAAAGGAAAAATAAATTAAAGTTGAAATAAATTCTCCAATGTACCAGCAAAATGTCAGCAGCGGCCTGTTGCATGGATAGATACTCCTAAGATGCTTTTTTTTATATGCATGGATAGCTAGTGCTAAGGCTGAATAAGGAAAGTTTTTAATCAGTTCACTTGACTGCATATTTTGTTTGCTCTCAACACATAAAGAGGGAGAATAAATGCTTTACAAAACAAGCTCATTTTACATAGGACATGAAAAGATAACATCTTAAATTCTGCATATTAGTCACATCTTGAAGAAAAAAAATACACTGACACCTAAGTGCACAACACACCGCACGCACTCTGCAACTTTATGGGCCATGGCAACCACAGACTTTAGAAGTCCCCGCTACAGATGTGTTGACAGTGTTATGTTAGAACTGACTTGAAATAAGAGATGTAAACTAAGAAAAACTGTAAAAGCCAGTCTTACCTTTCCAGTGTGGCCGTCCATGTCAGAAGACTCAGATTTCTATCAGCTGCTCTGTGTGCGTTACGCGTCGGTGTCATGACCTCTGGCTCGCAGCACTCCTGAACACCACGTGTTGCTTGTCCGTGTCAGAGAGAATACAGCTGTGCGTGTCGCTATAAATCCTGCATGTGTGATTGTTTGAACGTGTGTATATAGCGGCAGTAGTTTATGTTAATCAGTGCCGCTCCGTGTTTGGACTCACAGATACTTGTAGTCATTTCCTCTGCGCATGATTGCTGAATTTTGCAGCGTGTGTGAAGAGTGTGGCTGTGTGTGTGTGTGTGTGTGCGTGTGTGTAATCCTCAGTGTTCCACAAGTCAACAGGAGACCGTGTGCGTCAGCAACACAATCAGCAGAGAGTTTTTATATCGGGCCCAGAGTTTCCACCGTGAACTGTCCTCAGAGTCTCAGGACAGGATCCGCTGTTGAGCTGCAATGGAAGAGCTTGTGTGGAAAACGTCCACATGCACAAAAGACATGCAACAGTTCTACTTTCTAATATTAATACAAGTAATATCATCAGCATTTAATCCCCCAAATTTAACACATTACAAATTATTACGCAAACATTAAATTAGTGGTTTAAAACACACTTTAATACACTAAAATCTACTTGATACAAGCTTTTTTACCCACCTTTTACTGGTATTGAACTACATTATGTATAGATTTTCTTCCCTCACTTGTTAAAGATTTAACTAGTGTTTCTTTGACTTTTCAGCCTCTCATGACAAATTGGTGTCAGCTGTATCACAGCATTTATTTTCTGGGTTACTGTATTACTGTCATGTCAAAGCCAAATAATGAGCAGGAAAATAAAATCTGTAACAGCATAAGAAATCAATTAAGGATCTCAAAAAAAGGGGCAGCTTACCAAGCTGTCAGGTGTTTAAAGGGAAACAGGATAAACATTATTTTTTATTTGTATTTCCAACACACTCCTGCTTTATAAATCTGTTTGTAATTTTGCATTGTTATTTGGTCGTGTGTCTGGCCTGTCCTTTGTTTGTTGATGACTGTGCATCCGTGCTAATGTTGGCTGGAGTGGGAATTGAACCTCTAGTGCTCTTGTGAGGAAATTGGGTCCCTTGGCCTCAGAGGTTGAAATCCTAAATACAAGTTACACAAACACACAAATGGATGTGAGCATCCATATCTCCAGTGTGGCAACCGAACGGATATAGCCGAAGCATGAATAGGAAGGGAGGGCACAGAGGAGAAGGGAAGAAAGGAAGAAAGGAGGGACAGCACTGCTTGCAAAATATAATCACTAAAGGGTAGCCTAAAATTAGCAGCAAGCCCTTTCTGTTCTGCAAAACTGGAGTGCATCATTTAAATTGCACATGAAATATGAAGAGGACAAGACTCGTCCAGGGAGGAAGGATGGGAGAGTAGCGAGGGTGGAGAGTTTACTGGAAATAGACGAGGACCACATGTTGAATACCCAGCAAAAAGACAACAAGCGTGTTGATTGTCATTTTTATTCGTGAACACGTTACACACCAACTATTTACACAGCAGTCTATTCAAAACTGGATGTGGTTCCATTTTAAAAACAAGTTTCCTTCATGTCATGGTGTCTGAAAAGAATAAAAGGGAGCTTACAGAATTTCCTTGATTTGTTGATTAAAGTCACTAAAGCTGACATTAGTAATACTACAGCAGTTGTTAAGACACATAATACTGGCAGTCATTATAAAAGTACGGTCTTTTTTTAACGTGGGTGCTGACTCACAGGACGCAACATTAACTGAGCTAAATATCAAAGGCCACGTTTAACCTGAGTGCAGATCTGTATGAATCAGAGGCTGAATGGGAGTAAAAACATAAGCATGCATGAACCATTGAAAAACTCTTCTGGATAAATAAAGTTTGAATAAATTTTTTTTTAACACAGTCTTCAGCTCACAGTGACGACAAAGGACCTGTACACCTCCCTGTAGGCGTTTCGGAGGAGAACATACGGGAAGCAGCTCTCCAGAATGTCTTGGCTCAAGTACGGGGACTCCTCCACAATCTAGACGAATCAACATTGATAGCCTTAACGCAGGAGATATTTGATCTTTCCCAACTGTTAACAAATCCTGTCACAAGACCTGACTAGTTCATTTGCTCCTACTGAATACAGATCTTTGGAAATCAGTCTTTAAATTGTGCTTTCATTTTCTAAATAGCCATTTTCTAAATATGCCCTAAAGTTTCATGTCTTTCAGGTCCATTGATTTGTTTTGTTTTTTAAGTAGGCCTACAGCTTTAATTTCTGGCTACTTGAACACTTAAAAAATAAAAAAAATAAAATAAAAATGCTCTTTCTCCTCAATTTAAACTTTTAGAATCACTTTCAAATATTAAAATTACTATAAAGAGTTTATAAATTGTCATTAGTAACTTCATTATCACTTCCAGAGATAAGCAGTAAGCCATTGCTGGCCGTTGTAAAAAGAAAAACGTGAGTGAATCTCTTTGCGCTGGCAAACCTACCATGTGCAGGAGCAGGTAGACTGACTCTCGGTTTTTGCTCTCTATTCTTTCCACATTTTGTCCCAACTGAAGCAGAGTGGAGGAGGCCAGCTGTGGAATGACAGGAAGTTTTAAATAAAAAATAAAAAAATAAAAAAAGGGACACATCAAACGACGGCAGCATTTTTACACTGCTGCACTCGACCTCAGCTGGGGCAAGAGGTTGGCAGTGTCTTGAGAAAGTGCTTTAACTCAAATATTGTTGGAGTAGTGTGCCCCAAGGAACCAATGCATCCTTAACATTTATTGGCTTTTTCGTGCCTGGGTTCTTTTATTTCCTCAGAATTCTTTCATCTGAAGGATTTTAGAGGCCTGAAGCGTTAAAACTAACCAGTATTTGAAACCATTAGAGACAAGAAAAAGTCTGAAATTCAGTATAAACACAACTTCCTGCGTGTGGAGGCGATCAAGTGCACAATCACCGCCTTTGGGTGGGTTGTGTACGCACACAGGCATGATGGTGCTACAGCCTCCATCCCTATTGGGACTATAATAAGAGGTCTAGTTGTGTTTTTTGTTATAGTATCATCTTAGAATTTGGAGGTGTGCTAAAAATCTGTATTTATATATTCAATCGATTTGGATGATTTTAAACAATGTAATCAAATGACTGGTTTAAAGAAATGTGTTATACATTTGGCCATCCTACATAATAATGAGCCTATAAGCCTTTAGATCTGTAATGGGATGTTCGCCGCTCACCTTGAGAAACTCCTTGAGCTGCTGCTCTATGTTCTTGTTCTGAACGGTGAACATGGCGGCTGCCAGCTGGTTGATCGCCGTAGATAAACAGTGGATGTTGTTATTGTGACCTGAGAAAACGAAAATCCGAAAACCATCAGAGAAAAAAAAAAAAAAAAAAAGCATGTCCTGTACTTTAGCCACAGAGAGGATGTTTTTGCAGCCCAGCGACCAGAGAAATTTACTTAATGATGCATAGCGCTTAAGAGGAAGCATGCTGAGCATACTTTCTTGGGCTCACGAGGTAGATTTATTTAAAAAATGTCAATGGAAAATAATCTATGACAAACGCCACTTCGGGCTTTGATAGAAATCGCTGCAATTTGCTGCTCTCAGTGTTTCAGTCTAGGCTCGGAGCCAAGCAGATAGGGTCGGCAGGGCCAAGTGCCAAGAGTAACTGTATCGATGCACGTCAGCCGGAGTTATCTGTAAACAAAAGTCTCTCAGCAGAAACGTGTTTCTCATTAACCAGCATGCTTTGCCTCGGTCCGTGTCTGACTGGAAAGTATGATGCACGGACATGCTAATAAGAGTCATGTTTCAGGGTGGAGTACCCTTTTAGACACTATCAGCAGCTGGTAAATAATGACTTTAAGTACAAATGATTAGTATTTGGTTGAAGGCTGCCTGGAGAATAATTACTGTCAAGCAGTTTGTTGCAGCCCAAATAAACAAATGAGTATGCACCTCCATGCTCTCGGCTGTAGAAGGAGTTGGAGTCCAGAGCCAACGAAGGCAGGGAAACAGCGATGTAGACAAGCAGCAAACAGGACAGCTTGTGCTCCTCGTCAATGGATGTGTTATCTGCAAGTTTTTTTAATAGAAATCTTAAAAAGAAATAACAGAACATTCTCTTCCGAACGAGCGGGTTGTCAGGGTACAACGTGCCGCGTGCCAAAAAGGCACCAACAGTTGAAGTGTTACCTGTGTGCATGTTTCTAATAGCTGCAACAAGGGCAGGGTCGATATCACATGTGAGGCCTGCAGCAGTAGCCAGCTCATAGACACTCAGGGTCACCTGTAAGGTCATAGCAAAGAGGTGCATAATGCTCACATAAAGTCCATTTAATTTAATTTAATGCTTTGTTTGAATATTCATAGATTATATCGCCGACAAAAACCACAGCTACTAGGACTAGTAATGCATTTCATATTGACACACAACATATTCTGTAAGGAGTGACACAAAATTATTGGTGGGTGTCTGTGTTTAGACACACAGCTTTTGATCTTGGTCTTTTTCTGGTTTTATGCATGGTCGGCCTGTCTAGGCAGAATGTTTCCACTGATGTGGTTCAGAGAGCAAAGCTGCAGCAGCGATCAGCGCCTCTCTCACGGAGGCATGAGGGGGCTGCTGACGTCTTTGGGGTTATCCTGGCCCGGGCTGTGGCACGGCTGTCATGCCTCACTCAGAAGCCAGACGTAAGTAAAGGGAGGGAGAGTTCATGAGTCACAGTCACACAGATTGCTCCAGAGGGAGATAAGGAATTCAATTTGGTTGGTACGAAAGGAAAAAAAAAAAGGTTCTCTTAAGCTGCACAGCTCAGATCTACCGTTGCATACTGTCTATTATTCAAATATATTCTGTTCTGCCACACATATACATGATATCTGCTGCATTCTTTACCTCTAATGGGATTCAGTCACTTCCCCAATGAGATGTCTGAATGGTAAATATACATTTGGATGAATGTCAGCATGCCCTCGATCTACATTTTCCCATAACAAGTTGAGCCAGTGAAAACAAACTGTTAATATACTGTTGATAAACCGTGATGTGACGATTCCTCCACAGAGAAAACCTGATTACTGCACTTCAATTCCTCTGTGGGATCTCAACACAGGGATGCTTTCATTTTTCTTTGGCATAACAGGTACGGCTTACCTGGATGTCAGCCTCAGGGGAGACTAAGTCTCTCATGCACTTGATGGGCCCCATCAGGTATGGACAATGCTTATGGAGGGTCTAGATTACAAGATTATATGACACAATGTTAGATATAAGATGATCATAGCTAAAAATGTAAAGACCTTTACATATCAAGAACTCAAGGACAGTTTAATGTGACGAGAGATTAGAACATCAGTAACCTATAATTAATCTATGATGTCTAATTTCTGTTTTTATTTTAGTAAAGGACATGGACAAAAGAAAAATACGGAGAAAATAACTTAATCATTACATCTTTCAGACACTCCTGTGCCATTGCTCTGAAGGACAGGATCACTCCGATGATGGTCATCCTCTTCAGCACGTTCTCTCCCCCTACAAGTGCACATGAAACACATCAGGGCCGTACAGCCGTATCCCCGTCGTGTCTATCACGAGCACTTGAGCTCAAAATGGAACCCGCAGCTGGTCTTGCAGAGCAGTGGCTTTGAACGCAACACTGCGGGCGAATGTGTAACTAGTTGCTGTTTTAGCGGATGAGAACATGCTGCCACAAGGCAGATTAGATTAGAGAAAAGTGTCTTGGCAGCTCACAATCTTATTTGTGCCTAAATCTCCTGTTATACAGTGACCTCTACGAGAACGATGTATATCATATACATTGCCTGGCCAAAAAAAAAAAAAAAGGTAAATCATTTAACCCCAACTGATGCAATGAGTAGCTCCTTATTTCTTAAACACTATGTCAAAAGTCATGGTTGTTTAAGAAATGTCCATGGTCGTGGAAAAGATGTTAGTCTGCTTGAGAAGGGTCAAATCATTGGCATGCATTAAGCAGAGAAAACATCTAAGGAGACTGCAGAAACTACAGAAATAACTGTCCAACGCATTATTAAAAACTGTAAGGACAGTGGGGAACCAGCCCATCAGGGTAAGAAGAGCGGGAGATGAAGTGATGCACCCATCATGCCTAGTGTCTACTGTACAAGCCTGTGGGGGCAGTGCTATGATCTAGGGTTGCTGCAGTCGCTCAGGTCTAGGTTCAGCAACATCTTGGTGAAATGCCACAGTGAATGTGTGCTGTAATCAGAGCTGAAGGTGGCCCAGTGAAATATTAGAGTGTGTGACCTTTTTTTTTGGCCAGGCAGTGGCTTTTTATAACCTGTTTAAATTAAGAGACGGGTTTTGTGATTACAGGCTCAAGACACACTGCTGTGTTTATTTATTTACTTGACTGTTCTGTGATTTCAACATCCAGCCTCAATTTCTTCAGAACTGGACTGATTTGTCCACATGTTTGTAATGGCCCGGTTAGATGGAGGGGAATTAACACTATTGTAAGAAGATTTTAGCATTGTCTCTAAGGTACCTCTTCCTCTATTCTGTTTCTTGTCAGTCTTTTCTCCTGCTACTTCACAACAGGTCTCCTCCTGTCACCCTTTTTGTACAACTCCTTTCAGCCCCCCGCCTCTTCCTCTTCACATCTCCTCCCACGTTCCTGTTTCTACTTCTCACCTGTCAGCTTCTTTCTAAGATTGGCCATTTCCTCAGGCTTATCGGAGTTGTTCTTCATCTGTACCAGGATGTCCATGTTCTCAATCACCATTTTCTAGCACAGGAGAGGGAAGTGAAATAAATGATAAGAAAAAAAAAAGAAAAAAAAAACACCAGTTGGGACTAAGAAAGGAGAAAGGTCACAGCTGACAGACGACTCTGGCAGTACGCTCTGCAGCTCCTCACTTCAATCATAGGTGTCAAAGTAGGGCGCCTGGCGCAGTGCAGCAGTATTAACTGCTCTACTGGATCTATTCTTACAAAGGAGATACTGCACATATGATCGAACTGAGTAGATTAGTTACAGTTTATAAACTAGAAATTATCTTGTAGAAAACATGTTTATACTGTGCTCACAGATAAGTCTGGTTTTAAGCTTACTTAGAAATATTTTGCCGTATCTACTGTATAAAGTCCAGTAATATAGTGAAAGTAAATTGTATGGTATAGTACAGTCGTTGTTTTTATGAGAGCTTTTTTTTTTTTAAATGTACATTTCAGCAAAACAGAGCTGAACGAACGAAACCAGACACTGCTGGGTCTCATTACGACACTTTCACTCTGACTCTGTATCACCACCCAGGCTGCAATAACTGCGCTCTGGCTTGGTAATTTGTGAACTCCAGAAGCCAAAGTGCGACATTTACTGAGCTGCCTGCCACACAAAAACAGCTAATGTAAGAGATTTAACCGTAACCATTCTCCATCCTCCCTGGGCTACAAGAGTATCTGCTTTACTCCATCTTCTCCATGGCACACAAAGGACAAACCAAAATTACTCTCAAACTAGCTTGTCATAAACAAGCTACTGAAATGTTACACCCATAACTAAAGTGTGGTAGCTGATAATGAAATAGCTATATAATAAACTCTGTTTTGCAAAGCCCTTGGACAGCTTAATACACTACATACGTTAAGATATTAAAACTGCATGATGAAAATAAGCCAAAAGTAATGGGCACAATAACTAAGCTTACATAACTAGATCAGGAGGATGCTGGCTAGCAGAAAAAGAAAAGCAAGAGAAAGATGCACAGGCATGAATCATGTTGTACCTTCAGCTCGGTGACTTGAGAGGTGATGTGCCACATCAGATTCTCGCTCAGAAACTTCAGGCCGTATGGACCAAGTAGTTCCGCCAGCGCTTGAAGCTCTGTTGAGAAGACATGAATAAGATCGGCATAAGCTTGTACCGAGGTTAATTTCAAGTAGCCACGTTTGCACCAAGTCATTTGATGCACCAAGAGAAGCCTCAAGTGAAAAATGGTTTCTTCACAATGTGGCGTTTTCACAGGAGTCAAATAGAAATCACGTGAACTAGACTGGTGTAGCAGATGAGGAAGGATGCAGATTCATTTTGGTTTGTGAGAAAATCTGACTTAGTGAGACGGAGCTACCTCCAGCTACAGTCATGATAACTGGATGAATATGGAAGGATATGGGCAAAGATATGGAAAATGTGTAGTTAAAATTGTAAATTGCAAATAGACAGGCGAGTGAGTCACCACGAGGCAGGCAGGTCCCTAAATGAGGAGTAAATATAGACAATATGAGGATGACAGTGTGTGTGCGGGCGTCTAATGACGTGTGATGGTCTCCCTAATGGACGTGAGTATGATGTGCGTGTTTGTTTTTGCGCGCTCAAGCCAAGGTCTGTAGTGGAGGGAAAATGAAGAGGTGCACGACTCCTACTGCACATTAGTGCGGAGGTGGAACAGGAGGCTGTGTGGTGGAGAGGCAAGTGATGCTGGAATAGTTATGAGGCAGCGAGGTAAGAGTGAGGGAGATAATAAGAAATATTTAAGGCTACATTAGCCAGGCAGTGTCAGAATAAACTGCATGACTTGTGGTGTGAATGAAAACACCCACACTACCACAGTGTCAAGCTGCACATCCTCTTGAGCAATAACATGTCTCTTAAACGAACGAGATGTGCAAGTTGTGCCTTTTGAAAAGAGTGAGTCATCTCTTGGACCTTGTGGGCTCATGATCACCCCGACTCCAAATGCAAGAGAACTGTTTGCGCCTGTCAAGTGGAAAAACATGTGTCTGCAAAATGTCAGAAATAAGAAACTTAAACATTCTCGTAAAATAAAATGTGTTAAATTGTAATCAGGCGATCTGATGTCAGGATTCTTCATGCTTTGCAGTTACTGGACATGAAGCCCAAAACAAATTATAATAACACCTCTCAAAAGTTGGAGTTGTTGCTATGGACACTAAAAGCTGCAATACCACTTGTAATTGTTGTCTGAATTACTTTTACTGCGACACAACGCGCAGTAAAAGTCAAAGAGTAAGTACTTTTCTAAACACATCATTCATGCACATGTCATTTCGGTACCTTCTTTGTAAGAAGAGGAGGAATGACAGTGCCTCTAACTACTTACACATCAACTTTTGCTGCAGAGTAAATGACTACAATCAAGCTCTGTAACTGACCTATCACATCCGAGAACTCCTCTGCTCTGAAGCTTGGTTCATTTTCAGTAGTCTGGCTGATAAAGCATTGCATGGTAGGACAATGGACGATGAGGGAGTTGCTCGCCTGACGCAAAAGACCTTCCAGGAACCTGAGGTGCAGAAAACAAACGGGGAAAAAAAAAAAAAAATCAGCCTGTACGACAGAAGGTGTGAATTAAAAAGAGTGAGATGAAGGTAAACAGGAAACAGGAAACAAGGAAGTAATTACGCTTCATGTGGGTTTCTGCCTATGAGAACCATGCTACAGGTGTCTATAAATATATATCTATTTTTATACACGTGGTCGTGGTAAGTAGACATGATACATGGTTATGTGACACACACCAGTTTGTATAGAGGGTGGTAATGGTCGTCCCCCCGTGGGAGTCCAGTGGCTGTGTTTGCTGCAGCAGGACGCTCTTCACCAGCCGGGTGACGTCCACGCTGATGTAACTGGAGAGGCTGTGCAGATTGGTTGTGTAGGCTCTTATCCCTGCCAGGAGGTCAGAGGGACGGGCGATCTCCTGGGTGGTCTGGTTGTAATTGGCCATTCTCACGATGATCCTGGAGAAACAAGTTTAATCAACGTCACTTGTCACTGAGCTGAAGTGGACTGAGAGTGGACAGATGGGACCTTGAAACGGCTTAAACGAGCCATGGTGACTTGGCACCGCTCTCATTAGGTCAGCAAATCCCCTGCATCAGGGCTTCACTGCAAATTTATTTTTTTTTGTTATGGCCACTCAATCTCTCACTTTCTCTCCCTGACTGTGTTCACAAGTTTGGCCCGTAGAGAACGGCCAATCACTGAGAGCGTGCTGCTACACGAGGGCACTAATTTTATGGTGACAGGGGAGATAATCATCTGTAAAGACAGGGAGACTAAGCAGAGCGTATACACAGAACATTAGGTTACCCTGGTACCAATCCCTAATCTAAACAACAGTTAACAACTGAAATGACACAGAGCAAGAGAGTGACATGATGAGTCTCTGCTCGGATGTTTAAGTGGACGCAACGCAACTTGACATGAGGGAATCAGATGGTAAAGCAGACATCATTACAGCCATGGTGAAGACATTTCATAAGAGCCAAGCATCAATTTGGAGAAAATGCAGATTGAGTTGATTTTTTAGTTTCCCCAGTGATTTGTCATGTCCTAGTCACAGTAATTGGCATTTGTGGTTAATATTTCTGTCAAGGAGGTCAGCCTACTGAAGAGGATGTAGGCAAGCCTTCAGCGTCTGAGTTTTAACATAGAGTCAGCAGAATAAATGGAAAATTACCAAAATAATGGAATTAGGCTAACATTGCACAGCAGATTTGTGGCAAATGATATTTCACGTCCCATATGTCCCTCTCCCAATGTCAGCATAATTCTGACAGTTATTGTTTCAGCTCCTGACATGACATATGTGCTTCAGGTGCACACAAGACTTGCCAACATCACTTCAGTGACGCATCTGAGACTGATTATGCCATCGACATTTATTTTGACAAACATGATAATCCCCCCATCCCCACTCGGCATACTCAGAGAGTCGCGTCTCCAGTTGAGAGAGGAGGAACTCTGTAGGAACGACGATGTGCTCGAACACAATGAAGTCACTGCAGAGGCTGTAGGTGGAGCACAGCTCTGTCAGCATCAGATGCAGCTTGTCCACACTAGGAGACAGACAGAGCGAGAAGGGAGGACGTAAGTCTTTAGGAAGTCAGGACAAATATTTTGACAATGACCTCAGTATGGATGTTCTATTCTCAGGCAAATAAGGTAATAAATATAATAGAGATGTTGCAAAACATATCTCCAAACTAAGGCAGCGGGGAGGAAAGCTGAGAAGAGGGAGAGACAGTATTACAACTCTTCAGGCTAAAGAAGGAGCTCAGCTATATATGGAAAATGATCAAACAATGAAAACACCTAACTAAAGTGTGGTTTTGTCTTACAGGCAATTCCTGTCAAGCCTGACTCATTTACCTTGAAGGGTGATAAAGTTAAAAACTAATTAGGCCTCGTGGACTAGAGCATTTTCCTCCTGTCGTAATAACTTAAAGTAAGAAATTCCTCATGGGGTGAAGGAAATGATTGCTAAACGTCCACAGACATTACAGTACTTCTACTCATTTGAACTGCATTAACCTAACCATACTCTGCAAAAAAAAAAAAAAAAAAAAAAAAAACCACTGTGGAGTTTATTTAACTGCTCTTTCACTGGAATACTTTGTGCTGTTGATGCTGCTGCTTCCCGTAAATCAGGGCTGTATCAGCTCTCACTCTAAACTCTGCCAGTTCAGTATAATTATGATCAGGCAGGATGAGATAAGCAGAGAAAGTGATCGTAATAATCAGGAGAAACGAGAAGAATAGCTGACTTGGTGACGACGCTCCGGTCTTTCCTCAGGCTCTCGGCGCCTGGCTTCTCTTTCTGGACCTCTCCTTTTTTTGGCACCGGCTTCTTTTGCTTTCTATAGCGAGCAGCGCTGATGGTCTCGGCACAGTGCTTAGGCAGCAGCTGAAAGGTTATCAAGTGGAAAGAAAATGGATGCAAAATAGGAGAGAAGAAGGGGGAAGAGAGTGAGAGAGAGAGAGAGAGAGAGAGAGAGACAGAGTGAGGATGGAAGAATTAAACCCAGGCAAGGAAAAATTGGACAACATCCTCAAAGACAAACATGCAAGGTTTTTGTTCACATTGCTGGAACTCAGTCGGAAACTAAGCTCTCTGTATATTTTCCTCAGGGGATTTAAAAAACAACAGCACACCAATCAGCCGTCTTATCATTTTATTTAAAATTCCTAAGTCTGACCTCTGCTACAGCTACATACACCGATGCCAAGCCGGGGCTGGTGTTATTATACAGGGATATGGATTTTGGCAGAATCAATCTGCTAGGTAATTGGTTTTTTTAAAACACGAAATAGACTCAGATTTCACCTGATCGTTGAGGTTACGCTGCTCGGCGCATATCTCCAACACAACGCTGCTGGTCTGCTTGGCTATCTGCTCCAGGAAGGTCACGCACAGACGCAGACTCTTCTTCTCCATTGCGTCTATCTAGACACACAAGATCACGCAGCACACGAGAGACTCAGCAGGAGCAGAGCGTGACTGTGCACATGCGGTGACACGCAAAAAATACAGGTAATCGTGTAACAAAAGCACGAAGGAATGTATTTTTGAGCATGAATAGTTTATATGCTCTTTGGAGATCGGTTAAAAACAGGAAAATTATTTTACTCTACTTTAATTTAGTCAAATACGTCAATATGACATAGCTTCAATGATCCACCATGCAACGGGAGAGCTCCTCAGCAGGTGATATATGACTTGGTCAGCAGATAACTGAACACTGACCTCTTCTGGGCAGAGAAAATGTCCACACTGACTGAAGTGGGAGCAGACAGAGGGAAAGGACATGAGGTAACGCTTCATGGTCATCTCCTCGCTGCTCTGGGTGAACATCTTCTCAAAGACACGTGGGTAGAAACTGGGAAACAGAGAATAATTGTTACGAGAAGAGAGGAGGAAGAGAAGAGAGAAAAGGAAGAGGAAGAGACCAACCAGAGGATGGACACTTCCGATGTCTCCTGCAGCATCTCCTCTAGACTGTCCACCATCCTGGTGTGAAACTCGATCATGTTCATCACCTTCGCCAGGTCTGGATACTCCCTCAGGGGAAGTGGGGCCTTATTCACACTTGTGTAGGCCTACACCAAAAGGATGAGGACAGCACACATTTAGCTGGTCAAACCTAAATTTAAGTGAGGCATCTGAGGCGAACAATAAACTTGAATACCTGCAGTCTCAACCAGTCCAGTCTCAGAGCCCTGAAGTCAAACTCCTCTTTGTTGTCCACTGCAGACAAAAAGCCATCCATGGTTATTCATTTTGTTTGTTTTTCGAGATAATGACCAGTATGTCATTGTGATTACCTTGTTTGATTGAGAGAGCAGACAGAGTCGAGACGAATGAGGTCAACAGGACCGACTCCTCTTCTGGACACACATACATGTTCTGTCGTGGAAGGAAGAGAAACGGATGCTCTTAGTTCAAAATGTAATAAGCAATGCTGATATGAAATGGATGCTTTCAGCATTATTGTTTTTTTGTTTTTGTTTTTTTTTTAGCTTCCACGGTCTGCCTTTCAAGCAACCACTAAGAGAGACAAACTGAATTCAAAACTACACCTGTATGGTGTCGTTGAGAACCAAGGCATCGAATTGTGCCAGGTACTGAACGTGGTAGCGCTGTATCACGTGGCTGTGCTTTCTCACCAGACCTCTAAACTTCTCAGTGTAGAACAGCAACTCAGCCATCTGACTGATGAAACAGAAAAACAAACAACGTGAAGACCAGACACAGGATCATTACTTGTGTTATGTCTTTGCATCGCTCAAAAGTCATACAATTTTTGCTGCATTGTGGAGTTGCAGGTAGGGAGAACTTCTGCAGCTCTTGCTTATTCCAGATTCCCATTGTGGATGAATACCAAATGAATACAAGATGTGTTCTGATTGCTACGCCTCATTTTCTCCACTGATGATTTATTTGTGTGAGTGGAATTCAGCTGGTGGCTGCCAGACTTTTGCACACTAGTATGGCAGTGTCACTGGGAGCTGGAGCACCGCGTCCTTGCATTACCTCCAACGTCCCTTCAAAACTTACTTGTCAACATAGTCCTCGGGCGTCTTTATCTTTGGCATATTCTCAGAGTGTCTGACGAGCCACAGGACCTCATCACGGCAAAATGACAGCGCCATGAAGACAAACAGGGCCTTGGGGGTTTGATTGAACAGAACAGAGAGGAAAGATGAATGTCAGGAAAGGTTTTCGGCTGCGACTGGTAAAAGCTGAATTACTATGAAGTGTGACACTGTTAGATGTGCCATGGGTGGAATCTGGACCAATTTTCACAAGTCGCGTGACCAGAATTTCATTTCAGAGATTTCAGAGTGAGAACTCGCAGTAATGAAATCATTTATATTCCTCAAACGCCACTGTTATGCGCCTTCCTGTACTTGTACCTTTGGTCCCAGGAGTCCCGGTTGATCATCCAGAACTTTAAATAATTCCTTCATTGCTCCTCTCAGAAAGTGCCTCCTCTCTCTGTGCATAGCTCCACTGGTAATAACATAAAAAAATAAAAAATAATGGACATGGACGCTCGGCTCACAGCTAATTTCAAAGATCACTGACGGTATATGCGATAGAAAAGTAGAAAAAGCTTTTCTTATCCCCTTGCCAGACTCACCAGTTCAATATAACGTGCTCACGGCATTCCTTGATGTCTGCAATTCGCTTGCTGTATCTGATAAGAAGGACACAGGAATTAACCAGATGCAATAAGGCACCAACTTACAATCTTATAGATGGATTAATGTAAATGATAAGGGAATATTTTTGAAATATTAGCCATCTTTTTCTTGCCGTGTATTAGTAGCCCCTTTTTCATAGGCTGATTTATGAAGAACCGTCCAATCCTGCACTGTGATCAATTACTTCACTGTCATCATTACACAATAAATCAATATTGAACTCATCCCATTGGAAAGAAGGACTCACTATAAATGCTCCTATAGACTTTTTTTTCCCCCTTTCCTAACTTTGGGCTATTTGTATTCAAAGCCCTTTTTCCCTTAACAGAATAAATGCATTTCCAATCTTTGCTCTTGTTTTTAGTTTGTTTGTAATTTTGGATTTGACTTACTTTTGATTAGTTTACTGTTATAATAATTTTAACATGTTTAAGCTTCAGCTTAATATCATTAAATTTTAGTGAGAGGTACTTAAAAAAAAAAAAAAAGAAAAGATATAGATGACCTTTGGAGTTGCTTTACTGTTGTTATGCCCAAAACTCATTTTGGATTACTCATTGAAGTCTTATACTGTATAAACCGCCTCCACTAGGCAATCTGATATACAATTAATCCTCAACACTCACAAATTTTTACATGTTCGTAAAGTCTGACATTAAGACTGATAACACAAGCTGAGCACATGATTAATTAAAACAACCAGACAAAATTAAACTCGTCTGAAGACTTTCACCAGCGGCCTTTTAAAATTTTTATGAATCAGCTATTCACAATCCCTCGCCATGGAGAGCGATCAGCACTGCACTTCCAGTCGCATACCCTTTGAAGCTGTCGAAGAGGTCCTCAGAAACCTTGTGTATGTTGATGATTTCGTCTCTGGTGAGGACGAGGTTGAGGCCGCTCCTCAGAGCCATCTTCCACAAGTCCTGGGAGGCCTGGTTTGAGTTCAGGCTGCTGTGGCACAACAGGAAGCCGACTAGAAGGAGGAGAATTAGCAGTCGTCACGACGCAGTCTAAAGAACTGAAGGCATATTGCTGTTGTTTGTGTTTACAAGACCACAATTTGGGTTACGGATTTTGTTGGGGACGTTTTGCTAAAATGTTTAGCACGTTAAAATAGCTTGGGTGTTTACTTACAGTGAACTTCCACTGGTTTTCATATGTCCAAGAATTAGAAGAAATAACCTAAAAGCTGCTGATTGTAACATTTAAGTAGCTAATGTTAATAAATTCATTCATTCATTCAGCAACTTTTCAGGATGAGAAACACTTACTTATGATCCAACGCTCCATCACCTCCATAGACAGGTATTCACATGCCATCTGTGGTGGACAACATGCTTATGAATTGCCAATGCCGACACATTTACTACAGTCAAAAATAAATGGTTTTCTGGACAATATGCGCTGGTTGAGTTGTTCCTATACCATTTTTTGTGTGTGTGCTTGTGTCAGGCTGCTGGGGATGGCTGCTGCCATCATTGCTATGGTGTGGGGGTGCCTGGTCTGGTCTAGGTGGGTGGTACATGTCTAAGTAACATCTAAGTAACATGAATGCCACATCTAAAAGCTTCCCGGCAGAACATTGAATTGTCACAAGATGGTCAATGTTATCTACCTCTCCTATCAGTGGTTTTAATGTTGTGGCTGATTGGTGACCAAAGAAGGCAATATATAAGTTGTGACACCCTCATTTCTCTACTCACTTTCTCCCTCTGTTAGAGATAAATACAGAAGGAGAGGTAACGAGGGGATGGACTCACAGTTTCGCAGCAGGCTGGATCCATCATGGCAGCTGGAGCGCTGAGCAAGCTGAGGAGCTGGGCGCTCCGCCACTGCTCCGCTGGCAGGTTCCTGCGTGGGTACACCATCTTCAGGGAAAGCAACGCTCCTGTTACAGACTGAGAGAGGGTCAGAGGAGGACAGGACAATGAGGACAGAAAGAGAGACAGGGAGAAGGAATAAGTACAACAAATACTAGGGAAACCCCTCAAAATCTGAGAATTAAAAGTTTATGTTACTGTCAGTAATAATATCTTTAATAATCCTGACAAACACTCTTTCTGAGCCAATTAAGATTTAAAATAAACAAATATGCCAGGCTGAATTTTTGAAATATTGGTTTAGAATAGTTTCACTTAGTAGTGCCGCCATAAAATCCCTGGCCATGACTCACTCAAAACATAATTTAATAATTAGCTGCAATGACATGACACTATGATTTACAACGACATGTAATACTGCCAGACAGACTGGAATGAGACATTTTAACAACTTAAAACTAAAAAATAAATAGAGCTAATGTTAAGCCAACAATATGACAGGAAAAAAAAGCAGGTTTTTAGCAAATGAACACGAGTTTAAAACGTACTGAGGTGGAAGGGATAAATCACGTTCCACATTCATCCTGTAAAGTAAACTATTTATGTGTCTTTGCACATTAGCAGCTATTCATAAACTCCCTTTTGAATTTACCCTTGTGTGGGGGCCAAACTCCTCAGTGAGCTTCTTCCACGGATGCTCATACTCCAGAAACATCTGGCCAAGCCTCGGGTAGGAAGGGTCACTGCGGGATTCATTGTAACATGAAATTAATAAGCAAAAGACTCGATAAAAAGGGAAGTAGGACATCATAAGGTTTCAATAATTTCATAATTGTTTACAGCTTTGCTTTTTTTCCCAGCGACTGAAACAATGCCGCGCTGTGGCTGTTTCATCTCAAGAGCCAAGCTGTGTGTGGTCTCGAACGCGTTCATTATGATTTGTATACCAAGTGTAAAATGGATGTGTTTGTGTTCCATGCCCGCGTCTTAAACTGAGATTAAGCATCCTGCTATTTTGCAGTGCATAAATAAATATCCTGCAACGTGGCTGGATACAAAATGGATGTGGAAACTTGTAGAGGCATTAATTAAACTACCTGGATCCATTTATTGTCAGTTGAAAGCTGCACTTAGCAAATGCAAGCCTTTGCTGACTGAAAATGATCTTGATCAATAGAGTGTAGTAAATGCAAATTACTTATGCTGTGCATAAGTAATAACACATTAGTGTCAGTTTTCACGTCATCTTACCTGCTCCCATTGGTCATCTCATGGGCGCAGTTGAACATTCCCACCAGAGCCTTCTTGTCATCGATGCGGGACAGCGTTATGATAACAGACGTGTAGGTGATGATCAGATCCAAGTAGCTTTTGGTGAAGTCAAAGTTGACCGTCTGAAATCCAAATGTAAGTGCAGTCAGTTTCTGGAAACAGCTCAGTTGGGGGAATACCGTAAATAAAGTGGAGTTACACGGAGGTCAGATTGTTATTGATGGATTTAGTGTGAAATATCCCAAAAACAAGAGGTGTCAATTTAATTGTTATCACAAAAACTGCTTGACGATTTGAACAAGATGAGGCTGGGAATGCGACGACAGGAAACAACACTGAGTGTCGCGAAACAGCAGGGTGTAGCACGGAGGAGGAAACAACATAAAAGCAGAAGGAAAGAAAAGAGGAGAAAAAGTTTGATGGATTATCAGCAGATGTCAGATGGTACGCCTTCACTGTCAAACAACTACAGTAGTATTTACTACAATGTAAATACGTACTATATCAAGGAAGCACTGACAGGCATCTATGGTGTTCAGCAGCTCATAAACATGGTCCTTGATGAAGAACAGAGACGCATTCGATTAGAAGACAGGCAGAGACAAAATAACACAACAGTATTCAAATCATGTCAGGTCTCTAATGCAACCTCCACAATATAATATTTATAGGAACCTGTAGCTTAAAAATCCTCAGTCATTTGCATAATTCTATGGCATCACAATTGAGTTATTTGCAATCTCACAAAACACGATGATCCTTTGGCCTGGCAGTGACCTCCATCACGGAAATACACAAATGTGAGGGGAGGTGTTCATATTTGAAAGATAATTAATTATTTTCTTCTATGTGAAGAAACCACTCTATATGCAAATACATTCTGGGAACCAAAAAGTCTAAAATAACCGGAGTTAAGACGGAAACAGAGAAAGAGAGGGGAGCGTTCCTCGACCATTGTTCCCTATTTTATGATCTGAGCTCTCCTATCTTAAGAACGACACAGAAGCAGTTTTTCATTGCTCCGTTTCAGTTACTTTTCACAATGAGGTTGCGTTTAGATAATGTAAAACAAAAGAAACATGTCTCTGTAGTTAGACACTTGAACTGCAATCACCCTGAACTCTATGACATCCAGGAAAGAGTCGTAGTAGCTCGACGTTGCTGTCATCACTTCAGATTTCTGTCGCTGGATGCTGTTGAGATTTTGCTGCAATAAACAAGAAAGGAGAACATTATCGGTCACGCACTGTGTGAAAAAAATCCTTCCTCCTGTGGTTGAACTAAATAGCTCCAGTTAATACCAAACTACCAATCTATGCACATAATATACTGTACTACGTTTTCAGCTATGTCAGCTATGTTAGGCAGATTCAATTTCAAAATACTGACCACCATTACGTTGCAAAAGAGCATTTTTTTTTCATACGTACAATGTTTCCTCTGAAGTCAATGTTGGGGAATTTCTTGTTGATGTACTTGATGGCAGATTCCATGGATTTTTCTGTGAGGAGGGAAAGACGCAGCTTGGGGTCTGCACACGTCTGGGAGGAGAAGCAAGGTCAAGATAAGAGATATGAGGACTCTATCAATTCGCACATTAAAGTGTAAAACATTTCAACCTCTGTGATATGTTTTCGCCTTTCCGCAGTTTGCATTTTGAACAGGATTCAGTGAAATGTTAAAAATAGCAAGAGAAGAGCAGGGAAGACGTTGTATCCTCACACTGACTGGAAGAAATGTGTGCAGAGACAGTGAGACTTTTCTCCGCCTCGCTCAAGGTGATCTTGAGCATGATCATTAACACTGAGCTGTTCCTGTGGGGCTGTTTAGAAGCTGGCAGTAGAGATTGTGTGGCAGGTTCCAAGTATGAAGTTAGAGTGCAGGAATAACTCAGGCAGATAAAATATACAGTATGTAGAGAAGACTATGAAGCAATTCAATGAGGGAGCTTTTGCAGAACATTATAATGACACACTGAAGTTGACCTTTGACCTCTTGGATATAAAACTTCATCATTTTATCCTATTAGACGTTTGTTTGAAACTCCATCATAATTAGCAGCAAAGGTTATGCGATGTCATAGCGGCCTTTGACTTACACAATGTAATCAGCTCGTCCTTGAATCTAAGTGACCATATATATTACATACACACACACACACACCATACTACAACTACTACATTTGTACACTCCTTGGCTGTGTGCACAGCCATGCACAATCTGTACAGTTCCTTTGCTATTTGAATAACTGTTGTTTTTTATTCCTTCTGCATTTTATATTTTTTCTTATTTCTTATGTGTATTACTACAGCCGCCAAGACAAAATCCTTGCATGTACGTGAGCATACGTGCCAATAATCATTCCACGTTTGTAACATCTTAAAAAGGTACAACTTATTGAGCTTCGAGAATTTTAAAAATCCTAAATTTGCTTGTTTTATGTACAAGGTGCTTCCATATCTGACTTTCTTTAAAAAAGGGCTCACAGCGGTCTCAGGACCAGGGCCTCCTCTATAGAGGGGACTGTGAGGTCCCATACAGAAAAACAGCCTCTGGACAAAATGCTCTTTCTCTAAAGGCCACAAACAAACCTTCAAAACTAACCTCAAGCAGTGGTTGAAAGCAAACCAGTCATAACTATTGACTTTAATTTTCTTTGATGTGCTCTTACAGTCAGGGCTGCAGAGAAGATCATTGGTACCGATCTTCCCTCCATCCAGGACCTGTACCGGTCCCGGGTGAGGAAGCGGGCCAGGAAAATCTCCACAGACCCCTCACACCCTGGTCACAATCTGTTCAGACTCCTCCCCTCAGGCCGGCGTTACAGAGCACTGTACGCCAAAACCACCCGTCACAAGGACAGTTTCTTCCCCCGGGCTGTCGCCCTGATGAACTCTGAGCAGTCACAGAGTGTGAGACCATCCACATGAACAATAAACAATAACTCTGCAATATTGTATATACTCACTGTACAAAACCCTGGTTTGGTGTACATATCTGCTCTTATCCTATATTTTATGTGTACAGATTGAGATTTATTTTATTTTTATTTTATTTTTATTTACTTATTTAAGTTGTTTCTGTACTAGAGAGAAATGTTGCCAGAGTCAAATTCCTTGTATGTGTACATACTTGGCCATTGAAGCTGATTCTGATTCTGATTCTGATTCTGATTATTGTGATCTATTGTCCTGTCCTATGTCTTATCATGTTTTTGTGTTACCTGCCTAGGGACTGCGGATCCAAATTAGAATTGTTGCTATAATCCGGCATATTTACGTCTATTGCTGTCTGGATAGATGTTCATTAATGTGCACTGTCCCCATCAAATAAATAAATAAATAAAAATCTGATTCAGATTAATTTGTGCCACATTTGAAGAAATTCCCTCAAGGTGTCCTAGCATATCCAGTATACGAGAATGAGGCTGGACAGATGTAAAGACAAATGTAAGATCAGACAAAACGAAAACGCAATGCCTTCTGTCATGGCAGTCGGCGGGGCGGGGGTTTAAAAATGTCTCAAAATAAGATTGTTCTCCTTCAGCTTCTGCTGATCAATTCAAAAACACACGCGTAGCTACATTCTCTGACTTGTTTGACGTATTTAACTTTTGTTCTTCTATTCTGTGTGTGACTTTCTGAGCTTTCAGTTCAGCATAACTGACATCTGAAGTGACTGACAGCGCAGACTGACTTCCTGCTTGCACTTCCTCTTTGGAGAAGGGAGCCCGGTTGCTGTTGGGAGGCAGCCTCAACCAACACAAAGAAGCCAGATACACACAAACCAGTCAACAACTTTAACACAGTTTATTTATTTACCTTATTACAAAACCTGCTTCTGCAGTTTTTGAGTTACACCTTCCGAATGGTCTCCTTACTTTGAGAGATTAAGTATCACTGTGTCAGTACTGCTGGTACCATCATTAAATGTCTCTGTACTTCCGTGCGTCGCAAATAAAGTCTATATGTCCAGCTTTATACATCATTATACTTTGTATTAAAGATATATATGTAAGCCTTTGAAATCAGTGCATCATACAATTTTAACAGCAAATATTAATGCAAATAATTCTGATTAATATTAAAGCTTAACGTCTTTTTTTAAAGTTTATTGCCAAGCAGTGAATTAATGGGTACTAGTATATTTAATCTTACATGTATATTTGAATCTGTTAACTCTGCAGCCAGCTATTAATGAAACAACTGCCAAAACACACTGCATGAAAGAAGTTCCTTATTTTAGTGTCACTGTGAATCGCACCATATGAGTCCTAAGTCTTCCTGTTTCCCCTCACCTTCTTAATGTAGTTCATACGTATGAGCACCCCATTCCCTCTCTCATTGAGGATGGTGAGCTTTTCGGCCAGTTTCTGTTGGTAGTCCATGGCTCCAGACACTCCACGCCTCGCCCTCCGTTCGAGCCTTGGCCTCCCGGTCCTGCGTTGCAGCTGAACCCGCGGAAACAAGTGCACCCAGAGCCTCACCCTGTCACCAGGTCACATGGGGCTCATGGGTGTAGGTGGAGCCATGAGTTGAGTTTAGCTGAGTGTGAATTATTCGCACACTGTAACCGTATGTGAAAAAGATAATACATAATACATTTGTAATAATGATAATAAAATATCCTGAAATTACAAAAAAGTTAGCATGTTTTTTTGTTTTTTTTTAATACTTTGGTATATTCTGTATTTTCAGTGGCATTGCATTAAACACACTTTGCTACTGAAGAGAAAACATAATTGATGATATATTGTTATATAAATAAATGGCAGAGTCTTATTTCCTCACTATGAAACCGTCTCTTTTGTTGTCTGCAGTGAGAGCTACTTCCTTTTGCTCTATAAATAGACTCTGTGAGCAGTGACAGCAGAAAAATACAAATTATATTAATTCACAAGATCATTCAAGTTAGTTATTGTAGATATAAAACTGTTAAGGACTGTTAAAAAGAAGTCAGTGCAGTAAAACAAACTATAATCCACAAAACTGACTTTTAAGTCTTCAAAGCGTGCAGTTCTCCTTTAAACCACGAGATGGCACTACTTACCCACTGAAGCTGAACAATGAACAAACGGAGGATCAATTACCCAACAATGTGTTACGAACTCTTGCAGGTACAGTATAATCCTCATGAGAACATGGTGTCTTGAGAAGCCTTTAAAATGTTCTACCTAAATAAACAAACAAAATAGAACACAGTACAATAAAAAACAAGAGTGGTGGAAACCTATTTATAGCTTCCTGTAGCAGTGTAAATACAGTAATGGGTTACAGTTATGTTCAGGCAACTTCAAGCTTAATTACTCAGACTAAAGACTTTCTCATGTAAACTAGAAAGGCCCAAAGTTATTCAGCAACCAAGTGTTGTTTTCTGTCCCCCCCATTAACTCCTCTTGGTTCAGTAAAGTGTGAACTGAAGAACGCAGCACAGAGCTCAGAGGGAGTAATTTTCTTAATGAGACTAAAGTCAACCACAGAGGGTACAGCGCTGAGTAAAACTGATGTTAAGTGGACTCGAAAAAATAATCTGTTTATTATTTCCGTACTGGCAGAAGCTCAGAGAGCGGTGAGCGCGTTAACAAGGCTGTCCGGGAAAGCAGACAGGAGGATGTGGTGCAGGGGATGGTTGTGGTGGAAGAGGGGTACAAGTGGTGGAAGAGGGGTACAAGGTTGATTAACCCCACAGTGTGGGAAAAAAAATTAAAAAGGGATTCTTACCTGGCTTAGTTATGAAACTCAGCTGAGCAGCCAGATACTTGTGGTCTCGCTGCATCAGGGGTTACGGTGGTTATAAATGAACAGATATTAAGAATAGCTACTCTAAGAGGTTATTGTGTGTTTAAAAGATCAATACATTTGACTTATTACCAAATCAACTTACATTAGTCACACTGATGCAACACTGTAGTATATCCCAAATTAAAACATCTTGAAGGAAGCATACTAAAGTCAATATAAAACCTTTATATTATATTTAACGGATATATTATGGCTAGATGTGTCACACAGAAGTCCACGTTCATGATCAGGTCACAACCAAATTACATGAGTGACTCTTTCTACACAAGAGATAATCGAGTACAGTGAGTCTGCTGAGCTGTATTCAACAAAATAACAAAACTAAAACTTCCAGGCAAAGGGAAAACCAAAGGGGTTGTTAAAATTAAAAGGTTGTTGATAAAATAGATCCGCCTACATACAAGTACACCCGTTGATTTTATCCAGTTAAATGAAGTGGAAGTGTAGAAATAAAGACAGTGAGGACTTCCGTGCAGTCTGTCATGGTAATGATAGAGGAAGTGCTCCCAGCTCCGTCTGCAGCCCAGATGTCAGGAGAAAGAGAGAAAGAGAGAGAGAGAGATAAACATATGGCCTATCTAATGAATAACAACAGGCACGTACATTTACGCTGCTACCCACGTAACTCATTAGCGGATCAGGCTGTTTGAATACTGTTTGAATTAATTTTTTATACATGAGGTGAATATACTGAATATACAGTAACAGGCCACTGAGCAACAAAACAGACATATATTTACCTCAGGAGCTGGTGGAGACCAAAATAGACCTAAAACTGAATATGTTATAAGAAGGCCAAAACTACAATATTAAAATATGGACAGTGTTTCTTATGAGCTGCCAGTTTTTGAATAAAACTGGCAGCTCGACATTCGAACTTCTTGCTGTGAGGCATCAGTGCTAACCGCCACGCCACTGTGCCGCCCTTGGTACATATCTGTTAGATAATTTCCGAAAAGTTGTGTTTTGATTTTATTTCATTGCATTTGTACATGGAGCCAACAGGAAGTCAACTAACACGTCCATGAATGACCAGTCTAACAGCTAGCTAGTTCACTGATATCAGACAAAAGCCCAATACCAATGCATCAACTACAGAACAGCTAGAATGAATAAAAACTACTTACAAATAATTTCCCCAAAAGGACATGGTGCGTAAATAAAAAAGATGTCAAAATCTGCACTTTACAAATCCAGTAAAATGCAGTATGTTAAACTGTGTTAACCAGGAGGGGTTGCTAGTGGCAACAAATTGTTCAGCTGAAAGTAGCTGCTGCTGTCAAGCTGTTGTCATGACGATTCCATATATGATACACACATGATACATTATTTTATATGGGCACAAAGTCTATTGTTTGATATACCCATCTAACGCACACATGTTCAATCAGGCCTGTCATTATCTCTCACTTTCTTTGTGTAGGAGATGGCATTTCGCTTTCAAGAGATCTGCAGTCTATTCACCCTCTGGCTACGACACCCGGCTCTGCATGTAATTACACATCTAAATGGTTAAACATATAGAGGAGTTAAAAGAGACGGCATTCTTCGTTGGCACGTCGGGGCATGGCGCAGAGACAGAAAGCAAAACAAGACGCTGCGAATAATATATAGCCCTGATCAAAAGAGTTTACTATCACCGACAGACAGCAACAGAGACATTAAACCATTAAAGTCAGTGGGGAAAGTATCTGATGAGTGAAACATGAGTGATATTTATCTCCTGAGAATCAGACTATTTCCAGGAAGAAGAAACTGAAGAGAGACTGTTCTAATTTCAGCTATTGGGTGGTTTAGGCTGTAAAACACCACTTTGTCATTATGATTTGTCAGAAACTGTAACTCTAAACTTAATAGTCTGAACTGTGAAGCCCCCATGAACTGACAGAGAGACCACAAGTCTTTGTTTGTAGTAATCACCATAGTGTCACTGTGGTAATGTTGTAATGATTTAAGTCAGTGCAATAGATGTCTGCTGTTTCAGATACATCAGGGTGTCTTCGGTGCACTGACATGCACGTTCCTTCATTGTGATGAGCACAGGTACAATAATTTTTATTGTATTGTTTAATACAATACACAACTACTAGGTCTGATACATGTCTAAAACCTATTGATGAGGAAGTCAAAGCATTGAGAGGCAGACAGTTTTACTGCAGATGCCTTGAAAAAAGAGAGATGAACAACAGGCTTATCTTATCTTTACATGATCATATCAAATATTAGTAATCACTTAAAGTCTCTGATAGTTTGGGTCATGTACCAATGAACTAAAGATTAATTTTTTTTAATAGCTAGTTATTTAACCTGGTTTTAATGTAGGTGGAAAAAATTGTTGTTTCCTGTAAGCTGTCAGTGTCCCACCAGGAGGTCTTCCCAAGTTGAGCTGTTAGTTTTCTTTGCTCTGGATCTCAAATCTGACAGTGGAATGCAGTAGCTGACAAAATCCAAAGGAGGCGGGATGACAGTGGGGTGAGAGACATTCAAACTGAGAATGATAAAGAGGAAAGACAAGGTGAGAGAGAGCAAACTACTTAGCAACCTGAAGAGGGATGAACAAAGTGGGAGAAATGACCTAAAATACCCCAGGCTGGTTTCCTAAACCTCAGGAGGGGGAAAAAGGCGACTTTCAGAACCAGACTCTTAGGCAGAAAGAGATCAGACACAGAGGAGGTGAAAATGCCGGTCGGGGGTTATAAATGAGCGGAGGAGGAGGTAAGGTGTCAGAGATTTCTGAGGGATGGAGTCAGACAGTAATCCTCTAACCTGGCTGGGGTTTCCAGTTCTGACCGTTTGTTTCAGAGTCTGTCAGGGAAAGTGACCTGTAAAGTCTGATCAAAGGTAATGAGAGGTGATAGTGGAAAAGATGTGCATTTATATCCAAATAGACTGATTAATCTGGAGTTAGAATAAATATTAAAACTGATACTTGGAACATTTTTTTTTATAGAAGAAGTTGTGAAATGTGAGGAATTTCTCTGTGGTCTTCACTCTACAGATGTTACAGTTATCAGCTCTTTGCAAGATTTGTCAAAACACGTGCCGCTGATCATGTGACGTTATATACGGTTTAGTTGATCCCTATTAGATCCAAACAGTTACCAGAGTAGACTATTCAGATTAAGAACAAATCAAATACATCACAAAATATGTGTAAAAGCTCTGAGTGAGTGAATTATTTCTCAAACTTTGTTTTCCATTTCCAGTAAGTTTTTCTTCTTTTCTTCCCCCTGGCATGTCTGAGAGCCTGTCAGGGCTCATTTAATCGGGGTGTGTCCCTTCACTGCACACTCTGCACTTTTCAAAAACAATTTAGAGCTATATTAATGGACCAGTTTCTCGCACTCAGAAAAATCCCCACCTCTCCTTATTTTAAACCTACTTTGTCTCAGTTTGGTGATAATGGTTTGCTTGCTCCATACAAAAAAAGTGCAATGTGCGATGGCTCCAGCTCGGCAACGGCGCTGTGCTCTAAAAATAAAACTTGTGTGATTTCCAATCAAAACACATTGCCTTTGCCTGCACCGTTGTTGTGAAGTGTCTGTGTGTCTGACGTGTTTTATTCTATTATATTAATGAGATGCCTGAAAATTGTCAAAACCTCAGTGAAAAGAATGCTAATTGCTCACAGACATCTCGGCCCCGCACCAGAAACAGGTCAGCTGTCTGCCAGCCGCTCAGCTGGTAGCACAGATTAAATAACATGTGGTCCTTTGCGCAATTTTTCTTTTTGGCTTTTTGACTGACCGCTACCCTGACTCATCGATGGTTTGGGCAAATAAAAACTGCCTTTGTAATGCATGGCTGGACACTCATAGTTTAATATTAGTGTGTCGAGACGTGTGTGTGTGTGTGGGAGCTTCTGTGTGTGGGAGTTGTGGTTTCTCTGGCACTATCACTACTCCACTGACCACTAAGCTAATCTTAGTGAAGATATTAATATCTCTAATATTTTCTTTGCTAATGAAGCATCTCATAAGCAGGCGTTTGATTTATGTCACGCAATAAAAACTGCTGCTGTTCTTGTTTCCTCAAAGAGACTCACTCAGCTGATGTCTGACACAAACCATGAAATATGATGATCTGAGAGGGAGGAGCAGACAAGACTTAAAAATTTAGGTAAGAGGCGGTGAGAGAAATATGGAAAGCAAAGACCGAGTGGGTGGGAAGAGAAGAAACATCTAGGTGAGAGGGAGGAGGCAAAGGACGAGGTGAAGAAAAAGGGTAAGAAATCCTCCGCTGATGGCAGGTTTCCTTTCTGACAAAATCCTCCCAACATGGAATGTAGCAAGTGACTGAGGGTTTGCTTACAATGTATTGCGGAAGCGTGCGCCTTCTCTGTGCGCCTCATGTGACACCTGGTTTCTGTTCACGTGGAGAAAAAGGCAAAATGTTCCGTTCTTCCCCCGTCTCTGGTCTCATCTCCCCTCCTGCCAGCCAGAATGTCTCGTCATGAGAAGTGATGTTGAAGCATGCCAAGAGGAAATAGCTCTAGCAGCCATGCATCCAGACCTATGAAGAGCTGCCTCAGTGCAGTGAGCCTTTATAATAATAAAAAAAATAGAGAGCGTATAAAAGCAGTGTCAGTGCTACAGTCCTCTGTCTCTTTCTCTCAGACTTCAGCCACTTTTTGTGTATTTTCTCTTTGTATGCTGCATGACACATCAGTTTTCTAAATACATAAAGACTGCTGTTAAGTCTTTTGGTATTTTAATGGAGTCTTTTACTTATTTAGCTGAGTCTGCACAGATCTCAGAGAGAAACGCATTTTAATTCTGTCTGCATTACAGTTGTATGTGTGTCAAAATGACAATAAAGCTTGATTTGATTTGATTAGATTTGTATGCCTGTCTCTTTTACATTTATTTATACTACTGTCAACATGCTCCAAGAAAAGAATAAAGCCAACAATCCATCCATCCATCCATCCATCCAAGAGCTTGAGCCTATCCCAGCAGGCATTGGGTGAGAGGTGAAACACCCTGGATAGGTCAAAGCCAACAATGATTCTGGTTATTGACAAATCCTGTGTACAATATGTAGTGAACCTAGCACTGTATATTTTGTCCACATGCACCATTACGATGCTACAAATAATCTCTAGATGGGCAACTGAACAAGCTGACATTTGCTAAAACTGCAGTATCAACTTTGGCTTTTTTTAATAAAACTTATTAGTTGTGGTGCATTTTTAAAGATGTTTTGTGATCAGTTCTGTTAACACTGGGCTTGAGGCTGTAATCTATATATAAAGGTAGGAGTCAAACGTCAGAAAGAACTGAAAAACGTGAGAGACACACTGGTATTTTTGTCTAATCTTTCCATTTCTTGAGATAAACAATATTTAGATTAGAATAACACCAGACTCTTCTTTTTATTCCTTTAAAAGTCTCCTCGATATCCTCCAATACCACCACATGCACATGTCTGCTGATCAAAGAGAAAGCTTTATATTAACTTTATGGGAAATCGGGGAAAAAAAGGTGAACCACAAGGTTAAGAATAACTTACTAATCATCGTGCCAGCAAAAACCGCCGCGTCTTTACCTCCACCCTTTGTTAGCACCTGTAGGTGGCGCACTCTTCCTGGCAGTAGCTAAGCCTCGGCAGTGAGGTCCAGTATGGAGACCTGTGGCTGTGGCCCAGTGTCTGCTGTGTATGAGGCCATTGTATCAGTGAGGTAAAGATAGCATCTCTCGGTAGACATCACCTTTATAGACACAGAGTGCCCAGTGTTCACGTCCAACCGCCCATGAGTAAGAGCTCAGCGGCTGGCTGAAAACTCTGCTCCCTCTGACAAGTCTCTCTCTTCTATTTCAGTTTTTTCCTCTCATTCTGGATGCTCCCGGACCCCTTTCTCTCCCTGTTTTACTGTTTCTGGCCTAATTACACTATGCCCCTGACCTCAACACGCTTACGGCCTCATCATCAAAGTGATTTATTGCCAATAAGTTTCTTGTAAAGTGCTCATAATCTATTGCTAAAAGGGCCTACGGATTGTGATGCTGTAAATTACGTCCTCGCGTAAATGGCAGCATCATTTAGTCAGAAATTAGTTTTTCTAGATGTCTCATATACTATGACCACCATAACACATGTTCGATGTTCTGCTGCCACATTATGAACAGCTGACGTGGGTATCGATCTGTTTCCATGGTAGCTCATTCACCTAGCCAGCTGAAGGTCAGTCCAGGTGTGTCTATTAAGATGTCATGAAGGTGGCAGCTGATGAGGCTGCTGCTGGAGGGAGGTGACGAACGACAAAGTAATTGTGTCTTTCAGACTGAGACATCAAGCTACTTTGTCTTCCTCTGAAACATATTAGACATAAACTGTAATGACTATGATTTGACAGTAAATGCAGTTATTTATTGTAAAAGAACAAGCATGAATTTGTGGTGAATAATAAAAAGTCAACACTGAGATGGGTAACAAAACAATGTCTTATATGTCTTTATATACTACAAATACAATAGAAGCTCCCCAATATATGAGTGTGCTTGTGTTTTGGGTTCTCAGTGCTACTGTACATATTCAGTTTCCTTCAAATCCAGGACAAATCAGTAAGAATGTAATTTCAAGGCAGTGAGTCCCATATGAGCAATAAAAGCTGGACATCTACCATCATGTCAGTAGAACAAACCTCTGTCGGCGCAGGAGCGTACAACTATGTCCTGTCATTCCTCAGGTAATTCCTCAGACCAAATGCAGCTGCCCCCCTCCCAACCCTCCCAGTCCATCCTCACCGCCACCCACTCAAATTACCACATTCCTTTTACCCTAACCTGCTCTTTAGAGTTTAACCGGGAAGGAAAGGGATGCCCGAGGAGACACCTTTAATAGAGGTAAACAAACCGTGCACAGGCGTAGATGAAAGGCGGGTGTTTCAGAGGAGGTTCGGTGACTATGAAGCACTGATCTGAAATTGATTCAGGATGCCACGTCATTGTGTAGACTCTAGCTCTAGAGCAGATTCAGCAGCTAAATTTGAATTATTTGTGATGTGATTTCATGAAGTTAATATTATAACGGGTCTTAGACATTTTGTTGTGTGTTTTTATGTGTGACAGTCACTTGGGGCAGTGCAATAAGTATTAAGATTTTAATAGTTTAGTAGTACATACACATTAAACACAAAGAGAGCAACATAAGAATTTATAGTCATTCATTTATAGTCATGTCTGTGTCTTTCTGATAAATAAAATGTGTCCACTAGCCTATTTGCTCCATTTCTCTCCAAACTTCCTCTCAGATTTCTCTCTACCTCCTCCATTAGCTGCTAAATGTTCCACTGTGTACTGCATCTATAGTAGCCACTAACATCACACCTTGACCATTTTTTGTATTTTGGTACAAAAAATACTGCTACTATGAGAGCGGTGAGCGAACCTAAGACTATAAAACCAAAACAACAAGCTGAAAGATGCTAAAATGCTTCACACACGTAAAGGAATTCAGAAATGTAAAAGTGTTTAAATGTTAAATGTTAAGCAACATGTAAAAAAAAAAAAAAAAGTCACCATTAATTATCTCATCATCCACATTGCTCCAGAATTTCACAAGCTGACATCAGCTCTAAGATACATTGACCTAATTGCAGCAGTTCCCGTCGCCGGCCCCTTTCATCTCACATCCATTTACACGGCCTTCAAGTTTCTCCAGCGCCCTAGGAGCAAGAAGGAAAGAGACAACATCTCCCCCTCAGGAAACAGGATGTCCCGACTCATACTAGTGCCCTCAGAAAACTCAGGCCCCCAAAGAAAATAAAGTTTCACCAAACACAATATGGGGCAATCGGAAGCTCAGCGGCCACCCAAAGCTGTTTCATCCTTTTGATCATCCTCTCATCTGCAGCACGGCTTTCAGAAGCAGCTCTGCTTCCAAGTTAAACAGGCTTTCTCCAAACTCATTCATAAGATGAAGATGGAGTGTGCTTTGATTAAAAATGTGTGTTTCTCATTGTCCCTGAAGTCTAAAAGCTTGCTCCCACTTTGAAAGTCAGATTTGTTTTGACCACAGATAAACTTTCCACTTTCAGCAGAAGAATTTCAAATCAGTCTTCTAGTGTCAGACTCACAGAATAGATTGCAGTTTTATGGTGTTCACCATCCTTTCCACTTGGAGTCACGACCGTCCATACAAGGACTGCAGGGTGTTGCCTTTCTGGAGACACTGATTAGAGAATACTAAGAGGGCAGGTATTGTAATCAAGTACAATCAATGAAGTCACCAAAATATTGCATGACAACATCCTGTGGGGGTCCAATTGAAGTTGCTGTTAATTCTTCAGACACAAACTCCAGTCTATGGCCACACAAAAGTCACCAAAGCATAATTTAAGTCTAACTCAGATAGCAGCTAAAGAAGAGAAATAATTCCCAAAAAAATGACCCGAGGCCTACTAACCACTGAGAGGGCCCATATTTAAAGATCCGACCACAATGACCCGTTGAAAATAGTTATTGTCTTATTCCAGCTTCAGTAACATTCATTATAATTACTTGGACAGGTTTGTTTAGTTTTTCCTTCCAATGGGAGATGTCAGGTGAACTGTTTACATGGTATTTGGTTTAATAAGTAGTTGGTGGTGTTTACATGTGCCAACATATTTAATTAGCCCCACTGCGTGACATGTGCAAAGATGTAATGTTGAGTTCTTCTTAATAGGTGGGTTAGGCTTCTGCGTCAATTTGACAATTTGATTTTACCTACGGCGACAGCCCAGACCCTACGCAGAGCCCAGCGCCGTAGCCTGACGTGCACCTCCCCAGAAATGTAACTGACTGTCTTGGATCAATGAAGATAGAACAAACAGAGGAAAAGTCTGTGTCCTGCAGTAGCTTAAATGAGCCTTTAGTCATATAGAATTTCTTGTAGATGACCAGTTTCTCTTGGATGACACAATTTTTGGGAAATAGAGAAATATTGGTACATCCCCAAAAACACAAAAAGCCATCAGGTTAATCATGCATGCGGTACAATTTCTTCTTTTTTTGAAAATCACCACAGTTTTTTATTTATCATTATTGATTTATGAAAAAGTTTAATCTACCCCTTAACTTTGAGTTAGTTTTGGACTAAAGTCTTGATTCGTTTCTCCTTTATTCAGTGATTGCATCACGACTTTAATTTTATTGCCAAGGATCAAAAAATGTAAAGGTAACTGATGCAGGTCAGACACACACAGTTGTACCCATCAGCATCACAATGACAAGTCTGAGCAGGCCTAGAATCCAGAACAGGTCCTGCTGGCCTCCAAGGCCATATGATCCGTCTGCCCACTGAGGAATAAGATCGAGGCTTTCATTTCCTCCCTGCTCTGGACTCTGTGGTGCAGATGCCAGGAGACTTTTGCTTGTGTGAATATCTGAATGTGGCTCACAGCAAGCAGATCCTAATCCACAGCGGCAGGGACCTCTCCCTGTCTGTTGTCTTTTCAGATTTGCCCCTTGCTCTGCTTTCGGCGTCTGGGGGGAAAACGTTTTCCATTCCTGGGGAAGGAGCATGAATGGTAGCTTTGTCGGCTGGTCTTCATGTTGAGCTGGTCAGGTCTTTGAGTCTCCCCTGATGATCACCATCACTGCATACCCAAAAAAACCCACTACCATCATAACCACTCACTCCATTTTTTAAAATTTGTTCTCGGTTTAAAATAAATACTTAAAGATTTGTGTCTGTCTACATTTCTTTCTGCTCATCTCTTACTGTCCGTCTCTCCTTTTTGATCACAGGAAGTACAGAGTACAGGGCAGGACTGGAGAAGCTTTGATCCAGATGGGGCCGTCTGAGAGCATGAGTAAGACCCAAGAGCCAGGGCTCAACAAAGGATTCTCAGTCCTTCACCGACTTCATTCGATGGTGAAAGGAAAGAGTCCCTGTTTTCGTCGTCGAATGTCAACTTCAGCACATTCTTTACCAAGAGGCACTTCAGCTGAAGATTTGTGGTTTTGCAGGGATTAACAGTTTTCTTCAGATAATGTGTGTTGCTTTTCAGGTGGCTCTTGGCCATTATTGTACTTTCCTGAAGAATGTTAAATACAAATAATATTATAATAACACAACAACTGTGGATCCCAGCGTTTTCCCCACAAGACTTCCTCAGTTGTTTTTATTTGAAAACTGAGGAACTAAAAGCAAATTGCACATCTCCGTTGCTCCGATTTACAAGTTTGCCTGAGACCTGTGGACACAAGCCTCAAATTAAATAAAATTTCAACAGCCACGTCTCATTGTCTTGACGTGGCCATAGCGTTGCCAGGCAACCAGAGGAGACTCCATAAAGTTATTGTTCCTGAAAAGAATTAGTCCCACAAATAACCCATCTGTCAAACTTTGTTTTTTGCACTGATTAAATGAAACCTGCTACGCTGCAACTTTATGCCAAGCTACCATAATATAATAACGTCTGTAACGCAAAATAACTTGCACTATTGATTTCAGTGCAGATGAAGAAGGAGCCATTTCTCTAGTGCAATGGTACAAAAAAGGAAACAGATGTCTAACAAATCATTCAACGCCACATACACCTAAGTAGCTTTGTAACAACGCCAATGGCGAGAGGGGTCACTCGGGGCAACCCCTGTTTGCGGGAGGGCCGCTGGTTTCCAGGGATATTGCTTGGAGAAGCCCGGCGGATGCTGAGAGAGGTTAGAGGGAGACAAACAGAGCCGAGGGTCAGTTTGTTTGGGATTCTTGAGGAGAGATAGAAGTTCACAAAGCCTTTCTAATGGGAACCAGCTGACCGCTAATAAAGCTATGGCCAGGCGTTTGTTGTGGACTTTTTGGAGTGGGGGCTTCTGTTTATTGTGCCTTATTCTCCCAAGCCCCTCAAAAGAACGTGAGAGAAACTTATACCAGGCTGGGTTTACTTAAAGTTGACTGGATTTTACGGCGCTACTCTATGAGTTTTCTCAGAGTGAGAGATTTGCTGATACACCATCAAGAAAAACAAGACTGATTGTCTTGATTTGCTGACCTTGCTCAACACTTTGAGTTTGGATTTCTTTGGCCGGCGTCTAAACTTTAACGGCATATTGAAGTTGTTTAACTTGTGTAGCATGTAGTCGGCTATTTTTAAAGCCTCCATGACAAGATGGGAGCATGGCGATTAGGCAAATAGTAGAGGGAATGCATTTAAATAAACATATTTCTCTGGTAAGATCTGTAAACAGGAATGGCACTGTAGGAATGCAATTGATGTGATGACCATGCTAACACGGGAAATGAGGCAACACAAGCAGAAAAGCTTATCAGATAAATATCTTTTAACTATGAGAAAAGAATGTTAAAGTTCTCCTCTAAAGTCATTTTTCCATTATTTTATGAGTGATCTCTATGAAGAATGACATATTAAACCAGCCACAAGTCATACTTTTGGGAAAAGCTTGGTTCCAAAATCAAGAACGGGCAGAAGCTTTTAGCTTCTAGCACTGATCCAGCGGGTTTTTGAATGGGGTACTTTGAACTGAGTGCTGATGTTTTGCAAGTATTAGCCTTACTACAGTGTTTTCATCATCTTGGTGTGGTGTATTAGCATGCCAGCTCTTTAGCACAAAATATATTAAGTATATTTGAGATTATCAGAATGTCTTTAAATGTGCAGATATGGTGCTGTGCTGCATTGACCTCGGAAATCAGAGCTTCAAACACGATCTGACCATGTTCCAAGAGAAAATACAGCCGGGTTTGTTCATAGCATTCGTTAACAATTAATAGCAATGCGTTGCATGGTATTTTGCACATACAAACACTGTACCTACATGTCCACAGATAGAAGCTGGACAGTACTACAGGTTTAATACAACAGAAACAGACACAGGTGCCAATAAAAACTACATGCTACTACATTTCACTGCTTTTGACACAGTGGGCTGCCTACCAGGAACCTGGTAATTCCAAGATTCATGTTTAAATGTAACACACCTTTGAACAATTGGACAAACGAGTCACGGGATAAATAGATTTCAATCATCTGAGGAAAATCAATCCATCTACTTTTGGTCTGTGTCTGCTGACCAACACCAGAGTCATCCAGCCTCATCGCTAACATTGCTAATAAAAATAAACACAACATTGTGAAAACTATAACAGATCTAAATGCTGCCTTTTGCTACTCGAAAAATATATGGGGTTTTGTAGAAAGACCGATAATGAAGTAACAGTGGTAGGAAAGCATCATGATTCGTTTTGTCCTCTGCAGGCTGCACCGCCGTGCAGAATGATGAATTAGTTTCCTGGGTGAGAACTTCATCCAGAATAAACATAAAGTTTGTGCTCAGTTTATGTATAGTGGCAAGAGATGAAGAAGCATTTGTTTCTCCTCTCAAGTCCCATGTCTTGTATTTTTGCTGCAAAGAGAAACAAGAGTTTTGCTTTGTTTTGTTTTGTCTGGGCTTCTGCTGCGCTACGGAGCATGTCTGTATTCCCCTAAAAAGACGCTTGATTAATTCTTGGAAGGGATCCAACATGCTGGAGGTGTTGAAATGGAATGGGTGAAAGTTTGTCATGTGTAAATGTCTGAAAAGGCTCCTAATGACTGACCAGACAGCATCACACGTGATAGAGAGATGCAGTCAAAAGTAATCAAATAATCAAAGTACCAACATAGTATGGCTTCAGGATGGGTCTGGGTTAGTTTTGCTCTATATCATACACTATGCGTATTTACAGCATAACCAGTAGAAAACCATAAAAACATATGTTGCATAAAGTCTGATATAGTGTAACTTCCTTCCTCAATAGGTAACTTTCTTCTTTTTAGGTACCACCCTTTCAACCAAATGGTGCAAACTGTCTCCCTTGTTTTCATTGTTCGAATTCTTTGCTAAGAGGAAGAAAAATGCAAAATCTTTCTCAAGCTTCGAAGATCAGAGAAGCCTTGCATGTGAGAAGAAGTTGTTTCTTTTCCTCCCTTTTCAACTGCTTGCATACATTTCCGTCTGCTGATTACAACTGCGCTCAGTGCTTTAAAGGTTTAATTGCTCACTGTTGCTGTTCCGTGCAAGATTTATTTGTTTTTAATTTACAGAAGGCAGCACTTATCGATGATGAGTGCCATTCATTTTTTTTTCTGTCTTTGTGGTTCACGACATGGAAAAAACACACCCACAGTCTTCAGCAATATTAACTTTAACCTTTTTAGTTTTAACATCCTGGGAGGTTATCCGCAAGCATACGGGCGTATTAGTGTAGTTGTTCCTCATTATATCTTAATTAGAATTCTTTTATATGCCACTGTCTTTCTCGCTTACTGCGCTATATTCAAAGTTAGTAGAGAAGACGGTGATTTGAGAGCAGTTTACAGACTAAAGAGATGAGACGAGCTTCTAGACCAGCAGACAAAAATTATATCCAACTCACAGCACTTACATGATTTGAAAACAGTCAAAAGCATTTTGCAAAGACTCAAATAAAAGACTAAAACAAGAGTTTGATTAAGAATTGTGCAGGTCATGAACAAAATTAAGCATAAAAGTATCTCTTGTGCAAATGGAAAGCATAAGCAAAGTAACAACAGAGCACAGAGATGGTGAGCAAGGGCTTGAACTTATTCTTAAAATGCATTTAACATTAACTTCAGTTTGATGTTTGCAGTAAAATCACACAAGGGATTCACTATGAGGACGGTTGCTTTTTATATGTAGCAGTTTCCACCTGTTAGTGTGAATGGTACCAATAATTAAAAAAAATAATAAATCCCACTTTTACAAATGTTTACAATGACAGTCATTGTCAAAAGTCAAAGTCAGTTTTATTGTCAAATCTGCTGCATGTAAATTGTGTTTCTCTCAAAACCCACAGTGAAAGCCACAACAAGGAAGACAGGATGAAAAATATACCGTATACAAAATGAAAAAAGCTACTAAAAAAACAATGTACGTGCAAAAAATGCAGTATCATAAAAGGCTACTGTGCTTGATCGTGAGAGTTTGCACATGGGATGCCAAAAAACTTAATCTTACCCATGCCACTCACAAACAACCTACAGATGTTTCACAAAGGACTGGCCCCCAACCAGACAATAGCTTGGAGAGAGACGCTGAAGAACAAACTGAACAATTCTTTGCACATACAACAATGTCACATTGATTTTGTCATAAATCTAAAGTGTCTAACGTCAGACCAGTCCGGGGTTTATTTTTGGAGAGATGGTAACTAAGCTGGCGAGCCAAGACTCCTGGGATATAAAAAAAGAAAACAAGGTTTGGAATTAAACAAGCAAATTTATTTAATCGTCCTCGCAAATTGTGGAGAGATTTGTGGATGAATGTCGCGTTGTTATGCTTTGCTGGCAGCAAAAAGAGTCACTCATTACAGGATACAGCACAGGCAGCTCTGCTTCCCTATTCCTTTGAGAGCATTTCAGAGCTTGCCTCCTCGGCGCAGGAAAATAAAAACAAAGAGTTGCTGCTTCACATGGGCCGATTAATGCTGCAGTTTTCATAAAGGGAGCCCCGTGAGAAACATAGACCCTTACCATTTATTATATCTGTGCTCCGAGTTGTAACCCTCCCTCCTCTGTGATTCCTCTCCACATAATACACAGAAGGAAATTCTGTGTATGTCTTTCATGTCACTGTAAGCCATTCTGGAAGAAGCAGGCATTTCAGATACACCTGGAAACTGGTAATGCAGCTAATTCAAGTGCGTCAGACCCTTGGATAAATCAGGACCTTGTCTTGCTCAGTATTGACACAGACCTGTTCCCTTCTGCTTGAAAAGCGTTCACTGTCTGTATGAGGTGAACACCTCACAATCCAGACCTTTACCTACCCGACCACTGCCTGGTTCCACCTCCGTGACCAAAAGGATTCCACAGGCACGACGTATAGAGGGCTCTCTGTGGACGGCAGCAGAAAAACGTGCATGAGGTTAAAAAGTTGTTTTCCTAACGAAAGATCCACATGATACACTGAATAAGTCAGTTGGCAAAGATGCAGTAAAGTCTATAGGTTGAATGAATATATATATATATATATATATATATATATATATATACATATATATATATTATAGGCTATATATGTATATATATATATACATATATATATATGCATATAGGCTATATATGTATATATATATATAGCCTATATATTGTTTATCAATCTACAAAATAAAAGCTGCATTGTGACACCTGATCGCCAGAAGTTGCACGTGTGACCAGAGCGACCATGTGAGTTTATTGTATGGTGCTTCTATTTTCAGACGTTTTCCCGTCACTGCCTGCGCTCCATTTTAATGTGTCATTATGAAACCCCACAAATTAGACAACAGGCACTATTTGTCCAAACTCGGAGAGTTCAGTGGGACACAGAGAGCCAGAGATTAATTGGCGAAACAACCCGTTGCCAGTTGCAAATATAATGCTGTTTTCGTTCTGATCAGACCACGTAACAAACTGATCTGAGGTATGATTAAGATGTTTCTCCTGAAGCGGCTTACTGCTCAGTTACGCTTTGTTTACACTTAGGGTTTAAGTGCTGCACTGAAATGCAGAACTGTATCTGTGTAGAATTCCTGTGCAGGCCATTTAACCACACCCCGAAATAATGTGAAGAGAGAAAGTCGCTCGTTTTAAAGTCAGACCCGTGTACACAATGCTTTAACAGTAAAAACCAACCAGACACCCAACCCCCCCCCCAGCAGTGATTGTCTGATTGCCAACGGTAATTAGGATTTCTCTGCATCTGCGTGTGCATGGGGCTGTATTAGAGCCTTGACGTTATCAGCTCATTAACAGATAACTATGTTACTTTGTGCATGGATGATCACCTGGTGAAGAAGCTTGGCCTGGAACATGCAGCGGCGCTTCAGCTTCAGCCGTACTGTAACGCAATATCACGTTATGCAACCTCTAAAAGCATAATAAAGTCACCCAGAGAGTTTTTAAAACAATTCACGGATCAAACATTAATTGAATCAGCCAGCAACTTTCATAGGATAAAATTTGCCAGCGAAAGTTATCATTTTAGCTGGTTAAATCAAAAACAGATGCAGACTATAAATGAAAGACTTGGTTTTGTTTGAAATCAGGCGCTGTTGTGTGGTAAACCTGTCTCCTTAGCATGATAAACTTTATGTGTTATGCAAGAATAGGTAGGCAGAACGTAGTATAAATTATACTAATTTACATAACTTATTTGTTTCCAAATCATTTTAGCTTCTCTTAAAATCTGTCTGCTTCCATAGGCTTTTGACAAAATTTCCTTCATTGCACCACGCGTTATGTCAAACGTCAAGTAAAATAAAGAGGGTATAATGGTTTTGCTAATGGGGTGAAACTCATAAAGATGTGTTCATTTATGCCGGTGAAAGCAGTACTATGACCGCTGCCAAGCTTGGTTTATTTCCTTGGCTGGAGGTGAGATTGTCGTCAAACATTTGCTGTACTGACTCATCTGTTTGGCGGAGCAAACAGAGCATCTAGGGCAAGCCACATTTCATCCCAGTCGTCGGGAGATTGTGCAGTGTTAGGAAATGCCTTCGCTCCAGAGCAGAGTTTACCTGTGGAAACACCACAAACACTGGGGCTTTTTTTTAAAATCCTGGATCATTCAATCAAAATAAAGCTGCCAGAGAGGGAATTTGACTCTCTACTCCCACAATAAACCCGCAGTTGGATGAAGTTTCCTGAGTGGGGGGTAAAATCATCACGACTGGCACTCTAACAGACTTCATGAGCTCCCTTACTCTCCCTCACTGTTTGGAACCAAAACATAGGAAGGATATGTATGTCATCCCCCCATTCAGTTGTTCCAAAACCTACCTCCGTCTTCCCTCTGAGGACCCAAATGAAAGTGAATATGTGTTCAGCTGCACTGATGTCCCTTTTTCTGTGAGAGTAATTGTGTATATCTATCAGCAACGCTTCTTTAAGAGATTGGTGCATCTGTGTCCTCAGATGCATACATGTGTAGATGCCATTAAGTGGCAGACACCATTTTAATTCGTCAGGTAATCAGACAGTCATCTTTTTCACAAGTAAGACTGCAGCTGTAGAAATAATTCTGTTATTTCATGAACTTCTTTTCTTTTTTAGCTTTTCCCTTCAGGGTTTGCCACAGCAAATCTTCTGCTTCCATCTCACCCTATCCTCTTCTCTCACCCCACTTACCTTCGTGTCCTCCCTCATTACATCCATAAACCTCCTCTTTGGTCTTCCTCTTAACCTTAGTATCCTTCAACTAATACCTTCACTATCCCTCCTCTGAACACGTCCAAACCATCTCAGCCTGGTCTCTCTAACTTTATCTCAGCTGTCCCTTTAATGTACTCATTCCTGATCCTATCCATCCTGGTCACGTCGAGAGAAGACCTCAACATCTTCAGCTCTGCTACCTCCAGCTCTTCCTCCCGTCTTTTCCTCAAAGCCACTGTCTCTAAACCAACAATCCACGAAAATGTCAACCAGTCTCTGTTGAGCCAACTGAGAGATAGTCGCCCATAATGGATGACTGTGACAGCTTAGTTCACTATAAGCAATACGTTAACTAAAGACGAGTATATCCAGGAAGTAATCCCAACATCCTGAGCCGCTACAAAATGTGAGAATTTGAATGACCTTGTTCAATCAATAAAATCCAGTCGGATTTGTCTGTATTCATACATTAGATCTCAGAAGAAGGGATCACCGCAAAGAGACAGCTGCACTTATTTATTGAATACTTTATCTAATCAGTTGCCAACAATCCTAACAACAAGACTGATCACTTAATAGTTGGTTTCAGTCCATTAATTCACAACAATTTATTGTCAACATGAAAACCACAAGTTTTGCCAACACACGGCAAACGCTGCATTTTTGGTTATTTTTGAGAAGCGTCATCTAATTTGTATTGGATGTGGAGCAAATCCTCTTTCTCACAGCAGTTGAAAACAGCCGTGCACTGTCATTGCCTCGCCTCTGCCTTTTATTTTGAAGTTTATTTGATGGATGATGAGGGACCTTGAACAGTATGAAGAAACTCTGACCAGAGCAACACTGTCATTTGTTTATTAGGTTGAAGTATTTTCACAGGTAAATTACTCCGTATCAGGTTCGGTTCACTTCATAGCATCTCATAGTTTCTCATGTGAGTTACTGGAGAAGGCTCCGTGGGATTTGCCACAGGTGAACAGAGCAGCCATTCAGCTCATTTCTGAAGTTATTTACTGGACCTCTGCCACATGCCGATTAAAGCACGCTGATCTACAAACCCAGTCCACTGAAACATACTGTACCTGCACAGAGAAGTGCTAAAAAAAATGTGGCGCAGAGCAATGTAGGGGAAAGAATGGCAGCTTCAGGACGTGTTTGACATGCTGACATTAATATTTGACATATGTGAAGCCATGGTGGGTAAATTAAGTATACATTTGAGGGGAGAATAGCATGCTAAAGTTCTGAGCCAGAGATGTGCTTTTAGACGATGTCGGAAAAAGGACTAAAAGGCGGCAGATCTCTCCATTAAAATTCTCCACCATAGACAGTAATGCCGGCACCGCCTTTGCCAAGTTGTTGGCAAGAAAGCTTCATTCTCGATTCATTTTGTGTAATGGTGCTCAATAATCAGCTTAGGGGACTGCTGCTCTTTTGCTGGGCTGCATTTCTTCCACAAGGGGGCATTTAATTTGAGCGTTTGCCCTGTTACTGTTACACTATTCTGCACAATACATTGAATGCTGGTCTTGTTTATAAATCCACGATCCCCGGTTGAACACAAACACACACACAAAGCATTCACCAAAATGCACATACAGGTCTCTTTTCAGGGGGAATTGCACACACAAATATACAACCTAATCTCCCTACAGTATCCCAAAATATAAAACTATGGTTCACTATTTCCAGCCCTCACACACACCCCTCTCGCTGTAAAAGATTCATATTCATGGACGCACATCGTGAATAACTCCCACCGCAAGACAAATATGCCACGGTATGTTTGGCTTTCTTTTTATCTGTCTAAGAGTTATCACCACCATATGCACAGCATATTAACTCTAGCCCATCCGGAACACTGTGCTTTTGTACACCCATGCAGGTAGCCCTCTCTCAGTTGGCCCAGTGACCTGCGCCCTGCCTTTTCTAAGCAGCCCTCATCTAAAGTGTTTCTCCCCTCAGCTGGAGCTGGACTGGATTACAGAAACCCACAGAGCCACCACTATTAAGGTGCCTCTTAGCTCTGTCTGGAGGCAGCACTATACGCACACTTTTAGCAATTTTGAACTAAATTAGTATGTAGAGATATTTGGGACAAGCTCCTTAAGAGAAATAGATACTTCACATTAAAGGAGCTCTAGACAGCGTTTAAGTTGTGCTTCGGAGCAGTGTTTTTGCGAGCATGCCTGGGATACCGTATCTGCCAAGAAACGTACCAAATGGCAAGTAAATGAAAACTTCCAGAAGCGATAAATATGAATGCAAGCAATGCAGATTTTACAGTTACAAGAGTGATATGCTTACGTTCAAGTGGCAAGTGATGTTGGGGCGGCTAGATGGGTTAACAAAACATCAATTTAATCAGCCGGCAGTGACTTTTTAACCATGACAGCAATCTTTTCTGTCTGTCTCTCTGTGTTAGCCCTGCGATGGACTGGCGACCTGTCTAGGGTGTGCCCCGCCTTTCGCCCAATGACAGCTGGGATAGGCTCCAGAGGACAAGCGGGTACGGAAAATGATTGAATGAATGAATGTATGAATGAACAATCTTTTCTACTAAACCTAACCTAGTTGTATTCAGTTGCTGGAAGTTGCTGCATAGGAAGATGAGTAACCGTGCTGAAAGAGATTTTCTGTGGGAAACACAAGCAGTGTGGCCAACCCTTACATCAAGCATGATGGGTCTATTTAATGAAAGCAAGCCCCATTTAATACAAGATTCAAAGCCATGTTGTACCTCGGTCTTAAATCAAATGCATTTGTAGTTTGGTTTGCAGCGTGGGATTTGCCCTCCCCCAGTTGTTGTGTATTTGATGAGTAAATGAAACCAAGTCCTCTTAAACGTGTGTCACATGCAAACGGCAGAGCAGTTCGGCCGCAGTGTAGTCTGGTGAACATGTGGGGAAATTTCAGCAAGCTGGACTCTCTGATCTCAACTGTTGTCAACTGTCAGCCGGGTTATAAATTTAGTGACGTAGAAAAAAATGCAGCAGAGATAAGCACGACTTTAACGAGAGAATATTTTAATGTATTTAAATGTCAGTTTGAGCTTCCTTCTTCTGTGGCTTCTGCGAAATGGAAAGCATTTGTGTCCTTTACCTCAACACCAACTAATTATGAAACACATTTATTTTAAGATAGATATAAAAAGGGTAAAAATGGACAAAACTACCGCTATGGACTATGGACAAATACCTAGAATATTTAGTGGAACTATAAATATTTTCTAACCTGATTTCAGATTTGGTTAGTCTCTTTTTCTTTTTTTTTCAATGCGACACGGCTGCTCAGTGAAAATGTTTCTCTATCTGAACCATCAAATACACTTTACTGGCCAACAGCAGAGCCCCAGTCTCCTTTAAGACCCCTGGAACCTGCTCAGTGTGGGGGAGTCTGTAAACAAATCTGCCATCACCTTCCTCTCTTCTCTCCCTCTCCACCTCTCCCTCCATCGCTTACACCAGACCTCCTTTTTCCTTCTTCCTCATCCTTACTTACAGCCTACATTTTCCATCCCTTTAACTGCGTTGATATATGATTGAAGTAGTCTCCTCCAACCTTAATTCACATGCTACCTAGTCACCTCCCTCGTTATGTGGTCTTCCTCTCATGCTGCACAATAAAAGTCGTCTTTACTTCATCTTGGTCATGTCCATCTCTTCACTTGTATACACAACACTTTCCCATGTCTCTCCTTTCCCCTTGAGTCACAAGTGGTATCATCTCTTCTTTCTCCTGTCACCCGTTTCTATCCCTTTCCCTTTCACTTGGCTCATATATGGAGTTTGCTTGGATTTATACTTTATCATAATGAACACATAATTTATATATTGAACTGTAAAATTAAACTTGTAAGCATAATACCTCTAACATCAATATATAGATGCTATAAAATGATTTTGCTTGATAAATGGCGACAATAGATTATAGACCATAACTCAAAGTATTCACAATTTTTATCATTCGTCCCTTGTTGAACCTTTTTTTTATTTGGAACAGATTAACTGACAGATAACCTTGCTTTTCTGGGAAAGCCCATCATATTTACACGTGGAAACTTCCCAGTACGACCGGACCTCCTGGCCTCTGAGCAGATCCACTAGAGCAGCTGGGTTAAGGGAGGAGTAAGTATTCCTTTTTTCACTTTCTCATCCAGAGGCTACCATCTGCATCTTCCCATCTCTTTTCTTATTCTTAAGCTCAGTTCAAATCAATATACATTATTTAACCCCTTGTGGCACAAGATATAAAAACATGACAGTGTAAAGCTTAATGGGAGTGTACAATCCTGAGTCCAACAATCCTGCAGTTCAGCCTCACAATGGTACCAGTCTTCTTCTGCTTCACTGTCATGCCTCTTTTTTTTTAATTCCCTATCTATTACCAACACCCAGAACTACCTTCCCTCACTAAAGTCCCCTCTTCCCTTCTCATCTCCACAGCCTTGCCATCTTTCAGCATTCCTCAAGTTCACCACAAAGAGCTCTATTGTGTCAGTGCGTCGGGGAGGGAACGCTCAGTCCAGCCTCTCACCATGTGCTGCCGCTGGACTCACCTTAGGAGACCAGAGAATACTGTACAGCCTTTTCACACACACACACACACACACGCACACACTTTGCCTCTTTCTGTCTCCATTTCCACGCGCGTTCCATCCCTCTCCTCTGCTTTCATTTCACCCCCTGTTCCCTTTTCTTCCGCTCACACTTCCACTGCTTTTGGAATTCAGCCACCATCAACAGCCTCTGGCCACGTTTTTTAAAACCGGTGTTTGTAACCAAACAGCCCTGCTCAAAAAGGGCCATTGATGAGACTCTGAGGTTTCAAAGCAAGAGCGGTAGCAGACTGTGAGGAGGAGGGATGGAAGGAAGGAGGAATGAGGGGTGGTATAATTTGAGGGGCCACGCTGTCCTGTATAAAATACCTGAGGTGCCTGAGTAAAGACCTCCACCCTGTCCGCTCCATCTGGGTTGGTATTTCTTTAAACAGCGAAAGGGCGAAAATAGCAAAGTGAGGGAGGCTGAACCACTTAAAGACTGTAGAGAACTACAGCGACCCGGCCTGGTACTTGTCATCAAGATTCATGTTGATACGAATGTAAATGTGAGAATACCTCTATTGTAATTTACAGGTGAAGAGGGTCAAGAAGTTCTCTGTTATAGGTTACAAGTAAGTGAGCAACTAAAATGTCTCAATATGCAGAATGCTCTCTTTTAAAATATTATTTAGTAAGTCATTTCAGATGAATATTGTTGACATTAATATTGTTGATTTCTGGATAATAACTTCTAATGTGACAATAGCCACAGAAATAAATTGCATAAATCCATTTTTTGGCCACTGGGGGGCAAGCTTCAAACTACATATAGAAATTTTAATTAATAGGTCAATGTTAATATCAACTATTAACAAAACCAGCAGCCAGAGATCAACATAGCATTCATCGGAAGCTGTATTTCTGCTCTGCTGATGTATATTAAATATTGACTCTCTGTCAGCTCTGTTTTGGTTTCCACCAATTTCTAAACAAGAATATTTGGCTTTTTATTTGCTAAATGATTATCGCTAGCTACTGATGTTGTTTGCCTGTACTAAAGGGTACAGTGTCGAGCTGCATTTTGGAAAAAGCAAGAAGCAGAAAGCCACGATACGGTTCCACAGAGCTGAGGGGAGATGGATAGTCTCTATAGTCCATCGCCATGAGCAATTGTTTTCACGCAAAGGATCATAATCCTTCAGTAATCATCTTTCAAATTAATGTGTTATGTTCAAGTCCTTGCCAAGCAAGTTTACACAACGCCAATGAACGTCAGCCAACTGTGATTGTTTGCTAGAGCTGAAGGGGGGAGCCACGTAGATCGACTAGCCTGAGCATTATTGGCTTCTATCACCATCTCCGACATTCAGGAAGAAGAATCTAGGAAGTGTCCCAGAAAAGTCTGAACTCAGTGTTCAGAGGAAGAATAAATAGAAAGGATTGTCTGCAAGGATAAGAACTGGTGTTTTTTTTTGTTTTTTTTACTTGCTGCTAAGACCTGAAAGGAGAGACTGTAGATTGTAGACATACATCATACGCACACATCAACAGTGTTTATATAATAACACTCACTGCCAGAGGGGGGAGACAAAAGTTACACACTGTAGCTTTAAGTATACTTGAGTTAATGTACTACTTAATTACACAAAAAGTACTGTATAGCACTGGTACATTGTGTCCACATTTTGTCTTCACTTGTGAGACTGTTCAACTGATTGTATGCCCATTCATGCTTACTTAAAAAAAAAAAAAATACACAAAAAATAAGCTATGCTTAATTCTTTGAATACTGCTGACTCTGCATTGTTACATATTTAAATATAAAAATGAAACACACAATGAAAAGTATTGGTTATAAAACAATGGCATTAACAATACTGAAATGTCCTGACTAAACTGCAGGTGCAGAAACACTTAAACAATTAGGAACATTTGATTAAAGAGAAACAAGGTAAGAAATCCAAATTTATACAGCATGTTGTGTGCTTCGGTCGTTTTATGCTGACATTTCAGTACTAGAGAAAGTCTGTGCAAATGTTTTGTGAAGCAAGAAGTGACCTAATTCACCAGCCTCAAGGTTAATGAGTTCAACTGGACCCATTTGAGAGATTATCACGTGTGACTCAGAGACATAATTCTGTAAGACTCTGAGGGTCCAGAAGGGCCAGCCGTGTGAACAACAATGTTGGTTTCTTGCTAGCAAAAAGCTTTATACATTACTTTATACCCGGAGCCGCTTGTTTCATGTAGATTAAAAGGAGAGTATAGAGTCGGGCCTGTAGTTTTGTACTATTTCAGTACTCAGTTTCATGCTAAAGAGCTTTAATCTTAGTATACTGTATGCAGACATAATGAATGGCTCATGAACATCATACAGACAAAAAAAAGGCTTGGGCGCACACTCACAAACTGAAGCACACATGCACAATTCGCACACTCAGTCCGAGTCTGAGAGTTCAGCATTCCTGAGAGGCTTAGATGCCGGCTGAAAAGAATGAGCAGCCACACAGAGGGATCTCCTCACGAGACGGAGAGCCATGTGGCCTGCTTTCAGCCAGATTACAGAGTCAGCCAGCGCACTCACCACCACCTGAGGACTGGAAAAAAAGGGCAGTAATATGCTAGTATCACTTTTCAAAACAGGCCGATTAGTGTGCGCCCTTACAGTATGTTGTTGTGATGGTTTACATCTTGTTGTATAACGCTTACTTTTGTGCTGAGGACCTGAGACTGAAGGAGAGCTGTATTGGTACTGAAGAGGTATTTACAAGGCAGTAAAAGCTGATTTATAGTAGACGAGGTGTGCTGCGGCATTGCATGAAACATTCAAAATAATGCATCTACTGTCCGGTGTTGTGGTTCTCCAAAAGTCTGAAATTTTATCTCTTTGGCCCTCCGTTCAAAACCTCTTCCCTCAGGACTCATTCATCACTCTGAAAACAAGCTACTGCTTGTTGCGCACAGAAGCATTAATGCCAGCATAGAGTATTTGTATAAACTCTAAAACTGGACCACTGTTTTGCATCATTCTATGAGTGAAATTACACATATGAAATAATCAACCACTCGAACAAAGAGTTTACTAAACTGTGGAAAACATTGTCTATATAGCACCTCTGCAGGGATGATCTCAGGCTTTCACCACGATTGCACAGCATCATTTTGGTTACAATTACTTAAAAGAGAAAAGTATTTGGTATGAGGTGGGGTGGAACGGTAGTAACGGCTCGGTACGTACAAAAACAGCTAAAACACGTAGACATGCTAAGTTAGATCCTTTGTGCAGTGACTATTTTCCACCTTTGTTTTCAGTTTAAGATTGTTCTATACTGAATGGATATGTGCAAGCATACGGCTAGGAACCTTCCATGCCGCATGCACTATTTACGACATATAAAGTTTCTTTATGAGTTGCTTTATGCTGCCTCTTGCACCAGCAGCTAACCTCCATATTAACTGAACTTCCACAAAGCAGCAACAAAGAAATGTTGTTTCCATAAATTAGAAATTATGTTAGTGTAAAACTCCTGAATGGCAAGTGTGAAACGTTAAAGTAACCCTATTGGTGATCCCAAAGCTCCAGGTCTTTGAGTTAAGCAGGTTTGCTCTACTTGACACATAGTAAAAAGGTATAAATAAGGGCTTCAGCAGCAGGAAGTTCGTAGTCCATATATTTGTACATACAGTATGCGGGGGCCCTCAGTGTGTTTATCTATGGTTCTATGTGTGTCCTTGCATGTATATTTACATTAGTGCAGGAGTTTTAACATTTGACCCTGTGGTGACTCTATTTTTAGTAACCTTCCCTCTGTTTTGGGTTGAGTGATGACCACTGGTCACCTACCACTGCCCGCTATTAATTCAGTTCAGTTGATTTGTTCATTCATTGTTTTAAGATGCTGCAGAGAACCCAGCCTGAACCCGAGCAGTCCAATTATTAACCATGGGTGATGTGATATAACAATCTAAATCCCCTGATGCAGCAGTGACAGATCCTTCTTGCTTATTTATTTTTTTTTTTTACATCTATTCATGTTTTAGAACTTAAAACGATCTATGTGATATTAATGGTGATGGGAAAATATGTGCAGAATGGTGTTCACAGAGGACAAAGGCTTACACCGCAGTCAGACTCAAATACTGTCACCACTGGTTTGATGATTAGTCCCAAAAATATTTGTTTATGTCATCTTTGGCTCCTAAATCTATTAAAAAATAAAAATATATGTGGAATTTAAACAATTAAAGTTAGACATCAGGTTTTTGTTCAGCGCCAGACCGTGCTGCAGCCTTGCATTCATCAGCAGCGCTGACAACATGATGTCAGCGCTTCTATGCAGAAACATTAAGCGTATAGGAGAAGGGCACGGCTGGACTCACATAACAAGACTGTTATGTGTAACAAGACTTTTGTTTAAGAGGGCACGGAGCCGAGGAAAGAGCTCAGGCTCTCATTCGGGTGTGAGGAATGTTCGTATTTGGGAAGGGTCTGGTGTCTTGTATGTGTGAGTGTGTGTCTGGGGACTGTGTGCCAGTGCCTTTCAGTATGACTAAGCATATGTGTGTGTGTGTGTGTGTGTGTGTGTGTGTGTGTGTGTGTGTGTGTGTGTGTGTGTGTGAACGTGCACATGGATGAGTGTGAGTGGGTGGGGGTCAGGAGTGCACCATTGTGACAGTGCAGGCTTTTATTGATTCAGCTGGAGAGAGACAGTCGAAAATGTCAGAACTGGAACAGGCCAGCGTCCAAAGGACTTCCACCACAAAAAGCGGAGGTCTCATAAATTTCAACTATATGACGCTCAAGAATGAAACAGGTATCCGCAAAAACTAAGTAACCTGTATTTCCATTGGCTAGATAATAGTGTACTGAATGTATTTCACTTGAAACTGTGGCGTTAGTTAGAACACACGATCAGTTAATTTGTATATGAAATACTGTAGGTAAGAGGAAATGAATCACACAAAAATAAATCATGACCATGAAACACTAATCAAAAGGCAAACTCGAGGAAGATCTAGATTTTAGTTCACTGGGCTCAGTGCCACCTCACCAAAAGCTATTGTTCTACTTTCAGAGTTACAAGTTTCACAAGGATCATAAAACAAACCACATAAGGGCACACAAAGAGGTTTATATTATTAGAATAAGAAAGATGGACATAAATAAAAACTGCAATATATTTACATAGTCAGTGTCTAGAGTCAAGCCTAGTGATGATATGGATCTATTAGAACTGCATAGATTAGTACTCTATTGAAAAATACAGTTTTATTTATATACAACAATGAGCAGGTAAGAGCTTCAGACAGTTTTTCCAGAGACTGTTTGAGTTAAAAGGCTGAACTGAACTATAGCACGAAGAGACTTTAAGGACATTTCTTTTTCCACTTATTGATGCCTCTTGTTTCTTCTGTTGTTTCTTTCTGAACCCTGCAGGGGCACAGCAGCTGTGCCGACAGCCACAGACTGTGGAGCTCGAGCCGGACTTTTTTTTTTTTTTGAAGAGAGTGACTCCAGATGGACGCCAGGATGAGCTGAGGTAGGGAAATCCTTCAAAGCTGCTTTTCAAGGTTTCAAGGAGCATGACAGCTCAGAGTTGCCCATTCAGTTTGAATCAGTGTGGGTGTGCAAAACGTGCAGAAAGTGTGCAAGAAGGACGGAAGGAGAAACAAACAGAAAGACACGCAGACAAAGAGTGGAAGAAAAAAAAAAAAGAAGCCCTGGGGAATAAACTCGAGTTTGTTGACTGATCACAAAGTCCTTTCAGCCAATCCGGTGCAGAAACACTGAAGATGTCACAGAAAAAGTCAGAGAGATCCCACAAGCCTTCTGTTTTTCATTAACACTTGAGGTTACCTTTTTTCTGTCTCTAACACAGTCCAGCTTGAGGCACCGGGAATCAGTTCATCTTTCCAGCGCGCACAGTCGCACTGCTCAATGTGTCTTTGTTTTCCAGAGGAGAACTGTCCTCCTTTTCCCATTTATTGAAATGTGCATCTGTTTCTCTTGGACAGTCGCTCTCGAATCAAAGCTGTCATGAATGCATCTGGTGCCAAACGTTTATCTATTTTCCACAACATCTTAGACGGGGGGGGGGGGGGGGGGTGCAGATAGCTACTATTTATTTTCCCTCTCTTTTCCACATGCCTTTTCCCACTTCATGAATTCTTCTCTCCCCTTTCCTCCTGGATGTATGTCGCTCCTGTGATTCATGGTGTTTGGCCAGGAGCGTCGGTCGTGCAGTCGAATGTGGAACATTCCATTTACAGCAGCAGACACTATTTGCCCCGCAATTATGCAACCTTATTTTATTCCACAACACAGCTGGGACTGAAAATGAATAAATCTGGGTCACTCACCCAATTGTGCACATTAACGTCTTGTTTACAGGTGTTGGCGGGTGCTGCTGCACATGTGCAACACTGTGTATAGAGGCTTCTGTGGCGGCAGAGGGAGCTCCCATAAGTTGCCTTCAGTGGAGTTAGTTGAGTCCACGTTGGTTGGGAATGAGGAAGTTTTAAAATGAAAAAAAAAAATAAAATAAAAAATCTGCTGCTATGGAGAAAGAAGTGAGTTTACCAGACTTTTGTATGAATTGAGATCCACTGATACAACCATAATAGACCCATATCTCAGAATTCTCCAAACTCTGCAAAAGAAGCCATTTAACGCTTTTTATTTCAATTTAAAACTGGCATGTTCGATTGCATAATTGCACCATCCCATTTAACGGGGCACTGAAAGGCCGACATCGGCTGAACACACAAGCAGGCACTCTTTGACTTAATGGCATGTTTTCAGTCAAATGTCTGTCATCTAAGGCGCTGGCATGCTTTAACCCCACTATTACCCCACTTAAAAATAAGCTGCCATTGGTGGATTATCCGAAATACTGTCGGCTCCGCCACACGACCCCGTGATCAAAATATACAAGAATAGGTGCCTTATTCAAAGGCTAGTGACTGTGTTGCTTTTATAGGTCCCCCTGCTGCAAATAAAGTTTAATTCACTTGGTGGGAGACCGCTGAAATGAAAGTAAACATATGTATACAGTGTATGTGTGAGACAGAGAGACAGAGAGGGAAGAGAGAGGGAGGGAGGTGGGTACAAATCTGCAAGCATTGTATACTGTATGTTCCCTGCAACGTGACACCGATTAATCTGACTGACGGCCATATAATTATTACCAAATGTAGGTGTGGTGAGTTAAAGTCTAGGCTGCTGTGACTTCCTGTCATTTGATGGGTAGTCTTGTGGTTAGAGAGGTGGCAGCCTCTCTTTGATATTTTTTCCTTTTCATTACCATAATTGATGGTTTCAGAAAGCTGCCGAGTGTTCAGATTTGTCTTGTCTGATGTTAATACATGATGCAGATAAAAGATGAAGGGGGTATATGGCACGGAGGATTGTTGTTGTACGGTTCTATCACTGCAGCGTCTCAAAGGTGTGGAAGTCTGCCATCGGAAACAGGGGAAAGCAGCTTTCCCAGGTTTGTTTCAGCAGCTGTGGCTATGAAGAAGAGGGGAGGGACCAGGCCGGGTTTCTCTCGGGTTCCTGAGGGCAAGAATGTGGACGGGAGCTCGTTCCTAGTGCTGAGTTCAGCACAGAAAAGCGTCTGCTGTCTTCTCTGTTTCTAACTGGACAATGAATTTCAGACAACAGCACTAACCAAATAACTGTAAAGCTGAAGCAGCCAATAGACCAGTCAGTCATCCATTGCCACGTATGAGCGCAATCAATACATCTTTTGGAATGTTGGCTCAACATCTGAAACACAACATTGAGATGTTTTCAGTGGGAATTGTTCAGAATGTTTCAGCATTTCTTTAAATTAACAAGTAGTCGTTCATTTGACAAAATAATTACTAAATTATTCATCACACTCTGACATTCTGAACGTGCCTGATAGTGGCTTTTTTCCCCTACAGTAGGATTTACAAAAGTCAGATTTAAGCAGACGTTGGTGCATCATAATCATAAGTATATGTGTAATATTTTTATGTATTACGAAAGGGAGTAATAGGTCAATCGAATTTTATTGCCGGTGGCTTACCAAATACAGTGTGGTACAGAGTCGTAGTGGGATACAAAACTTAGGTTAACCTTTATATCACTGTGGTACAAGCTACAGCTACAACCTACTAGCTAACACTGCATTCACGTGACGTTGTACTAATCAGAAAATTAGTTCCTGACTATTAAATTCCATGTGAACAATCCCCTTCAAGTCCAAAGAAAAGAACTTAGAGTTGTTGGCAAAGTTGGCAAAGATTTAGCTTCGCTGCTTGGAAAGTTGTTGATATCAAGTAGCAGAAACATCAGGTGACGTAAGTAACCCTAACCCATACCCTGCAAATGATAGTCGAAAGAACCATGGGATCAATAGTGTTGTGTAGGGGTGAAAATCGAGTCGACGTCGACTAGTCGATGACATCACACATAAAAACCCAGTAGAAAGTAATGATTTGCAACAAAGAAATCTATCCTCTTCACTTGAATACATATTATAGGGTCTCACACAAAAGAAGCTACTTCTAATATGTGGCTCTCGCTCGGCAAACTTTCAGCGCTACCATAACTTCCGTCTCTGGCGTGGTGCATTAACTGACATCAAGGACAAAAAAAAAATAAACTCTACAACCATGGCAACAATTTCATTAATGTCTGTTGTTATCGTCACGTGATCGGCAACTAGTCGACTTCCTGCTTACAGCGCCATGGCACAGCAGTAAAGTCGACTAATCAACTACAACCCCTACTTTTGTGTATGTTTTTAAATAATGGGACTTTTAGATTTGGTCAGCATAAGTTAGGATAAAAAAATTTTGTTTGATTCCTTTTAAATCCTTGAGTTTCCTGAGTGGTGTGATGTCCTTGTTGCTTTTTATTTGATTGTATCATTCATGTTTCTTTCTGGAAAACTCTTTGTAACCTTGTTAAGAAAAGTGTGATAAAAGTGAAGTTGACTGTTTTATTTCCCCTGATCACTACAATGAACAACAGTTAAACCTTTCTTTTCACCTCCTTCAAGAATTCTCCAATTGCTTTCATCCACAGGACCACTCAGCCTCCATAAATAGTCCTATTCATGTGCCTAACCTACACTGATCTGCCGCAGGAAATGAGCTCCATACGTTCCCAGTATTGAGACTCCACAATGCCGTACCTCCTCACAAGTATGGCCTCCAGTGTTTTGACTGTGTCACAGGCATCGATTATGAGGTGCATATTAGCCTAGACATGTTTTTGATGTGTTAAAGTGTGTTTCCCCTTAGACTGCCATGTTGAAATGACATCTGCACAATACATAATATCAGTGGATGCACTTGTGACTCTGTATTTATTTTACTTCAATCATTTACAAATACAGTTGGTGTTTTTCATGCACTGTTAACAAAACTAACTTTCCACTTGCACTGATTTAACACTTGTTGGGGAAGGTTCACATTTTACTTTCTGAACCATATTCTGAACTCAACAAAAGAATTTTTTTTCCCAAGAAGGAATAAACTAAATAAGCAATCCAATCCAATCCATGAGGACAGTAAAGGCACTGCAAGCATTTCTTCAAGGCAGAGCGAGAGAATGCTCCCAGATGGATCTACAAAGATCACTCGTTCCTCTTTGTTCTGATTGTTTGTTTGACTGATCCTCATGGGAAATACATATCTATAGCACATCTGCTATTGATTAGCCTCAGCTCCTATATCTTAATGGCACTGTCAGAGATTATCCCCTAAGAACTCCAGTATGACAACTTCATCGTGATTTTTGTGGTAAAAATATACATTCTTTTTAAATCTAATACGTTTTATGTACAATACGCATTGCTCTACATGGAGTGAATGAAATAAACACAAAACGATAATCACAAACTGTGCTACACAGCAGTGCTGGTTTCTCTACAGTGACGATGCCCTGCCAAAGAGAGAAACAAAGGGATTTTTTTTCTGCCACATTTAACCGCAGTGCTTGGCTAGCTGTCAGTGACTGTCACTCTTGTAGATTGTCGGCATGTCTCTGAATAAAGTCTAATCAGCATCATGCCGTGGTCCATGGAGTTGACTGCAGGCCCAGTCCTTTGGGCAATTTTGACATGGCTGAAATTTCCCAGATGTTTCTCAAAGACTCTCATTTTAAGTTATTTTTTTCAAACTGCGAGCAAATTTATATGTAACTGATGGTATATTAACTCTAATGGTTAATTTGTCGATGTTTAAATCCAATGCACATTATCATTCTGAGTTAGCCCGCTGTTTTCATATCTTGTCTCGGAGTTGGTGCATTGAGATACAATGTTGTTTTTTTCTGAAACGCCATTCATTCATTGCAGAAGAATTGAAAGAGATTTTTTTCTTTCCATCAGGAGTTGAATTTAAATTACACAGATCCACATTTAGGCCTGTTTAAACCACAGTTAGGCTCATTTTGCTTTTAGTACGACAGTATTTCCCACGTATTTATACATTTTTAATGCACAGAAACAAATTTAGATTATTAAAAACATCCATTAACAGTGACGAAGTGATTGTGACGAACAGTTCGATTAACTGTGAGGTATAAAATTGTGCCTCCAGGATAAAGGAGAAGCAGAAAGAGAAATGCTGGGCTGAGGTCAGTTTACAGTTCAGCTAAATGCCAGCTCTTCAGATGGATGTTGTTGGAAATCTCAAGAGGCCATGGAGAGCAGATGTGAAGGTTTTGTGCAGGTGTGAGACTACAGCTCTTTATGGTCACTTTAACTGTCAAGTAGTCTTTCAACAAGTGACTTTAATACACACAATAAAAGCTGTAGAGACATTTAAATATGTAAAACCACTAAACTTTAGCCTGAGTTATTTTCAGTCCACATTGCAATACCCTAAATAAACCAATAAAGATCATTAAAGTGAGGACTTTTCATTAAAATATGAAATTTATGTGAGTGCATCATTTATCTTCGCCCCACTATATAAATGACAGAATACAATGTTTGGAGGACTTGTGGATGGAAAAGTGATCTTTTTGAAGGATTTAAATGAGGTAACAGAAACCATCACTGCACTGCACAAAGAAAAAAAACCTTCCCCAAATCCCACAGTTGGGCCTGGTAGAGAGGTGGGACCACTGATCACACTGATAGATAAACCAGACACGTTCAGAGAAAAGGAGAAAGAGAGCTGGGAAACAGAAAGAGAGGAGTTGCCGAAAGAGTCACGAAAAGAACAAAAGCATCACTGAATTCTTCAAGTTTCTTTTACTGACTGTATTTGTTTCTGATTCTTGTTGTATTCCTTCTCCAACCGTTACTATCTCTCAAACACACAAATCCAGACATGCAATGTTTTTGTTGACACCAGGAAGCTCATCAGTAGGACTTCCTAGTCTTAAATACTTCCAAAAATGCTTTCTTTTATAAAATATGTGAAGCAGTTCAATAATGTGTTCGTCAGCTTTCACAAATGCTCACGAAGTTTCCACTTCTTCCCCCCCCTCAACCCCTCGCCCTCATCATCACTGCTCCCCTCTCTCGCTCTGACTCTCTCAGAGTGGAGGCGTCTCAGAAACACATGCCCAGACCAGTGAAACCAAGCTCTTCCAGCGATCTGAACTACTTCAGAGCGCTCCCCCACCCCCGACTCCTTCCTGGAGGAGATTTCCACAGATGCTGCCACATTCTGCTGCTTTCCTCTATCGACCTTTCTAACTCTCCCCCACTGTTAACCTGGCCAGTATCTGAATTCTGTCCATTCTTTAAGAAAATAATTATTCTATGTTAGTTACGGCTCATCAAAGCAGCTAAAAGCGTAACCTCAAAGAAGTCAGAAGTTCTTCTTCTTTGTTTTTTTGGGGCTCACACTTTGGTGTCATCTGCTGCTTATTCAAATAGTGAGGGCTTTGTGTGAGACAGTCATTGACTTATGCAAACATAATTGTGCTGGGTTGTTGACTGATGTGCTCCAAGCCAGACAGAGTGCGGTCTCTTGAGTCGGAATCATGCGGTACACAGAGGTGGCTATCCAAACACAAATACACACACACACGAACAGATGTCCAGATAACTTGTTTCCCCTCTGTTCTCCATTGAGCAATACCCTCACTGAGGGCAAGTTCTAAGAGACCCCTATTTTTTATTGTGTAAACATATTTTAATTGCATATGGTTGTGGGACACTTCAGTTCCTGATTCGGAGAAAAATACAGTTCAGCCATGATCATACAAATATTAAAGCATTTTTCTTAACATCCTGTGTAAAACAGGAAAAACAGTGGTGCTAACAAACATGCTTATCCCACAATTCTCACTGCGATGTCGGAAATCAGTAAACCACACTTTGTTTAGTGGATTCGGTTTATTTAGCCAAGCTGGAAACACATTAGACGGCCAGTTCCCAGCCTCCATCAATAAACACCAAGTTCACATGACGAGACTGCGGACTTCATTGCCGCTAATTAAAGGTCGCTGTCTTATTTAGGCCATGATGTAATTCATGGGGAAAGACAGGAGCCGTCTTCAGAAGTCTAAAATTGATAAAAAGATTAATACTATATTATTCTTATTGTCAACACATCCAATACCAAGACCAAGCCCTACAATGAAATGCTCCCATATTGTCTGTGTAGCCACTGTTCACATTAGATTAATGAGCCAGAAATTTGCAATGGATCCATGGGCCGACTGGGCCTTTCTGTGTGGAGTTTGCATGTTCTCCCTGTGTCTGCGTGGGTTCTCTCCGGGTACTCCTCCCACCGTCCAAAGACATGCTTGTTAGGTTAACTGGTGATTCTAAATTGGCCGTAGGTGTGCATGTGAGTGTGAATGGTTGTCTGTCTCCCTGTGTTAGCCCTGCGATGGACTGGAGATCTGTCCAGGGTGTACCCCGCCTCTCGCCCGATGACAGCTAGGATAGGCTCCAGCAGACCCCGCGACCCTTCGCGGGAACAAGCGGTTACAGAAGATGAATGAATGAATGACATGCAGTCAGTAGTTTGCACTCAGTCCTGCAAAACCTATGCACAACTGCTATAAATACTCCAAATGTGTATCAGTCCACAGCTGAAATTAGTCCCTTAATAAACAAAGTAGTTACTGCAGCTTCAGCATGAAGATGAAACAAGGGTTACACCAAAACATATGTGTATTATGAGGTTATTGAGTACTCCATTAGTTCAAACTATAAAAGTTACAAAAAAGTGAAAATATCAGTGACAATTTTCACTGTCATTTAATGTCTAGCTGTGTAAATTATAACAGCACATGCCATTAATACAGTATGTACAGTAAGGCAAAGAAAATCAGCTAATATTCAAACAAAGACAATTTTGTGCTTAAAATGTGGCTTTAAGAATGAATGTGTTCCCACAATAGACAATGATTCGTCTAATAATATCAGTGCTTTAATTAAATGGATTTACATCTTTCTAAGGTGTAATCCTGAGTGAAAATTACAGGGTTATGTATCAAAAATACATAATATAGCCATCATTAAACTTTTATTAGAATAATGTTTTGGAATATTTTGAAAAAAAAAAAGCAGTACAAGTAAATTCTGAATATTTGTCCCTGTAGCAGAAACCAGGCTAATGGAAGTAATGTTATTATGCCTATAAGTACACTGACAGTGCGCTCTTTCACGTCCAGGCCGGCTGGTGATGTCATGGCTTTTGTTATTTCAGTGGCGAGCTCACATGGCCCCAGTTAAAGCTCTACCCGCTGAGTGTACCTCTCTCTCTCTCTCTCAGCATCAGTCCCTCTCTCCTTTCAGCTGTCCCCTCCCTCTCTCCTGCATTCCATCTTTCCCACCCACCCACCTTACCTCTCACTCTCTCTCATTTTCTATTTTTCTGCACCTCCCGTCTGTCTCCCTTCCCTATTTCTCTCTCTCTCTCTCTCTCTCTCTCTCTCTCTCTCTCTCTCTCTCTCTCTCTCTCTCTCTCTCTCTCTCTCTCTCTCTCTCTCTCTCTCTCTCTCTCTCTCTCTCTCTCTCTCTCTGCCTTCTTTCCCATACTCTCTGATTATCTTTCCAGACAGACTTCATTCCTAAACAAATGTAGCCCTATACGCTCAACTCATAATTTTCTGCCTCTTTAAAGTGCAGCCCTAAATTGTTAGGGGCACAGCAGACTGAACACCCCTGCAGGTGTCATTTGTCATCACATCACACCAGGCAGTTTCAGATTGATGGAAAACAATCCGTGTTCATTAAAAAGAATAATTAAAATTATATATAAGAAATCGCGTGCGTCGTCTTAAATTATTATCACTGCGGCTCGGAAGGCCCCCTGAAGTATTTTGATTTTCTCAGAGTGCTACAGTTCATCCTTAAACCCTCACCTTGTCAGAGGGGGACACGTCTGTGAGTTCAGCACGGAGAAGCTTTGAAGAAATAATCAGAATCCAGCCACAGGATGCTACACCTCATCCCTTTTCCAAGCAATCTTGAGGTCAGAAACAAAGAAAACTCTTGTCTGGACTTAGCGCCAGCAAATCTTAATACTCAAACCATGCATGCACCCTCACAGACATTCTCATGAGAAGCAGGAAATATCAGTATCACAAGAACTAGCAAGCTATTTTCAGTGATGGCTGTGGGTTGCTGAGTGAAACACACAACACCTTAAGATCATGAAGCAGCATGTACGCTCTTGTCCTGTAAAGCTTTTTAGTTGGACTAAGTTTTGGACATTTTTAGCCCATAGTGGCCGGGGCAGCCAGCCGGCTACTACCAGTAGTAACTAAATAAGAACCTACAGCTGATTTTAGGTCTCCAGCCTATGAATAGATAATTGGCAGTTGAATGATCCACAGTCTTTGATCTCTGGGTTGCGCTGGGTTTATTGCTCCGCCACAAGATCACAAAAGTAAAACAATTATAATTAGCCAGGAACAAAACTATACATAGTCAGACACAAGCTTTCTGTGAAATGCAAACTGCGAAGAAATGTCCGAAAGTAACAAAATTGCACGTTGTTCAACTTTCATGGCAATTTGTGGAGTAGGGAAAACATGAAAAACACATCTCTGAGGGACAGTCACGTAAAACAAACGCATTCACATGGTTTATAAGAGAAGACCAAGATTAAATATGACTCAGTGTCTCTTTTGACCACATTTGTTCATACAGTTTTACTATTGGTCAGTTAGAGTTCCCAAAAATACTGCTTACGCGTTTACTACATTTAAAGGTGTTCACACCAAAATTCTCCTCTGATTCATGATCCTTTATTCCACTTGAACCTGGACTCAGTAAATGACCCTCAGCTGACAAAAACAATTAACTGGTAGCGAGATTCTCTGACTCACTGGACAACCACAGGTCTCCTCAGACTGCCGATCAGCAGAGAATAGCACTAATGGTGCACACTCAGGATGCACCAGCTGCTCCCGTTTCCAATAAAGTGTGGGGGTCAAAGGTGAAAGCGGACAGGTCACAACCTGCAGAGGGGGCGAGGACCCTACATAAATGATGCAACCAAACTGTCCTCTGTCATTTATATATAGCTAGAGATGTAGCTGGAGAGTACAAGTGGCTTTTCGTGGCATCTCCCTGAGCACTGTGTTTGCTGGCGTGATTTATAACCTCAGCTACAAGGTTACGGTGGGGACAAGAGTGTCATTCCTGCACAAACTAGCGGCTCTTTCCAGAAGTCTGGGAAGATCAAGGCTGTTTTGAAAGACCACGTGATCTCTCTGTTAGAGGAAATATTACCATGTTAGAGGGAAGGAAGAAAGGGGTGTTTCGTTAACAAGCAGAATTAACAAAACCAGCTTTTCAACTTCAACTGATTGATTTTAAAGTAGTCATTTTGTTGTGTTCACAGTTTAGTCAGAGTTGGATTTGGTTAGAGGTATCATGGTTGTGGCTATGGTTCAGGATCATTTGTTTGTCGCAGCTCTGCACTGCATCATACTGATTTATAACAGTAGTCCCACACAGTGGTATTTGAAATGAAATGAATGAAACGAAACTGACAATTTGGCAAAGTAAGATCTTTTCATCCTATAATTCTGCACAACACCAAGTGTATGATGCAGGATTAATAAACTAATCCAATAGCAATGCATACGCATGTTTCAGTGCTTATAAATGAACTTCCTATGTGCCCTAAGCATCGACTAAGCAGTCAAATGCCAATGAGAGATTATTATTATGTATCGTCCTCTATTTTTAACCCATTTCTGTTATTCCCTTCTCATCATCAACCAGTGAGACACAAAGGAATCCCACAGTACTAGCTTATAAGAGCAGGCTAAACATTCAAACGTTCAAAATAATAAGTGAGAAAGCTGCAGACAGCTTGAGAAACTTTTCATTCTGACACCAGAGCCATAACAGAACCTGATCATCGAGGCAATGAGTGAATTATTGAAAATAAGTCAAACAAGCAGCATCCGTTTTAAGTAAAAAAAAAAAATAATCCACTTAACTAATTCTCCAATAAAAAACCTGAATAAAATGTTTTTGTTCTAATCAACCTGTTGTTGTGCAGGTGACTGATATGAAAACAATACATCTGTAAGCTAGTGTTGCCAGTGCAAAGTGAAAATAGGAATAAGCATCTTGCTTATTTGATGCAAGCAGCTTCTCAAAAAGCTCCATCGGGTAGCAACTACAGTACATGAAAGGATCAATAAAACTGCTGATTGTTTTGACTAATAGAGCAAGAGTTAAAGAGCAAGCCAGGAATGTTCCACTTGCCAGAGGGAACTCTTGTTGCTTATTTGTTCATTCAATGCCGGCCGCCAAAAATAATTTCTTTATAGATACACTACAAAAAAAAAAATTACATTGCTTGCATTTCAAGAGACAAATAACAGGTGTACGAAGCATAACTTAGCAAATACGACAACTGTAAGTTAACCTTGGAATGTAAATGCAGATGCTCCATGTGCTTATTATGAAAGTGTGTGCAACCTTGTTGTACTAGAGGTTTAAAATAACTTCAGTTTTTTGTTTGAGGATGTTTTATATCTCTTTGTACCCTGTGATCTAGGCTTAACCCAACTTTATGTGTCTCTGTGGCACTCAGAGTTTTTGCAGCTTTTTGCATTTTGCACGTTCTTGTACTTGTAATCACCAAGTTCCAGGTAGATATTTTGCAAGCAGATATATTTCAGTGAAAACTTTAGAAGTTGGTTTTAGAAGAAGTAATTTATCCTCCACATGTCACAGACGTGAAGGACCAAATAAAGAAGAAGCGTCTTCACTTGGCGTAACGAAGTGATTCTGACATCGCTATGCTTTCGATGAACAAGGCGGGGGAGAAAGGGGGAGGGCACCTAAATTAGGCAGAAAAAAAAAAGTTTCAGGCTTTTTTTTTGGGTTCAGTCCAGCACGTGGGGAAAGGAGTGGTCTGGGGCTGGGATAATGGAACCTGGAGACAGAATGGGAGGGAGATGGGAATCAGATTTCAGCCTGGCAGGGGGTAAGGGGCCGGACTGATATTTGGGAATATACGAAGATTCATTGAAGGCAACGGAGACATAAAACTACAGCTTCTGGCCTGAAGCGGTCGGTGCTGAGTTTCTGCTGCAGGTCCAGGTCCTGCCGCTGGATTCCCCCATCGGTGTCTGGGAAGGTTGAATATCGAATGGTCTGGCTTTTGTAACTGGGGACCCAAACACTAAATACTGAGAGAAGCCTCCGCTCCTTTCGCACCCTTCTTTCTCCCCTAAGGCCCCTGCATGTCTAATATTTAGACATGTTCAGCTTTATGGATTCCAGGACTGTACTGCTACTTGTAGCAACCCAAGTTTGTCTATTAGCCGTTGTGAGATGTCAGGAGGAGGACGACCGTAAGTGACAGTTTTATTTTTGGCTGATGAAAAGAAACTAATTGCATTATAAAGTGCATACAAAGTGTATGAGTTTTCTCCATGTCAGTTTATCCCGAAATGTCTTTATTTTTATGCACAGTATCTGAACTTAATATCTTGGAGTGACTTGGTTGTCCGGTCGCAACTTTTACGCACAGAAGTTTTAGGATCGTTTGGGTACTTTGCATTACACTTTGTTGCCTATAACAAGTTACATGTTAGTTATCATTCTTTATACATGCAGATTGGTAGCGAGGTGATACTGCTGTATCTGGAAGGTGTGAAAGAATGCATTATATAAGGGTTATGGACGTGCGTAAGAAAGATGAAATAGATGGAGATGTGTGAGACGTTTGCGCAAGATAGCGCGCTAAAAGTTGGATCTGTTTGCTTTCTTCCAGCTTTTTATTTTATTTTATTCGGGTTAATACGTTATAAGCAATATTTCTCCTTTCTCGTTTCACCTGTAGTTCGAAAACCTGAAATTAAAAGCGTTCAATAAGAGCCGAATCCCCTGCAGTGAGTCCAGCACAGTGCTTTACCCTCCCTCCCCATTCTTTCTTAACGTTGAGCTGCCTGACACCTGTGGGTGCTTCAGGGGCCTTGACAGACTTTTAACTGCAGATTCACTTAATACAGAGGGGGGGAGGGGGAGGGGGTGGGCAAAAAAAGTGAAAGGTGGTCAGGCTCAGGGGCCTTTGGTGAAAAGTGTTCACATTCCATTGCTGTCAGAGGGCATCCAGGCGATTCGTGGCTTGTTGAGGCGGAAAGGTGGACTGAAAACTGAATTTTCCATATAAAAAGCTTTTTGAGGTTTTATTTTAAGATTTGCTCCATTAACAATTAAACAGACCTCATATCGTTCTTTGTACCTGCAGACAGTCTAACTTTTAAATGGGACTGGCGATTTTTCATCATTGCTATTGATTTTAGTATCCACGAGAGATATTTGAGAGTGACGGTGCGCCAGAAGAATTGGGGCCAGAAATAATGTTCCATATGATTTCAGGGTTTCCATCTGCTTAAAAGATTACCCATAAGCTGTGACAGTCAGCCCAGAGAGAGAGAGAGACAGAGCCAGGGTGCAACAGAGAGTTGATTGGAAAAATATAAGACACAGACTTTATTATTGTAATTTGGAGAATCAAAATCTGTTCAGAATTGCGGTCTTCTCATTATCTGACAAGTCAAGCTCAGGCTTTTAAGGCAAAGAAAAGGTGTATTTTCCCAGGCAAAAGAGAAAAGGGGGGAAAATAGGCATGCCAAAGCAATTGCAAGTCTCGGATTACCCTTTCAGAGACGTGGGTCCCTGGATATAATGCAAGCCCTTCTTTCCTAACTGGAGGCAGATTTTTTTTATTTATTTTTTTTTTGGGAGACACTGAAGTGGTAAAGAGGTCTGATTGTGACCTCGGCACAGCAGGCTCACTGGCTCAGAGTATCTCAGAGGGGAGAAAGGTCATAAGCTCGCAATTTCCGAGGCCTTTGACTGAGATGTTTTTATGTAGGTGATGAGACAGGAGTAAAAGACAAGATGAGGGCCACGAAAGTTACTAAAAACAGTAAATGCAGAGTCGACTCTAATGTCCTCAAAGTACACCTGGATTCACTTTACAATTCTCACTATTCTCCCCTGGAAAACAGCATGGCTGCCAACACATGGAAGGAGAGACTTACAAATTATACTCTGTGACCAAAAGCCAGCTTTCTATCAGTTATCCAGTAGATAGAGGCCTTGTCCCAGAATATCCCATATCAAGAGAATCTTTCATATTTGAGCCAGTGAAAGGACAGGTGCATGCCTTTGATTGTACATCCAGGCCTGTAAAAGTAAATGTCAAAACCACAAGGTATGTGCATGAAAGCTGACCATTTTCTTTTCTCTGACGTGTTTGAACTGGCATCTGACACAGCTATGGCTTCCAGATGGGGTTTAAAATGTGCCCCGTGTTTATACAAGGCAATAGTTTGTGAATTGCCCACTCTGTCCCTTTCCAGAAAGGCTTCATTCATTGCCGCTGAGGTCCGATAGGTTACCTCGACTTAAGCAGAGCCGAGTGGTAAATATAGCTACTGTACTTGCTCCTTCTCCTCTCATCTCCTTCACCCCGAGGCCTTTCTTTTGGTGCGTCAACCACTTTCACCCCACACCACCACTTCAGTGACTCCAATCAGAGCATTTCTTTCAACAGGAGTTCAGCCTTCTGTTGACTACCGAGGAAGATGTCAGGCTGACGAACTAGCAATAATATTGCAGACTCTCTGGTGCAATATCTATCACAGACCTTCTGGTGTGGTGCAATTTAGAGCACGTACAGTAGCTGTATTCAAGCGTTCCCCACCTCCATCACATTCCCCTTACGCTCTTTGCCAGCCTGTGGTCTGAGAAAAAAACGTCCAAACATTTTCATTTACTGAATGCAAAGTCTGTCTCCTTTGCAGTAAATTAGGGTGTCTCCTGCAATGTAAACTATCCCTATATTTAACTTGTGGAGGAATTCAGGCACATGGTCTCCGGCTCCTGTGAAGTTATTGGAGGTTTCCTGCAGCGTTTCCTCAGCGTCACAGAGATTCTGTGATGTTGCACTGCCACCCTGTGACTACTTGAGAGGTTGCATGTATTACCACAAGTATTACCAGACTCAGCATGAGCTATTTATACTGTAAGTGATACGAGGAACAAAGGTGCAAAGTTGCAGTTTTTAGACTTCATGTGCAAAAGCTATTCAGCTCATTCATTCATTAATTAGTAGACAGAAAACTAATCAGCACTGAGCAAATTACATATTCGGCAATGCAACCTTCCAAACGTGAAGATTTGATGCTTTTCGTCATATTTGACAGTAAATGGAATACCTTTTCGTTTTGTACGGATACATTGATTTTTGTGGTATAAAAGAGCAAAATTATTGAACAATCGAGAAAACCAGATCACATTTTTTTTTTTTTATTCTATTTTTAATAAGCAAGAAAAGTGTTTTTTAATGGGTTCAGTTTTGTATTTAGGCTTGCGCTTTCCAACATATGTTTGCATAAACAGCAATCCCAGCATTTATTGTTTTTGCTGCAAAGCCATCTAATGACTTACAATGATTTACACCATACTGTGACATTTGATGCATAATCTCCTTTTTCCTTCCTACCTGCCTGGACCTCTGTGTGTCCCTTACTATGATCCCACACACAGAGGAGGATGTTTTTAGCTGTATACAGGATGGACAGCGTTATAGTGACAAGGACGTATGGAAACCAGAGCCTTGTCGCATCTGTGTGTGTGACACCGGAACCGTCCTGTGTGATGAAATTGTCTGCGAGGAGCTAAAAGACTGTCCCAAACCTGAAATCCCATTCGGAGAGTGTTGCCCCATCTGCGCTGCTGACCAGACTCCATCCATTGGTTGTAATTTATTTATCTCACACCTCTCATAAATAAATTACTGTACGGAATCATATTGTTTATTTTGGGGGAGAAAACGACACATGGACCATTTTGTATTAATCAAAGGCTGGCCAGATGCTGTTTAACTTCTGCCACTTTAATGTATTAATCAGGCTTAAGCCGTACACCAGCCCTTGATTTGAATACAGTTTTCCATCCCCAAAGCAAACAAATGATAAGAAATAACAGTGACACATCTGAGACTTCAGCAAAATGCTTCCTCACCGTCATTTTTCCATCGCTGCCTCACCTTGGCCCCATCTTGTTTGAATACTCTCTCCTTCCCTGAGTATCATGAAAACATGTGGGAGTCATTAAGGAAATACCTCAGTCAAGCAGACATGGCCTCGCATTTCTACTCTATATCCTCTCTGTGGATTTCTGCAGATCTGATGGCGAGAAAATACCGTGACACTTTAGTGAGAGTTCAGACTGTTAGAAGGGGCTATTCACCATTAAGTCCTGCTTCCTGATAAACAAATACCTGGATATTCAAGTGCCGTTGGTCAGCTTTGGAAATATAAACAGTTGAGGAGCATGAATGAAATCAGAGGTGTCACTGTTTGCAATGCATGCTTGTGTAATTAAAAATGCTCTAATTTTCCATTTCAAGGCTAAATGAAGTGCGTAAGAAGTACGTAGAATAATTTTACATTATTGACCACATAAAGGCAGGGCTGGCTGTTCAACTCATTTTTTTGTACTTAACAAAAAGTATCCAGACTACCCAAGTACAAAAAAAAACATTGCACATCTGTCAGATTCATAACTTTGTTTACATACGTTTGATCAGATAGCTTCTGATTTAGGGCCAAATTTAGCCATTTTTTGATTTTTATGAAGGCAAATGCATAGTCCAGCTAGATAACACTTGAGGTTTGAGAAGTCTGGCCCCTCTTGCCGACTAAAAGGGAAGGAAAAAAAAGTGTTCAGATGTTTAAAAAATATTATTTTAGTGCTGTGAATCAAGCATAAGTATCATATCTGCCCCAGTATCGAAATATTTATAAAGATATCCAGCCCTACATAGAAATTGCTACCTTAACATTGCTTAAGTGGTCATTATAGTTTAACTAACTGCTTTGAGTAGCAATTTCCCTAAAATACACAAAAATCCAGTACAACTTAATTTAATGTAACAATGGAAACATGCACTTTGCACAAACTACTCCCAGTTCTGTTCTTTATCCCATTCCATTTTACCCACAGCTGCTTTGCCTTTGCTTCAAGCTCTTGCTGTGAGATGGAGAGTCAACCAACTCTATTTTTTTTTTAATCCTAATGGGGTCTTTGTGTACCAAAACATGATTTGGTGGTGGTCTAGACAAAAGTTCAATTTCGGAAAGTACAACTGGCTCCCAGGACAGACTTTTTGGGAAGGGCTCTACTGCACACATGGATCGTTTCTGTGTAATTTGTTCACTAACTCTCGTCTGTTTTACTCCTCTACCTGCTCGGCCACATAACAGGAGCACCTGGAGCTAAGGTGAGACACTGTAGGATATTTAAAGCCTGTGTACGTGTGTTTGTCTCTGTGTGAAATCAAGCTGACCACCAATTACAACTGTATCTGTCCCAGACTCATATCAGGACTGCAGAAGTGCCCTGTAGTTTATGGGTTTAGAAAAGACTTTGATGTGCAAGAGCTTTGCAAGATGCATAATAGTGATTTCCTGTTCACGCTGTCTGCCATATTTATGTGTTCACTGATACCACAGGGGACACTTCCTGTCAACATTTTGCAGCAACCAGTTTTTTGATAAAACTGTAAAGTTTCCATCAAAAGTGTTAATCAGTTGGTCTGTTGGGGGCAGGTTTTCAACATAGGTTTGAGAAAACGTAACAAATAAAACATGTTCAGAGATTTCTTTATAATCCTCACCTTCATTGCTATTTTTATGCTTTATGTTTTCTTTATCAGGGTCAGAAGGGCGAACCCGGAGACATTACAGATGTAAGTTGACACCACACTGAGCGAAGAATACAAGTTATCTTTCTTTTGGTTTGGAAAAGCGTGTTTTTTAATTTTATTTTATAAAATGCTGAGTTTAATTAATATATAACAGTGTGTCATATTTTATAACCTCGTAACATGTTGTGTTATTAAAGCTTTATCTCAAGTCAAATAAGTAACAGTCTAATATTGTTGCGTAAATTGGAATCACTAACATACAAAATACCTCTTATTTTACTATAGTACATGAGTAAATGTATTTATTTGCACACTGGTGTTACAGCACATTACACCTGGCTGTGGACGCGTGCAACAGTAATTATATGTTATGAAACAACAAAAGATCTTTAAGCTTAAATATCACCAGCTTACAAAATAAGGAGTGAGAGGAGGAAGTAAACGCTCTGCTTCTGCGGCTACTGCTGCAGCACCTGGAAATGCTTTAGCCCTCTGAGGGAATACAAGTTCATGGCAGGAAAGAAGAAGGCATTGTTTATTGTAGGTTTCTTATAATGCTTTGCCCAAAGAGATTAGCAATTAGCAAGTCTGCTCAGATGGGTGAGAGATAATGTTTCCGTAAACCTCTCGCACGCAAATACATCTGGTAAATGTCAGCTTCAGAAGTGGGCCTAGAGGTTAAAGAAAATTGACATCTTATCTTTGTTTTCTTTCCTCTCCTTACCCAGGTTGTAGGACCAAGAGGACCATCTGGCCCAATGGTATGCACCTACTACTGCATTTATACATCCTTAATTACTTCTCCTAAAGGGTTTTTCCTGGGTTCAGTTTTGTATGCTGTTCAGTGTGCTGTTTGTTTTTGTTCCAAGATTGCACTGAGAGTAACTATAAAAGGTATTAAATGTAATTGCCAGTTGCAGTGACATGAAATGGAAACTGACCTGACGTTACAGTAGCAAAGTTGAAATGCAGCTGTTTGTTTTTTAGCACAAATGTACTGAAATAGTATTGGAAGTTACTGACTTTTTAATGATCTTCTGTTCACCCAGGGCCCACCAGGAGAGCAAGGAGCCCGTGGAGCAAGAGGAGATAAGGGAGAGAAGGTCAGCTTGAGACGTTAAAATAAAAAAAATAAAAAGTCATGTGTCATTTCCATTAAGCTGTGTGGTCTGGGTTGTTTAACAGACGTGAGGCTGTCTGAGACTCATAATGTAAACCTGCTTCCCTCAGAGACCTCACAGTCTGTCAGTGTGGGAACTCAAAATCAACGCATTCGCCAGGCTTTGATCATCTCATTAATGTAGCAACACTTGGATGTGATAATGGCCGCAGGCGAGGAATACATCCAGTATCACGGTAGTCATCGTGTTTATGCAGATTTAAACACAAGCTTGATTGAGTTTTGTCTAGTCGAGGCTGAGCAGCCTTTTAGGCGTTAAAACACATTCTTTGTTTTGTTCCCCTTGCAAGGTAATTTGTCACTACATGCACAGAGGTATGCCTGGTAGTCCGATTAGGCCTAAGAAACCACGTGCAACCTCTGAGGGGATAAACAGTATCTTGTTTTTAATTTAATACTTGGCTAAGTATAAAGCTAACGCTATCATTTGTTTTATACCTTTAAATGTTACGTTTTGTTCAGATGTTGTTGTCCTGTGGCGCATTTACCATTTATTCAGACAACTCTGAGCTCAAGCATTCGCACACAGACTGGAAATCAATACATGTTCTATTGTAGCAATTATTATTTAATTCTTTAATGTAATCTGTACTGATGTGTTAGTAACCAATAACGTCTCAACAAAATGTGACAATTATAACTTGAGGATATGTCATTTTATCTGTTTTTCATTTAAAACCTGTTATTAGTTGTCAGAAATATTCATGCAGATGCATAAATAAAAATATACTGTAAATATTTGAGCCCAGTGGAAGTATCTGGTCAATTGATATGAGCCTCTGAGTAATATTATTATTACAGTGTAAATAATCTTCTTGGTAATCAGTAATGAAAACGTAGCAGCCCTATATCACAGAGAAGACGTTATTTGGTTTCCTTCAGCTGACAGATAGGAACCTGTCACATTATTTGCTATACAGCATTACAAATGACAAGCACTCATTATGACCCTGACCCTGTCTTTGTCATTGATTTCTTTTTCATGTCTTTTATCCGTTTCTTACAGGGAAGTTCCGGTCCCCGCGGCAGAGATGGCGAACCCGGCACCCCCGGAAACCCTGGACCTCCTGGACCTCCTGGACCTAATGGACCCCCTGGCCTTGGTGGAGTAAGTATCCTATGACCAGAAAGAGTGGCTGGGCTGGCATTCAGTGTATTCAGCTGACCGGTTGAGCACTGATTCAAGGCCAAGAATGGTTTCACTTTGACTGGATGGAATGACCAGAGAGAGGGCTAAAAAGGAGCAAAGAAAGAATCCAAGAGCACAAAAGATGTGGGAAATTGCTGGCGATGGGAGGAGGCAGAAAGACAACAGTGAGTGGATGCAGAGAGAAATAAAAGACCGAATGCCTCTCATTCTTTGCAGGAGAAAAGAAGGGAGGAGGTGATTGAGGGGAGGGAGGGGAGGTGGAAGGGCAGGCGGTAGTATGACGGACTGGGGAGAAGGACCTTCTTTGTAAAAAAACTGTTCACATGCCCTCTGTCTGCATCAGGATTCACATAAGCTCTGTCACTGACAATCTATTAAAAGTCGATCCAGTGGCAACACATATAACTGGGGTTAGGGTTAAGATAAATTCTACAAATTTGGCTAAGCTCAGTTTTTAAAATATGGTCGATTTTGAAGCACTATGTACATCTTTAAATTTGTCATTTCTTTTTATTTAATCTATTCCAACAAATGCTTAAACAAGCAAAGTGAGATTTTATTTGACATTGCAGACGGTGTGTTCAGTGGGATGTCACCCTGTTTATCATAAAATCCTAATGTTGTCCTGTCTTTTCTTGTCAAGAACTTTGCTGCTCAGATGGCTGGTGGTTTCGACGAGAAGGCTGGTGGCGCACAAATGGGTGTGATGCAAGGACCAATGGTGAGCAAGCCATGATGAGACCTGCTGCCCACTCCCATGTCCTTTCTTACAGCTGGCTGAATTTAATCGGCAAAGATGCTACAATTTCGGCAAAAGTGCTCAGGGCTCAGGGGCTGAAGACAATGTTTAAACCTCTCTCATCTCTGCATGCCTACCACTGGCATTGTTTTAAAGCTTATCCGGAACAGGAACCACTCTGGAGGGGACGTAAACAACTCCCTACATGAACTAGAGAATCATCACGTGGTTGTCAAATATGAAAACTATGAGATGGACGTAATCCTCATTGTTCTTCGCAAGAAGAATAGATACCCATATAGGATTTAAACCTGTCCAGGACTGGAAGAAACAACGAACACTACTGATTCAACACCAGTCCCAGCGGTACAAAGTCACATCTGTGTATTTTCCCCTCCTTCATTAATGGTTTTGGGGTAAAATTAAGAGATAAAAGTGAACACTTTCCCTGACGACGGAGGAGAGACCCTGATGGAAAATAAACACCTCACGTGGAGTACAGATGGGTCATTTTATAAACCGAGGAAACAGCAATTGATCATCATTATATTTCAAGTTCATGAAAAACTGCTGCTGCTGTGGGTTAGGTGGCATGGCAGCTTGCCTGAGACGGAGTGAGGAGCACACTGGGAGCTATTTCGGTTGAGAGAGCCACAGAGCAGCTTGGCAGCGCCTCAGCTCAACAGAGGTTTGAGACGCCAAGAGGAGGAGGGGGTCGACTGGAGTCGATTAGATCCCCACAGTTAGCATGAGTCCATGTGGCTTCACTCCTACTGACTGTCCTACCACATGTCTGCCTGAGAGCTCACCACAATGCTGGGCACTTTTGAAGCTAGCCCACGTTTACTTTGGCATTTGCCGGCCTGCTGGAAGAGAGCAGTGAAAGAACAAACTGGACTGATGCTAAATCACAAGTCAAGATTATAACCCCCTTATACTCATTACCTCAACTCCTGCACAAGCAGTGCTATTACTGAAATGTTTGTACATACTCATATCCATGTCCCTCAAACACACATGCAAACGTTATTAAGATATAAAGCCCCATTGATAGGTTTCTACCCACTGAGGTGAAGGCTTCCCACACCCACTGAAAGGTGACTTTCATTCGATTCTGAGGACCACTGTCGCACCGTGGCATTTTCTTTGGCTGCATTCCCTGATTTTTGAATGAGCATTCATGAAAGCAAGACTACTGAAAGGAATATGTTTTATCCAGCAGGAGAGCAGCTGTCATAAGTAATACAAGTCATGGAAAGAAAAAGGAATCTTGGAAACATTTCTGAAATCAACGTTCTGCTGTCCATCCTTTCTTTTGCAGCTGGTTGTCTTGCACTGATGCATGAAGTTGAAATAAAAATGACTTTGTCATGTGGCTCTACCCAGAAGCTCTTGCAGAGCTGATTAAGATTTGGTCAGAGAGCATTTAAAGATGTCAAGATGTCACGGAGCTTAGCATCATTTTGCTTTTCACATCAAGTCAAAGTATAGGAAGTTATGTAGAGTTCAAACTCCCCTGTTAAGGGTTCAGCTGATGACCTCTGAACTATAGTAACACTCAGTGGGAGGGAATAATAGCCAAGAGAAGTAGCAGAAGGGGGTTGGAAAGAAGTGAAATAGTGGGGAAAAGAGAGTTAGAGAAAGTCAGAAAGCCACGAAGGAATTTCAGACGATTTATGGTTTTGACAAGTGAAGCTGTGGAGTATTATGTAGCTTTGGGGTGAAGAGGGTGATACGTTTTTATAGCTACTTACTGAAGTCAAGCGGAGAAAAATGCAGGTTTACCCTTTAACACACTTAAAGAATTGCAAAATTAAAACAAAAAAAAAGTGCTTTAGTGCGATTTATGTGTTTATGGGTTTGAAGAGTGTGTATTTTCGGGTATCATCATCCTGACATTGTGTGCCTACTCTCTTTTTTCCACCCTCAGGGCCCTATGGGACCGAGAGGACCACCTGGCCCCACTGGATCACCTGTAAGTACCTTCTGCACTCCCAAAGGCAACACACCATTGAGGCGCACCTGTAGACGAGACAGAGAGAGGATACTCGTGGCTAAAGCTCATAATTGCAGTGTGCTTGATGCCATGCCACATTGTCTGCTTCCTCTAGCGTATTTAATAACAATATTGACCTCAAAATGACCACTGACTTTGCAAACTCCAACAAGGAGTGCATACCACAGGCTATTAGAGATTTACACACAGGCGTCTTTTAGCTATTTGCTGTTTTACGGAAGAAGGGGGCACTGCTCTCGTCTCCCAGCTGCAGCCCACAGGGCTTTTTCCTGTGCCGCAAACCCAGACATACACTAGAACACCTGACAATTTAACTTTCACGCAGGCTTACACTCCCACACCCACCCACCGTTTTCTCACTGCAAGCTCTGCCTGTAGGCCCTTCAGCCCTCCCTGCCAGCCTTCAGAGTAAAGCTGCAGAGTTGTAGGCATTGCCACCCGACTTGCCTCAACTTGATGGTTTAATCGCCCTGAGCCCACATTTTGAGAGACATGTTCTCTCCTTGGACACCTTTGACTGCTTTTTGGATAGATTTCAGTAGCAGAGTAGACTCTTTCAAAAGGGATTACTTGTCATTTGTAAGGAAGTAGTGTAATTCTAAATGGCAGCTGCTTATAATGGACAGAAATGCTTTCAATGATTGTAAGTGGACGTACTTTAGACTGCAGTTCCACTCTTTACTATACAGTCTGCAATATATGCACCATCTAATCAGCTTTAATGAGACCTGGGCGGTGCTATTCTTTTTATGTTCCCTGATTGTTGTGTCTGTAAAATATCAGGAAATTGTACAAGAAACCTTAACGACTTCCCAGTGGACTTACTATCTCAGAAGAAACACCAGCAAAAATTTTGTTAAAAAGTCTCTTACATTGGTTATTTGACATTCATAGTTAGTGCATAATTCTCTATCAATTTTCCAACGGATAAATTGTTATGGTTTCAGCTCACTATCAATTATTGTTTCAGTTTGATGAGATATTCTCTCTCCTCTTTCTACATCTCAGGGCCCACAAGGTTTCCAAGGCAACCCAGGAGAAGCTGGAGAGCCCGGACAATCTGTAAGTATCCCACAGAGTACTATCCCTCCCCCTCTGCAACACTTTAGCACTTTCTCTGTGGTCTCTTTTGTAACCTCTTAGGTCTTATTTCTGGTTCAAATCTCAAAATTCTCATGGCACATCATTGCTTACACTGGGTTGGTATAACCTTATTTTTTAAGCGTCTCTTTGGTGTGGAGACTCGTGCCACTCAATCTGTATTTATTGTTATTGTGTATCCATATAGCTTCAATTTCATTTACAACCCTCTTTGATCACTCCTTACTAACCTGACATCTAATGGTGGCAAGCGAGAAGCACTTATCCTTAAGGTTTTTCCCGTGTTTTCTTAACTTCAAATAACTCCTCTTAAGGAGAAAACTATTTATTTTATTAGGTTTTCTCTCTCTCCTCTTGTTGCCAAGCCCTCATCCCTCCCAGAGCCTTGACATAATACAGCCCTTCCTTGTCCTCCGTGTTCCCTCAGCAGGTAGACAAAGCAAGGTCTCCCCACTGCTGAGTTAATCTTTTCATGTGGAGTTCAGATAAGCAGGCGGAACGTCTCAGGGATGCCTTCTCTTTTAAAAAATGCGCCAGTGCATCATTATGTGCGATTAAAATCAGTTCCTTCCAGAAAACAACTTGACAGTTGGTCAGTGTTGGCCAAGTGGGAAGTCCAGAGATAGTTTTAGCTTTTCAAATCCCAATGAGTCACAGAGCTTTGCGTTGGTGTTTTTACTAAGGGTAGAAGATTATCAATTAAAGGTACAAGATGAGAGAGAAAGGTCAGTTAGATGGAAAACAGCGACAGGACAGGTGAGAAATCCAAGGAAGAAAATTGCACACAGATCTTGGATTTTGGATATGGACAGAGGACAGTTTTGCACACTTTTATTCAAAGAGATCTTCACATTAATTGGAAAGCATAGTTAACTGTGTTTCAGCTTTGATTAATGTAGCATCAACACTTTTTTTTTTTGGCTTGTACCAGACCAAGTGGTAATTAAAGTTTGGCTTGTCTTTCCTTTCTGTCAGGGCAGATAAACTCTGTAATGCCGCCCTCTGTTGGTTATGAATGGTAACCGTGTCTCACCTTTGCTTGTTTTCTCTATTACTAACAGGGCCCCATGGGTCCCCGCGGCCCCCCTGGACCATCTGGAAAACCTGGAGATGACGTAAGTGTGACTGTGGAAAATGATTAAAGTTGTGAATACATATTTAAGAGCTACGTCTGTCTTAATGAGCTTAGTGACAGTGTATTGTCAGGACTTTTTATGACTGTAAATCAAGACACCCACCCCCCAAAGTGGACAAAATTTAATGTGAAAGGATACGAAGCCAAATTATTCTTCTAAGTCCACCAACAGAAATACTCTGACACCGTCACAATTGGCCTTTGAACATCAGGGGCTCGCACACACTCTGCTTAATTCATTCTAGCTTGCTGTTGGACCATTATGGCTGCATATCTCAGCAAGATGTCACTTTCAGCTATTTGCTGGTCTTGCAGCTACATCTCCCAACTCATGTCAGTTTTAGATTGTCACTGTTATACAACCGTACAACATACAGAAATGAATTACAGGAAACTTTTTGTAAGCCTGTCTTTATCGCCTGTACTGTTGACTAAAACTTCAAATCATCTGTGTGGAGACAATTTCTGATGTAGCATTGTTGTAAACCGTTATTCCATACAATACTGCACACCACCAATATTGATTATTTTAGATTGCACAGAGTACATGTCATGGTACTACAGTGTCTGTTTTTATTATTGATGTATGATCTAAACAGCAGGTCATGTATTCATGAAGGGCCCTTTATCAATCAGCTATCCTTAAGAAAGGTGTTTATTTTTATTCTATTCTAGCATATCAAACAGATTACCATTTTAGTTGCTCATTTTCCGATACAGAGATCATAGACATCAAAATGTAATTCTCACTTTCATCCACATGATGGCAGCAGACATGACATGGCACAATGTGTCCACTAGGCGTGCTCATCTAGAAAACAATGCAAGGAAATAATACTTTTGTTACCATTTCAATTTTTTTATTTACCATTAAAAAATATATATACTTTTTTTTTTTTTTAATCGTTTTCCCCTCTCTGTTTTAGGGTGAGGCTGGCAAACCTGGCAAATCAGGTGAGCGTGGACCTTCTGGACCTCAGGTGAGTTAGTGTGTTATTTCGGTCTGCTGATTCTTTCTTACTAATCCTGACTGTATATACGTATTTTGCTTGGTAGTTTTTTCTTATTCCAACACATGTAAATATCATTTGACAATAATGCAGGAAATGAAAATCAATCACTCTCACTATTTTAAAACAAACAAACAAACAAACATCTAATTTAACTCAAATTGTATTTTTGCATTTAATTATGTGTCTCATTAAAAATACCACCACTTGAAAAAAAAAAAATAGGAAAAGAAACTCATTGTGCACATTATGCATTAAACAGCTACCCCACCTAAATGCTGAAATTGACATTAGCGAAGGAGTACTGTGTAGACTTGGCGGTCAGATCTGGGAACTGCTTTATAGTCTTATCTGCTTACCTCCTACTGTGTCTTGATGTCCTCCGTCTTTTCTTCTTCTGCATATCAGGGAGCCCGTGGATTCCCAGGAACTCCCGGTTTGCCTGGCATCAAGGGACACAGAGTGAGTCGGTTATCTTACTGCTTTCTAACCAAATATGGTGGCCGTTCTTATTCAACAATTCCTAACTGTGCGACCTCTGCCTCTGCTTTATTTTAGGGTTATCCAGGTCTTGACGGTGCAAAGGGAGAGACTGGAGCTGCTGGTTCTAAGGTAGGATATTGTATCTAATATCCCACCAGACGAGCAGATGTGGTTTTTCATTTACATATAATTTGCCTAGAGGTTAATCTTCTTGTGTAATCTATCCACTATAGAGCATGGATACTATAGAAAGAGCAGTTGTTGACAGAAACATGATTAATGGTGACACAGATGAACTATATCATTCCTTAGGGTTGCCTCACCATATTAATGCCTATATCTTTACCCTATTTAGGGTGAGTCTGGTGCTCCTGGAGAGAACGGCGCTCCTGGACCAATGGTGTGTATTTGTGGGCATCAAAACAACAACAACAACAACAACAACAACTCATGAAAAAAAACATGTACCATTCATATCTTCATACTAATGGTAAATTAATGTAAAAATATCCTCCTTTGCCTGCATAGGGACCCCGTGGTTTGCCTGGTGAGAGAGGACGTCCTGGACCCAGTGGAGTTGCTGTAGGTGCCATCTTTCTTTCTATGTACTGTTACTGGACACAAACTTAACGTGTAATTCATAACAGATGGTTTGGATGCTTCCCCTTTTTTTCTTTTTTAGAGTTATGTAACAGGCTCAGAGTATTACTCAAACACACCAAACAAAGGCACTCATGCCAATAATTGTTCTAATTTTAAACTGTGCAGTCTTATTTATTATATCCCAGTGCGCTGATTGGTTATACTGTACGGTTGTTTTTTCCACCATGTGACCATAATGCATTGCTCACTCTATTCAGGGAGCACGTGGAAACGATGGCTTGCCTGGTCCTGCTGGTCCTCCTGTAAGTATCCTTTTAAATGCCATTTCATTCACATTCAGTCTGTATGCGTTTTCATCAATCGCACTCCGATCTTTTAAGAAAAATGGAGTAAAACTCTGTTTCCTCTCTCACCTCACTACACACGCACCTATGCAGTTATGATAGTAGTGTCTGAACCTGGATGTGTAAGAGATTAATAACTTTCTTTTGCTTTCTTCTCTGTAGGGGCCTGTTGGTCCTTCTGGAGCTCCAGGCTTCCCTGGCTCTCCTGGTTCAAAGGTAAGTCACAGCTTTCCCTACATTACCCATCCACCTCCTCTTTATCTTCACCTTTGTTGTATTTATTCAGAGGCTCAATGTTTGCCTCTCTCTTTTCAAGAAAAATCTAGCCGGGAACTACCAATCACTTGCTTTCAAATTTTCTTGTACTAAAATAAAGGCATGATTTGTATGTAGTGTAGTTGGAACAAGACATTTGTAAATTAAAAACTACATATCTCCGGAAATGGCAGCACCAGGATTTTGTGGGGACCAGATGAAATGCTTTTTGTGAAATTGGAGAAACCTGCTCCGCATTGAAAACTGCTTTAGTGTCCCAGCTGTGTGGAAAATGAGAGTGGAGGGGATTTTTTTTAAGTGTTATTCTACTTCTCTTATTCCCTCTACTCTCTTTTTCTTTTTTTTCCTCTCGCTTTCTGCTTTGCATCTGATTTATTCCTCCTGCGTGGCAGACAGGCTCTGCTCTGTGCTCGAGGGTCTGGTGCTGGCGGTTAGCTTTCTTCTTCATGCCATTTGAATGTTTGAGAAATCTTCTAGGAATTACAAATGGAGGATCTTTTTAGAAAATCCAGGAGTATGCCCTTGGTTATTCAAGGCAAGCCAAGCTCAAGATGTGAATGTACGTGTGTTTACGTATTTAACCATTTAGAAAGCACCCATGGTATAGTTTTATGTTTGTCTGAATGCCTCCTCTGTGTGAATGTGTTGTTTTCATGTGACTTTATGATAAACCAGGGAATGCCCCATAGCGGGTGAAAATCTCATATTACAGTACATTATTCTGCTATACGTTCAGGAACCTTTTTGTTGACTGTTAACTCCCTGAGTGTAAATGAAATGCAGTCTCAGTTTATTAGTCTAGCACAGTTAAAAGGACCCAAGACAGAAAAGCAATATAATCCAAGCAGTAAGACAAAAACAACAGTTATCTGAACCTCCACTGAATAAACTGTGGTCCTGAAATGAACAGATCTTACTGGACAGTTAGTCTCACCTCAGAATGACTCTGAACTCTATTATAGAGCAACAACCAGGCTGCTTTTAAGAGGCTACTACTTCTTAAAGCTGAGAATTTCTTCCCTAGCCTATGAGAAAAAAAATTGGCACACCTTCATCCTTTTGCCCCATTATTAACCCTGGTTTAAGAGTCAGTAAAATACCGACTGCTGGCTTACGAAATCTTATAAACTCTATTATGTCATACTATTTGGTCTGCAATGTCTACAAAGCTGCAGCAACAGCAAAGGAATTCCATTCACTACCGCGGTGTTGCAATGCACAAGCACAAATCTCTGGCACGTGTCCATCAGAGGCCTAAATCTTCTTTGTACTGAACCAAAAGGTCTAAAATATCATGTATTTGGCTACTGCTAACGCACCTTGGAGAGACACCGAAAAGACGGCAAACTGATTATTTTGGCAAACTAAATGCTATAAATTACAAACATTATACTTAAATTTTATTTATCTATTAAAATGCCCTGTTTGCTTTTCTAAGTTTCACCGAATTGCAGTGTTATTGTTCATTTCAGTACTGTAACACTCTCAATAAGAGTATTAATCTCCAAATACACTAAATTTTCCCCTTTCCCTGCCATGCTAAACAAAGTCCGATTTTCAGCATATGACTTTATTTATTTATTTATTTTTAAGAATGTAAGACTCAGTGTTATATACCATTGATTAGCAGCAAATGACAATACAGAAATATATAAACCAATGGTTGATAGGTGCTGCTGCAGGACAATTAGTACAAAAGGGCTCACCAGTTATAACTTGGGTGATAAGAATTTATATCATCTATTCTGAGCTTCAACAGTTCATTTATAGTTCAATGTGACAAGTTTGTGGGAAATTCCCTTAAAATCCATTTACAAGAAAAGGTCAGTACTGTACTTATAAACCACATATAGTTTACACTTAAACAGTAAAGTTACATCAAACATTGTGAGTGTGTTTGCATTCATATTGCACCACTGTGTAAACAATTGGCTTCATAGCAGCACAACTAGCTTATACACCAGAGTCATGGCTCCTGACTTGTGTTTTAGTAAAAACAGAAAATACGTACCTTGGTGACCTAACGCTGTCAACAGACAGGTAACCTCATCCGGGATAACACCAGTGTCATGTCGAAGTCTGTTTCCCTGTCGCTAAGTTTCCCCACATGTCATGACGTAGTAGCCTATTAGCATATGCTAATATAGAAAACAAACTGGCCTCCAGAACTGAGCTAGCATGCTAATGGATGCGCTAGGAGCTAGCAATGCGGAAGTGGACGGTAACGCTTTAAATAGCCCGCTAGAGTTCAGAGGTGCGTTTCATATGTGTTGCAAAGAGTAATCTTTCAGCTAAATTCGTAACTGCGAACTACACTAAGGTCTCCATAAGCTATTTTCACATTATTATAATGTGTGTTTGATTCCTTTCTTAATTTTCATCCTTCATTTTTCCTCCTGCTTCCTGCTTTAGTTGTAATTCATTTATTTACAATAGGAGGTGTGGATTTATATATAATATTGTAATATGTATTCATTTAAACCTGAATTTAAAGGTCTTTCAGGGACAAGGCAAAGAGAAAGTTATTAAATAATTGACAATATTGAGCCTCTACATAATTTTTTATTTATTTTAATAACTGAATGCCTCTTTTTCATACTTTCTGTTTTTACATTAATAATTTTTGTGTTGACTCCACTCTGATATGATTTATTCACAGACAGATTATGTTTTTTACAAAGACAAATTTGTACATGCACAAACTTGAATTTCTGATTACAGATTTACAAAGGTGTACATACACAAGCTTTGGCATCATCACTCTATAAGCACAAAACCGATGGTTTTCAAACACTTTTTTTTGCTTGGAACATATTTTTGTAATGTCTTGGTGTATTTCTGTCTTATAGTTCTGTTTAAGTGACTATTGTTTGTAGTGTGGATTCTTTAGAAGTTTGTCTGTTTAACTTAATGACCGTTGAATGTGCACTCTACATAAATACTGATTTAATTGCTTGTCTTGCTTCTGTATTGCTGATCAGGGAGAGGCTGGCCCTACTGGTGCGCGTGGACCCGAGGGTGCTCAGGGACCCCGTGGAGAGTCTGGCACTCCTGGATCACCCGGACCTTCTGGCGCCTCTGTAAGTGATAACCATTTATTTAATAAAGAAAAAATTAGCATATGAACTATAACAATATTTGTTGTCATCTGTTCATGATACAAGTGTTTTGATGAGGTATTAGGTTTACAGTTCTCATAAATATTCCACTGTGTTAAAAACATGCTCATTAGACCAGTCAGTCTCGGGGCTTATTGCAGTGTCACTTATTTTGTTTCTTTTTCTATACAGGGCAACCCTGGTACAGACGGTATCCCTGGATCTAAAGGATCAGCTGTAAGTTTCTCATTTATTTCTCCATTTAGTTGTTAAACAATAATACTGCAAGTGATGTATTCTCACGGTTGGTTTTAGAGTTACTTTAGTGTACACAATGTGTGTGTCTTATGTATGTTTATCTAAAATACACTGTGAAAACTTGAGAAAACCCCCATAAGATATTTAGTTTTAGCGCTGACCCCTTTTCTCCATTACACAGTAGCTGAAGAAGAGTCAGTGATTCACTTATTATGTGCTTAGAATAGAATATCTGGCCACTTATTAAATCTACATCCACTTATATTGATGCTAAGTGATCAGTCATCTGACTAACTACACGTCTCTCTCCTTCTTCTCTCTGTAGGGTGCTCCTGGTATCGCTGGTGCTCCTGGTTTCCCTGGACCTCGTGGGCCTCCTGGGCCTCAGGGAGCAACTGGACCTCTCGGGCCTAAAGGAACATCTGTATGTACTCAGTCCTTCAAAAGACAACAGATAACACTTTCTTGTTAGAGCAGTGTTGCTTGGAAACAACTAATAACAACACATTATCACTCCATCCCTCTCTCTGTCTGCTCTTCTCTTTCTTTTGTCTGTCTGAATATCTATTACCATTTAGGGAGACCCAGGTATTCCAGGGTTCAAGGGAGAGGCTGGACCCAAAGGAGAAATTGTGAGTTTTGTTATACTTATATTTCTAGATGGTTCATCTATGCTACTAAATTAAATCAGTACATGTAATATAATATGTAAAAATAACACAGTCTCTGAAAACAACCAATATTTCTGAATATATTTAAGTTTAAGGAAAATGACATTATGAACCAAACGTGATAAGCATTCCTCTATTTTCAACACTCATTCATTTATTTGGTGCAAAAACTGACACAGTCTTTTTTCCAACGTTTTTTTGCCAGGGACCAGCTGGCCTTCAGGGACAACTTGGACCACAGGGAGAAGAAGGCAAGAGAGGACCCAGAGGTGAGCCTGGTGCTGCTGGACCACTTGGACCTCCTGGAGAGAGAGTAAGTGTCGTCAAATTGGTTCAAACTTAGTTGTTTTCTAGATTTTAAAAATGTATGCTGTTAGAGAAGACTACTACAGCACTTTACGGACTAAAAGATTCCTCTTGTGTAGACTATCACCTTGTGTAGCGACATCATTATGCTCCTTTGTTTCTTCCCTCATGTTTGACACATAAAAGTTATTGCTGGTGTTGAATCCAAAATGAAATGGATAGGGATGAATAATACACATTTAGAAATAATACAATAAGCATAAAACTGTTCCTTTGTTTTAAATGTGGGTAATTTCCATCAAATTAAATAAAATGAAATCATTCTTCATTTTTTTGGGTATCACCAGGGAGTCTCTTCAAAAATTAAAAGAATTGTATTCAGTGATTGCAACCCAAATAACTCAGATTTTGTATTTTCTGTTTAGGGAGCTCCTGGTAACCGTGGTTTCCCTGGTCAAGATGGTCTGGCTGGTCTCAAGGTGAGTACCATCACAGTTGCACTGAGTCATCTGAGAAGAGCTTTAATTTCTGAAAGAGAAAATGAACTCTGGTTCATTTTGAGCATATCTACATATCTGGTAGAAAAACGAAAAGCTCTAAGGACATGTATTTAGCTGATGTAGCCACAGGTGCAAATCTATAAGACTGATAGTGAATGTGTTGCATCTGCTCCAGGTGGCATTTTACAATTGCTGTTAGCAATGACTAATCCATTTATCCTAACTGGATTTTATAAAATCACAACCATAAATAATAAATCGGATTCACTTTGCTTCATTTGTTAAACTTTACACCCAACAATAAAAAGACGAGCCTTACTTATCTCACAGCTTACAAAATCCTCCTCCATGTATTGTCCTGCCTCCCAGAAGCTTTCAGTTTAATTCTAATCTAGCAGCCAATGTGGAGACCGATTTGTCTTCAAACTACATTATTAATAAGGTGAATGTATTTTTCAGTTAATGTTCAACTAAGAGCAAGCATAAGTGACAGTATCATAGTTCATAGAAGAACTGTGATAATGTAGTTAATAGCTAACATCAGTCTTTAAAGACTGCTTTTATCTGGAGAGTTTGGCAGGAGAATAATCAGAAAGTTCTCAGTCTCAGTTCTCTAACTGGTGAAGTTTCCCAAAAGGAAAATTAACTAAACACTTGCCTTTTATCAAAATAAACAAAGAGTCTTAAAATATAAGTTAAAATGGCTGTCAGAGACACATTTGAGCCCACTGGACTGCAGTAAAGGCAAGCACAGAGTGCTATAAATGAATACAGCAATTAACATCGGTTTAGCAGAAGATTTCACTGAGCGTTTCACTGACTCGCTTGTCCCTGTTGACATCTCTGAAAGATTATTTCTCACCTCACTGGCTCATAATAATTCTCAAATCAAGTTAAATGGCACAAAGAAGCTTATATATTTTAAAGTTATGTGGTCAGTGATGTATGTAATGAGCTATGCTCCTCTTCAAGATTTGTACTTAACTCAGATCAGCCTCTAACTGTTGAGGACTAATAAACTAACATATAACACATATTTTTTTTTCTGCGAAGATCACAACATAAAAATTGTCAGCACTTGTATTTCCTCACAACTTCACTGAAGCTCACTGTGGTCTGTAGTGACACCTGTAATGCCACAGTGTGGCCTGAAGATGGCAGCATGGCTCATCATGCACCACTGACCTACATGTCCCAAATCACCCAAAGCCAGTATCTCATTTAACATTATCTTCCCATGGACAATTTCATTTATACCAAAATGAGTCTGTCAGAATTTAATCTTCTAATCTCCAGCAGGTCAGTGCAACTTCTTTGCACTATTAAAAGGGAAACTCATTTCCTCTGCAGTTTGAGAATTTAGTCAACTTCTTTGTCATTGACTAACTGTCTCTGGTGTTAACCTCTTCCCCCTTACGCAGGGAGCCCCCGGTGAGCGTGGACCCTCTGGAGCCAGCGGTCCCAAGGGCGCCAATGGTGACCCTGGCCGTCCTGGAGAGTCTGGTCTTCCTGGTGCAAGGGTAAGTTTCTCCTAATCCTGTCTTTCTCTAGTATGGGACATTTGGCTATAAAGGAATGTCCACTACGTTCAAGCCAGACAGCTTCGCTCTGTTTATATTTCACAATAAGCTAGATTTTTAAATCACAATTTGCACACTTATTTATATTCATTCATCTGTGAACTCAAGAGATTTTACTCAGGAATGCATAACTGGTCAAACTAGTGCACTTGAAGCTGAATCTGCAGATCCTAAGACATTTCAATCCCTTGCATGGGTCAATTCACTAAAACACTGGATCCTACATTTCTCACAATTTTGAAAACAACATATTTTTTAGTAAGCTTATAATTTTTGAAAAGACAGCTCCACCAGTAATTTAGCACTGCACTCATGTAACAGCTAAAAAAATACAAATAATACAGCTTCTGTCTATTTTAATTTAACACAGCCTCCTTGTCAAAACCTCACACCTACATTAATGCAATTCAAACAGTTTGATTTGAGGTATGGGTGTTATCTAAGATCACCACTCTCTGCCACAATCACAAACCTCAGACAGAGGTGTATAGTGGGTTATCGGGGTCAATACATACCTTAAGATTTTTTTTCTTACTGTTTAGTGAATCTGTTAAAAAATGCTAAATCTAAGCTGAGGATCCCCTGAGACTTGACAAATCTTGTCCAGAGCCACTGTTTTCATAGTGCGCATGGTACTCCTTACAAGTAGAGAACCTTTATGTGTGAAATTCATCATCACAAGTTTTGATTTGAACTCCTCGTGATGATATTTAATTCCCCAACAATATTTCAGGAACCCGTCGTCATCAGTAACCTTCAGTGATCTCTCATTCATGTTTTATTGCTAACAGTACGTGCTGAATTGCTGCTTCCTTCAGACAGGGCCAATCAGAGGTGTAAATTCGGTTCCCCACACTGCCATATGTTCTATGTTCCCACCTTTCTAAAGCACGTGTCTGCACGCCTGATGACTCATTCAGATTTCCTGTGTTTCTGCTCTTCCTCTTTGACAGGGCCTGACTGGACGCCCTGGTGATGCCGGTCCTCAAGGCAAAGTTGGACCTTCTGTAAGTGCCCCTTTTCAGTTTTTTTTTTTTATTTTTTATTTTTTTTAATCAAATATGGAACAACCAGGGAGAGACTTATAATTTTACCAAATGTGCTCTCATCATAATGGCCCATAAGTGGTTTCATTAAATTGAATTGCAGGAGATTTATACATCCATTATAAACCAGCCTCACACCATGGATTGCTTCAAATTTCACACTGAATTGGGAGCACGGGCGTTTTTCATCAACTTCACTCGGAGCTCTGTTTTCTAGACGGCCTCCTGTTTTTCATGATAACACTTAATCCTCAATTTTATACACAGTTTTTTGGTACAGTCTGTTCGGCTCCCCTTATAAACATGTTGCCCGTTTGAAAAAGTGGAAATGTTTTGTTGCTCTTCTCCCACACAGTTCATCCAATGTTTTTTTGTTTTTTTTCCGCTAGACCCGAAACACCTTTTTTGTGCTGGCTATACAAACATTGTGGTCACTTTTTTAATTAAAATTAATTTCTGTTTTAAACATTCACACATTTGCTGTTCAGGGACGATGATACATTAAAATTTTACAGATTATACGCTTGTTTGATTTTTTTTCTGGCTGGCTGATGGACTTCTCTTATCTCTATTCTCTAGGCATTTCCTGAGTTACCTGTTTTTCCCCTGGGGTTTATTTATTCATTTATGTACAGGGAAAAAATAACATTTTAATAAAATGAATTGCGGGATTTCTCTACCTACCCTCAAACCCTGTCAAAATCCTCTCTTCAAGATTATATCATTACATGTTTACTTTTACTTTATTTTGCTTAGTTCTAATGTTTCCGTAAAACTTTTTTTTATCGCTTTTCTTGCGTTTAGTTGTCCTCCCTAACAATTGCTTTGACTTTATTGTGCTAGGGAGCTCCCGGTGAGGATGGTCGCCCCGGACCCCCCGGACCACAGGGTGCCCGTGGACAGCCTGGTGTCATGGGATTCCCCGGACCCAAGGGAGCAACTGTAAGTAGATGTGCTGCTATATATTACATTAAAAAAACATCGTCTGTGTAGCATTAGATTTTAGGCCCATACAATATAATGGATTGCCCTATTTGCCCGTGCTAAAAATACATATTCCCCTTTTCTTTCAAAATACTGCAGGTGCAGGACTAAGAGAGTCTGCAGGGAGTGGCAATTTGACTAACCATTTATTTCTTTTATTATCAGGGTGAGCCTGGAAAGTCTGGTGAGAAAGGACTGGGTGGCGCTCCTGGTCTGAGAGTAAGTTCACCTTCGTCTTTCAAATGGATGTTGCATGTGTTTTAATTTTAAAAGCTTACCGCCTACACCATCATGTTTTAACTTTATGTTTTAAAGTTGGCCGCCCTCTGATATTATGAATGACACATAGATTTTAAAATATAATGCATTAATTAAAAAGGTACAAAACAATACAAATGGCTTTTTGGAAACCTGACAGCTACTGCATGCTAAAGTAGTGTAGACTGTGACTTCTTCTTCATTTAAATTTCCATTATTGTTATAAGCTCCTAATCATTAAACAGGTTAATTTTAGCTTTTTGTTCAAATAGGGTGTTTCATATTCTGTAGCTACTGTGAATCCCTTTGATCTACTATTATTCCTGGATTCACACGAGAAGCATGCTGAAAAGCTCCATTATACCTATCAGATGTCTGCCTAGTTAATAGCCTCACCTCTGGTTTAACTGTTGATATCTATCTATTTGTCTCCTCCCCCGCCTCCTTCCACTCTCTCTTCTTTCCTCATCTCAGGGTCTGCCTGGCAAAGATGGAGAAACTGGACCCGCTGGCCCCCCAGGCCCTGGTGTACGTATCGCTATCTCCCCCATCCCACTCAATATAGCTTCAGCGCTGATATTATCTTTCCCTTTTCTAAGTATCTCCATTTCCCAGACGGCCTCTACAATAGCTGTGTCTGGAGAAGAAAGTCCTTGACACTCAAAGCATTTTAAGATGGCATCACTGACCCACAGATGTTCAACTTGTTTTGAAGTCTGTGTTAACTTATAAAAGAGCTACTTAAATTAAAAATGGAGCAATGTTTCCCCACTATTCTAACCACTGAAGCCATATGTGAAATTTTCTGAAATATAGTTACTGATAGAATATGAGTATGTGATTAATGATTTTGGGGTATCTTATCTATTTAGGGTCCTGCTGGAGAGAGAGGAGAGCAAGGACAGCCCGGTCCCTCAGGCTTCCAGGTGAGACTACCTTCACAAACTTGGCCTGTTAAAGTCTGCACGAATGCTCCTTTTTATCCAATTTTGTTTGAAAGTGTACTTTCATAACCTTTTCTTTATTGTTAGACAAGACTACAAATAAAAACTTGGCTCAGCTTATTTGCTGGGGTTTTACTGAGCTGTGCAAAAATCAATAAAGACAGATCTAGGCCACGCTTCTCAATAACATTCCCAGATAACAATCAGTGTTATAAATTAAGAGCATTTCTGTGTGTGTGTGTTAGAAACACACAAACTACAAAGTGCACAGAGACACACAGAGGAAAGCTTTTATACTTTCTTTATGAGAAACTAGGCTTAATGTGCAGTTACCAGTCTACAGCTTTGAGTTCACTGCCCTCAATGATTAATGTTACAGGAAATGTAGTAATAAGTATATCTATTGATTCCAGTACGTGCATTTGTGTTGTTGCTCCTATTGGTTTCAATGTTGTTGTTTTTTCTTTTCTTCTGTTCTCAGGGTCTTCCTGGACCACCTGGCCCCCCTGGTGAGGGAGGAAAGCCTGGAGACCAGGTTGGTGCACGTTGTGGTGACACATATGTAAAATGGTAAGATCCTTAATGAAACAGAAGTTTACATAGCCTTCGTTCTGTTTCATTAAGGATCTTACCATTAAAGTGCAGCTATTTATTGTCTGTATTTCTCTATCAACACAAATGGAAAGATGTTGCATTGGGATGTTGTTAAGAAGACTCTTGTTTTTACATAAACTACCATAATTAAAACTAAACCAATATTTTTGACTTGACTGATAAACAATATAACTAAATCTGTCACTAGCAGCAGCGTTGTAGTAGATCAGCTTTTTCAACAGCTTCTCAATGATCCTGCGTGTTTCTTAACTTGTCTTTCTCCTCCAGGGTGTTCCTGGAGAGGCCGGAGCTGCTGGTGCAACTGGACCCAGAGTAAGTTTGCAGTCTTCAGTATAATTCACTATACTTTGGTTTGGTGATTATCACGCATTCTGATGATTGCCGCTGTGTCACTTCCCAGGGAGAGCGCGGTTTCCCCGGAGAGAGAGGAGCTGCTGGCCCTCAAGGTCTGCAGGGACCCAGAGGTCTGCCTGGAACTCCTGGAACTGACGGACCCAAGGTGAGTGCAGCACACCACAGAAAGGGAGGGTTTTCTAATTATTAAACATGACTCCCTCGGGTGCACTGGAAAATATGCTGCTGTGGTACTTGAGCGAGAGTTTTAACATTCAACAGCAGAAAATGAGAATAATAATTACCTCAGTTCTTTGTGAGTTGAGCTCAGTGCGTTCAATACATCATGTTTCAGGATAGTGTGCATTACATTTTAGTGCATTCAGGAACCAGCCAGGTCCAGTCTTATAATAGTCTATGCGGCACATGCACCTCTGTTCAGTTTTCTCGATGATGATCATCTTGTCTTATAACCGTGAATTAACTCTGGAGTGCCTTGGTGGCCTGATGTGTGATGATTGCCTAGTGTGGAAAGTTATTTTTTTCCAGACTTTCCTCTCAGTTTTGCTTCGTGTTCTTGTGAATCGCTGCTTCAGGACTGAATTAGTATTCAGTATTCAATATTCAAAGTATATATTGTTTTGTTAGATGCAAGACCAAAAAGGCTTACTTAGTGGATTACTGGCCCAGGGGTCAAAGTGCCAACAGCTGAAAGAATCAAACCAATTTCAGCTCGAATCCGGACCTTAGTTCTTAGTCCTCAGTCCTAATTTCCCAGGATCTGTACAAGAATTTTCACCTGCAGTTAAATACAATATTTTAACAGTTCAAAGAAATCTCTAGCCTTTCATAGTCAGACTTATCAGAATATAAATCTGGTAACATGCCATTTGGATTTCAAAAAATACCTTTGAATGCATCTTGATAGTCCAGAATGTCAGAACCAGGTTGTTGTAATCAAATTCAACTCCACTGCGCTCAGATGACGTGTATGGCCATGTTGCTGTCCCTCTTTTGTCCGTCACCACATAAAGTCCAGCCAAACAATTTCATTGTCCTGGCAGATCTTTATTGGGTCATCATCATTTCCCAATAGGCAGGCTGGTTTCAATACTAAATCTTTGTTTTTCCTGTTGCTCTCGAAAGCGTCTCTCCCTCCCTCTCCTCCCGAAAGCTGCCTCTCCCCAGACTCTCCACACACACCGGTCACTCACCTGTCCTGTACTGAATTTAACCTGACGGGGAAAACGGCTCGGACAACTTAGCATGTGAAGCTAATTGTGTTGTTCACTAATAAAAACTTACCTTAATGCCACTTTTTTAAAACCCGATGTTAGGCCATGGATATTTACAATTATTTAAAGAAAGTTAGTCAAAACTCGGAGGAAAAGACACATGATCTTATTCTATGTGCCAAGTACTGTATGAATAGTTTTTTATAGTTTGGATAGCATCACAATTAGGGGCTTTTATTAAGACAATAGAATACCCCCTCCTCCCACCAAAAAAAAATGGGAAACACTGATCTATTGAACATAGAATAGCTAATTATAGCTTATTATATTTCCAGCCAAGCTTTACATTTAGTTGCTTGTCAGCCATCACCAAATTCCAACTCCTGCAGTAATTTCTCACAACTGAACTGTGATTAGAGGAAAGGCTCAAAGCGGCTGCAATTCCCATTTTTGGTTTGTTATCTGGCCAGATTTTAATCCCAGTTCATAGGTTTTCTTCCCTTAAAGTCAGACAGAAGAGGATAGAGAGGATGAGGATTATAGAGCTGACATGAGTGGGATGGTGACAGCGATGGAGGAGGGATGAACAGACAGTCTGTAGATGGGAAAGCAGGTCTCTGAAAAAGACTGATTCGTTGCCTGAGATGCATTGTGCATGTGTCCCCTTAAGTTCGACTCCGATTTTAAAATATTACTGATACTCGTGAGACGATTTGACCAGGAGAGTGTCAGGAGTCTGCATTGCTTCAGATTTGGCTTTGATAAGTCAAATAAATATTTTGATTCTTTAATAACCTGGAACAGAACACGCCGTGACAAAGATGACCTTGGCTCTTTTTTTTTGTTGTTTTCTTTCTCTATGACAGCACAATGTTTTGTGTTCCTGACTCATGTATGAATAAAGTCAATCTGAAATGTGACAAGTGAACATACTCAAAACAAGTCTTGTTTTTGGAAGCAAATCTCAGTTCTGTAGCAGCAGCTTAAAGTTACTCAGTGTAAGTTTTCTGTGTGTGTCTGCTTCCCAGTCATTGAACTAACCCATTTCTGATCCACAACAGGGAGCCATTGGACCTGCTGGTACAGCTGGAGCTCAGGGACCCCCCGGCCTGCAGGGTATGCCTGGAGAGAGAGGAGGTGCTGGCATTCCTGGCCCCAAAGGAGACAGAGTAAGTTAATATGTATGTGTGTATTAAATGTGAAGCTTTGTCTCCATTTGAATGTAAGACCTGAATTTGAATTTGATGCCTCTTGCCAGGTGACTGACTTGTTTTTTATTTTCAATCCCCACAGGGTGACATTGGAGAGAAAGGACCCGAAGGTGCTTCTGGCAAAGATGGTGCTAGAGTGAGTGATTGTCATGGTTTTAATGAATGAAGACAGAACTGTCTTTGAATTTCTTTTCATCTTTTCATTTCTTTTTTTTTTTTTTTTACTTGTCATGCTGGTTGAAACTTTTCTGAGTGTTTCAAATGTTTCAACTCTTTTAACTGTTTCCTGTCGCAGGGTCTCACTGGTCCCATTGGTCCTCCTGGTCCATCTGGTCCCAATGGTGAGAAGGTGAGTAGCATTTCTGTAACGAATTAAAATGCATTGCCCTCGACAAACCTTTATTCATATTTAGTTGATTGTGTAAACAAGTTTCTGTCACTAGTTTTTTGTTTTTCTTTTTTTTTTCTTTCTTGCGTATCCACACCAGCTGCTGATGGCTCGGTGTGGGTTGCTCATGCTGTCACTGTGTTTTCTTGTAGGGTGAATCTGGTCCTGCTGGTCCTTCTGGAGCTCCTGGTACCCGTGGTGCTCCTGTAAGTCTCACATTGTCTGTTTAAAATAAGAGTTAGATGCAATTGTCTCCGTCAAAGCCACCAATTTAAACGTTTAATGCATGTGCAGTACTTTGAAATGCAGAAATATCCAAGTAGCGACTGGTGTTTATCTTCTCCTGTACTACTCTAGTATTTTTAAGCAAGATCTCTTTAAATGTCCAATAGTCTAACACTGTTCAGTTGTCAGTTTGAGACAGTTGTGTTTAGAGACTGGAGATGGTACCTTCCAAACAGAGGTTATCCGTTTGGAAGGTCTTCAATTTATAACACATGGTGGATTTCTTCACTTGACTTAAGTTCTTGAGTTTTCATTGCTTCTCTTTCTTCATGTCAGGGTGACAGGGGAGAGACTGGACCTCCTGGACCTGCTGGTTTTGCTGGACCCCCTGTAAGTTGAAAAACAACACTATGTGCAACTCTTCTACTCTGCAGAAATCTGAAAAACATTCCCCCTTACAGGAAAAAAAATGAACATTTACTCAAAATATATTAACTTAAATTGTACCAAGTAGAAAAAAAACAATGAGATTGAAAAACACACACATATATATATCTATATCTATATATATATATAATCCATATGATATATAATGAACCTTTTCAGAAGTCTTGTAAGATATCTAAAAAATAAACTCTTCAAGTGTCAATGTGTCATTCAACACACTGAACCACAAACATCTAATGGAAATTTCATTTATCAAAATACATTTTTCAGAGGCATCGACTTCATTATTTTATTGAAGCGTAGCAGATATATATATATATATCACCTCGATAATAATCAAATCTAGTTGCCACCAAAGTGTGTTTTTGTCTCGTACACATGTTTTGTTTCCTCTGCGTATTATTCAGTGTAAAGACATCGGTGTGTAGACTGCCAGAAGTTGTTGCGTTAGTCATTAATAGTGTTTTTGCCAAAGACTCCAGACAGACTTCAAATAAATGTTTTTAATAAGCTGCATCCTTCCAAATGGATTTCATCGATATATGAAATCGTGACAGCACAATTTATCTTTTTTTTTTTTATCCCTCAAGGTTGCACTATGATTAATTATTGAGTTTGTGTCATGGTGAATAACACTATGAGGTGTCTGAATCGGTTTTGGTTCACAGCTCACAGACTGTTCTGTACCATCACATTTCATCACCACAAAGACTGAAAGTAGACTTGAATGCTGCATAAAAATGTCAGCTATTATTTATTTATTTCTTCTTTTAATATTTTGAAATACACATTTTAATTGCTACCGAGGCTGCCACAACCGCTATCCAGTTTTCTGGTGGAAAAAAGTTAATGAAAGAAAGAAAGACTTAAATAAAAGAAAACTTGACTCCTACTCCATGTTAGTTTTTAGTTTTATGTTTATTTCCTCTGCAGTAAATACGACTTGCTGCTGGTTTTTCACACCAGCCCCTCTGGCCATAAGTAACAATGACAAAATAATGGTTATTGTAAAAAAAAAAAAAAAAAAAAAATGTATTTCAGCAGTAGCACTTGTGCATGGGAGTCAAAAAGTGAATTACCTGATTTGAAGATTTAAAGCATTCATTTGTATTTATTGTCTATTATAAAAGACTCTAGTATTGCGGTTGCACAATTAGGCTGACAGACTCAACTGATTCAACTGACAACCTATAATTGATTTTTAACTCAGTCAAACATATATTTTCTATCCTCCTCTGTCAGGGTTCTGACGGTCAGCCTGGAACCAAGGGAGAGCAGGGAGAATCTGGACAGAAGGGAGATGCTGGTGCCCCTGGACCCCAAGGACCATCTGGTGCCCCTGGACCTGCAGTGAGTGTCACCATATACTTTTTTTTAACACTTCTTATAAAACATAGATTATTTTTACTAACTTTGTCTAAACCCAGTGGTGAAGGACTACTTTAATATATGACAGCAAGACAGACACTGACTGACAGTGTCTCCTACGACGAAGAGGAAATGCTATGTATGCACATATCAGCAACAAAGTCCTTTTTTCTCTTTGTTGAACATTCATGGTGGATTTAACATTAAGTCAGAGTGACAACCGTCCTTGTCAGTGATTGTGCCACAGCAGGCAGAGTCTGAGTCAAACAACCCCCCGCTAAAACACGAAACAAATGCCAGCCATTAACACACACAATGTTTTCTATTCTAGGGTCCTACAGGTGTTTCTGGACCTAAAGGCGCCCGTGGTGCTCAGGGACCTCCTGTAAGTGACCTTTTGAAAATACTTTTGTCACAATAAAACATCACTTGGTCTCAAAATGTTTGGCTTTGCCTAAATTTATGTTTCTCTACTAGGGTGCAACTGGTTTCCCTGGAGCTGCTGGTCGCGTCGGACCCCCTGGTCCCAATGTAAGTGCAGTGTCCTCGTAACCCTACAGCCCACAGTTCACGGTGCAAAATACCAAATATATGCGAGATGTGGATATTTTAAGTTTTACGAACTGGAACGATGTGTCATAGAACACATACAAGAGACAAGGATGTTTTTATTCTGAATGTCTTCTGACTTGTCAACTTTTTAATTTGCAAGCGCTTCCTCTTCCTTCAGCATCTCCACTTCCAAACAGTGTTTCTGACACAGTTGGAGCTTGTTTCGAATATTTTTACTGTGTTGCTAACAGGATATGCAACACGTTGTGTATCCCGTAAGGCTGCTAATGGACAAAGTGTGTGTTATGAGAAGTTATTTAGAGATGCTCAGGCTTTTATGAAAAAATAAAAACAAATCCCTATTTTCAGTAATGGTTATGGGTGTTTGTTTTATAACACAGATGTATAATAATCAAATACTGTTTTCTTCATGATTTAATTTCCCATAATATTTGTCATCCTCTTTAGGGTAATCCTGGACCTTCAGGTCCTGCTGGCCCTCCTGGTAAAGATGGACCCAAGGGTGTGAGAGGAGATGGTGGACCCCCAGGCAGACAGGGTGATGCTGGGCTCCGTGGTCCTGCTGGAACTCCTGGTGAGAAGGGAGATCCCGGAGAGGACGGTCCTCCTGTGAGTTTTGCCATTCCTTAATCACGCCCCTCCAATACAACACCCCCAGACACCGGCTCTTACGTAACCTGTTACTTCTTGAGCTCATAGTGCTTAAAATCCCACTCCACTTCTTCAGGCACCCACAAGCATCCTATCTAGCTGCCATCTCTAGAGAGAGGAGAATGATTAAATGTGTTTGTTTTCGGCATTTCTATTGACTTTCATGTAGCTTTGTCGGCCCAAAGAGCCAATTTCATCAGTAACGGGCACACTTTCTATTAATACACAGAGCTGTCAGTGTCCATCACTGACCGTAATAGCAGAACGAGACATGTGACAGTACAGGGCAGCACAATCCAGTGACAGACTGATGACAGGACCCAAGGCTTTTACCTTGCCTACAGTCAACGTTACACACGTGCACATGTTATATATACACGATGAGTCCTGTCAAGATAATGACATACTGTACGACAGATGATAGCCTTCTCCAACCTGAAGATAGCTGCCGTGGCAAGGCGCCTCCCACCTATAGATTGCATGCATACAACATCTTGAACCTTGTATCAACACATTAAAGGCTGTCCACTTAATGTCAGTGTCCTCTGAATGGTGTGTCTCAGGTGTCACTTTGAGTCAGGTTTTCATTGTGAACATGTGGCAGAGCTTGGGCCTGTGAGGATGAAGTAGACAGGAGAGGTGATGAAGAGACTGATGTTGAGATGTGTAACTGCACCCGGGAATAAAGTCCCAGGAGTAGCAAGTGAGAGAAGATGATACCAAGGGGAAAGAAACAGGACAGAAACAGAAGACACAAAAATAGGACACAGATACATATAGCCCAGCACAAAACCCCTGACTCGATCTGGTTTGTTTGTACATGGTGGTTTTATTTTGGTATATATAACATATTTAGAGAGCTTTAGAGGTGCTGGTATCTGGACTTTACTTGTTGGTCTTATCGCCTAGCTTTCAGCAATGGGTACTTTGCAAAATATAGAAAAGTTCCTCTAAGACCCAGTGTCTTTATAGTGAGTGAAAAGTTGAATATGTTTATTTTGTAGTATTATATCTGTCAGTGTATTAATTTAACTCCATTTTGTACTTCTTTTGAGTAGGGAGTTGTTGGTTTTTGTTACAGCTACTGTATGTCTTCCAACAGGACATTACAGATTTAAATTTTTTTATTTTTAAACTGTAAGAATTTTCAAGACAAAAAAACAACAACACAACCATTACTAGACCATAGACAAACATTAATTGTGTTTTCTGCCCCTTGTTTTCCCTCTCAGGGTCCCCTAGGTCCTTCAGGTCCTCAAGGATTGGCTGGTCAGCGCGGTATTGTCGGTCTGCCAGGACAGCGTGGTGAAAGAGGCTTCCCTGGTCTGCCTGGACCTTCTGTAAGTAACACTGTGTTCATCATCTCATGTCATTAATGACATAAATTCTACTGTTGATTAATCTGTTAATTATAAATCTAAATTAAATGATTAATTCATTGGTTTATTTCATAGAAAAATCAAATATGCCTATCCAGGGATCTGAGGTGGCGGCTAGGAATGTATAAGATATGAACGTCACAGTGGAAGCAATTCATTGATTAGTCAGTCAACAGAAAATGAATGAAGAACTCTTGATAATTTGTTAATTGCATAGGTCATACGTTGTTTCGGTGTATTCATTGTGTGAGCTTGAAGCGTTGTTCATCTCCCAAAGTGTATTCAGCCGTAAATGTGTTTGCAAATCTGTGGGCTTTGTCGAACAAGACATTTTGAGACTATGGTGAAGTGGTGTGCCTTAAAATGTGGCTGAGAACTTGGTGCACTGCAGCCTGCAGTCTGTTCTCTTTTCTTCTCATAAGGTGCAGATAAATGGATGATGAAAATGACTGATTTTCAGCCAAAAACAACAATTTAGTAGAAGCAAAAAAACATTACAGGCAATCAACTCAGTTAAGAATCTGAAAATTTCACATATTTTGCTTTTTTGTTTGATAAAAGATAAATTAATTACTTGTTGTCAGTTAAGTGCATCTGACCAACCATCATCAGATGTTTGTCTTTCACTGCTAAAAGGAGAATAATGTCTGTTAACCTTAAATAATCGCGAATCCGCCTTAAGACCACAGCACCTAATGTTCACTCGTCACTCAGTAAAAGTGATTGTGGAAAACCCACAGACCAGCTCTGGACTGTGCTTCTGCTCTGTCCTAGTTGGACCACAGTCACATCACATGAGCCAGAGCTTTTCTCCTCGTGAATCCGTTTGATGTACAGTATGACATGTGGCACGAAGCCTCCTCTGCTAGGGGACACAGCTCATGTCACCTCTCAGATCGTGTGCATCCCACACGATTTGAGAGGTGAAATGAGCTGCGTCCCTTGCTTACTACACCTCCGTGGGTACGTCCTTACCATCAATTATTCATCAGGATGCATGGAAGGGGTGCCAAGAAATTAGGAGCGATGCCAAACTTTACCAGGAATGTTTTAAGCAGAGAACATGCTTTCAATAACAGAAGTAAGGTTGATCCCTCTGAAGTTCAGTCTGTTTCAAGAACTGTTAGCAATATTATTGGATTGATTTCACCTGAATATAGTGTTTGACATTATATATGTACACTACGCACAAGCCCAAAAATTAATATGAAGAGGTCATAAACAAGTCTACTTATTGGCCTTTTAAATGTCCAGACATGACAAGATTCAACTGTTGCTGTCCAGTTTTAATGTAATTAAAGTTGAGGAGATTAATATGCCACACAGGTACAATAAATATTCTACATTTTATTTTAAATCTCAGTTAGTTCAACATCTAACTGTTCAGTGGTTATCAAATGTTGCGTTAGCTGCAAAAAAATCTTTAAGACGTAGCCTGGCATTAATTGACAGTGTATTGACATTAATTTTATGTTAATGGCTGTTTGCGTAACTAATGATATTAGTTTTATAAGCTTCCCCGTCCAATTTCCTGACCAAGTGGCTCTCTGCTGATTATAGAGATTGCCACTTCTGAATCTGGCTGAATGAATACTAATGAGATAATATCCTTGTCTCCTCCTGAGGACTACATGCATGCAAGGTTTTTAAACAGCTAAATCTGTTCAAAGATGTACGTATAGTAAGCAAACCCTGTCCGGGTCATTCACTGAGATATTACAGGGACTGTACAAGCCGTGCGTGTCAGTGAATCATAGGATGAGTTGTGTCCCTGTTTAATTCATGATGTCTAGATTTAAAGTCTAATAATAACGAGCTCCCTTCTCTCCTCTCAGGGTGAGCCTGGAAAGCAGGGAGGGGCTGGTGGTCCGGGAGACCGTGGACCCCCTGGGCCTGTTGGACCGCCTGGACTCACTGGACCTGCTGGAGAGCCCGGCAGAGAGGTCAGAGAACAGCCAACACACAGCCTGTGTGTGCTCAAATTCACATCTGCCACATTGTCTGTATTCCAGCAGCTCTGCAGTGTTTCTATCCCACGACTACAGGCCAAGTCCATTAAAATTCACTGCTATTTGCGTCATGTATACATTTGCATTGTGTTTGCACCGTGTCATTAATGTGTATTGCTGGAGCAGGGTTCATTATGCAGCTGATCTGTATTCAGTAGGACATCTGGCTCAGTGGAGGTGCAAACTATAAACACTTGATGTTGTTCTGTCACTCGACAGGGCAACCCTGGATCTGACGGACCCCCTGGAAGAGATGGTTCCGCTGGAATTAAGGTGAGAAACATAAGGTGCCCCGGGTCAAGTGCTGTATTTCGGAGGAAGGTGCTGTGATTTGAATTTAATGCGTTGGTGCCTGATTGCCGACAAACACCAGCTCCTCTGATTCAGATAACATAAACCTGCTCTAAGAAGGTTGTCTGGTCTGATGGGAGGCATGTTATTGATTCAGGCAACACTTTACTGGAATTGCTCTAAAAATAATGGTAAAAGCATCAGGCTGCTGAAAATGAAACAACTTTTAACGAGCAAAATCACAGTCAATCTTCTTCTTCTTAGTCGTCTGCCATCAATAATCAACTGTAGAGCTATTTGCCCGTTTTCTTTTCTATAAGACTTAAAGGCTGATTCTCTTCAAGCAGCTTTTTCCTCAAATACATACTTTAGTATACTATAGTAGAGAGCAGTTATGCTGTGTTCATATCTTCCCTGGTGTGACTGTTTTTCTCCCTTTTCTGCAGGGTGATCGTGGTAACACCGGTCCTGCAGGTGCTCCGGGCGCTCCAGGTTCCACTGGTGCTCCCGGACCAGTTGGTCCCACCGGCAAACAGGGAGACAGAGGAGAGTCTGTGAGTAGTAACTCCAGTGAGCATATCGTTTTCTCAGTACAACAGGATGTTTCTAGAACACCTGCAGCTCAAGTGTATAGTTTGTTTGCTGTGATGAGAATTATATAAGTGGGACTTTTCCCTGATGAAAATGAGCATGTGCAAGCGCAGAGGAGGATGTCTCAAGTGTTTTATCCCTTGCTGACCTCTTTTCTCAGAGAAAATCTCAATGTTGTGCTCAATTTTCTCCTTTACATAGCTCTAGTTAGGGTTGTCTGCCGTCCTACTGTGATGTAATTTGCTCCTCAAATAGACCTTAAATTACACCATAGAAATAGAAGGAAACATATTTGACCTTAGGGGTTACCGGGACAGAAAAGTGCCCTCTTATCTTAAGTAAAACTAATTACCCAGATACAGGCTGGTCTGATAACAAGCATATTGTTTTTCCTAAGGCAAAATAAGGACAAGGGAACACAGGGGCTCAAGTGAAGGTGTTAAAAAGGAAAACTACCAAAATTCATAATTTGTTTTAGCACAATAATGAAAGGATAAGAGGATATCTGCAAATGATTTTTGTTAGTTCAAAGTATTGCTACAGTAATTCCACAAGCGCCATGTTCCTGCTGTACATCATGGCCTTTCTTTTTTTTATCTTTAATTTTCAGGGTGCACAAGGACCTGCTGGATCTCCAGGACCTGCCGGAGCCAGAGGAATGCCCGTACGTGTCGTTTTAAACATTAAAACCAACCTGCATGAATTATTTGTGACCTGGTTTAGCCATGCGTTGACACACTTAACCAGGCGAAGAAAAGTAAATCAGGTTGTTTTTCTACTTGTTGCAGGGACCTCAAGGACCCCGTGGTGACAAGGGCGAGGCTGGAGAGTCCGGCGAGAGAGGACAGAAGGGACACAGAGGCTTCACTGGTCTGCAGGGTCTCCCCGGACCTCCAGTAAGCATCCAGACGGATTATAAACATAACTGCAAGCATGTTATCATCAGCCCTCTGATATTTACCGTACCTCCTCTGTTTTAGGGTCAATCTGGAGACCAGGGCGCCACTGGACCTGCTGGACCTGCTGGACAACGAGTGAGTGCAAACAAAATAATAGAAAATCACAATGAACTAAAATACAAATTGCAAGCCTAACATCTCCATCTGTTCATGTAGGGACCACCTGGACCTGTTGGCCCCGCTGGAAAGGACGGCGCAAACGGCCTGCCAGGACCCATTGGGCCCCCTGGACCTCGTGGTCGCAGTGGAGAGACCGGTCCTTCCGTGAGTAGCTACGAGAACTTTGTCTGACTGTTAACATTGATCCTCCTCTGAAAATTAGAACAAGCTAAAATACGTGGGCAAAAATGTTTTTTAGGAATTTTAAAACAACGTCAGAATTGAAAAGGTCTATCTGGAAAGTCCTTGAAATGTTGAGCACGATTCACATATAACAGCATCATGAGTACCAGGTCTAAAGTGTCTTTAAGTCTTGAAGTGGCACTATATATAATCTGATTAATTTCAATCAAATGCACATTATGAATTGGGGAGGCATTTCTCTACACATTATGAATTGGGGATGCATTTCTCTAAAGCCTACAGTATGGATTATTAGAATAAAACTGATTTAGTTCAGTCGTGACTTGAAGTGATTGCTAGGACAAAACTAGAACATCTTTCTTTTTATTCTCTCAGGGTCCTCCTGGAAACCCCGGCCCCCCCGGTCCTCCTGGTCCCCCCGGCCCTGGCATTGATATGTCAGCCTTCGCCGGTCTGGGTCAGACTGAGAAGTCCCCCGATCCTCTCAGGTACATGAGAGCTGACCAGGCCTCCGGAAATCTCCGTCAGCACGATGCTGAGGTCGACGCCACCCTCAAATCTCTCAACAACCAGATTGAGAACATCCGCAGCCCCGAGGGGTCCAAGAAGAACCCTGCTCGCACCTGCAGAGACCTGAAGCTCTGCCACCCTGACTGGAAGAGCGGTGAGTGACACCGAAACGAATTGGTTAAATTGGGGTAGGGCGGTAAAGCAGACAGGATGTGGGTCGGCAGCTCAAGTTTGGTAAAGTCAAGATTTGTGTTAAATATAGTTTGAGTAGTCTGAGAGCGTTTGGGCTGAGCTGACTCGGATTAGAATATGCCATGACATTATGGGCTATGGTAAAATTTCAGTGTCAGATTTCTAAGCATCACTGCAAAAGAGGAGGGGAAATATCCTGATTTATTTATTTTTTTGTCTGTAGGAGAGTACTGGATTGATCCCAACCAGGGCTGCACCATCGACGCTATCAAGGTCTTCTGCAACATGGAGACAGGGGAGTCCTGCGTCTACCCCAAGCCTTCCGGCATCCCTCGCAAGAACTGGTGGTCCAGCAAGAGCAAGGACCGCAAACACGTCTGGTTCGGAGAGACAATGAATGGAGGATTCCACGTAAGTTGTGCTGCTATTCTGACTTTTCTATGAAATATTTCCTTCCAGTGCTGAATGTCACTCTGCACAAATTGACTAATGAACATAAATACATTGCGGGATGAATAGATTTTTAGATTATTATAAACTGTAAATATAAGAATTCCCCTTGTTTTTTCTACATTTGGATGCTGAAAGCAAATTTAATAGTGTTTGGTCACAAGATGACCTTAAAATATCCTAATACAGATGAATAAACAACAACTGCGGGATGGGCAGAGACATAATCAGATTCAAATCAGTCATCTCCTCGAATTTAAACGTCAAATTAAAAAACAGTTAAAACCAAATACAGTGAGATTTTTCTTTTATCATGAGACCTACATAACAGTTAAGCTGCAATAGCCATAATAACAGAATTATTGACTGTTATTCTGCCTTTCTTTCCTTACCTCCTGTTCATTGCAGTTCAGCTATGGTGATGACAGCCTGGCGCCCAACACTGCCGCCATTCAGATGACTTTCCTGAGACTGCTGTCCACTGAGGCTTCCCAGAACCTCACCTACCACTGTAAGAACAGCGTGGCCTACATGGACGCTTCAACAGGCAACCTGAAGAAGGCCGTGCTGCTGCAGGGCTCCAACGACGTGGAGATCAGAGCCGAGGGCAACAGCCGCTTCACTTACAGCGTGATGGAAGACGGATGCACGGTAAGGCCGGCAGTCCCACAGAGAGGCGCACGCATTACACACTCTCAGATGTCAAGTAAAAATCAATCGCAAAACACTAAAAGATTTTAAAATTGGTTCAGAAAATACGAAAGCTCACAAAAATTCACCACCTTGTGATAGTTAAGCACCGTCTATCTTAGTGTTCAGTCACCAAACCAGTCACATTCACTGCCGTTTTGGAGAAGTCATAGGTCATTTAACAGCCGTTGTGCTCTCTCCCCCTGCACAGAAACACACGGGACAGTGGGGCAAGACAGTGATCGAATACAGATCGCAGAAGACCTCCCGTCTGCCCATTGTGGACATTGCCCCCATGGATATTGGTGGACCAGACCAGGAGTTTGGAGTCGATGTTGGGTCAGTCTGCTTCTTGTAAAGGACGAAGGATCAAAACGAAGAGAAAGAAGAATTGGAAATTCAGAGGAGAATAAAAAAAAAGAAGAAGAGTGAAAGAGGAGCACACCAGATAAAGGAGGAGAGAAAGAGAGAAAAAGAAAAATCAAGACACTTTTTTTAAATGCGACTTTTTTGCTAAGTAAAAAGTGCTTTTCCAAGTCGAACTCCGTAGGATATCTGCACTGAATGGCACCAGCAACTGTCATTTGTGATTCACCCAGCATTGCCCCCCTACCCCCACATGGACACCTTTCATTCCCCCAGAAACCCCCGCTTTGTGAACGGCAACCCCTCACTCACCTCCCCCATATCCGAGAACGAGAAGGAGGAAGTATGCGGAGAGTACAGGAACATACCAGGGAACGAGAGAGAGAGGGAACAATGTGTCGGTGTTATTTATTTATTGTCTAGGTTTGGGTCCCAGGTGTGGTAGGACTGAGTTTGTTGCTAAGTAATAAAACGCCCGCTTACACATGTTTAAAAATATCCACCAGCTTCCTCTCGTACTTCCTCCTCTCTTTCCAACCGTCCCATCACTCCTGTAACATATCCACTAAAGAATACATATCTCTTTGAAACCAAAAATCTAGCTATGTGATAGAACGGTGCAGGTGTTCCTGTTTCTGCCGCCACAGTGTGTATCAAAAATTACTGTGTATTATAATAAAATCGATGGTGCTATTGTTGTAAAACAGTTTGTATTTTTTAAACTCCACATACTCATATGTAGTGACTTGTACATATGTATATATATGTATATGTGTGTATACATATATATACAGATTTGGGATTTCAGGGTGTCCCCGCTTAGCCCCACCCTCCTGCTTTATCAACAAATATCCCCCGATGAACAATTTGGAACAAATTTATATATTTTTAACATTTGTTTTGATATTTTAAAGCTACCTCAAACTATAAAAAAAATCTTTACACATCGAACTAAGGCCTTTTACCCCCTTTTTTTGTTTACAAACCCCTTATTTCTTATCAATTTGACCAATGTTTGATAAGTTCGGTCACGAAAGCCGCCCCACGCCCTTATTTTATGTGACCCCCCACACCCCCGCCCCTTCCCCCCTCGTTCCTCTTCCTCCGTTCAGTCCCCTCACACAACGCATGCCCTCTGCCTCGGCTTAAAACACACACACACTCACAAAAACACACGCACGGTAAAAGAGATTTAAGGTGTGTTTGATTTTGTTGCTCCAGATCCGCAGCCAGTGCAGAGGGTTCATTTGTGTGTGAGGTTGTGTACATTTTTTTATTATTAATAATAGTATTATTATTAATAATAATAGCATTATTATATTATTATGATCATGACTTGTTTTTTTGTTACGTTTTAATTAATGTAAATTGGAAATAAAAGACAAAACCAAGTGACAGGCTGAAGTTGCTTTTTATTTATATTCTGTTTTGTCCCCCCCTCCCTCCTCCTCTCCCGCCATGTTGAAACATCTGGGGGGGACAGCTCAGATTTCGAGAAGATGGATGGATGGATGCGGGGCTATTTGAATTATGCTTGGATTGATGGTGATTAAAGAAACAAACAGGAAACATTGAAGGGGGTGGTGAACGTCCATATCATGTAACTATATGTGTAAAATAGTCATTTCCTTCCGTTTTAATGCATGATAAAGTAGAAATGGGAAACAATGTCAACCATGATCATCTTATTCTGTGAACTGATAATGTCTTTCTGTACTTCTATTGCTTCTATTCACCTTCTTGCCCTTTTCAACCTATAGTAGCAATAAAACATAGAAGCATTTCTATGAACAAAGTAGAGCAATGTTTCTTTTATTTTTGACAGATTTGCTGTATGTTTTTTTTTTTCCTGAAATCACTTTTTTGTTAGTCTATTATTTAATGTGTCTGATCTATGACTTTATCTGTGTCATTTTGGTGAACAAATAGGAAAGTTGACAAATCACTGGGACAGAAATACATCAATAATAATGATAATAATAAAAAAAAAAAATACCCACAGAAAAAAAATAATTCACTCGGAGGACATGCTTGGTTCTTGAGTTTCGATTTGTTGGCATCACTGTACCTTAAGTTGGTTCAAGATTATATTAAAGTTAGAGATGCATTGTGGAAACAGAACTCTGGCATTAGATGTAGGACTTTAGACACACATCTAACAACATAACAACATTCAGGAAATATCCTTGGCACGAAAAGTTACACCGACAGTGCTTCACAAGTTTACCCACAGACAGTTTGAAAGTCACAGAACAAGAATCCACCTCTTTTATTCTCTGTTTTTTGGTCCACGGTTTACCAACCAAGATCAGGTTTCACAATATCAATATTAAAATCAGCCTATGTGTAACTTTTAACTGGCTCTAGTTCTAATTTAACAGCGTGGGAACAACCGAGATTTTCTCCGTAGATTACAAAGCACGCACGACACGTCAGCACAGCACAGTACACAGAAAGTTGACCTATTCTAGACTCTGCCTCAGATCTTTCCACTATACCGACCCAACTGTTAGATCGAATGCAGGACAGTCGTATTTTATTACATACCATGAACATGTAGAAGTTAGTACACTTGAATTTATCACATATTAGAGACACACAGATAAGTTGTTGTCCTGGTAGCAGCTCTGGGAGGATGTACAGCGCTCCATCAGCACAGCTCTGAGCTAAATGCTAGCTGATGTTTAGCAGGTATAACAGCTAGTTTAGTTTAGCTCGCATACTAACATTTCCTAGTTATCATGGGAATGTCAAGACAGGTATCCAAAAATTATTCATAAGATTATTTTTACACATGATATTGGTGCTGGTAGACAAACATGGGGTAGAAAAAGTTATGTGACCATGTTTAGACCAGCTTTTATGCTAGCTGTTGGCTGTCAGACAGACATCCCTATAACTAGGCTGCTAGCTTGGCTGAAAACGTCCTCTGAATTCCCAGTTTTCAGTATGTGACCCTTTACAAGTAAAAAACAAAACAAAACAAAACAGCAGTCTCTACTTTAGATCTCTACCCTGTGGTTTTGCTGTATTATTGCTCAGCTGCAGGCTAACTAGACATGATTACAGTCCGACACAAAAGCTGGTTTTGTTCTCTGGAGCTAATTTCCCCCATTCATGACAACTGTGGGAAGTGTACATTTTTTTATATCAAGGCTTCAAGGCTTAAGGTTAAAGCGTCACCAGCGTGACTCAGCTCCACATCTTTTGAAATTAGAGTTTGGGCGGAGTCAGGCGATACCGAGATGGCGACAGCCAGAGCCACCACACTGAGCTTCAAAATCTCTTAAATTGCTCTTGAGGACGCCTGTGGATGACGTCATGCAGGGTTTGTAATCTTAATTTTATGATAAAGTAATTTTTTCTTATTTTGTTTGGATACCTTAAAATCATAGTTTAGAAAGAAAAACTAACTTTAGAGGAATTTTTTATTATTATTATTTTTTTTAATTGTGGGAAGTTTTCAACTTTTCTGTCCCACGCACACAGACAAACATTCAAGAAATATTCAGAGCAGGGTAAAACTGGCTGAAAACATCCTTTGAATTCCCAGTTTATTGGTTTGTGACCCATTACAGTGGATGTTGACTGGCAAAAGAAAACCTTTAACAGTTTCTAATGTAACCGTAAAGAATGACAAGTATTTAATCACGCAGTAAACCCTCCTCTCAGAGAAAGCTCCATGTATTGCTACAAGTACAACTGAAAAAAAAAATAAAATAAAAAAAATCCAGTTAATCCAGTCAGGTTTTGTTCCACATATGCAAAAAGCTGAGCAGGATATTCGGTGCACCTATATTTCCGCCTTCCATTTTAACACTCAATGTTCTGAGGAAATTATTCTGCTTATTTTCACAGTGGCTTAACGAATAAGTCAATTAGAGCCTGTGAGAAAAATTGGGAGGATGAAATAAGGACTGGGGAGATTAACAGTTCCTGTCAGGACAAATATTCCTACATTTGGATGAAGCGTCTACGTACCAGTCGGCGACAGTTGTCTGTATCCTAACCCGTGCTGATATTTCAGAGCTGATTGCTGCTGCTTGGAGACAAAATGGTTAACCTCCGTCTCTAATGGATTCCTGGGAGTAAATTTAGAGCAGCAGCTCTCCGCTGGAACCAGCACAACTGGCTTAAGTGGTCACGTATTTGGGAAAGGCTAAAATGGCATTTGTGTAAAATCGATTTTATCAACGTAGAAAATGGCCACAAAAAAAAAAAATACCACACACACAAACGTTCATGCACGGATCAAACACGCAATTAGAAGAGGACACGCACTGGAGTCTGCACACTCGTCTTTTCTCCGACCTTATAAACACACTCCAGCTGATTAGTGCCTTTCAAGTGTTCATTAAGGGTCAATTGGTCAAAGGCTTCTAATTGGGGCGTAATGAAAGATAAAAGAGCGCAGCATGAGGCATGGCAAGACAAGAAAGGAGGGACCACAAAGGGAGATTTCAAAGTCTCCTTACACATTCTTATTTCATCTTTTAGGTTTTTTTTCCTTTTCAGTTTCTGTTCTTTTCTCAGTGCAGATGGTAGGGTGTGTAAACAAGTGCTCCCTTCTTATTTTTCACTAAACCGAGAGAAAAGCGTGATAGGAAGGGGAATAGGAAAAACATGGGGGGGTTGAGTAAGAAAGATAAAGAAATATTGTAATCACACAGCACTGAGCGGTTCATTTCCTCCGTATCTACATCTTCCACAGTTGGTTTACGGTTTACAGCTCCATAAAAATGACATTTCATTATTCCATTTAAATTACAGCTGAGCAGGAGTTCAGAATCCAGTGCTGAGAGTGTCTGCTTCGATGGGAGTCTTGCGTGGGCTGGGTAAACTCTTTAGGTACTCCAAATGCCTTCGGGCCTCAGCTTGGTTCTGCCTCACGTAGTACACTACATACACAATGACCATAAAGAACCACACGAACATGGTCACGAGCATGGCTACGTCAGTGGTCTTCCTCTGCATGCTGCAGAAATTCACCCCAGAATCCAACAGTTTGACCAGAGGTTGACCTGTGTGCTCCCCCTGTGAGCCCGGGTCCTCCCACCGGCTCCCCTCTCCCACCCCCCGCACAGAGCTCTCGCAAATGATGCCATTCACCGTCTCAGGCTCCAAGTTCAGAGTCTCCATCAGCTCCTGGAGGGCGCAGTCACAGTGCCAGGGATTGTGGTAGAGGCGTGCTTTTGCACGGGTGGAACCGAACTCCTCCCTGCTGGCCTGCCTCAGCTGGTTATGCGAGAGGTCCAGGAGGCGCAGCTCGGGGCCCAGGTGCCGCAGGGCCCCCGAGGCGAGGGAGTCGATGCGGTTGTGGGACAGGTACAGGTCCCGCAAGTGAACCAGGTTGCTGAAGGCACTCTCAGGGATGTTTCGGATGTAGTTGCGTTCCAAGTGGAGGGAGACAGTCTCTGGTGGGATCCCCTCTGGGATCTCCCGCAGCCCGGCGTCCGAGCACAGGACTGTAGCCGTGTCCCAGGCGCAGTGGCAGCTTTTCGGGCACTGAGGGGAAGCTTGGCCCCACAGAGCCGAGAACAAGAGTGACATGCACAGCCATGAATGAAGATCCAGTCTTTTACCTCTTCTTCCGCTGATGCTGGTACATCTCTCCTCACACCAGCCTGTGCACATCGCCTCACCATAGCCCACTGACACACACCAGGTCCCAATCAGACATACACGGTCGCACCAGGAGAATCTGACAGATTGAGAGAAAAAGGGTCAAAATGGAAAAGATGACACAGTCTCCCGCTCTCTCTCTCTCTCACTGTCTATCTCTTTACAACCACATGCAATCAAAATGAATGCTCACAGGGGAGATTATGATGGTTAGGAGGAGAATAAAGGTCAGTGGGTAAAGAGATAGACACTGAAATGAGCTTAAGGCCGTTTATTCAACAAAAACACTCGTGCATGGGGAGACACTGTAATACAAATGTACCAAAACATGTAAGAAGATCATTTCTGTACAATAAAGAACACCTCAATGCACAGCAACTAATTCAGATTTGGTGGCGCCGTTAATGACTTTGGAGTGAAATTGCACTTTTACAAGAGGCATCTTATTGCAGCGATCCCCCCATGAATCACAGCTTAAGCAGCAGTAATGATAGCTTAAGTGATCTAATAAGGCTGAAACCCCCTCTTGTGCTTCTGCATTAAAAGCACATAAATCATTAGACGTGATTATATGAACTCCTCCCCGCCTCTTTCCTGTCGTGTCCTTCCTGTGGCTCAAAATAAAGACCAGAAGAAAAGCCTCATATCACTCCCATCAATACACGCTCATCTCATTTATCCCTCTATTTATTTTCCCATGGTGCCATAGCCCCCTTAATCATATTCCAAAGGGGAGTTGGGCAGGGAGGAGGGTGGTGCATTGTAGGGATGGAGGTTAGAATGGGAGTGGGATCGATAGTCCGAGCATTGCCGGCTACACTATTAACCGCAAGAACATCAATCCTGCCTGAGTCCCAGAGTGTCAATAAGTGACAGAGATGGAAAAAATAACCCAGCAGTCATCTGGGTGTTAGCAGCTGCCCATTGGTTCTGCAAAAATTAAAGAAAAAAAAAAAAAAGAAAGTCTGGCTATACTGGAGCAAAAACCTCTGGAGATTACATTACATGTGTTATGTGTGTTAGGCTATTTTAGAGCCTCTCATCTGCTTGTCTGTCTGGCTTCTTCTTCAATTTATTTATTTATTTATTTATTTTTTAAATCTATGTGGGTCTGTAAATGGTGTCATTGCAGTGTGTTCAGACAATCCAGTCAAGTGTTTTCAGAAGGACAGTTTTGTGTTGTTGTTGTTGTTGTTTTTTTTTAGTGCGCCCAATATGATGTTCATGTTCCAAGACAGGGATCACTCATTGAATTTGATTAAAAGACTATCCTCTTAAATGTCAAGCACTTTCTGCTTTCTCCCTTTTCCATAATAGAATCAGAACTGCCATCCGTCTCAATTCTCCTGCCTACACTGAAGATCCATCGACCCCAGACTAAAGAGTGGCCTGGATGGGCTTGATTTGCCTTAAGGTGACTGAACTGACACTCCAAGTGGCCCTGTGTGTGTCTTATAAAGCGAAGCGAGGGTTTAGTCCTCCGCTCATTAACTGTCTACTTATTAACATACCCAATGTAGACGCATGCAAATCCCCAGTTAACAAAAATAATCATCCGGTGCATGAATAAGAATGGGAATGAGAAAGGATAGAGAGACGGGGGATGGAGAGAGGCACTCAAAGCAAACACAGCTGGCACTGTGGTTACAGCTGGCGATTACAGTTTCCAATTATTATTATTATTAGTTTCAACATTCCTCCTATCTGCTTTTTTTTTTTTTTTTTAAACAGACATAAGGTAAATTGGAAAACACAACAGATGAATCCTCGGCTGATTTCCTCTCCTCTACCTTGCAGTAATTGCATCCAGCTGCCCCGAGCCATAACATTTCCGATTAAATTTCGTTTAGACTTATAAATGTCATCAACCTGCGTAGCTATCCGAAAGTAAGGACCTTTTCACATTCCTCCTCGCTTTGCACTGTGGCAAATATCCGTTTCCTGCGTCCTGTTGCAAGCTCGGCACAACATAACTCAACAGAACATTTTTTTTTTTTTTAAAGAAAGCTTTGGCTCCGATCGCCTCGCTGTTTTAAAAAGTTTATGCAAATTAAAGAAAGACATGCACGACTATAAGAGACCTCAGCTCCGATGTGGTGTCTAAAGAACAGATGTTACGGATAGATGTGAGATGCTGAAATGGATTGATATAAAGGAACTTACCTGCAAAGCTGCGCCTTGTGAAGTTTGAGCGCATACAGCGGGTGAGGATGTTTTTCTTCTTCTTCTTCTTTTAGACTCCGTTTCCAGTTTTTCTTAGGGTTTTTCCGAGCGACAGAGTGGATACTATCATCATCATCATCAGTGTAGATAAATTTAGGAAGAGGATCAGCTGTGAGTCGGGGGCTTGTCGCCTGCAGACGCTTCCGTCACTGACTGTTCTACCAGTGGAGGGCAGTTATAGCAATGAGGATGTAGGGCAAACTCTCTCTCTCTCCCTCCCTCCCTCCCTCTCTCTCTCTCTCTGAGTGCGTGAGCGTTTGTGTGTGAGTGTCAAAAAACAAACACGGGAGGTGTGTCATCGATCTTGCCTTCACTACAGATGACGGCAGTCTCGGTTTTCTGAGAGGACACCGGTCCCCTCCGTATGAGACGTTAACTTAATTGAATAATAGGTGTAATTAGATTCTTACAGACAATCTTCCGGCACAGTCTGATTGAATCTCAGGCCGGGGCAGGTACACAGGTACAGAGAGGCATTTTAGAAGGAAAATATAGAAATGCAATAGCATAACATTATGACCACTGACAGGAGAAGTAAATAACATTGACCAACTTGTGACAATCCAGTGTTCTGCTGGGAAACGTTTGGACCTGGCATTCATGTGGATGTTGCTTAGACATGTACCACCCACCTAGACCAGACCAGACCAGGCACCCCCACCACATAGCAATGACACTCCTTGATGGCAGCAGCCATCCCCAGCAGGATGCAGCCTGACACAGACACAAACACGAAAACGCTTTAAAGAAAACAAAAAAACAAACAAAAAAACAGCACAAGGTGCTGCCCTGAGCTCCACTAGATCCCAAACCGATCAAGTATCTGTGGGATGCACTTTAACAAGCCTGATCCACCCAGGCGCCTCCCCTCAACCCACAGGCCCCGAAGGCCCCCACTAACAAGATTTTCTTATCAGACAACAGGCAGAACTGTTTGGGAGGCACAAGGAAGAGCTATAAAAAAAAAATGGGGGGTGGTCATAATGTTATGCCTGTTTAGTGTAAAAAAAAAAATAGAATAGAGAGCGGACGGAAACACTAAAGAGAAGACACACCTGTTTCGTCCATCCTTAAGGTGCAGAGGCCACTTGATTCATAAATCAAGTTGGACTTGGATTAGGTGTAGAAACAAATGCATGGATTTGTTAAGGCCACCTAGAAAATCGCATGTTAAGAAATGTGTTATTCATGGGGCGGGGGGGTTACTCTAAAGTACAAGCGGCTTTCTCTCCCTTTGATTTTCTACCATAAGCAGCAAAAATATCTGCCCATCTACAGCAGAGCCCTCCGGGGGGGAAAGGATGGCTCTGACAGCTATGATGGCACCTCATATCCCTCCTCTGTCTCCCCCCCAGCCTGTCCTGCTCCCGTCAGCTTGCTCAAACCTATGACATTTCCACTCTTGACAAATATAATGCAGAATGCTGCCAGTGTGATGATGATTTTTCTTTTTCAGCCTTGCAGCTGGATTTTGTTGTGAATATTTCGCCCTTGACGGGTGATTGTCTGCCAGAGATGGGCCTGTGCACAAGCTGAGTTTTGTGGTTTTACAGATAGAAAATAAGGGACAAAGGGGGTGCATAATGAGAAAGCACACAGCACGGCAGAGAGGAAAAACACCCCGCCCTAAAAATGAAAACCTCGCACATTGGCTGTTTTTTTTTTTTTTCCTGAACTGAGAGTGAATAGCACGATGATGGGTGAGAAGTTCAATTTGCAGGAGGAGAAAAGCTGTGGAAAGAAGGGTGTTATGCATGTGTCTATCCGGGATGTCTTAAGAGGACGCGGTTCAAAAAAGATCCACATGCCCTACGAGCAGTTCGCCGATGACAATGTTGACAAAGTGAACTCGACTGGAAACTGCAGTGAAGTGAAGCAGTTTGGCATCGTCTGTTTGGTTTTGGTGGAGAGCTCCGAGGGGAAAACTGGATGAACCTTCCACAAATTTGTTAACAGAAAGGAGGCAGTGGAAAGATATGACAGCCCGCAGCAAAAACCTTCTCCTCCAAGACACAGAGTGCATGCATGGTTGGGACTGTGTCTATTATCTGTGTCACAAAAAGAAAGAAAGAGGACAAAAAAGAACCCCCCCCCCCCCAAAAAAAAAAAAAAAAAAAGATATCCATGTCCTAGAGAGTATGCCTGGTGGAGTGGAGGAGAGCGAGATTAAAAAAAAAAAAAAAAAGGAGCATTTCTTGTAACTAGCCTGTGATTCTCTTGGGATTGAATCCCCAACAACAGGTCAGGCTGGGGGCAGGTGTTCTGCTGAGGTTCTCAGTAGCCATTCTTTCCACTGTGTGGCCAAATGGGACTTGCCGGGAAAGGAGTCGTCTAAAAATGCTTACGACCCAAGGCCAATAGAAAGGTTTGGTCTGTTGGTGCTGCGTCGTAACAAAGTACAGTGCAGACGGGGAGAAAAAATAAATAAAAAAGATCCTCCATGCTGACAAAACAAAGTATTAAAAAATGTTGCTTTGTAGGTAGTTTGTTTGACAGGAAGGTACTTAGTGCTGGAAGAAAGGAAAAAAAAAAAAAAACAGAGCATAGGCTAAAATTAAGCAACCAAAAATGCTACAAAAGGACTTTTGAGGACACTCTGAATTTTAAAACACAGTGAGAACATCCTGTGATTTCCTGCGCTCAGCAATCAGCCACTTGATCACGAACACACCTGAAACCGTGCACGCACGGGCACAGTGGCGACTGGAAATTCAAATCAATACATATTAGCCCACTGTTCTCTCCCACTTTCAATTTGATGCTCGTCGAAGAGTGTCTCAAATTACACCACCATCATGAACAACACCTTTTTCCCCGATTTGTTCGGTGAGGCAAGCTGTGAAAAAAAAAAAAAAAAAAAACAGCATCAGTTGGCGGAGATTGCAATATGAGCCAGGCGACTGTAAAAGGTTGTCAGAAATGTGTATGGATTAGATTGAGGCCCTGGCTCAAGTCCAGCACAACAGAGTAGCAGAGTAATAACATTAAAATGCGTGTGTGCGCTTATGTGTGGAAAAGAATATGCAAGAGGTAGAGTACCTTTCCAAAGCCATTAAAAATAGCCACTGCACTCCCAGCTAAAAGGGAAACAATAACTCAGCAGCTGAAACTTGAGACTAAATATAGATTGGATGATATAATGCAAGCTTTGTTGCAATGACTACGTATTCTGTGGGTAAACTCGCAGACTAACAGGCATCTAATTTCAATTTCTGAGCAGGAATCACTCTGAACACAACAAGCTTCTGTTAGAGAGAGAAAAAAAAAAGTAAAATGTTTAAGAATTAACAGTCCGCACCACTGAACTGAACAATGAATGACAAATGAGGAAAAAGAAATGAAGCTGGGGCGACGTTAACAGCCATAAGTAACAACACGTGGCTTATTTTTATTTTTTTTTAATGCACTGGCATTTGGACAGTGACACCAGCGCTGATGGAAATAAAACGGGCGCCAATGAAATTAGAGCGATACGTTATGTAGAGCAAGAGCAGCAGAAGGTCATAAAGGAGGAGAGTAACAGGTAGAGCTACGGGGGAGAAGGATATCTGGAGTATTAATGAGAATATTCAAGGCACACCCCCCCAGACTTTATTACAGGGAAATTGACTGTACGACTCGTCTCAGTGCCGGTAACCTTGTCACGACACTGGCTGCCACAAGGAGCACCTCTTTGTGGCGTTCGGAAATTTAATTTCTCAGAATTAATCAGGCCTCATTATTGGAGCTTTGATCTCGGGGCCAGCGGAAGTAGCCTCTGTATCTCTTTGTAGTGCTGCAGTTAATGTCAGCACACTGGAAATGAAAGAAGGAACCACTGTCCAGGTGTCTATAGAAATCAACCCTTGAAAGGTAAGGCCGTGGTATTCACAGGCTTTGAAGAAGATGCTGGAGTTGGTCGGTCAGACGGCGGCACATTACGGCTGCTGAGACTAAAAAAACCAAGAGATGTAAGCGGACTACGAACAGAGGTCAGTTTAATACTGGATTTAACACAACAGTTAACGCTGAAATTGAAGTTTACATACATTTATGAGAACCAGTAGACAGCAGAACTGAGGAGAATGTGTTGAAATATCAGTATTTAAGAATTGGTCTGATGTTATCTGGCTGCCATTTCCATACCATCTCCATTCCGCAGAACAAAACAACATTAGCGGCGGCTCGGATGTACAACACAAGATGCTCAGAGGAACATTTTAATCCTTGTTATTCTCTCTAAACACTGGGGCCACATAACAAAATGTGCTGTTTATTGTTCTATCTAAGCGATCAGCTGCTTCCATTTGCAGGGGGCTGGGCGGCGGCCTGCAGGGTCCTCCGGGCCATCTCCAGGACTCCTTCCTGGGTCTTGTTCCCGCCAATAAAGCCTCCGGCATGGACGAAGATGCAGCCCTTGATCCCGCTGAGCTCCGACAGTGCTTCATCGCGAACACCGCGCCACTCTTCTGGCAGGGACAGCCTGGGACAGGAGCACAGAAGGGCAAGTTGGCTTACAGATGGACACTATGTGGTCAGCTGCTCACTTCCTGTTGACACATTACTTTTGCATAACACACTGTGCTGCACTAGCAGCATGTCTGCACAAGCAAAAGAACAGCTCTTATGAGGGGAAAAAAAAAACAATTCTGGACTCAGGAATAGTGTAACCTACCTATTGTCCTCCAGGTCAAATTTGACCCATCTCAAATGTTTTTATATCATATAATTTGATATAAATGTGGTCTACTGCCCATAGACTCCAGGAAGACAATACAAGGGTTAAATAAAACATCACTATATAGAAGTTAATATGAGTGACTATTAACTGGCTGGAGCTTCTTGGATATAAAGAGCTGCTTCTTTTCTTTCTTGTCTTCTATGACAGTGACCTAAATTAGTTGGTGTTTGTTGGATGCCATCTTGAGGTCTAAGAACCTAGACTCATTTGTTTGATTGAGAAAATGAACAGGAAAACACAAAGACTTTCTAAGGCTTTGCACAAAAAACTTTGATTATTCTTTCCAGATTTCACGGTCAGAATGACAGGAGATAAGCTGCCGCCATCAGAGCTAAACTGGAGTAACTCTCGCATATGGCTCCGCTACAATCAGGCCCGGCAAATAGACCAATAAAAATCAGCTTCATTCTTCTCCAGCAACGTGGAAAATCCCACATCTGCACGGCGGCCGGAGAGCCATACGGTGGCAGCGGAGTCAACAGGCAATCGCACAAAGGGGAGGAAAGATTGGTTCTGCGAGGGTCTGCGATGTGACCTCGACACAGAGTCTCCGGAGGAAGCGGCGAGAGGCTGAAAATTCATAAAAATGCAAAGAAGCTCATTTACCCCCTACTGCATGTAGCATACATGTCTGTCTGCAACGAGACAGATCGTTCAAAGTACATTACCATCTATCTTGAGTGCATGGACATGTGTGTCAATTTTCCCTTGAAGGAGTTATTATCTTCGTTATCTTCTAGTATTGTTATACTCGTTTCATTCTGGTTTAATTCCGATTCAGCACGTCATCGCTCACCTCTCACCCTTTGACTGCTTCTGAAATAGACTTTAAATGCCTTTCGAACTACTTAAATTCACTAAAAGCTCCAGATTTCATCAAAATGTCATTCTGCCCCATCTTTCTCTTCGCCACATGCTTGGTGAATTACAGGAGCGTACAGATGAACTTGTCAGAAACAAAGTGGCCCAGTTATCAAAGACAGCCGCAGTTTCGGTTTGTTCAAACCGTATAGGGTCTAATTCTCTGAAATCTGCCTCTGAATATTAACTACCATTATCTATAGCATCCTGGTGGCACAGAAAAACCATCAGCGACCGTGGAAAAGGGACCCACAATGTCAAATGATTTGCATGAAACTTGTGATTAGTCTCTAGGCAATTATCCCAAGTCTACACAGTCTTATCCCTATTAAGGCTGCCAGAGGCCAACCTGGGGAGGAAAGCATGGCAAACCTCTAATCCCCGTTAAAGAATCAGCCAATCGATAGCTCCACAGCATGGCTGGAAAACGAGCTCGGAGGAAAGGTCAACAGGGCCGATAATGAGGGAAGGAGTAGGAGGGGGATGACTGCTGTTATGACAGGCCAGGAAGCTTTCGTTCACTCGATGACCAGTCTAAAAATAAGACCACAATCAGCAAATTAGCATCTCATGGGAGGAGACCCCCTTTGAGAGCTTAAGTGGGACAAACGCTGGGAATTAATAATTCATTAGAAAAAATAAATATCTTCCTTTAGAGTAGCTTTAGGACCCAAAACCATATTTACTGAAGTTATACAGGGCTTGAACCCTGTGATCAGAGGATAACTAGAGCCACTTATATGCAGAGGTGCTGAATCCTCCTGCACCCTGAGTCAGGGACACCATTTCTGAGCCACAGATTTTTCACACATTTTCTCCTTTCAACACGGGCCATACTGGTAATTCAGCCAACTGATATCACAAGAGGGAAAAGCTGGGAAAAAGGGGGGGAGAACATGCATAATTTTCTCACTTTTGAAGGGAAAATTACATGGAATTATTTTCATTTCCTCAACACATTTCTCCCCCCCCACCCCACCCCCCCACTTCTCACAAACAAGACAGCTGTTAATCCTCCTTAAATCTATGATGTCAGGCCTGAAACCATCAGTTTGGTGGATTAGATGGACAAATTATTTCCATTATTGTTCAAGAAAAGTTGTCTAACATTCTCCAGTTGCAAAGATTTGCTGCTGTTGTTCCTACTCACGTGATAGTTAAAAGCTTTTGGATTATTTGTTGGACACTTGAATATGTCACCTGGTGACAGACAGGTGATTGTTGAGGAATCAGTTTCTATTTTATAACTTTTTATTGGATAAACTATTAATCAAAAATAATAATCAGATGAAGAAAGAGACAGAGGAGATAAAAGATAATAATTAGAAAATGATCAGCAGCTGCAGCCGTGATACAAGAGTACAGTAGATTAACAGTGACAGCAGTCGGTGCGTTTTCCCTGAAATAGGTGAATGTTTCTGGTTCAGCTCATGCTGCTGTCCACCTACAGTACTATTCTATATAGCGCATCTCTAAGGAAGGACTGCTTCCACTCCCCTCTTCATTCTGCCGGCTCACATTTCCTTAGCAATGTGATGCTGATAAAAATAGACCTTTTTTTCCCCCAGGTGCAGTAGCAGGGACACGGGTGATAACAACACCCCTTTCGCAGAGTCGGCACAAGCCTACTGAGAGGAAGCAGGCCACCCAGAGAAAGAGCCATCTGGAGCCATGTTTTTTTATCCCTCCAACAAGCCATTGTTCCCATGTAGCTCCACACCAACCAGCATGTTTGCATTAAATTGAATCTTTGAAGTGCTCCGCCACCATAAACAGGTGCCTGTCCTTTTAGTTGAAAGAGCGGCCCCCTGATGAGATTCTGCAGCCGAGTGGAAAAAAAAAAAAAAAAAAAAAGTCAACAGGAGGGATGAGGCGGGGGGGTAGGTGTGAAAGGTGAAACGCCGAGATAGGGAAGAGGGCGGATGGGGAAGAAATAGGATTCATGGGAAGAGAACAAGACAGGAAAAAGGTAATGAAACAGAAAGGGGGTGAAACAGGCAGAAATACTCTACAAAAGAGAGAGGGACATAGGGCAAAAAAAAAAAAAACCCACTAATGACATATAAAGAGAAAGAGGAACTCGTGGAAAGAGGTGAAAATGGAAGGTATGTAACAGAGCACCCACTGGTCAGGTCATGAGAGAATCAAAAAGCTGTTCCTGCCCTCTTCCCATGTCTGTAGGCATGAGGTGTTCAGGAGGTCCCCGACTGCTCTCAAGCAACACGGCGTATCAATAATGAGACCCAGAATAAAAGCACCGGGCCACATAATGTCAGAGCTAATAAGACATTTAAAGAACATGGTGGTCAGCTGGGCTAGACCATCAATGACAGAGACCATCTGCAGAGACTTCAAGCAACAAAAATCTTCATCCTGACAAGTGTTTCTGTGTTTTCAAGAATAATCTCAGGCAATAACAACATCCCTGAAAATGGACCGTGTACACAGGAAGCTCAGGATCGGTTGCTTAGTTGTATAAATACTATGGAGGAGGATAGACGACGAGGTGGAGCTGCTATGGAAAGTAGCACATGAGTACAAGGCGGCCTTGGCTGTGGCAAAGCATTGGAAGTCGTCATAACGCAAATAATAAGTTCCAGGAGGGATGGGGGGGAAAAAAAAGCTTCAGCGTCATCATTTCAAAAAAAAAAAAAAAAAAAAGACTCTATTTCTGCCTGCTCAGACTTAAACACCAGCAAGGAGTTCTCAAACTAAAAGGTGGGTCAGCAAGGTTTCCTTTTAGAGGGGAACTAAAATTGGTGGAGTTGCAAAAGTTTGTATTGTAAAACGAAAACCCATTAGAACTCGTGAGACCATAGGAGGGTGTTATTTTCAGGAGCAGAAAGACATCCAACCAATGCCTCATGTGCAAAGTAGAAAAAATACTGTGTATGTACTTCTGTTATTATTGATACCATTTATAGCCAGCATTTGATTCAGCGGCAGTGATTCCACGTATTTACACTGTATAATACCCTCTTTAGAAGTATGCCTTTATTGTCAGCGGCAGACTGTGTAATTGTATCTCACAGTTACCAGCTTCACTCGCCTATTGCTTTATCTGAGACGTATTAAGTTTCAGTTAGACATTAGGCTAATTTTTAAGGATTTAATTTGATTCACATTTCAGAAAAGATTACATCTGATCATGAGGATTTCTACCAACAGAAAACACCTCCAGCGGAGATTATGTAATAAATGTTATAATAGCTTCTGAGAGATGTAAAAATAAATAAATAAATAAAATTTGTTGAAGATGCAGTCTTTTAATAAGCGATTAAATTTCCTATTAGGCTTCTCTTCCGCATGACTCTGCATTAGGCTTATGAAACCTGCTCCCTAGAGTCATCCAGAAGGAGGTGGGGTGAATAAGTGAAGGCACAATAATAATTACTCTCCCACAACAGAAATGTGACTAAAAGCTTAACGTTTGCTCCAAGGGAAGAAATCTGAAGACTGAAGATGTCGGGGAGTAAAGTAGGATTCAACTTAATTTTGTGTAAAGGCCAATTTGTGACTCAGGGCTACTTGTGAACGTATTACATACAAAATGTATTTTTAACTGTTTTAATGACATGAGTGAGAGAACAGTGGCAATGGGGACAAATTACTTCAAATCGCATATCGCTATGATTCAGTCATACAGCTAACCAGAACCCTGTAAAACCAGAAATCAGCCTCACCAACTTGATGAGGTGTAACATTATGACTACCTGTCTAATATTGTGTAGGTCTCCCTTGTGCCTCCAAAACAGTGACTCATCAGAGAATGGACATGGACCTTCTGAGGGTGTCCTGTGGTGTCAGGAAGTTGTTAGTGTTGTTGTTGTTCCAGTTCATCCCACTGATACTTGATCAGTTTGGGATCTAGGGATGTCAGGCTGAATCCTGCTGGGGATGACTGCTGCCATCAAGGGATGTCATTGCTATGGGGTGGGGGTGTCTGGTCTGGTGTAGGTGGGTGGTACATGTCTAAGTAACATCCACATGAATGCCAGGTCCAAAAGTTTCCCAGCAGAACACTGAATTGTCACAAGATGGTCAATGTTATTTACTTCTCCTGTCAGTGGTTTTAATGTAATAGCTGATCGGAGTATAAGCAACACTAAAGATTTTTCCCTCTTCACAGTATTACCTTCTTTCTTTTTTACAAATCTGCATTTCAATCAGATCTCCTCATTAAATCATAGTCAATACCATTGGATCTTATCAGGCTTCCTTTAAGACATTTACAAGCAATAATAAGCCAAGAAAGAAGATGAACTTTTTCATTTTAGTCATCACAGAATAATTGTTAATTAACAGTTGATATAATCTGCCTAAAATTGTGAAGCCGACAGGGGTGTGATACAGCCCCGTCCGTGATCAGCCAGCTTTTGTTGTGTGTGCTGACACAAGTTGTTGGACCATTGGCTTCCGGCCAGTTTAAGATGTTGAACAGGTGGCTTATTAGCGAGAGAGACCATGCTGGCTTTTGAGCTTAGCAATCCAAAGTACAAGAAACGAAGCAAACAACAAATCTTACAGAGGGGTCACGTAGAAGGCGCTTCTCATTTTTCATCTTCGTCTCATCTGGACATTACTATGCAGACAATGAAGACAAACCAGCTGGTTTTTATTTTATAATGATAAACACAGACTACTGCCACTTGCTGTATGAGGCTATTCATTCTCACTAAGGTGCAGAACGTATGTGCTAGTTGGTTTTAGTATTCCAGGTGCATTCAAGTGCAACTTTCTGGCCCAGACACACTTCACATGAGTCAAGGCAACAGTACATATTTGTTGCCGCCGGTTCTTTGATGTTGTTTCAGTGTGTCTGTGCCTGTAAAGATATAAGATGTGATAAAGAAAGGTTTGTGTGTCTGAGATTAATTTTATTTATTTTTATTTTTGCAACCTGGGACACAAGATCAAAGAAGCAACTGACATCAGAAAGTATCCCCCGGCGATACTGTTCATGTTTACAGCTGTGAAAATCAAAAATCACTATCAATGCTCAGTCACTAGAGCTGACGTGACCAATCCACGGCGGCAACATCAATGCTGTAAAGTTTTTCTGTAGTTAATGTTTTAAAAGTAAAGATCAAAATTAACAGGTCTGTGTGATTACACATGTTAAATGTGACACTTTGACAGCTAGAAAGGGTCCAAAGGATCCTGGAAGACGTTTTCATTGACCGCAACTTGATGAAGTGTGCTACATTCTGGGATTTAGGAAAGTAATAAAACAAACGCACCACACCTACAGAACTCCACTGGGTTTGCTGACGACATTATTAGAACAGCATTGCTGGCCAGACCGAAAGAGGCTCTTTGGATAAACAATTCCCCTCCAGGGATAAGGAACACAGCCGGTTCATACAGAGGCTCTTTGTGCCGTCATCACTGTCATTATGACAGTGATGACAGGGCGAGAATACTAATATGGTTTCATGAACATGGATGAGGCACTTTCATCATTTGAGTGCCTGGCTTTAGGGTTCAAAACCTCATTATTGCTAAAACATGTAGAAATGTCCTACAACAACGGCAGCAGCAGGGACTGACATAAAAGACAAGGAGAGGTAAGACATGTATGTGTAGGGAACAATTCAGAGTGTCTTTTAGTTGTGTAACAGTTGAGGCTAATATTAGCCTCAGCTGTAGTTTGTGTTTTTAGCATGTTAGCATGCTAACAAATCAAACCGATTAATATATCAAATTATTTTCAGTATATGAGTCTGGTAACATGTCATTTGAATTCATTACCGGGCACATTTCAACCAATACAGATGAAAAAAAAAAATACTTCTGCACGTTACTGGATAGTCCTACAAGAAAGTAGGGCATTTTATTGTAAATAAATTCAACTCCACTGCTCTCATATGATGTTACTTTTCTGCCCATCACCACATAAAGACCAAAAGATTTGGTTGGCCCGGCAGACCTTTGCTGTTGCATAATCATTTCCCAACGGAGCGACCTCAGACATACTTTCTGACGCACAAACTTTTGCGGGCAAGGGAAGTTGTGTTGGCTTTCGAGCTATGGAAGCGATGAATCAGGCATAAATTGACCTTAAACCAAAAATAATCTAAGGGAGCTTGTGTAAATTTGAAGCTTGACTTGGTTCGGCTGCAAAAATGATCAGACTCGACAGCTACATTGACATTGCTGCTTTGTTTTCACTCTTCAGAGAATGGCATTCAAGCTGAGCGCTGATAATTGACCCTCCTTCGGCAATATAAATAATTATTTTGTTCAGCATAAGCACATTTGCACATCAAAATTCGAATTAGTTCAGTGCTGTCATTTAAAGACTAAACAAGACTATAAACAAACTATTTTTTTTTCCCTGGCCTAAATCCTATTCATATTATGAGGAGGATGTGAGTGGACTATGTGTCTTTTAATCAAAGGGACTGAATCTTACGTTCATTAATATTCATACTCCTGCAGTATGCTGGAAATAAAAGCATCTCTCGACATGGCAAAACAGCATGTATTGTATATCCATCAGCTGGCTTTATTTGAAGCACAGTGTTTAATTAACATTAGGAAGACACCTGAGTGCGAAGGGTGTGAATGGAAAATAAGACTCAGGTGGCTCTGTTGAGATGTGGGTGTGTTTACATCTTTTTATCTCCTTAGAGAGCAATGTGAAAACAACACCTCTGCCGGAAGTAAAGTCTTCTTCATCCTACAAACAAATATTACTATCGTTGTCGAAGCATCGCTCTCAACAGATAACGCGTCGGCCCTCCATGAGCAGTTGTCAGACGGTCCAATAAGCACGAAAGTTAAATCATTCACCGTGGGTCGTCTCTGTTACTAGAGCGCAACTCAATTCAACACATGGAAAACTCTGTAGCTCTGTGACCATCTCCAAGTTTCCCACAAATGGGTCTGGGAACATATTTTGTGTGTGACTCAATCTCACAACACCTGCGCGAGTGATGCACGCTTGATTTCTGCCAAGGTAATTCATGCAAGGTGTTCCCTCTGCACCTACGATCACAAGCTGTGTGTCACGAAGCAGAAATAGCATTTGAATGACCTTTAAAAGATCCCATCCACATGTCTTAATTCATTAAAAACTCTAATCTGTGTCTCGCACAGTTTTACAGAAAATAATAACATAATAATAATAATAATAACATGCCACTACTCTTCCCTTATAAATAAAATCCCAGAATATAGTTATATTCCTATCTCATACTTTAGTGTTTCCACATCAGACACATGAATGTTGAATGTCATAGATCATGCTTAAAGGCCTCAATCTTAAAATAATATTTTCAGTCAGTACACAGAAAATGTATATGAATGAATGAAAGTACTGACTACAAAGTGCAGATTATTGAGTTAAGTTTTCTTGTCCTCACTAAAAACAGACTTTGGATTAAGGTGCAGTTGTAAAAACAATAATAAAAAAAAAAGTACCTGTTCTGGAAGGTGTTGAGCCCAGCAGGGACACACTGGATCCTCCAGTTTTCTTCCTGGTCTTGGTAGAGGACAAACTTGATGGGCGTCTCTACCTGGAGCTCCTTCTCCAGCTCAAACAAATGCTCCTTCCAGGGACACCCACTTAGGGGGAACACCACCACCTCTCCACTGGGGTCTACCTGGAAATGAATGAGATGGAAAACAGGAAATTGCGTGTGGATACAGAGCAGCAATGATTTAAAAAAAAATTCTGCAATTATAAATGCATTAGTAACAAAAGATAAAAAAGACGAATAAAATAATTGTTTTAAATAATTAAAATGTCTAATAACGGCATCGTTATATGTATTAGTATACTGTGTGTTTTTTTGGGACTGATTGATTGTAAACTGAACTTGGCACTGAAATTCAATACAGGAGGGAAAAACATTTGCAAAAATGGAAAAGACACGGGACTCCTCCCTGATTTGAGAGCTGTGACAGAAAATCAATACAGAAAAGGCAGGAAGAGTCGGTGCCAAATACAGAAATAACTGTCTAAAACTAAAAGAAAAACAAAAACACACCCTCGTCATTCTACAAACCACCATTCACCACCTGTCTGCCAGATCACCAGGAGCAGCAAACGGTATTATTTACAAGAAAGCCAGCGTTCTGATGTTTTTGGCACATAGACAGTAAAACGCGAAACATGTCAAACTGCACACAGCCCTGTACCTGATGCCTCTTTTTAATGGCTTCCTCCACGAGCTCACGAGCCGGCAACCAGGCTGACTTGTAGAAATTCACTTGTTCCAGGAACTCCTCCCCAACCATCTTCAGAGCTTTCTTGAAACCCTCCTAGAGATAAAACGCAAACACATACGTAAATACACATTGAAGTCTAACAGGGTAAGAGAAAGTGAAAATAAAATTGCATCATATTCTTAAGTGTTTTTACTAGACTTTAGATGAGAAAGAAAAAAAGCTTTGCCAACCTGCTCTTGGTTAAAAATCTTTTGATCATTCATTCTCTCACAACTATACCATCTCTGGATTCCAATACCGCCTGATGTCAAATACTTTGGGACTGTGCAACATTTAAAATGGGGGTTGTCTCGTCTACACGCACAACCCCAGCCAACTTTACCCTTCCTGAGTGTCAGAAAACCTAAGTGATCATTATACACAAAAATAGACACACACAGTTGGTCATGCAGAAGTCTAATCAGTATGCACCTGACTGAGAGGGTTCGCAGCGGCCCCGAGTTTTAACAGCCATGGACGGAGGAGATGAAAATCCATTATGTTTTTCAATTATCACAAACAGCCACTGTTGAGAGTTCACCGTGTCACTCCATCGTGAAGTTGTCTACCAAACCTTATTCAATTCAAATCTCTCCCGTCTCTCAGAGCTGGCTTGCCTGCAGTGTCAGTTAGTCGGAAAATTGGAGGAAAGTGCCGGGACAAGTATTATAATCATGTAAGCTGGAATGTGGGGAAAAAAAAAAAAAAACACAAACAAATAGGCCAGCGTGTCCCTGGGGAGCCTCTATGATGGGAAAAAAATTGTTAGCGTAGTCAACACATATGCAAACCTAGGCTGCAGGTATCTCATGAGAGTCTGCAGAGGACAGGTGCTGTTCTCCGGCAGGCATTCCCATCCTGCACTAATGAGAGGCAGAAACGTCACGCTAGGCCATTTCTGAGGTTCTGTTGTTTCCAGACAATGATTGCACCCGTCATGTTTACCACAACACTCTTAAGCTATTTTGTATTTTAGTTTCACTACAGGTCAATCATTGCTAGTGATTATGTGAAAGCCAAACTGTGGAACTGCTTTCCATTAAATACCCAGGTGGTAAACACAAAAAGGGGCCAAGGCGACAGGTTATTCATCAACCTGAAAGGTTTTTTACATCATCAGTTTTATTTATTTATTTATATATATATATATGAAATTGCATTTTATCATTTTGTTTATCTATTTTGTGCAGAGATTACTGTTTTTGTGTTTGTCTGTAGAAGAAAACATTAAAAACTAATTAATTATTAAATGCAGCTGTTTTGTGAATCAGTAAATTGATTTACTGAGTAATTTTACAGGCAAATATGTTCCATCAACTCAGATTTGGGCCCACACTTGGTCTACTGATTCGGATATAAAATGTGATTTGAAGACATCTGCTCAGGCAAGAATTAAGTAACTAGGAAAACCCACTAAACTTTAATTGGTGTGAAAAATGATTGATTGTTAGGCTGTTATCTCTTGGATACAATGCGTCTTGTAAATTCACAAAATATAAAAAAATAGCCTCCCTGGGTGTTGAGCATTTAATCTGGTCTGAGTGGGGCACAGAAAAGAAATAAATGCTGTTCGTTCACATCATGGGAATAGTTTGGATGCCAGGGACGAAATGTGGCTTCACTACCTTCATTTGAACACATTTGCATGACTACATGTGTTTACTGTACTTTAGCATTTGACATACAGCATCAGTTGGACGGTCCTAGAGTGCTAAAGTAAAAATCCAAGCATTGATAAAACACATATTCATCCAGAGACCTCTGTGCCACAGTTAAGTGCTACCAATGATTCAGGCAGACAGACTTGAATGGTTATGAAACAAATCACTCAAGAGGGATCCACTTTATCACATTGACTCATACTCAGGAAATTCTTGGTATTTACTGTGTTCAGAGTAACCCAAAACAACGGTGTTGTGTGTATTTGTTTGGCCACAAATTTCCTCACACCTCCTTATAATGTGTTAGTTAAGCCCTCTGATGCTGCTAAACTGCACATTTCCATTTCTAATGTTAACCTTTGCCACTACTTGTTCAAAAATAATTTAATTACTATTGTAACTTCAATGTTAACCGAATAAAAATGTCCAAGCCAACCTAAGAAAAGTGCACAATTTGACAGTTCAAACACCAACCGTTTTCTTGTAGCACCGTCACAGAACCATGTATATTACGGGTTATCTGCGGACGCATCTGTTCTCTCTTTCTCTCTCACACACGCAAATGCATACGCACACATGCCCTCACCTCAGTATCCTGACTCTTGCTGTTCCAGCGTGGATTCAGGTAGCCGACACGTGAGCTCAGCGTGGAGGAGATGGTGTAGCGGGCCTCCCCATCATACTGTGAGATGCCATTGTCTATAGCATCCACCGCCTCCACAAAGTTCTCGTACACCTGCGAGCAATTCAGAACGACATGTGACAGCAGAGGTCAGGAAACTGCAACAGCGCTAGAATCAACCGTTTAACATTTACACCAATTGCAAGCATAAAGCCGGCATATTAAACAGGGATTTCCGGAGAGATAAATGGAGCGGGATTATCAAATCACGATCAAAACCCATTTGGTCACAGTGTGTGGGCAGTTACTGAACTGATCTTTTTTTTTCTTTTCAGTTCACTCGTAAACTGCAAGGAAGTGCTATTTATCGAGGAAAAGTAAACTCCTCTCTACATTTAAAGGTCATTCACCAAACACTTGACATTTTGCAAGTGGCTTACAAGTCAAACTAGGCTTTGGGGCGAAAAAAAGAGAGGTTCAGTGAGTCTGAACTGGCCGAGGACAAGGCACGCAACACTCTAAAATATATAAAGACCAAGCGGTAAGTAAAGGGACTAAACTAAACTCTGGGCTTTAAACAAACTCACACATCAAAAGGCCAATGATAATAGGAGTTAATAGTGCTAATATTTACGGTGGCACAAGATTTAGCCAGCTTAATGTGACTGCCCGTCAAAACGTGCATTAAATGGAGACTTGGTTTGAATCTGACAGAGGAACTTGGTCCTATGGTCAATGCTGCAACTGAAGACAAAACGGCAAAAGCTAAATGTTAAGCTTTCTTTTAGACAAAACCTGCATGGTTTCAGTTTTGAAACAATACAAACACAGTTTTAGTAGTGAAGATAGATTTATGATTGTTTCTAGGACTACATCCTTTTAACTTAATTAGCAACAAAGATAAAAGCCTTTGGGTTCAGTTTACCAGCTGATGCAGGCCAGTGGAAAAATTTCAAAGGAGTGTTTGTTTTGTGATTAAAACAATCAGTGGTAATCTTTGCCTGCTATAAATCTGTCATCTTTATTCTCTCACCTTGTCATAGAGCACCTCCAGCTGCTTGTCATCCTCCTTGAGTTGCGTCAGCTGAGCCACCACCCGCCGGCCAAAGTGGAGGTAGACCAGGCCGGCTGAGCTGAGCTTGGTCACCCATTGCTTCTCTGGACACAGGCTGTGGAAGGTCTCTGAAAAACTCCTGAATAGAAGAAAGACAATCTGTTATAATCCGGATTATAAAAGGAAGAAAAGGTCCTTTTAAAACTAACACTGTACAGGAAGATGGGGAAAGATCATGAAAGACATTTAAAACACGTAAAAGGGTCGTAAGAATTAAAATAGGTTAGAGCTGGAATTCTTTCTTTTAATCATTAATTCATATTGTACGGTTTCAATCAATCGCTTAATAGTATAGTTAAACAAAAAAAACTGGTCAATTTCAAATGTCTTTTTATGTGTGACAAGGAAAGAAGCAAATTGCATAATTTTCTGGCCCCGATTACTTTAATTTCACTATTATTCCACTATTAGATCAGTAAATATTTTCTTGCAGCTCTAGAGATCGTATCTTGCAATCAGATTTATTTGGCCGTCATTGTTAACAATTTATAAAGCACTAATAAGAATAATAAATCATTTATATAGTAATTATAGGTACTAATTGTCCGTGATCATTTAATTGCTTTTTAATCAAAAAAGACATTGCAGTGAGCCTGGGCTGTTACACATAGGTTTTCTGCTCATAAACAGATAATTTACATTTTTTCCAATAACCGATCTCTTCAATAAAATGCTGCACCAAGCTATACATCTACAAAGTCCATTACTGCATGTGTATCAGACATCAATAACAACACATCCATGATTATTGTCACCCAGGCGTGCTTGCGAGTGTGAGCACGCTGAGCCACTGGAGGCCTCTCCACAAACACGTGCTGAGCTGGGTGGGCTCCAGCGCCGAGCCACTGCTGGTCATTTAATTCAGGCTTAATTAGGGTGCTTGGGCTGCAGCACAGCGGAAAACAGGCCGTCAAATGAATGAGTGACATGCTAGGGAAGTGGGGGGGTAATCACAGCCATTAAAGAGCTAATTGGCCAAGCCGAGGCATTTCTATGCTGATAACCGCGAGATGGGGAGAGAATGCAAGAGAGGAAAATGACAGACTGGAATGGAGAATGGCGAAAAGAAATGCGCCTAGCAAAGAGAAAGTCATCAGACTGTTTGTGTGAAATCAAAGACGGGTGCATCTCCCAGCATTTACCGCACCGGGTCAAAAGTGATACAGAAGAATACAAAAAAGAGTTGGAAATATTGGGGTGTGAGTGTTCAGACATAATAAACATAAAAGCTACTACGATTCCCATACTGCACCAGCTGCACCACTTATTGACGCCGATCGCTAGTCTAAACCAATAGAACAGCCTTACTGAATACTACCCAAGCAGTTTTTGAAAAGACTGGCTAGTCATTCTCCATCACACTGAGTCCATCCTCAAAACAATGGAAGAGATGGCGTATTAGAGTTAAGTGTGGACTTTCATGAGCTTTAAAGGAAACATTTGGAAACATCGACAGACGTCAAATAGGAACTATGATCTCATATCATGTAATTATATCAATTCAGTTTCACTACAGAGTAGTTCAATGAACGGTGTCTGAATCTGCAGCAGTTACATGAGAGAGAAAAAGATCAAACACCTTACTCTTATTACATTATACAGTGAATCTGTCCCAAATAGAAATTGCAATAAAAGTGTGTGATGTCACTTTCCAATATGTTTTAAACACATTTTAGGTTCAAAGCAGCGTTATTATTTATTTTACACCATTGGTGGATATCAAAATTGCAACAGATATGCACACACCTGTGAGGGAGTATACATACTATTCTTATATTTTCTTAAACATCATGAGATTACACGGGTTTCAACTGTCTGTGTTCGCTCCAGAATCCTGTCTTGAAACTGAAGAAGGCTCACACACATAAACAGACCCACTGCTGCAGTCGGGTACTGTCTAAATGTTTTGGGCTGTTTTATGAAATCTGGCACAGAAACGTGATATTGTGACACAGCTCTGTACATTCGTCTTCATTTACGTTCTGTCAGAATCATTGATTGTCCCATTAATAAAGAATCTGACAGCTGTGAGGCTTGTTTACATCATCTGTGGTACTACTGCAGCGCATGGTTACACCAGAGTACGATGGCAGCACCTTTGTAGCATGAAGGTTTGTTCTGCGTCTTCTAATGTCCCGTTCTATATCTATGACTCTACAAGATACAAGAAGCATTACCACAACAAAAGAAATGACCATGTGATAGTTTTCTTCTCAAAAGCATACTGGATTTACTCCTGTGCTCATTTGAGAGGCAGATGGCAGGTGGGAAATGTTGCATTTTAATTCATTTAGATCCAACTGTGATCTAGTTCTACAGCCTGCCATTGCTGGTTAAACGCCTACCAGTTGAATTTTAGTTTTACTGAGTTCTGCAGAAACAGTGTTATCACTACTGAATTGTAATCTAGAAAATCTTTTTATTCGTTTGTATATTGTAGTTCATCAGTGTTTAGCTGGACCTTAATGCAATAACTAAACTATAGTAGATTATATGCCGATGTTTAAAACAAAACTTAATCCCAAATGCCAAGTTAACTGAGTGAACTGTAGTTGCATCACATTATAGATTTGAGTTAATATAAGTGGAAAGAGAAGTGCCCAAAAACCATATTTCCCTTAGTTCTGCAAGAGATGCAAATCCAATCAGATTAACTTTTAAACTATGTTCTCAAACAAAATGGCATAAAGCGTTTTCGTTATTCAGTTCCACTGGTGATGAGTGTCATGGTTGTTTGTTTTGCTCGTGTTGTTCTGTTCATGCAGGTTATTCTTTTCTGTAGTTGTTTCCTGTGTTATTTCGAAAGTCTCACTTCCCTCGTGTGTCAGTGTTTGCTTTTATTCTCGTCTTTATTGTCCCTCCCTTGCGACCGTGTGCTCCACCTTCAACAGTTGCACCCGTGTCTGGTTAATCAATCAGTTCTCTGTCTAGCCCTTTGTCCTCGACAGTTCATCTGTGAATCCTCCAGGTATTTTCCCTTTGTAGCTCTTGATGACAGCTGATTTTCTAATCTCAAGTTTTTGGTGTATCTTCAGTTTGCACTTCTGGACTTCGTCCCACGCTCCTCGCTTTGCTTTATGAACTTGCCTGTTGTGTCCCGCATTCAGCTTCTCCCTTTGAACTGAGCTGCGTCAATGAGGCACTACAAAACGAGGATCATGTTCTTCCCAGTTGAGAGATATATTTACTCCCTTTCATTCCTTTGCTGAGAGACTGAGCAGCGAGTCTATTTCTAGTGTGAGCAACCACAGTCTTAATCCCTGCCAGATTTAATCTGTTTTGCTTTATTACCGTCAGTCAAAACATTTCTCTTGCTACAACTTCTTGAAGTCATTTTCTTCTCTACTTAAGAAACTTCTGGCATAAAAATATGTCTGCACCAGTTTCTCACACTGTTAATAATTGTTATTTTTTCTTAAATACAAGGGAACATTTTTTTTTATCATAAATCTGCTTTCCTTATTCCAAAGTCTGCATGGCATTTTAGATTCCTGTTTGGGGACCTCCCTTGATGCTCGGTGTTCACTGCTTGCATTTGTTAACTTCTACTAAACTGCAGAATTTTCCACTGTGTTTAACATGCATCACATTTTCATATTATATAGTCACCTGTATCAGAAACGACCAAGTGCACAAGCACACTGCATAGCCTGTTCTCTTCTGTTTTTACTTGCTTCCTTTCTGTCTCTGTACCCGACCAGCCTCGGGCAAAAGGGTCCCCCATATGAGCTGGGTTCTCCTCAAAGTTTCTTGTTGTTGTAAGGGAGTTTTTCATTTCCACTGTTGCCTTACTTCTTGCTCTGGAAGGGACTGTGAAGCGCACTAGTGAAGCTAAATGCATTCTAATATGAGAGTCCAGCACCTCTGAAGATCACTACTTAACAAGTTATATCTCATACCTGGTCACCTCATTAAACACATGAGAGTGGTATCTTATCATCTACTGTTAGTAAGAAAGCCAATAAGAATATTTCCAAAAAATGTTTTAACTACTCCTCCAGAAGCTCAATTTTAGACTCTTACTTTAGATTTTATCTGTCAAGTATTGGTAGGGCTGTCAACCTCATCTGTACGCAGTGGATGTTTTTAAAAGGAGTGCAATTGAAATGAACACCCACTTAGATCCATCCCTGCCATCACAACCATATTGCCCCCATCCGCGCATGTGAGTGACAGTCACATTCTCCTGTGGCCCCTGACGGTGTCGTGGCAGCCTCTGTGCCTCGTGAACCAGCAGCAGGGGGGCGTTCAATTGAAGGAGCGCTAATTATCACTAACCGCCTGCCAGGAAGAGAGCCCTAGCATATCTTTATCGCTGTGGTCATAAAAGCTATGTCTGATTATCATCAGGACATTAAGCAGACAAGACACCTGGAATGGGCTGATTACTCAACGTGATGAGACTTTGAGTGCATGCAATCATTCGGAAGAAACTTTGCCAGGAAATTTAACACAAAACGTAGAGCCTCGTCCTTCATCATTCATGCAATCAGGGTGCTTTAAGAGTGTAAGAACAGAAGATGCATGTAAATTTTCTCTCTGATCCTTGAACCCCAGATGATGACAAGATTTACTGATAATATCTCAAGATAAAAAAAAAAAAGACAAAGCCCTTATTAAAGTAAACTAACTAAGCAAGAAAAACCCAATACATGACATGGCTGACTCATAAACACAGCACATCTAATTGCCTTGACAGTGCTACATTGCATTATTGTACAATGTTCAGTTAATTTTTCTTTTATCTAAATGTTGAGGAGAGTGAGGAAGTTTGGCATGAATCCTCAAAAACGTCTACAGGTGTCCCTTCGAGAGCCTGCTGACGGGCTGCATCACAGCATGGTACGGGAACTGTTCCAGCACACTACATCACTGGAAACAGTCTCCCATCCATCCTTATCAGAAACGGTGCCTGCGGAAGGCACACAGCCTCATCAGGAACCACAGCCACGCAGACTATGTCTGGCGGACGGAACAGGAGCTTGCCTGCTCGCACCAAAAGACAGAAAGAGAGAACCCAAGCTTTAACCCAGTTTCTACCACCAGGCTATCAGACTCAACTCACAATAAACTAATCTCTGAACTGAACTGAACATGGGCGACACAGTGGTGTGATGGTTAGCACCGATACTTCGCAGTAAGAAGATTCTGGGTTCAAATCCATCGACCCGACAGACTGCCAGATTTGTACCTCTGATGATGATCGTAGCGATGCCTCTTTGGGTCAAACTCTCCACCCACATCTACAACAAGGTCGCATTCTGCCAGCTTTGCCGGATCCCTCGTCCGAATGATCTCAGCATCCTGTGCAATAAGCAGAAAGAGTTGTAGATAATTTATCAGGAAAGAAATATTATTTATCCAAACACATTCATAACTGGAGTGTAGTCCTAATTGAACCTAAAAACACCTGTAGGCTGTTCTGGCCTCTGACCTTTAATTAAAAGACTGATCTGTAATTTTTGACCACTTAAATTACATTTTAAAGTCACATACACCGATCAGCCACAACATCAAAACCACAGACAAGAGAAGTGACCATTAAATTGCAGTGTTTTGCTTGGAAATCATATGGATGTTACTTTAAAACGTACCAATCACCTAAACATTGTTGAAGCCTAAGCACACCCTTCCATGGCAGCAACACCCCCCGATGATTGCGCACTCCCCAAGCAGGACAACGCACCCAACTGCACCACAAAACTGTTCAGGAACAGTTTGAGACGAAGGGGTTGACCCTGCCTCCAAACTCCCCAAATCCAATGTAATCGAGCATCTGCCGCCTGATCGCTCAACACACAGGGCCCAAAGGAACCACTACTAATGCTCCAGTGATAAACTCCCTCACAGCCTCAATAATTCAAAGCTGGCAGTAAGAGGGCGATCTACTCAGTATTAGGTTTTAATGTTGTGGTTGATCCGTGTAAGTAGTTTGTGGTAGATAAATAATAAGTTTAATGTCTGCTCCTTAACCTGATTATAAGCAATGTGCAGACCTCTATAATGCTGCATTTACATTACTTGTATTGACAAAACTTTCATACATTAAATGGTATAGTTGCTTTAAACTGTGTAGGGCATCTATCCAGGGCATTTAATTTACTGTATTAGTTGAACAGTTTCTCAACTGACAATCCAAAAACTTTGCCAGGTCAATACAAACAGCATACCATTATGTGAGGATGTAATCGGCCTAATGTCGGATGGATGAATTTCTTAAATGACGTTATATCTCTGCCTATGAACAACTTTATTCAGACAATAAACCCTTACATGGACACCATATTATACTAAAAGGACGTGTAGGAACATGTTCCAGTTCCATTCATTCCAGTTTGACTTAGATTATATTATTTTGCTTTTACTACAGTTTTTTTTTTTGTTTATACTGAGCATCTTGCAGAGGTGAAAACAAAATCTCGATGCACTGTACAACCTGTGTTCTGCAATTACAATAAAGGATATTCTATTATATTCTATTAATAACATATTAAGTTAATAATATGCTATTAAGGCATTTTACTATAGTATTGAGTCTAAAATGTGTGATTATACAGTGATTTCTACAGGTGCTTTTCCGCTTTCTAAGATCCGTCTATTTGTACAGCAGCGCCCCCGTCTGGTGAGCTTTAGCATGACACTACAACGAGACAAAATAAATTCATTAATTTAAAAAAAAAAATTTAAAAACCCATGCCGTAACTAAAAGAAGTTTATCGAGGGTTTCGAAATGATGCTGCTTGTAATAACAGATTATAATGAGCTAAATAGCAGTATACAGGGGTCTAATAAACTACAAATTCTCCCCATCAGCGACACTGAGCAGGTTATTGTACTTACCGCGTACTCAGGTAACTGTCGGAGGAGGAAACAGGCCAGAACCTCGTCGCAGTGGAAGGTTCCGTTGTGAGTTCCGATCTTTTTAACGGTCATGTTTTTTTCAGTGCGGATTTTCTTGGCTTCACTTGACATGTATCGCGGTTCCGTGTGCAGAGTAAAGTCTACAGAGAGTAAACAACAGCGGCTAGCCTGAGTGTGTGACCGCCGTGAAACGCGTGGCTTGCCTGCAGCTATTGAATATGTTATATGTTTTGTTAATTTCAGCGCAATCACGCGCAGATGCCACATTCAAACAAATCCAGCACGGGAAGCACGGGGGGCGGACAGATTTGGTAGCTGGACCGGATGTGGTGCGTCCGTACAGTGAGCCGTCTAACTCGGTTTCCTCTTCGAGATATGTTCCCCCCCTTGCTTGTCCCACGCATTGACTGGGTCCACGACTGGTTTTCGTAACACGGAGGTTTTAAGGAGAGACTCGGAGCCTAAAGTAATGTTTTGTAGAAGACAAGTGCGTTTCAGTTGTTGTCAATTGAAAGTGACAATGGATTAATTAAACTGCTGTGTTGCAGTTCTTTCAGGTGTTTGTGAACACATTCAGTGACTTAAATAATCAAATCCATTATGTTCCAAAAATTGCTGTTGGTGCTTTGTGGAGAGATATTATATACTGGTGGTGGTTAGCACTGATACCTCACAGCAAGAAGGTTAATGGTTCAAATCCCTGTGTCTGCATGGGTTCTCTCCGGGTACCCCGGCTTCCTTCCACTATCCAAAGATTCTAAATTGGCCATGGGTGTGAATATGAGTGTGAATGGTTGTCTGACTCTCTGTGTTAGCCCTGTGATAGACTGGCAACCTGTCCAGGGTGTACCCTGCCTCTCGCCCGATGACAGCTGAGAGATAGGCTCCAGCACCCCCCTCGACCCTTCACAGGAACAAGCGTTTACAGAAGATGAATGAATGAATGGTTGTCTGTGTCTCTGTGTTAGCCCTGTGATAGACTGGCAACCTGTCCAGGGATAGGCTCCAGCCCCCCTTGCATTCCTTCACAGGACAAGCAGTTACAGAAGATGAATGTTACTGTGCACTGTAAATACATTTTGTTATCCTTTGATTGCAGGAGTAATGTGGGCTTTTTTGCATAAATGTGGTGTGATTTTATAATATAAATATTTGATAGTGTTACATTACCTTATCACTGTCAGGCAATGGGAAACCCTGGGCACCTTGCATGGCTGCCCACTGCTCACAGTGGTGTGCTCACTTGGATGGGTTAAATGCTTGATGGTTGATGGATTTGATATTGAGAGTAGTCTACTCAGGGAACTTGGCTTAAAGATGTTGCCTTTAGCTGCAGAGGTGATACTTTTGATTGAAGCAGATGGAAGAGGACTCTCAGCCACTTTCAAAAGGGCATGTTTGCTCCTCCCGCTGTATGAAATGAAACAGTTCTTTGTGGTGACATTTCTTTTGTCTCAAGTCCATCCTACAGATTAAAACAAGGCTTATTTGTTCATTTGATATTCATGTTTTTGCCAATATTCTGTGACAGCAGAATGGGGAAAAAAAACATGGCTGTACACTATAGTTAATAAATCTGTAACTTTTAATCTCATCAACTGCAAATTTAATTGATAATAAAGCAGTAGAGGAAATGAGTTTATAAAATGCCTTAGAGCAGGTCTTTTAGAGTTAAGTAAAGTCAGTTTTCGCAGACAAAAAGTCACATTGTATTTACAAGAAACAGAAGTCTTTAAAAGAATGTCTGAAAATGAAAAACTAAAATTTGAGTTAAAATCAATGCAAAAGTAAAAAATAAATAAATAAATTAAAAACTAGCATATCCAATAATACATTCAAAGAATACTTCACATCGTGTAAACAACTGTTTGTCTTTAGCTTCCTAATTTTGAGATCACGTGTCAATGTCTATTTCTAAAACAGACTATTATTATTACAATGCATATACCTTATGCAACATATACTGGATTATTAAACACTTGTCTGTAGTTTGTAAAAGTCAAGATTTATGGACTTACGGAGTACCACTGAGGTGGTTGTGCTTGCGGTAGGTTCTTCCATTTCTGTAGAAGACTTTAGATGGTCTAAACTTATTGAGCTTTTGGTCACCTTCCTGACTCTTCTTCAGTTACTCAGTTTGGTCATAGAGACAGCCAACTCTATCTGAAAGGATCCAAGTGGCTGTAGTGGTTTGTTTCCCTATGGAATTCACTGTGCTCATGGGAAGATTCAGAATTTCAAAACTTTCAAAATGATTTGAAATCCTTATCCTGATCTATTTCTTGATTCATGATATCACGGAGGTCTACAGAGGGCTCTATGGACTGTTCGTTTATTTTTTTGTCCAGACAGCATCTTATAGTGAATAATGTCAGAAGTGAGACATATTTGATAAATCAGATTTCATTTATTTCACTTTGTCATTATAGGTCATTGAGAGTGTGATTGCATCCTATACAAATTAAATCTACAACAATGTGAAGGGATTTGCATTTAGCTTGTTGTTAATGTTTGACATTAAAATCATTCTTTTTATCATTTATTTTCTTTCCAATAACCTCTTTTTCAAATCAACGCAGTTGTGAGCTGCAAATCTAGAATCAGGGTGGGATCTTTAAGGAGTGTCAGGCTGAGCTCTCACCCCAACTCTCGTTCTCGCGGTATTACCTTCGAGGAATATTGACAAGGTAATTAGCCAGATGGGACCCCAGTAGTAGTAGCAGTAATAGACAGGCTGAACGGAGGTACCACGGTTTCAGAGCTTCGCCGTGTGGAAGAAAAACACCTGCTCTTTCTTTATTTACAACCGGACCCACGAGTGGAAACTGCTGCGTCCCGCTACCGGACAATAACAACGAGCCCGCTAAAGGTAGGGTTTTCTGTCAGAATCATGATTGCACTGTCTGTTTCCTGCAGCCCATGATTCATCCTCCCGATGCTGGTAACATCCTCTTCAGTGTGGATGTGCTTGAATCGCGTGCACATGTCACACTGGAAATCATCCAGGCTGTGTATTGTTATGGCTATGCAATTGGTGTCCGATATTGGAGTCATTCTGGGCTGTATCATTTTTTTGTGTGTGTGTATCAAGTCACTAAATCTCGTCGGGTAATAACTGACGCGATGTTGTTTTAGTTTACAACCACCAGGTGGCGCTGCGTGTCAGCCGAGCTGCTCCATCTCATATCGTCAGTTCGCCAGACATGAGTCTTTATTTCAGCGTAATGAAATCGATAAACATCGATTTAGGGGAGGGGGAGCCCTTTTTCCTGAGAGGATAAGGAGTAGGGTTTCTCTTGAAAAAAATAAAGTCGACGCCCACGTTATATCCAGTGCTCAGATTAACTCAAAACCGTTATTACAATCACTGGTGTGTGGCTTTAACGGAGTGTTGATGGCTTGGGAGTGTCATGGGATTACACTGAACTTTTGAATGTTTCTTAGACTTATATTTTAATGTTCAAAAAAAAAACATTGGATCTATCTTATCTGCAAACACGCTATTTCTGTGCAAGTTAAATGAAGAAATACACCCAGTATATTAGGTGCACTAGTGAAAATCTAATCTAATACAACAGTCCTGCACTAAACCTAGCTTCATGAAGGTTATGGTATTCAGAATATGTTTAAATAATTGAGAGATCTTTTTTTTAAAAAAATTTGGAGGATGTGGTTTATAGTACTATAGAATTGAACTGTCTATTATTTTGACAACCTACATACCATAAACACATTTGCCTTTCATTTGATATTTTAACAGCACAACAGTGTACAACTTCCAAAATGATCAGTGAATTACCACCTTCATTATCACCATTGTATTGTAATGCATTCGTTTGTACCTAATGTTTTGTCAGGTGAGTGTACATTTGGTCCATTTTCCCACTTGGTGACTTGTAGCCTTTGGTCAGCACCATGGACAGCGCACTGCTTTTTAAACAACTGGCCGAACGTGGCCTGGTGATTCTGGAGGTTTTATATCATGATGTTGGCTTCTTGTTTTTGATTCAACACTCTCTTTTCCACCTTTCGATGTGACATCAGCTCTACCACAATTTTATGGAAAGCAATAATTGACTTCTTCAGCTGAATTAATGACCCTTAATACAGCTAATATGTGATCCAGTCAAGTGGGTAATTTGCATGACTCTGTATAAATGGTGGTTGGTATTCCTCCAGAATACAGATTTGGGAAACAATACAGCTACCTCTAATTATTCTGAATATATTAGTCAAATGTGGGATTATCTCATCTTTAGCAGGTTATGACAGAACAGACACTTGGCGGATGAATAAAAGCAAAAGTCAGCCTCAGTTTAAGATAAATGAGAGACACATGTCGGGGATACAGAGATGAGAAGATTATTAACTTATGGTTTGCTTGGTATGGAGTAAAACCAAGTATGTAATACAATCTTAGCAGAACAATGACACCCGATAAGGCACTTAAATGACCTAAAGAAAAGCAGAAATATCTTCAAGAAGGCGTTGACATGCATCTTGCAAAATACTTAAGTCTTCTGCTTTGTTATTTTTCTGTTCAGGGTGGTCAAAAAAATAATAGAAAACTGGTTAAAAGTACCTGTATATTTATTTTCACTTTTAGGTAATCACAAGCCAAAACCACTGAGAACCACTGTCTTAAACTGACAAAAAAAATAAAGATACAATCTGAAACAAACAGAGAGAGGGGATAACCAGTTTTTGGTTTTACTGCAGGGGTGTGCAGCAGCCGCCACCCCTTCCCAAATATTAAATGAGTCATGGTCACAAGCAAATTGATATAAACAAGCCCGAGGATGCCGTTCATCAGCCAGCCTCCCACTTTTTTTCTGACCAGCCAGCGCTGTATGAGATAGCCAGCTTTCTCCCCATTGGTTCGCCCCTAGCCATGAGATACAGTTGTGGGTGGCTACAGAGAAAGCGTCACAGCGCCTGTGATTTTCCCTGCTGCTTCCAGTTTTACACGCGGCGATGATGGGAAATGAACCTGCCCTGGCTTTCCTTAAAAGGAAGAGGAACTCGGCGTTCAATCAAAAGTCAGATATTTGCTATAGGGGAACTGTACGTCACATCCCCCTGTGTTATAACCCTGCAGTGGCTGATGTGATGTGAGCGGCAGAAAGTAGGTTGGCTTTGGTAGTCTAATAATATACACATATATTTATGTTTATATACATTTATACATATATTTACGTGGGATTACGCTGCTGGCAACTTGATATTTATTATATGAATCATTACAAAAGCAAGAAAAATCTTAATATATTTATAAAGGTTCATCTGGTGGACATAAATCATGCTCACTTCCAAATAACCTTTACATGAAAATATTAATATTTCTCTTTGCCTTGGAAGTCAGAATCACTCTCTATGTATATAATAGAATCTATGTATATAATAGATGAGTTCATTTTTGTGTACAGTTACAAATTTTGTTCTGCGAGAATGAACTTTAGACATCTCATTGCTTTTCAATCCACAACAGAATCAGTTATCAGGAATCAGAATTGTGCATTTAAGAAAATATTTTTTGTATTATTTCATATTCTTTTGCACCTTGAGATAAAAAGTTAATTAAATATTTGCAAAAAAATATGTATCTAATGAGACAAACCCATTACCCTACAGCCAAAATAATAATAATAATAAAAAATAACCCCCAAAAAACAGCATAAAAATCATTAACATAATTATTCACATGTCCCCCCTTAACAGCTGGTGAGCGGCTACACTCAGGGGTATTTGGGAAGTGTAGTTAATCCAATGATAATCTTGAGCATGGTTTACACATATTATCGCTTTAATTGCCACGTGTGCTGTGCAATTATACCGTCACCAATTAAACGGCTGTAGTTTACCAGCCTGTCTCTGCATTTGGTTCCCTTAGTCTAATAGTTGCCCCTTCATCAATGCGTGCGAGCGACGCCACCAAAAGCTATACTAATGGATTTTCCGTAGACATAATGAATTAATGACATGCTCAGACGCAGAGTGGTGCAGGATGAAGGCCGATCTGTGGAGATGAGAAGGGGCCGAGGACTGAAGGTGATGTAGCCTGGTGAAGGTGTGTGCGGGTGCGTCCACATCTGTGTCCCTCCATTAGAATGCAGAGTGTGTCCTCCAGTGTGAGTCACCCCCACTCCCCCTACCCCTCCCATCCTCCCACCTCACACCACCACCAGCTCCAAACTGCAGTCACCGCCTAATATTACGCCTCTGACTTCACACTGGCCAACAGAGGATTCTGTTTCTACGGCAACACGCTCCAGACTCCTCCCCCTCTCGTCTCCAGCATCCACCCACCCTCCCCTCCCTCCAGTCCCCCCCCCCCCCACCTTCCCGTCAAAAACCACGTGACTTTCAGGAAGGCTTCTCCAACCTCCCCTTTATTGTTATTAACCCTCTCCTGACTGGGCCGCCGCCAGAGGCTCTCAACAGCAGGCTGCCCGGCTGCCTCCTCCATTCTCAGAGATTTCAAAGGAAAAATCAGATGCATCCCTAATCTCCCCCCAAGATCAAAGCAAGGCTTGATCTAAATGATGGATTAGCATATTTTAGGACATGACAGAATGAGTCAATATGCTTCAGTTGTCTGAGACACTTCTTGTAAATATCGAAAAGAGCACGTTCCCTAGAGATTCTTGTAGCAGTAGCTTTACTAACACGACTAATTGTATGTGAAGGAGTTTGACTATAGCAGTGAACCCCTGAACGTTCAGCTCATTGTTCTGGCTCTCATCTTGTTGTTTAGTGTTATTGTCACCATTACCAAGAAAGAATTAATATTAATTCAAGATTAATGGTGTATGGTATATGCAAACATACAACAACATTTGTTCTCTCTACGTAACCCATCCATTTGTACACACAGAGTAGAATGAGAAGTAAATATTGGAGCAGCAGGTAGCAATGCAAGACACGTAGGGAGCTTGCTCAAGGAACCTCAGCCATCGACATAGAGGGATTTGAGTCACCAAACTGCCTCACTAACCACAGCTCTTCCTACCTCTGCCGGATCTGTTTGCTATTATGTTCACTATATGAGGTTAAACCAGCTATAACAATAATAAGGTACAGGGAAACAGGGAAACTACAAAGAATTATCATCTGAATCAGCAGTGTAGGTCAAATAGCATTTTTGACTGGCAGCCGTTTGTTCAGGATCAAAGAGCAGATGGACACAGTTTAGTTGCATTTCCACTCATTGTTACAAGAAATTTTAGCCCCAGGAACTTTTTCCTAGGAAGTAAAAGTTCCTTCAGGTCGTTGGTCACGTCTACATGGTGGTCCATGAAGATCAGGCGAATTAGTTCACTGACAGATGACAAAACTGTGGTATGACTATGCAACACTGCTGTTCAGCTGCTATTGATTGTGATTTACTAGCAAGCGGTAGTAGAAAAGCCGAAATTCCTGATTTGCTAGACTTAAATTAAGCAAATTAATTTTACAAGTTATTGCAGAGATTGCTATTGCTGAAATAAAATGCTGGATTAGTCGACAAGTCAGAAATGTTTAGTGCCGCTTGCTTGCACCTCCAAATTTCCTGTACAAAGGAGTACAGGAACTTTGGAGTCCCTCCAGTGGGAACTTAATGAGTGCCTCCAAAGGCCCCTAGTCCCCGGGGAAAGTTCTGGTGGTTGGCTTTAGTGACCAGCTGGTAAACATGGTTGAGCATATGTAGAGATTTGACATGTGAGCTGGTGTTAACCAAAAACAGGAAAACAGCAACATAAACACATTAATGTCTATGTTCACCAATGTCTTCCAGATACGTAAACAAGTAAATATTTGCTTACGTGTCCAGTCTCAGTTTTGCAGGATGTCTTTGTTCTCTTTCTTGGCATTCGGTAATGCGGCCAGGGTCAAATGATGAAAGGCATCAAACACACATCATCCTTTATAGAGTTTGGAAATGGAAAGAGGAACCTTGGCATCCGGCAGTGATCTCACCTGAATATTGCCTCATTGGCACAGCTGTCTCCTCAGCATCCCGTTGGGGGATGTGTTGGTTGTAGATGTGTGTTTGGGTGCGCATGTCTGAGCACGCGCAAGTGTGAATGGGTGAACTTTATGAATGAAAACTCCTCTTCCTGAGCTGCAGACAGGAGGTGAGATCATCTTGTTGAAATGGAGAATCCCCCACCCACAACACCCCTCCCTCGCCCACAACACCCCTCCCTCACCCGTCCACCAACTCTGGTTGGCGCCAATCATAATGAATCCCATCAGTGGACAGTATGGATGAAATGCACAGTAGTGGCAACCTGATGGATGGCAACACTGTGCAACATCAGCTGCCCCTAGCAGACAGGAAGGGATCGCTCCATAGTGCGTATGGACCGAGGCATATATAAGCACACAAACAGACACACGCCTTCCTTTCTTCTTTCATCAGAAATCAGAAAGAATGTCTGGTTGTTGGTCTCCAGTCAATGTGATGGTGAATCCAAGTGCCAATTATCTTTGCTCCTTTTGTTCACATTCCCTTTAGGAATAGAGTTGAGTGGATTTGATGATTGGCCACCTATTCAGCTGTGTGTGAGTGAAAGTGACAATGAGTAACACAAGGGGCTCTCGATGACGATCCATAAATAGGCTCTCCAAAGAGCCAGAAGCTGCCCTCCCCCTCATTCTCTAGTCTACATCTGACCACACACACACACACACACACACACACACACACACACACCTCTACCCTACCACCTTCCCCCTAACCAGTCTGGGACAATCTGTGTCCACTTGGCACTGGTCCTCACGCAACATACTGTACACTGAGAGGCATGTATACGTGCATGCACACACACATGACATTCCTCTCGACATTCTTCACTGCGGGCTTGTGTTAATTCCCTCCTACAGATTATGATGCACGTTGCCAAACAATGCGGCATTTTACATCAGCTACTTGGAAGGATTGCACAGTGTGTTTGCTCGGTTCTCTCTTAAATCAGAAGGGCCCTTTGCATGTGTGTGGACAAAAAGACAAATTGCTCGTTTAAAATCTACGGTGCAGTCGTCCCATTGCATATATTTCTATAAAGCTGTCACCTTGTAGACTTGTAGGATTTGTGTCTGATAAGGACGGATACCCTGCGGCGTTCATTCTGCGCTCGTTTCTGGCGGCGCGGCCACAAGAGAAGCAGAAGCTGTGTTGGTGGACATCACAGGCAGCAGTGCTGATTCTCAGAGGCCTGAGCATCCCTAAAGAGGAGCCGTCCTGCAACTACAAGGTCTAATAAATAAGTCATGAAGAAAGTTTTAAAGAAAAGATAGAAATAGAAAGGAACACGTTCTACTCTGTACAGACCGCCTTAAGACAGGAGTTGCACAGGGATGGCATAAAATAGCAAGAATGATTAAAGCAGATTTTTTTCCCCAACCCCACTCTTTCATTTGGTTTTAAAACCAACATGAAACATTCATAAAGCACATTTTTGGCTCGAACTCGTTCAATATTCATTTGGGAGCTTCACATTCCTCAAATTGTAAAACTAAGGATCAAAACTTTTGTTTAAAGGAGATTTAGAAGTACTGGAAATGATAGCCATAGCTTTATACCATGTCCTATTGTGATATTTATTAGAATATGTTATTATGTTGAAGAAATATGGATGAGCATTTATCAACAGTATAAAAATCAGTTTGTCCTTTATCTTCTTCTTTATAGCAAACTAGATCATAAACTGCAAACAGGAAAAATATAAATTCTTGTTTTCATTTGATAAGAACATTCAAAAGGCGGCAGAGGACTCAAACAATAAATAAATGAAGCACAAGTGATGAGTTTTTCTAAGGTCCCATTTTACAACAGATATCAAACTCAGCGAGCACAGCGTCCTTTTATTTTTCCTCCACGACTTTGTAAAGCGCAACGAAAGGAGAAAGTGGGGGGAGGCTTTCGGCGCTTGTGTTTGTGCAGGTTTCTCGGTCTGACATGCCTCCGCACTAGTTAGGGTGTCTACAAGCGGCGCGATGAGGTCATCGTTATGGGTTTAAGCTCAGCACGGGCTTAATCTGGGAGATAAGGGCTGGATTTGGATTTAGCTCTCAAAAAAAAAAAAGGGGTCATGTAGCTACAACCATTTAGTCCCTCAATAAATACAAAGCTCAGACAGGGGATCCCCAGCTGTTTCACAGACGCACATGCTCCTCCGTGTCGGCCAACAAGTTTGACTCGGATTCTACGCTGTTTAGATTGATTTCGTAATCTTCCAGTTGGCCTGCAGAGTTCACCTGGCAGCTGCTCATCATGCAGGGTATCACTGACTTGAATGTGTCAACAGAGGAAACTGAGAGGAGTTTAAAGTGATTCCCATTGTCTTCAGGTGTTGATTATTAAATTCCAAGGCAATGGCTGGACAAAACCCTGAGATATTCAGAAACTGGTGTTCAGGTTTAATGTTTTTAAAGTTGAATAGTGTTTTAAGCCAGAAAATACACCGATCAGCCACAACATAAAAACCACTGACAGGAGAAGTAAATAACACTGACCATACAATGTTCTGCTGAGAAACTTTTGGACCTGGCATTCATGTGGATGTTACTTAGACATGTACCACCCACCTAGACCAGACCAGAAACCCCCACCCCATAGGAATGACACTCCTTGATGGCAGCAGCCATCCCCAGCAGGATGCAGAAACACAAACAGTTTAGGAACAACTCAAAAAAAACATGAAAAACAGCACAAGGTGTTGACCTGGCCTCCAAAGTATCTGTGGGATGATCCACAGAGGCCCCTCCCCTCAACCCATAGGACCCAAAAGCCCCCACTATGAACATTCATTGCCAGACACCACAGGACACCCTCAGAAGGCCCATGTCCATTCTCTGATCAGTCACAACTGTTTTGGAGGCACAAGGGAGACGTACACAATATTAGTCAGGTGGTCATAATGTTATGCCTGATGGTGCATATGCAAGATGTATTGTGTATAATAGATTATCTCCAGTGTTATACAGTGCATATTTAATCACTGTATTGTTCATTTAGTTGAAGTTTATTTTTTTTGTGATTTCTGCATTTTGGACCTTTTTGAACCAAGTTTTGTTTAGGCTGTATGTTGCATCCTGGATCTCATATGACTTTGTAGAGTGTTGATGCAATTTTATCCAAGTCACACGAATTCACTATAGAAAGCCGAGCACTGAAGAAAAAAAAATAAATAAAAAAAAACTTGTATAAAAACTTTATTTCAAGCTGGAGGCTTTGAATGTCTCTTAAAGCTGCACAATCAAACTAAATAAGATTTGTGTTGAAAGGTGACAGTTGTTCAAATTAGCGTGATATTTTATTTCATTCAGGTTAATTAAAGTCGCTGAGGGAAACAAATCGCGCCTGGGGAAAGTCCCATTTAGGTCCTGCAAGTGCTGTCCCACCTTCTCCTGTCTCAGAGAAATGGGTCAGTAGAGATTGGATATGATAATAATAAAAGAAAACACTGCCGTCCTTTCCTCCGCGTCCTCTCTGTGGCAGACGGAGCTCGCAGATTATGCAGCAATTACACTCGGTACAGAGGGCGTTAATAGGGTTTGAAGGGATTTAAATGGTGCTTTCCAGTCAAATGCTGCATGCTTTGGAGATGACATCATTTCGATCACCTCACATACCGGCTGACCGTCCTCCTCCTCCTCCCCCTCCTCCTCCTCCTCCTCCCGGCCTAAGAGTAGCCTCAGTCACCGCGTATACCTGCACTTGTCCCGTGTCTCACCGGACTCCACTCGTCACGGCGCACCTCTCGTCTGATAGGAGGATCGTCGACGCTTGCCTCCCTCCCTCCCTCCCCTCTCTCCCTCTCCTCGCCCGTCGTGTTTACTATGGCCGTATAAATTCCAGAGTGTGCGCACATCGCCTCCTCAGAGGGGAATGGAAAAGGAGGAGGAGGTGTCAGGAGCAGGAAAACAAGCGAATCGGGGGAGCGTAGCTATAGCTGTGTTTACTGTTCGCTGGAGTCAAAAGCAGGAGGAGGTTTCTACTCCGATCTAGGCTGCTGCTGCTGCTGCTGCTGCTCCCTGGATGCAGACAAGAAGCAGGAGGAGGAGGAGGGAGCGTGGATGCTGATCACAGCGACGAACCTAGAGAGGACGAATTGTTAGGTGGTTGTCATTTAGAATACATCCCAAACTGGAATAACGGCGATGGACTCCAGCTGAGGTAGGAGCAGACACTTTGGCAGCATCCACTTGGGATGTTGAGCAGGTATCGACAAGACATTAAGGCACATGCTCTTTGTACCAAACAACAAATCCTGTATTTTTTTTTTCCCCTTTAATCATAATAATGTGAAAATCCGTGGTGTGTTTGACTGTAACTTCAGTGTTGTCAGTGATGCTCCTTTGACGCACCGCGTCTTAAACCGCAGGAGGTTGCGCGGAGAGGCAGTGATGCGCCTCCGATACATCCACAATGCGCTGGCCTGTAACAGAGCGTAGCCTGCTCCTGCAGCTCCCGCAGCTGATGCCTCGAAATAAATAAAGTGGGAACCGGGGCAGCAACATTAGGAGACAGGTTCAGTCGGATGTGAATGACGCCTGAACCAGATGTGTCTCAGTGATTGCATTCTCCCTGGGAAGAAAATTATAATGAGGGTGATTTTTCCCCCACAGACTTTGTCTCTGTTAATGAAATCTCCTGCTGGTGTCTGTCTAGTTTTGGACTGTCTCTATGATCGATATTGGTGGTTATATATATGGTAATATATGGCTATATTCTGCAAGGGTACAATATACACACTTGGGCTGATAGCTCACACACATCAGATGCCAGGTAAATGACTGTTAGTGGGAGTATCAGTCATAGTAGTATGGCTGCTATAAGAGTCAGTGATAGCATGAAGATGCATTTAAGCTCTTCATTTCACACAAATTGACCTTCACACTGATGGATTTGTCAAGTACTTAAAGTCTGGATTTACTGGAATAATTATTCTGTGCTCTATATAATCGTGTGGATTCTGATTTGTGAACATATACAAGCGGTCACCTCTTAGTTGTGCTTGTCAGGGACAGCAGAGGGGGAGTGGATCTCATCAGAAGAGACTCTGCCAAGAAATAATGCATTTTCGTTCTCCACTGATCGTGCGTGCGCTGCTGTCCTTGGAGAAATGTAAACCTTTGAAGAATCCAGTAAAAATTCCCTCATTATCTCTCAGCCGTCGTCTAACCGTATCCATTTTAATATCCTAAAAGTAGGATATAAATAACCAGCTGTGGCTGCCATTTGGCCTGTGGAGCACTAGTTTTGTTTAATCATGTGCATGTTCCATCAGAAGCTATGAGAAGCTACTGTATGTTTGTTATATTCTGTCAAATGTCAGGAAACGAATTAATAAAGGTAGTCCGATGCTGTGGGGCCTGTACAAGGTTGTCAGTTGAGCCCAAGAGGGGGTTCTCACATTATTTACAGTGCACTTAATCAAAGCTAGTGCTTTCTCTGATTTATGGGCAAGACAGGATGATCTTTTGTCCTTTATCCATACATCCTGATTCACATTCTTGCCTTCGATATCTTTAGACATCAGTTAATGTCAGCGCCCGGACCACATAGCACATGTACAGTTATAACTCTCACCTTCACCTGTACCTGTCAGATTATGAAATATGTTGCAAATAATCACAAAAATGATGAATGTTTTGAATTATGCAGGAACTTCTTCCTTCGTATTTATCATCTCTTAATAAACAGCGTATTTTTTTTAATTCTATTTTGTTTGCTGTGTGCAAAATCTGTTTTTATTTTGTAGAAAATAGCAATATTCTCCATATTCAACAACAAAACCACAAAAAACTTGCACCTAAGGAGGATAGAAATGTTGAATATTCTGATTACAGCTCAAAGCTTGGGTCAGACTCACTGGACCAAGCTCTGACGCATGCGTATACTAACTCAGTAACAACAGCTACTTATAATAGGCTTAAGCAATCATCTGCAAACTCAATATTAAGCTAAATGAGCATTTATTAACAACTTTCAGGGGGTAATATAGTAATTTTAGCTTTCACTTATAATAATATCCCGTTCTCTTTTTCTTTCCTCCTCTCTGTGGTCTCATCAAGGCTCCCAGTTCTCCAGTCAGTCCCTCATGGCGCTCATTCATGAACCTCGTGCCCCTTCACCCTCTCTCTCTGGCTTCAACACACCCCTCTCTGATCCCCCATCCTTTCGCCGCCTCGATGCCGAAACCCCCTGCACCCCGGAAATGGACCTGACCCCAACCCAGTGTGTCCTCCGCAACGTCCTCTCCATAGACACTGGAGGTGCTGTCGAGCCCGGGGGTGGAGGGGGAGAGGGGCAGACTGCTGGACACAACCAGACACCTGGTGAGGAACAACAGGAGCACTTTGCCAACAGCGTCCTGAAGCTCCACGAGCACGATGGGAGTCCCGGAAGGACGGAGGGAGAGGGGCAGGAGATGGACAGATCTGTGGTCAGGAGCCATGCATGCGATGACGCCAGGCTACAGTGCCAGTCTACGGGAGGGGGAGGAGGGTTTCTGGAGGGGTTGTTTGGGTGCCTGCGCCCTGTCTGGACTATGATTGGCAAAGCTTACTCCACAGAGCACAAACATGACCTGGATGGTAAGTCTAGTAGTCACATTAATTTCTATAGTCTATACACACTACGATCAATGGCTGCTTTTAGTTTTCCAATAAAAGCAACCACTAGCTTCCATTTAATTTTAGTGTGAAGCTTTGATATGTTAATTAAATGATCCTCTCCCCAGTTTAATTACATTAAACAGTCGGTAAAATAAAAATGACTCCCACAAAGGCCATGTTGTAAACAAACACTTCCCTTGACGTGAACGAGCTGCAGCCAGAGAAGGAGACTCTATCAAAGCTGCAAAGGGCTTATTTCCCCCTGATATCCCCCTCTCACCCACCTCCATCATTTTGCCTGCATGTGCCCACCTCCTACTACCACCCCCCCAGTGAAACTAGCTCCCCGTGACGCCGTGTTGTTTATGTCTGCAGCCACTACAATAGCGCAGGGCTCCCCTGAGACTCCACTGCCAAATCTGCTTCATGAATTATGCATGGCCACGCTCTGACCCCGCGCCTCTCATCTCTATTAACGCAAACCATGACACACACACACACACACACACAACCACGCGCCCAAGGATGAAGGCGAGCACGCACAAACGCACCCTCAGATAAAAACACTTAATATCCAGCTCTGACATGAGCACATATAGTCAGATGAGATGCCAAATACAAACTTGATAAAATAAATACGGCGTCACACATCAGGCTTGAAGCTGGCAGTTTTATGCATCTCCTTGTCTTTACGGCTTCCAGATATTTTATCACCCGTTTGACTTCCACATTTCCCCTCTACTCCCCCCTCTCCCTCCGTCCCTCATTGTCTCCCTTCCTCTCCTTTTCATCCTGCGCTGTTATCACTCCCAGCCCATCTGCACCTCGCTGCTCCCCTCCTCTGTGCGCCATCGCGGGGAGTCACACACACACTGACGAGAGCAAAACGGATATTATAAAAGTGAAATAAATAGGGTTGTTGCAACTGAATGCCTGCCCGCCATATAACAATACCCTTTTCTTTAGCTTTGACTAGAGGTAACAATGTATCTCAGTATAAAGCAGGAGAACTGTAGGTCCTTTATTGACTGTGAAGGACGGTGGGGCGTCTGGTGATGTGCGCAATTTCTACAATTTTTCACATCAAACAAAGCAGACCTGAGGATAGTGACGTATCAGATGTGGCCTTATGTCTTTATTGTGGAATATCCAGTGACTGATTGAGGGCTCATTAGAGACTGAGCCCTCAATCAGTCACAGCAGAGCATTAATCATTCATATCGTCCTTATTAATATGACAAATGTGTCTGAATCTTCTTTTCCGGGGGTTAAGAACAGCAGCAGAGTGGGCTGTAGATTTTCTCTGTATTAACAGCCTGTCTCCAGCCACATGGACCCCCGCTGACCCGCGGGGAACTGCTACCCTTCCGCCCCTCTATTCGCCATCAGGCTCTCAAATCCCCTCCTTTCTTTCTACCCCCTCATGAACGTTGGACCCTTGTTTTTTGCGTCAGCCCAACAATGGCGCTAAGCTGGATTTAGGAGGCTGAGGGAGAATTACCCACAGGAGATTATAGTTCCCCGTCTGTGTGCCACACTCTAGTCTTAGGTTAAGGTGAGGTTCAGCAACAGAACAAGATATCAGCTGTGGTTCTGTGTCGAGGCTTACAGCAGAGTTTAACCTTTCAATTCAGTGCCGCACCACCTGTGGTGGGGTTGCCCCGTTACCAACGTAGTTTGTATAGTATCACAAGAAGAAAAACAAGACCAAGAGTTTACAACGGCTCTTTAACACTAGGCAGAGGAGGGCCTAGCTAAAGCATGCTAATAGGGAACAACACACTGATGCTTTGCAGAGCATGCTAACCCCTGCTAATGAGGACACAGTCATTTATTTTACTTGTATCTGGTCAAAAACTCTTCAGCATTTATCTTGAAGGGCTCTTAACTGTTCCACTGTTATTTGACACTTTCAAATGTCCTCACACCTCATGTAAGCTATAAATTGTCAATAATTTTTTACCCTGAACTACAAATGTCATGGTGGCACAAGAGGAGAGAGAATCATGAGAGTCCTTAACGTCCGTCATCCAGGTGACCGTGATTGTCTGTCTAGGTTTTATAACAAACCCTTCAGTAGCTGTTGGGATATGCTAGTCTGGACCAAAGTGCTTGGATTAACTTGCTGACATGTTGTGCATAGAACCTCAATACTAGTGTGGAAAAAGACAAAATAAATTCATTTGACAATTTTTAAAATCTAGAAGGCCTGATAGTCTGGCAGGTGGATGTTAAACAGCAGCGTAGTTTCATTGTTGACGCTGGTGTAATTGATCTACAGTCTGTAGAAGCTCCGTGCGACCGCCACTCTGTTCTTTATCCACAACTGGCATGTTACCATGCAGATGAACTCACCAAGCTCTTTGCCACCTCACTTCAGAAGCATGGGAAATCCCCTTTGAGGAGATATCGGACCTGCAGTGGGTGGGCAGCGGAGCCCAGGGCGCCGTCTTCCTCGGCAAACTGCACGGACAGGAGGTGGCCGTGAAGAAAGTGCGGAATATCAAGGAAACAGACATCAAGCACCTGCGGAAGCTCAAACACCCCAACATCATCACTTTCAGGTAAGGAACATACTTACTTGAGTTGAACATTTGGGCGTTCAAGTTTTAATAGATTTTGAAAATCATTTGTTAGCTTAGATGGTAGCAATATTTTCTAAGGACATTGTAAGATCAGCAATGAAAGTAGTTCAGTTTCAAGTTTTCCTAGCAGTCACTGTAACAACACTCTGTTTATTCTGCTTCACTCTTGCAGAGGTATCTGTACCCAGGCTCCATGTTACTGCATCATCATGGAGTACTGCGCTCAGGGACAGCTGTACGAGGTGCTGAGAGCCGGCAGGAAGATCACGCCGTCCCTGCTCATGGACTGGGCCATGGGTATCGCTGGGGGAATGAACTACCTTCACCTCCACAAGATCATCCACAGAGACCTCAAGTCTCCCAAGTGAGTCGTACAGACCTGGGAAATATTTACTGTTTGGCTGCAGCTCTAAAAAGTGGTTCTAATGTAACGGACAATGTCGGGACAAGCAGGTCACTGGAGAGTTACATTTAAAGCTCGGACTACTCACATTGCCACATTAAAAAGACAAATCGGTTTGAATTTAGTGTTAGAACCTTGTATTTAGTCCCCTGGAAAGACAGTACAAGGGTTACAAATCGATAAAGGAGACCCAGCAATATACAAAAAGCTACTACTTCTACTTTCCTATCCTTTTAATTAACCCTCAAAGCCTCAGATTCATCTTGTGACCTGCAATGGTGGTCCTGACCCTCAGTTTAGGCATAAGTATAATTCCCAAATGGCCTAACTGGTCAATGATAACAAACCAAATAAACTGTAAATTTTTTTATTTACCTGTTTGTACAGAGATGAATTTAAGGTAAATACAAACCTGAGAAATCTAACGTTTAATTCCAGCATGCTGATCACCTACGACGACGCAGTGAAGATCTCTGATTTCGGCACGTCCAAGGAGCTCAGCGACAAGAGCACTAAGATGTCTTTTGCGGGGACCGTGGCCTGGATGGCTCCCGAGGTCATACGCAACGAACCTGTCTCAGAGAAGGTGGATATTTGGTAGGTGTCCCAAACTGTCTGCTCTTGACAAATCTCCCTCATGATTTGTCTTATCATGTCTCTGAATCACCATAGAATCTCATTACTCGATGTTGACTACACTGGAGAGTGAAGGATCCTATTTCCAGAAAATCTATTCAGTATTATGTACAATATCTCATTACATGAAATTCTATAGGGTCTGGGCCACATCTGATGGGTTGCCCTATGTTAAGCCCCGGACTCCCCCCTTCCACTGCATTCTCAGCCTCTTTCTCTCTCCCCTTGTACTGCATCCCTCCATCAGTCTTCCTCTCTGTCCTGAAAGGAACGCTGGCTAATTTAATAATTGATTTGCCAGATGCTGCAGTGCTCAGGAGAGGCTGGAATAACCTTCCGAGCCTACGGATGGTTTGGCCCAGAGCCAGCAGTGCATTAGCAGAGAAGTGAAAATAGGATTAAAAAGCTTTTGATGTAGAAAGAAAGCAAAGCATGGGTGTGTACTGTGCAGTTTTGTTTAAATTTATGCAAATCACTTAACAGTAGTCCACAAAAAAATAAAACAGAAGTGAGAAGGAGAGGCCGTGGTTAAGAGCTGCCGTGTGTTGTACGTGTTTAGTGCTGTTTTGTGTTGGCATATTTCTTCAGTGAGAAAACAAGGATTGAAATTCAACATATAAACACTGAAGGTGATACAAGCTCACCACTCAGGTCAAAATCCAAATTAAATTCTGTTCATGAAGCACCGTATAATTGGTTACAAGTTAATTATTGTGTATATTTAAGAATGTACAAAGAGAGGACCGTTGTACAGCGAAACACAAAACTGTCACACTCTAACACCGGGGCTCAGTTTCTCAGTAACAGACTTTGACGACGGCTTAAATCAAACTCATTTTTCAGACAGAACTGTAAAGGAATCTATTGCACAGAGTTGTTGTCTGTGACTTCTGTGGAAATTAAGATATATTTTTTTTTTTAATCCTGCATTTGGAAGAATTTTACAAGAACTATTAACTGTGAAAATTCAAGGACTTTAGGCTTAGTACCCCTGCCAACTCTTGATTCAAGCTCAGGATAATTTCCTTTGGCAAGAAAAAAAAAAGTGCAAATATGCAAACGGTCACTGGAGACTGAAAAGTTTCTAATTTTATTTTATTTTTTTTATGTTATTAACCAGTCGGTGTTGCTGATTGTTACCATGGAAACATAGCTCACAGGGCTGGCTTACTGAAATTTAACATTTTAACAGACCCCACATATTAGCCCTCTATCGTCACGGCCACTCCTTTCATTTTACTGATTTCCCAGCTCTCTTGCCATATACTGTAAGATATATTTCTTATCAACACAGCCTGGACTATTTAAATATGTGTGCAGCTACAAAAAAAAAATAAAAAATGTTGATTTGTTTTTGTGAACTGCGTTGGAACCAAATACCTACAGTAACTAGCAAAATCCTTATGCTCTATAGCTAATGCTTCCTGCTGTATGAAGTGATCAGATAATTATTTGATGACATGAGTAGAATTCCCCTCTTTTCCTATCACCAGGACAGATGTGAAGTGTTCCTTCCTCGGCCTCCTGAATTATATTTTGTATAGAAACACATCATTGGTTGTAACCTTCTCATAGAAGTCATTTTGTAAGGTATGGTGTGGGTGGGGGGTGGGGGGGATAGATGCCGTGCCTTAAAGTCAACTCTTGTCTTCTTGTGCACGATGAATCATAAACGTGGCGGAGGTGGAGGGATTCTAAAAATACACATGTAAACAGAATATCACACGCACCCTCGATGCTACGCGCTATAGGCACCTTGGATACTATACGCGGTCACCATAACAACGCGCGGAGTCACCGGCAACAGACTTTTCTTAGTTACCATCCCCACGGTCCTGCTCTTCTGCTCTTACACCACAAACAGTGTTAAAAGCAGAGCAGGGAATTTAAAATAAAAGCTCAATGTACCGTTTTATTTATTTTATTTTATTTTTTTACATTAATCAGGTGCCACATAAATTGACCTATGACAATAATATTTACATGATTTAAATAAATTTTTTCTTGCAACTGTATTTTTTAAATATCCATTAAATATAACAGCTGCAGCAGTGTTTCAAAAAGCAGCATTTATTCACACAAACTTAAAAGTGTGACATGTTCCTTCGTCTGCCTTTCACATCTTTGCCAGCGTGTCTGACAGAAAATGTGCCACGTCCCTCTGCAGGTCATTCGGCGTCGTCCTGTGGGAGATGTTGACGGGAGAGGTGCCCTACAAGGATGTGGACTCCTCCGCGATCATCTGGGGAGTCGGCAACAACAGTCTGCAGCTGCCTGTACCTGAAGGCTGTCCAGACAGCTTCAAACTGCTCCTGAGGCAATGCTGGTGAGGAAGGGGGAGGAGAGCGGAGGAGAGGAGGAGGAAGGAATAAAATAGAATCTGATAAGCTGGATGCTTTGGAAATAAAATAATTTATTTCCACTCTTTACAGGAACTGCAAGCCCAGAAACAGACCCTCCTTTCGACAGATTCTCCTGCATCTGGACATCGCCTCTGCAGATATATTGTCGACCCCGCAAGAGACCTACTTTCAATCTCAGGTAAGTGTTCTTTATCCTGTTAAACAAATCAAGTGTGTGAGCTGCAGAAAAATGGAACTAAATGGAAGATACCTGATTCGTCGGACTTCTGAAGCTTAATTTTAATTTTACACGAGAAACTTGGAAGCAATAAACAGTTCATTGTACATTAAGACATGTCAGTACTGTTTTAAGATAGATAAGAGTGTGAACCCAGCCATGACCCCTATTTAATTTCACTTAATTAGATTTTTTTCATTTCATATTATTTGTCAGTGTCGAAGACGAGACAGAAATTAGAATTAAATCCCACACAAATACTGTTTATGTGTAACTGCAGAAAAATGGAGTTGAGAACCACCATTTCTCAAATCACTGTCTCTCTTATTAAATAAATGTCCATTAGATGAAGTCCACATTAGCTCTATATATCTCTTGACAGGAAACCTTGTATGAACAGCAGCTAGCATCACTAATAGTCATTTTGCTGTCACGCCACTGCCATTTGTTTCCAGTGTGCTGCAGTAACTACATGCAGTGCAGAGAGCGTGCAGCTGCACTGGGGCCCCAGGCCCCTTGGGAGTCCACTAATAATACCTGTCCTTCCAGTCACAACATATTATTGTTGGTTCCTCTGTCTTTGTTCCTTGTCGCATGTGAGTGCTGTTGTGCGGTCAAGGGGACAACCTTTCTCTACCTCCGTCATATCAGAGCGGGATAGAGAAGGAGGACGTGTGTCTACCTGAGACCCGGTGGGGGATGGAAGCACACGACAAATGTGTTAGGCCATGGCAGCCCACAGTAGATGATGGACACATGTGGAAAAGCGTAATTGTGTAGAAGATATGTCTTTTGTTCAGCCATGCAGGACCTCCATTTATAACTCAAGCATGTATAATCAAGGGACACGGCTGTGCGCACAAACGCAGAAGATCGATTTTTATTTTGTCTTTGCAGCAGTCCGCTGCTTTTACCTCTCACTACATCTCATGATGCAAAACGTAAACCTCTTTCACTAACTCCACTTATCCTTGATCCTTTATTTCTCCCGGTCCCCCTTCCCCCTGCAGCCCTCCCCGCTATTTCTCTCCTCTCTGGCCCATAATGGATTTTTCTTGTGACGTTAGAAAGAAGCATTTGCTGCTGGAGTGTATTGATTGCTTTAATGGTAGGGAGCAGAGAGCAAAGAGAGAGCAGAAAGAGGGGACTGGAGACATGGAGGAGTGTGCGCAGAGTCCATTAGCTTAATAAGAAGAGCATCTCTTGTGCATAGATATACGCGCACGCACGAGAGCCACATAGACATGCACGCACATGCACACGCTCATAAATCTCACTTCCTTTGTCCTTTGATATGACAGGTATCAGATAACAGCTGTCATGCTCCACTGTGTACAAGAAGATGCCCACACGGCGTTTTTTTTTAACCATGTCATGTCAGTTCATGTTCAGTATTGCTCGCTCTCTCTCTCTGTGTATTGGTGATCATCTGACAGCCTAATGGATTTTGTTTCACTGATACAAACAAACCTTAGTCATAGAGCATTCTGTTTTATACTAGATCAAGGTGCAACAACGTTTACTCTCGGCATTGATATCATTTGTTGTTCATTTTACCTTATCTCAGACACTAACACATGTGTGGCTGCATTTTCTGAATGTGCAATTTGGTTAAAATCAAGTGATTAGAAAATTGTGATAGCAGTTAGCTGGAGTTAGCTAGCTACGTCAGATTTTCTCCTTATCTTCAAGTATAAAATACTAATTTGTGACTTACTCTGGCAGTCATTAAAGGCGGCACTAGATATATTAATTGCTGCATATGCATATACGGTAGACTTATGATTAGTTCCTTCGATGGCGATTTCTTTTTTTCCCAGAAACATGCACACTGATCAGCATTAAGGCTGTAGATAGATGTGGTGGCAGAAGCATTGGGATTAAAGGACATAGTAATAGGGGTTGTAGTACTATTACATGATAAAGAGGATCCCATTTGTGGGTTAAAACTGGCTGAATGCTTGTCAGCACTACTTCTATCTGTAGACGTGGGAAATGTGCAGTCGCTGTGAGACGTTAACTCTTGTTCTGATGGCTGTGTTTTATGTGTCCCGGCAGGCCGAGTGGAGAGACGAGGTGAGGCACCACTTTGAGAAGATCAAGTCTGAGGGGACGTGCATCCACAGGCTGGACGAGGAGCTCATCAAGCGGCGCAGAGAAGAACTCAGGTTAGTTATGCAGGAAACACTGAAGGCTTATTAATTGTACAAGAGCAAATTTAATGCGTTTATTTGGGATAAAGGAGGAAGTAGTGCTCGCAGAGATGATTGCTTATTATATACTAAAGAAAAAATGTTTCATATACTTAAATCTGTAACATAATAGTAGTTGCTGTAGATGAATATCTTTGCCAGCATCCGTCTCACTTTCCTCTCCACACAGACATGCGCTGGACATCCGGGAGCACTATGAGAGGAAACTGGAGAGAGCCAATAATCTCTACATGGAGCTCAATGCCATCATGCTACAGCTGGAGATCAAAGAGAAAGAGCTGCTCAAGTATGACGACTGAATTGCTGTTATATTCTCTTCAGGCTAACAGACAACAAAGCTTGATAAATTCAAAATTTACCCGACTGTAAAACGATCAAATGTAGGGCTTCATTCATTCAAACAGACGGCGCTAAAAGCTTTTTTTATTCATCAGAGCCGGTTAAGTATTCGTAATGAAAGACCACGGAAAAGTTCAAACCTGAAATGTGAAGTGAATGGCCATTACATCTAGACACACAAGGCCACTGCATTTTACAAAGTGCTCCTCTCATCGCCGTGCTCAGTATCCATTGACATCCATTAAAAGAGCTTTGTGTTTAAATGTCAGGAGGGAGCAGTCGCTGGACAAGAAGTACCCGGGCTGCTTCAAGCACCACAGCTCCAGACAGTCGGCCTCCTCCAACTCGATGGAGAAACTCATGAAGAAACGCAACGTGCCTCAGAAGCTGCCCTCGCACAGCAAGAGGTGAGCCAGCGAGGAAGAAACAGCATTTATGTTCGGATTTGGTTTCATCAAGCTGCATCTACATGATTGTTAGAGAACTACTACACGCTTAGCAGGGAGTAGTGGTCTTCAGGGTGGACTCCAGGGTTGGAAAATACTGATATTCACAAAAATATGAAGACAATTAGTCTTATTCTGTAGTTTATATGGTGAGAAAGGCAGGTGATGAACTAGAAAGCAGCCGAGGTTTCCTCCTCGTTTTTAAATGAATTCTGTCTCTGTCGCTTCCAGGCCAGACTTATTGAAGTCAGAGGTCATCCTCCCCAAACTGGACTCGTCCATGACCCAGGTCACAATCCCCAACAAGGGCTCTACCTCCCCTGGCCGCTCCCGCCGAGGAAAACCTCGCTACAGGAAGGCCGGCAAAGGCAGCAGTGGAGACTTGGCTCAGCTGAAAGCCACTTTGTCTTCATCTTTAGCAATGGTCAATGCCACGTCGTCTGTTCCCAGCAGCAAGCACCATCTAGACCCCAGTGCAGCCCTCAGGGGCCTGCAGCATGACCTGCTGCTCAAGAAGATGTCCTCTTCCAGCCCGGATCTCATTTCCACCACACTGGAGGCCGAAGGGCGGAGGAAGTGGCAGGCGAGGCCGGGGCTGGACAGAGCGGGAAGCCAGAGCGCCTCAGCCGGGCTGGGAGAGGGCAGGACTGAAGGTCTGGAGGAGGGCCCCGACGTGGGCGGAGGCGCTGACGACCTTGCAGAAACACCCCCACGCAGCGACACGCCCAGCGAGGACGCGGCGTCTATTCCGTTCTCCAGCAGCCCCGACTCACCGTGCGGCAGAGGAGCTGCTGCAGGCAGGGCATCCGTGCTTGGGAACCCTCGCACGCCCCACGAGGGCGAGGAGAAGGAGGATGGGGCGGTGATCACGCGCTCACCCAGAAGTCAGCGGCTCACACCTGCAGCACTGCTCTACAGAGCAGCAGTCACACGCAGTCAGGTGAGACTTGAACGGAAGCGAGTGCTCTTTACTGTGACCCAGTTTCACAAAATCATTTTGACTTTTGCGTTAAAAGGGAGCAAAGATTAATTAGCAGGAAGATGCTTTGGGGAAATCAAACCATTTGGATTTCATTTGTTGCTACAGTGGGTAACAAGTGTGTGAGAATTCATAACTGCTTGTAAAATGCTGCCATATGAAAATTTGTTTTGTAGTCCAGTAGTCAAAACCTTTCTATCGTTAATCTGCCAAATATAATCACCTTCACTCCATTAGGTGTACTCAAATTAGGATCACACGCAAAAACTACAAACGATGGTGGAAAGACACAATTTATCCACATTTTATTACAGGCCACTTCATTAGGTGTGAATCACTGCTGCTCAGTCTCGCCTGGAAAAAGTCTAATTAATGTACATTTGCTCTTGTTTAGTGTACACACTGAATAAAATCATTGGCAAATTTCTCCACAGAGACGTGGAGTGTCTTCAGAGGAGGAGGAAGGAGAAGTGGACAGTGAAGTGGAGCTGCCAAGGAGGCGGTAAGAACTGTGCATCATGCGAGTCAGAGCACATCAAATAATAATTGAACTGTTTTTATATTTTTAGCTGTCCACAAGTACATACTTGAAAGTGTATATTTAAAGTGTACTTTTACGCCCATGAAAACCTCAAAAAAATCCATTTTCAGGGTTGAGCTAAAGGCATTAAACCAGCCACATCTCTTCTAACTCGCTATATATTTTTTTAACCTCACGTATTTCCCTGCATAGTTGCCAAAAACATCTGTGCAGATGTGTCCCAGTTCCCAATTAACAGCACAAGAAATCAACATTATTCGAAGCTCTGTACAAGCGGGACACACAAAATAATCAGTGCGTCTTTAAAATCACACCAACAACTAAACTTAAGAATAGCGGCTCCTACATCTACAACTTAAGAATAGCTGTAAAAGTCTATATGCCTCTTTGTGTATGTCATTTTTCAGCCTTCTTTCTTCACACTTCATGAATATGTACACTCTCCCATTTTGTACCCACTCAGGCGGCCCGTGAGCATCACCAAATGCCAGTCCCTGTCGACCTTCAGCTCAGAGAACTTATCGGTCTCGGACGGCGAGGAGGGAAACACGACCGACCACTCCCACAGCGGCACGCCCGACGTGGTCAGCACCAACACCGACGAGCGTCTGGACGACAAGAGCGACGACCTGCTGTCTCAGGGTTCAGAGATTCCCGCCGACCCGTCCGACCCGACCCAGCTGGGCTCCGACGGGCTGTCTGAAAAGGAGGCTATCCTACGACAAGTCAAAACGCAGCTCGCTTCAAATGACCATAATTATGAGGTAGGCGGACGGAAAGACGCGAAAAAGTAGTCTGGATGGTGACTGTAGCACAGAGAGGTGCTACAGAGATAATTAAACAAGTCTGCTGTCAGTTACTAAGATGCGTCGCCCTTTTGTGGATGTTCTTACTCGGATAATTAACGCTTTTTCTCCAAACCAGGGTCTGTACGATGACTCGGACTGCGACAGTGCAGAGCTGGACCATTCTTGCAGTGCAGAGCCCAGCCAACCTCCAACCAACTGGTGAAAGCCTGACACCTCAGCCCACTCAAACACCTGCAGATCTGGCCTCTGAATACCTCTAACCATCAGGGACATTTTAGAGATGCACAAAGCAAAGACCTGCATTCTCAAAAACCTGATATCCTGGAAAAATGTTTGTTTTGAGATAAATACATCACAGGGTTGTGGAACTGAACTGGGGCACTTGCCCAGCTGACAGAGCAACAACCCACCGCAACAGGCCCAAAAATCAGCATTGCAAAAACACACCTCAGCAACAGAGGCCTCGGTCAAAGAGGCCGTTAAATGTCTGTTAATGTCTTTACTATCAGTTTTCTATTTTCATCTCCGTCATGAAAGCGTGTCATATTATTTCACATCGTGTCATATGAAATTATTTCAGGGCTTCTGTGACGTTTTAATCGCCAACATCACCGATGTTGCTTGTTGCACTTAATTTAGGAAACATGCCGATTTCCTCGCAATCCTCGTGTCATATCGCATTTCCTTTAGACACATTATGCACTAATTTATTTATTATTACTTTCAGTGAATTCATTCAGAAATCATTGTTTACGTCCGATTTTTGTTGTTTACATTTTTTCGTTTTAACTTATATCCGTGTCATGGATCGTCAGCGTTTTCCATTTTTTATTATCAGTGTAAATATGTGACGTTGTAAAATGAACAAATTTTTTAAAACGTGAGATTGTATAATTTAAGGTGCTGATGTTTCTAATTAGGTGGCACTATTATATTTGAACCTCAAAAAGCTTATGGTAGTAGAATGTACTGTAGCTGCTGTTCATGTCAAGAGATTCAAAACACAGCCGACGAGAGGAACAACATGTGAACAAAGAAAAAGCAATATGTCTGCTCTGGTGCGCCTGCTGGATTTATTAAGAGGAGACGGGCTTTTTAAAAAAAAAAAAAAGAAAAAAAAGTATTGCAGTGTTTACTGTATTAAAATGTCTGGAAAAATCCCTTTTTGGAACATTTGAGGGTTGTGTATATATAGCATCAAAACAGCATGCTGGTGGAAAAAGTAAGGATAACTTATTGGATATAATCGAACAGGGACCACGGAGGAACAAATGCAACAAAAGAAAGACCTCAGATTTCTAGCAGACACTTAAACACTCCAGTTAAATGACTGAAGGCAAATGTATGACGGGGACACAAAACACCTAAAGAAGTCTCTGGGTATCTGAATCATTGTTACGCTCACTCAGTTTGAGCATTGAATGGTGTGGCCATATTGTTTATTGGAAATTTAAAAAAAGAAAAAAAAAAGAAATAAATCTATGTCCCATTTTTTGCATCCTCCATATTGTGTATTTTAGAAATAACAGATCAGTCACTGTCTTATATTTGGCAGGAATATCACACAAGAAGGCAGTTCACCCTTGACTTCTTACTCGGTGTCAAGAGGAAATAAATTGACCAGTTTGCATTTTTTTTCTGCCAAAATTGAGGCGTGTGGTACCGTGATTTGCCCCGTTTACAAGCTACACTCAACATGAGCTTATGATGGGGAAGTTCTCCAAGCCCACACATTAGTTTAGAGCCCTCAGGAGCTGAAAACTTGGACCGTCTCATTCTCACTAATGTCTAAGAGCTCCATCTGAACAAACTCCGGTGTTTATGTATTTGTGTCCCTTGACAAGCCTTCTTAAAGAGGACATGCTCCAATCTGACTGTACAACAGCACACTACATCCTGTTCCCATTAATCCACAACCGATCAGGTCAGACTCAATAAGCTAGAAACAAAAAAAGGCAGCTGTTCTTACGTTAAAATCAGGTGTTATGTTTTAAGAGTTTACATTTGTAGAGCTTCCCTCTCCTCCCCGCCCAAGGTTTAAAGCTAGAAATCCTCCTGCGGGATAAAATGTTGCCAAAAAGCAAAACTACTGCCCTCTAGTGTCTCAATCGTGGAGGTGCTTACGTTCGACATGTTGATTTCAAACATCCCCTCATGAACTGCGCTATTTTTATTTTTTATTTATTTTAAATGCTGCATTATTGTAACTGTACAATAAATATATTTAAGAAATTTAAAATAAAACCAAACGTGTAAAATCTCAACTTGTGTTTTTTTTTTTTTTTTTTTTATTCTATTTTAAACAGGGAGAAAAAATAAATTCTCAAGATGATTTGTGGTTTGAGCATTTCACATCTTTATTTATTTTTTAAACAATGTTGTGGCACCCAGGTCAACAGTCTCAAAAAACGTGCACAAAAGTTTTTTTTTTTTTTATTATTTTCCTTTCCTGCAAAATAAAATAAATTCTGACTTGAGCAAAAGCAAAGAGCAGGAAACTAGTGTTAACTCGCAACCCTTTCTTTGTCTAATTCCAGAGCATCAGCGATTTCAGTTCTCAGCCTCATCACATTTAATAGACAGATCAGTCAGTGTCCAAGAGTTAACCCCCCCTCCCCCTTTGGTAGATTAAAAAATAATATTTCCTCCATTTAAAACAAATTTTTTTTTTAGTATATATCAGTCTTTACAAAAAAAGCGAGGACAACCCTCTGCTTCAGATCCCTTGAGGCGAGCCCATACCCCAAAAACCTCCCATCCCAGCAAAATATCAACACATGATCTCAGAGGACCAGGAGGGCGGGAAAAAAACAGGAATGACACGTGGAGGGGAGAGAAAAAAAAAAAAAAGGGAACATGACATAATAGACATTTTAAATTATCTGAATTCATTACGTTGGGAGTGTTAGAACATTTGTGATCTAATATAACAGGTGACAGTGCATGTACAACTACGTGTGGTTGTCAGTGACACAAGTGTAATCCGTGTTACAAGCACTTTAATAGAAGAGGTGACAAAGTGGGAGGATGCTGTGTTTACTCAAAGCCAGTAAGCATGAACATGAAACGGGCCGGTGGAACTGGGAGAGGAAAAAACAGGAGCCGTATATAAACAGAATAAAACAGTCACTCTATTCTTACTGTTGATACCTTTTTTTTTTTTTTTTTTTGTCTTTTTCCTTTTTAAAGAAAAAAAACTCGACTGTACAGAACTAAATCTATATGCCTATTCAGAGCTTTTTCAACTCTACTCCTCTGCAGTGGCAAAGAAAGGAAAGGGAAGAGAGCGAGAAATTCGTCATGAAAAGAAGAAAATATTACAAATTATTAAAACCTCGACTCAGAAAAGGGGGGAATTAAAAATATAACTGTTTGCTGCTTCGTCTGACTAAAATAATAAAAAAAAACAAAGAAAATAAATAATAAAGTCAAGAGAATCAAATCGGTGGCGAAGGGGTGGTGACATGATTTTAAATGAGGAAGAGGCGGCATAATATATAAACTCTTAAGTTGGATAGTTGCATTGACTGCTTTATGGTAGCCGATGATATAAAAGTGAGATTTAGTGCAGATGCAGTGTCTTATCAGTTGGCTGCCAGTCCTGTGGCCTCAGAGGAAAGCCTGGAGAGACAGAGAGACACCCGGAGACCAGGGAGGGAGAGAGAGTAAGGCATGCAATCAGACAGACAAGATAAACGGTAATATATCATTTACTGTACATTACATTGTTATTATAAAATCCTCTAGGAGGACACTATCTGGATTTATTCATCAGGTAGATTATGCTCTGATAGAGAAAAAAAAGACAGCTAGATGTCTGATTACTTAAAACTTTCCACAACAAACAGATGATAAAAACTGATATTTAAAGAGGTTGCATTAAAGAAATAGTCAAGAGTGAGATGAGGAGAGTCATACCACGCTCACGTTTATAGGAAAAGCTCAGCTTGGCATAAAGACAGCAAACAGGAAGAAACAGCAAGAAAGGCTCTTTCCAAAGTACAGATGCAACTAATTATTAGCATTTATTGATCAGCTGATTACTTTCTTGATTGTTTAGTTTAGAAAATGTCAGACTATACTGGAAAATAGAGTGTAATAAATTCTGATGTCTTGTTTGTCTGACCAAGAGTCAGAACTTACTATTACATATGGCAAAGAAAAGCAATCCATTTACACATTTAAACAAATGGAACAGTAAATTCATTTTGAAGAAATAAGGCAAACTTTTATTATTCTAACAATAGAACCATTAAACCGCTGTAAACGTAACAATCGCAGCTCTACTCCAAATGTACGACAAACTCTACCAAAGTCTCACCTCTAAAGCTCGCCAATTAGCACGTTAACGTGAAAATGACAGATTACAGATTACGTGGCAAACTCTAGCAGGCTCCGCTGGTTGCCTGGCAACTGGTGGGCAGATACTGTCGTCTCTGATGAGAGCCAGGCTAACTGTTTCCTCCGGTTTCCAATTTTTATGGTGAGCTAAGCTAACAAGCTGCTGCAGCTTCCTACTGAAAAGATACAACGGAGCCTTTAAAGCTTCTCACTGAATACTTTGAGCAAGAAAATAATTATTCTGTTAATGGAGCTATGCTAGAAAAGGATTTTTTTCCCCCCCAATAAAACGACATAAAGGATGATTTGGTGGCTTTGATACCTGAGGGCTGATTTATTTTTTTTATTATTTTTTTATTGTATTTGAAATTACATCTGTTTCTTAAATAACCAAAAAGTAAATAAATCCTGATACACTCCATTATGACAGCTAACAAAAGTCACTTAAAATCCACTACAAGAAAACTATTCCCATAAATACAAGGTGACATCTTAAAGAGGGAGCCGCTACCTGAGCAGAGCTTACACAAAGAGAGAAATGCTTCAGTAAATCAGTGAAATGATTCACTGTCCATGCTAAGTTCAAAGTCATTAGAAAATATAATGCGCTCATCGTGTCACTTCTTTAAGAGACTACAGGTACAGGTATCTCTTTTTTTTTTTTTTATTATTATTATAAATATGGCATCAACCAGGTTTCTGGCTTTATAACAATGGGCTGTTTTCTGTAGTAAGCGAGGCATGGCACAGCCAGATACAAAAGCAAGTGCAGGTACGGACAACAGAAGAGCATTGTCAGCACTTTAGTAGTAGATGACTTATGTTTCCTTCGTTAGTAAGGGGAGAGCCTTCGCCTTTTAGACTTGGAGCCCAGCTCTGGGGCGATTTTGGGCGGCTCAGTGGGGATTGGGTGTGCGGGGTTACTGGCCCCGCTGACAACATGGAGGGCCAGGAGAGGGAGGGGCTTGAGACTGAGGAGACTTGACACACAGGCAGGAGAGCTGGGGAGCAGGGAATCGGTGGAGGAGGAAGAGGAGGAGGAAGAAGAGGGAGGAGGCGGCCCTGGAGCCAACAAGGACAGAGGGATGGAGGCTGTGGGGGGCACCACACAGGAGGAAGAGGAGGAGGAGGAGGAAGAGAAGGAGGAGGTAGCAGCAGAGGAGGTGGTGGTAGTAGTAGTAGTAGTGGTAGTAGTAGTAGTAGAGGTGGAGGAAGGGCACAGGCTGCTCTGTTCAGGGTTCAAGGAGGAGGAGGAGGGAGGAGGTTTAGAGGACTCTACACTGTAGAAAGAGACAAGGAGAGAGGGACAACACAGTCGGGATGGGTCACAGGGCAGGCTGGTGAGCAATGAGTGAGTGGGAGGGTGGGGTTTTTCGGGATAGGAGGAGGAATGTGGTGAGGTGTAGGGGGAGAAAAATCACTTAGGGATGTGTTCAAAAACACAAGACAAAAAGAATCACTAGTAATCCATGCATCAATTAAAATCAAAAAGGAAAGAATAATCACATCTCCAGTGACGGATCAATGAGGAAGTAAAGGACAGAAGAAGGGAATCAACACAAGTGCAGACTGACAGACAGCAAGCAAACACCAAAGTGATGATTAGCAGAAGTTAAACAACGCCATTAACTCATAAGTCATTTAAATCTGCACATAAACTGAAGCTATAAAGACACGTGGGACGTTACAATAGCACCAAATTCAGAATCTATACACAGCTTATACGATGCTCTGATGGTCTGAATCCCACGACTGAATCGATCTGTTTGGAGATACTGTGATTGATTATCTCACCTGGCGTTGATGAGGTACTCCGCCAGACTGATGCTGGCTGGCGAGCCTGTGATGGTAACCTGGCGGTCAGTCGACCCGTCCACTGGATTTGCAATCTTGATCTGGGCACCCGACATTTGCCTGATCTCATTGATCTTGGCTCCCTGGCGGCCGATGATGCACCCAATAAGCTGCATCGGGAGAAAGTTAAGTTATTAGACATGAAGGTAATGAACACGTGCTTCTCATAAATGTAGGCTGTCATTACAGGGGTTTGTGCTTGCAAAAGATTTACAATTTTGCTGTTCCAATACGACTGATTTCACATTAAAAAAGGGATAAACATCAGTGCACATGAATGTCAAAACCTTGTGCCTACATTACCCATAATTCAACATGACCACCAATAGTTCAACTTTTTATTTTACTTGCTGACATTTTCAGCAGTCCTCGTCTAGACATGTAAACCCACAGAGGTCCCCTTTAACACACCACTAATAAATGTATAGAATAACAAGTTTTAATTCTGATATGAAGTGACTTCTTGGATAAAAAGGGACTTACATCATTTGGAATGGTCATCTCATGAGAACTGGTCTGAGCAGAAGCATCTATTCCTGACAGAGAAAATGAGAAAACGTCTTATAAATGTGCATTAAAGCCGACAACTACTAACTGAAATGGCAAGTTACTCAAGTGAATACGGCACAAATGCCACCAGGCAAGTTGATTTTTAAGACAATGGTATAAATTTGCAATGAACTGACTGACGTCATGTAATGCTGTTGATACTCGCATTGACTGTCTTCCACTAAACCCAAGCCAGTATGCATTAGCTTCACCACAAAACATCTGAATAAAAAAAATATACTGGATTACACGTGTACTGTACATTATGTACAGTGTCATACACTATAGGGGAAAACAGTGTAGCGGACAGAAAGAGTATGAAATCACTCTTTCTGCATTTTAAAAGTCATCTGGTTTACAGGACAAGATTACAGAATGATATAACTTTTGAAAACCAAAAAAGAATAAAACAGTTACATGCGTTTTCTCATAGCGTCAGCTGGCAGAAGTAGGAATTCCTTATATAATAACACCCACATGGCCAAATAATCTTGAATCTTTTCATCCACACACATAAATCTCCTTTGTATAATCATATAAACCTCTCCTTATTTAAATACTTGTTACTGACTGAACTTTATTCATCTCCTTTACTTTTTTCTGTGACTCTACTAAATGTCTGAAGAAGACAAATAGTAAATCTTCATCTTGCCACTATCTCCATCCTAGCTGTACCATGTTTATTCTCGCCTAATTTTCATTGATTGTATGTGTTCGGTCCACAAATGTTGCGTTCTATGTGCTGCATACCAGTAAATCCCTGGTTGCTTGGTGCGATGGGGAAGGGGCTCTGCTGCATAGCCAGCTGGTGAAGCTTGGTGAGCTGTGGAGAGATAGCAGCAGAGGAAGACTGTGAGAGTGAGAGAGGAGGCAGGGAGAGAAACAGAGGAAATGGGAAAACACAGGAAGAGGGAAGAACAGAACAAAAACCACAGTCAGTACAGACGGCTACACAAAGAAAAGCAAAAAAAAAAAAAAAAAAAGATTTCACACACATCACTCAATACCGCTGTGTGTACATTTCTTATACTTGCACAAAGCTCTACACGGATCACTGATGTCTGACAATCAGTGTGTTTTATCACTTGTCTACAATAGATGAAATTGAACATTTAAGCAAGATATTAAATGTTTATCTCGATTATAAAGGCCTTTTTACTCCTGTAAGCAATGGCAAACAAATTTTGAATTGAACAGATTTGAACTATATACATGTCGCCATTATTATATCATGTATCTGGCTGGTTGTTCGCTGATCTGACGCCAACAGTCAGTGGCAGGTAAGTCTAATCATTTACCATCTATCACATCCAATGCTCCCTGTTGGAACTCATTAAAAAAAAAAAAAAAAAAAAAGAGAGAGAAAGATTAATTGAATAAAGCAACAAGTGGCTAGAGCACATATAAATAATGGAGGAGGAGGGAAAAAAAAATAAAAAAGAAAGAACAATGCATCTATCTGGGGCAGACTAATGAACGAGACATCACGTGAAACAAGACACAGCACAAAAGGGATACAACAGAAAACAGAAAAGAGTGAGCAGCAGGAACAGATTATTATTCATGGAAGAGTGGAGATTCTGGACACAAACAACAAATGGCAGTTTAATTAACAAGTGTCTGCCAGTCAACGGTCGAACTACACAAATGTGATGGAACGTAATGTTGCTGCTCTTTATATTGTTAATAAAAACAGGAGTGGTAATAATAATTGTAGGTCAGTAAAGGGTAAAACCAAACCAAATTAGGGGCAAGTTTAGCTACAGTTACAGGCTGCAAAACGTTGTGTGGGCGGTGGCACAGTTTGGAAGAGCTGTAATTATGGGAGGGAGTGGTCAGGGTCATGTAGAAATATCTACTGCACTTACATCTGGCTGTGGAATCGCGTGCTGTCCTTGTACGGCATAGGCCTGAAACAAACGAAAACAAAGCTTTCATAGGCCTCACATCGGATTTGGTCGGGAAACTCACTTCTCCACCTGACAGCGAAATATCTCCTGAAGACTCAAACACATTAAAGCCTCATCTGTACTCATACTAAATCAGTTCAACGCATATGTCTTGTCCAAAGTCTCCACATATCTAGGAAAAGAGAGTATCTTAGGAGCTGTTACAGTAAAGGAAAACAAGAAGTAGGGAGGAAAAATAGGTATTTAGTAAGATAAAAGAGCTTGTAAAGTTAGGCCAACAAGCATCAGTAAGCGTTTTGGTTCAGACAAACACTGGTGAGGAAATAGGGCCACATGAAACCTAATGCTTCAAACAATGAAACAAACTCTGGGGAGTTACACAAAAACAAGGCCCTGTAACAAACTGCATCGAGGCCAAACCTTTTGTACAGAAGTTGCTGATGCTCACTTCAAACAGTTAGCACAGGAGGATCTTGTTACAACGGTTTTCTTAACTTAAATACCTTCCAAAACCCTCTATCAACTATTGTGATCTTGCCAAGTCATATACCAGTATTAACATTGGAGTTTTCATGAACTTATTTTGAGTAGCTTGCATCATCAAATATGTATCTACCAGCGATAGAAAGACTGTGGTAATAAAAACAGCACAACACCATCCTGTGTTGCTTTGAAGTGTCATATGTACCTGTCCGCCTGCAAAGATGACGGGGGATCCTGAAGGCTTGGGTCGGTAGGGGATAGTGACCCCCTTAGGGGGAGACTGTACAGGAGACAAAATAAATATTAAACCATTAACGCCTGTGCTGACATACAAGATAAGAAGGGTACCTGCAGCTAAATTGTTTGTATAGTCCTATAGTGTTGAAAATATCATTAAAATAGCACAATATAAGAATCCATTCAATCAGCTCAAGATATCCCCGAGTCCAAACCCAACAAACAGCAACTGAAACCTTAGAGCTCACATTATCTCACATTATTAAGACAAAAGTCAATTCATTTGAGTCACTGCTTTCAGAGTTCACTTACCTCAAGCATGACCACACAGATCTGCTTTACACACTCAATTATTGACTGAGGAGTGCCGGCGATGGTGATGGCACGCTCCGTGGAGTTGGGAAGCATGTCTCCTGCCACTTGTACCTGAGCACCGGTTGACTGGAACACACAAATGGAGCGATACGAGATCAGAAATGTCTCATCAGTTTTTCATTATAACTAAAGTAAAGTAAAAGGTGACAGTCCGCAAAAGCTGAAGGCAATGCAGTTCACATCATTTATTTACATTACATGCTGTTCATTATGCACACCTCTCGAATTTCCTTGATCTTGCAGCCACCTTTCCCAATGAGGGAGCCACACTGGCTGGCGGGCACCACAATGCGTAGGGTCACTGGGGGCTTGCTGGTGGCTGTGCTGTTTGTCATTGAACTGCTTATATCCTGGCAACAATAAGAACATGTGTGTTAGTCCAGTTTGGGATTGGACTGGTTATTTGGTGAATGCATTAGCCAGTACAAATTGGGACCGACCTCTTCTAACTTCTCAATGATCATGGAGAATGCTTTAAAGATGGCAGTGGTTGGACCTGCCAAAGTAATGATCCTCTCAGGACAATTGCCCTCAGAGATGTTGATGCGAGCCCCGCTCTAAAGACAAAAGTACAGAGTTAAAGCAAGAAATCTGGGGATAACACTGCACAAATCTACTGATTAATGGTGACTTTAACCTAATGTTGTACAGTGTCATAATTATAGCAAAGTAATGGGTATGAAAGACCTCACCTCTTCTCTCATCTTCTTCACAGATTCACCTTTCTATTAGTAGAGAATCACACCAAGGTCAACTTAAATATCACTCAAAACAAACTTTAAATAATAATTCACAATTGGTTAATTATAATAATCTTAAACAGCAGCTTACCTTCCCGATAATACTTCCAACTTCCTGAAACAGAAAAAAAAAAAAGACCCATTAGGCTGATTCATGTTTTTTTAAACTTGCCACAGGCAATTTTCAGGCAGTGAAAAACCATGCAGTAAATTTCACAAATGATTCCACCACACTGGGACATGAAGAAGAGCTTTGATTGTAATGGCATCAAATGATAATGCGTTATTATAATAACCGAGAATGCGGTCTTTGATTTATTGCTCATCACAATTCATCGGGCTAATTTGAGGAAAGTATAGCCTGCCCCATGATAAACACACCCACACTAACCCACACTAACCCACACAGACTCAAGATGGTGCTGTTGACCACAGTGAGACCAAGGGTGCAATCGGACAAAGTTATCTGTAACCTGCGAATGCTTAGCCAGCGATGAAGTCCGATTTGAGATGCCACAAGATAGCAGAGCTTTTGAAGAATACTTTCTTTGCATCAGTCTGAAATGCTTGCAGTATAAGTGGATGTTTCAAGGGCAGATTTTGAGACATGACTTCTTGACTCGTGGCATGTCACCATTTGTAGCCACAACAACAACAGGCTACTGTCAGACCCAAGACACAACAAGTGTACGTTTCTAACCCGAAAGCCAGATTGATTCGTGATAATGGCGAATGCAATGTAACTCCTCCTGGTTGTAAAATTTATCGTGCTGATCTTTCAAGGTCCTCTGCGATCGTACAGAGAGGACTGATAGAGAGGAATACATCGCCACAATTTTGGTGAGATTAAGGACATAACTGCTGATTGGAGGGGTTTCACATGTTCCTCTCATGTGGGAGCTCCAGCAGAGTCGAATGCGAAAACCCGTTTCCACTTTGGTATGAGATACAAGATCATATCACTGAGACAACGCCCCTGCTCATTCCATCGAAAGTCCCTGCCCTTTGTACATCCCGGTGGGACGTCATTTCCATAAATAAAACGTCACACACTATTAGAAAGCCAAGGCGAGCAGCTGATGGGTGACCTCACCTTGCCATGCATGAGCAGCCTAATGGTAAGGGTGACATTGAGCCCGCCTTCAATCACACCGGAGTCCATAACTGCAACTGCAACTCAGCCGTCAGAACAGAACTGGGATCTTTGGTCACTGAGATGGATCTAGGAGGGAACAGACAAACAGATTATATACCAAGAAAGACAATGTGGAAATGTTCTGTATAAAAGTGGTCCACTATAATGTGTTGGTACATAGTAGACATATACTAAATATCTCTCTGTAACTTAAGATTATAAACTACTGCCCTCACTATGCTCTTGCTGCATACAGACATAGTTTTACTAATAGGCCATAGACTTAAATGTCAACAAAGTAGTTTAAATACCTCTGAATCTCTCAGTTCACCTTGTAGTTATCTCATTGTCCAGCATAGCCACATGACTTCACTCATCCTTCTGAATAACGTGTAACGACAAATCTCAAATCTCTTAAACTTAATTTACACAAAAGACAAACGTCCCTACAGAAGTAAAGATGAACCTAATCACAAAGCACATAACACATTTGGGATATAGCTTACGCTAACGTTAGTGCTCATGAACACTGATGCGTTGAACACGATGAATCAGAAAAAAAAATGGCTAAAGGCTTTCACTGTGCCAAACACACACGCTTCTAGTTGGGACGCATTTATTCTCAAACAGCTGACCGAGGCATGCTCCAGCACAAGTTATCTGTTTCCGAGCAAGCAAACAAGCATTTACTCCATGTCGACGCGACCAGAAAAAAAAAAAAAAAAACACAACATATGGCTCGTCTGCTAACGATGCTCTCATCATTAGCGATGAATCAAGTTTATCAACAAATGTGCGCACAATTATCGTCTCATTACCAGCCAGACCTTAATTACGTAAAACATACACCTAAAAAATGACTGGTGTGAAGAGACTATATTTAATAGCGTACTTTGGTGGCGGTGTTTAATTTAAAGTAAGCCAATTTAACTATTAAAGGTAGCCTGTTTGCAATGTAGCATGCTGGTGCTGGGAAAATGAATGGAGCATGCGTGCGCTACTTAGCAACGCTATCCTGTTAGCTTAATTCGTCAACGTTATTAACAGCTGACCAAATATCAGTTGCCTTCGTGTCAGTGTAGTTATGTCACCTTTTATTAGAGTCCGTGAGCTAAAATGAAGATAGGAGCGTTTGGAGGCTACATTAGAATTAAACTTCCCCGTGGCTAGCTAAGCTAACGCTATCGTTCAGTACGGAGACTGCGTGCTCATCATCGTGCGGCCTGTTAGCACGCTGGACCAACTGCGGCTAGCCGCTCGCTGGGCGCGATTTCTTTCCGCTACTTCTGATCACAACAACACGTACAAAAACACCAAACAGCGAAATAAAACTCACCTGATTCGAGCGCTGGTACGTGATCGGGGGGAGGGTTGGGGTTGTAAGGGTAGAAGGGGAGAGGTTCGGGAGGGTAGAAACCCGGGGGAGAGTTTAGAAAGGACTCGGGGAAGAGGGAAGAGTGATGTGAGATCGAGCTCCACTCCTTTACACAAAGACAACAAAACTGCAACCCATGAACTTTCCCCTTTCACCCATCACAACCCCCCCCCCCTCCCGGATCTGACCCGGAGATGTCCTAAAAGCACCCCTCTACAGTAAAACACCAGTGGGACATGATGCTATACCCCAAGTTACACGAAAACATATTATTAGAAGTATTATTAGTTATTGAGTACAACGCAAACATTATTACACTAGTTTTAAAAAAACACAATAAGAAGGGTCTGTTCTTGGATATAACAAAAAACCCACGTGGTTCACTGATGTAACATTAATTGTCAAATAATTTTATGATTTTCCCTTTCTAATATGTTCATATTTACAAACGTCAATTATTATTTTTTAAAGAGCCACTAGTGGGCGTCACATCTGTTGCAAATGAATTCACAAATTTATTAACTTGGGAAGGACACAAGATGAAAATGATTATTTGAACATGAAGTTTTATTTTTACACATAACTACACTGGATGCAGAATAAATCTGTTGTTTTTTTCCTGCAGCCATGAACAGTAGTGAACATACAAATAATAAACAATAAAAACAATATCCACTTCTAGATTAATTTTCAAAGAAAACCAACTCCTCTTATATGCATATTGTTTCATTTTACTAAAGCACAAATGTTAGATTTTTATTTATTTTTTTAATCAAAATAAAGTAGTACTCGAACACAGGTGCCCGCACAGTGCTGCAATCTAAATTACTTCGATATACATTAGTGTAGAAGTAACAGTAAAGAAACACTGCAGTTACCTTAAGCCCTTAAATCATTCATTTTAAGACATGGTGAGATGCCAATACAGTTTAATGTTGCGGTGATGTTTACAGTAACAGCTTAGTGTCATCAACAGACCATGTGAGATATGACAGAATACTGTAGAAACAGGAATCCCGTTGATAGTGATAATAATTGCGTTTGTGTGTTTTTATAGCTAATAGTTGTGTTGCACTTTTGTAAAGCAGTATTTTGTGAAAGCTCTCTGTTGAAGTGGTGTCCTCAGTCTGAGTCGCTGCTGCTGCTGCTGCTGCTGCTGCTGGAGGAGGACTGTGAAGAAAAGCAGGTTTACGATTACACATGCATTTATATATTAAAAACACAAACAGAAAGTGTTTAATTTAAATCAAGCTGCTTTTCATAAATGCTAACGTTGCAATTAAGTCTTACATGGAGAGAGAGACTGACAATAGTTTCCCATCATTCTAAAAAGAGAATGGGGCCACATGAGTCATAACACCGTCAAGTGGAAGGAATGCATCACACAGACATCCACCCACAAAACATATATTCTCCCGCTGTTACTCAATTAGATCCATACTTTATATTCATTTGGCAGACACTTTGGTCCAAGCCAACTTGAAATAAGTTCATATACACTTGATAGGAATGTTGAAGACCTTTGGCTATTTATCCAAGCAGTTTCTTCAGACCTGAAGAACTCAACAAGTCCAGCTGCCTTTGTCTTAGCTTTGTTCTTTACATATACTGCAATCTTCACAGACACGGATTTCCAACTATTTAAAACCTGTTTCTGTAAAGTACAGTATTACCTGACAGAAAGGCCCACCGTGCATGCATACTCATAATTGGTATGATCTCAACTTGTAATCTTCCAGTTGCCTTTAAAAGGTCTCTACTCCATATCAGTGGTTTTAAATATAATGTTGCTGTCAACTACTTTACATAATTTTAGCATGGCAAAACCTTATATCATTCAAACTGCATGCCATTATGTATGCTAGTCTTCTTTCTATGTGTGAACCATATATATTTTATATACTATCCAATATATTCAAGATGCCACATCTCTAAGTCAATAGAAACCATGTAAATTGGAAATTTAAGCTACATATGTGTGTTAAAGTCCAAAAGCCTAAATCTATTCTGAATAAAACCACAAGATCTAAGATAGTCAAATATAGCCAGAGAAGAGCCACATCATGTTTCCAAAGAGTTCATTAATTTGGCGAACATTAACAATAAGAACTGTTTATATGATAAATGACGCAAGGCTTGCAAAGTTTCGGATTTCTCTTCAGTACACATTTACTCAAATGTATGATATATTTAAGAGGAGCTTAAACAATTAACTGACTGAAAGAAGTATAACCGCTGCCGGTTCTTTGTGTTTACAACAGATGTCGAGACAAAAGTCTCATTCTGACGATCACATTGAGTATTTTGAGCATGTTGACTAATCTCCACCAAACAATTGTTTATTCTACAAAGAGAACTTTATGTCCAGAGCTACTCTTTGGTCTAGTATAATGTGGTCATGTAGTTTCTCAAGAGTGCTGTGTTTCTTGAAGTGTGTTGCACTTTGCACTCGTTAAGTTACTGTTGACTCTTGATGATGTGTGTTTCCAGCATTGACTGACATGAAATTAAAGACCCGAGGCAAAAGGGGTGTGGGCAGGTTGAAGTTTCTTCTCTTTATCTAGTTTTGCTATTAATATTTTACCTGCAGTAGGAGCAAATTTAACCACTAATACATACTTAACATTCTTACTTTAAACCCAGTCTCACCTTGCCATGTTTGTGGTGTCCATGCTTGTGCGCCTTATGTGCCTTCTTCATCTTCTTCTTCATCTTTTTGTGGGCTTTGTGTCCGACTAAGCCCACTCCCATTCCTGCCATTCCTCCCATCATGGGATCTACCCCTCCATGATGATGATGATGATGATGATGACCTTTGTGGTGGCCCTTCTGATGACACCCTTTTGGTGAGTGAGGGTATGGACCTGGGTGAACTCCTGCAGGAGGGACTGCTGGATATCCACCGGGAGGCATAGGATAAGGATGAGGTCCCGGAGCTCCATAAGGCATTGCCCCCATGGCTGGGTTCATACCTGCTGGGTACTGGCCAGGTGGACATGATGGAGGGGGAGGGTGGGGGAAGCCTCCTGGTGGAGGGACAGCAGGATATGCAGGGTTGTAGCCAGGGGGATAGGCAGGGTTTGGCGGCGCCGAAGGAGGAGGAGGACCTGAAACAGATAAAAGAACACGTATGCACCTTCAGAACACCTCCACTACAAAGCAAGGTCGTTCAGGTTATGTTTGATATCTCACCTTGATTTGGCCACATGACGTGTATTTTACTGGCTAGTCAGAAGAATAAAGCTCTCAAATGAAAACCTGTGGAAACGGGAAGACAGTAAATTCAGTTTGAACAATTCAGGAAATATCATTCTCTTTTATACTGTTGAACGGTTGAGTATGTGGCTCATGATTCAAGTATCAACAGCTCCCCTCACTGAAAAAAAAACCAAAAAAACAACAAAATAACTATGCAAAGCAATTCTGTGGTTGGTGATTTCAGTGATATCAGTCAGAATAACATGTCTGAGCAAGCATATTTGGACAGCTGTTTACACAATTATAGTTGAAGACTTTATGTCTGCTGCGATTTTGATTTGTCACAGGAACATATCAAAAGGCATAGCAGTGTGTTTATTGGAAACACAGAGCTAAAACTAATCTAATGCATTACATTATCCCAAGGTTTTTGTTAAAAAGGATATAGGTTACTGTATGCTGCCCAGTCCACTGATGTCAATAAATAAAACAAACACAAGCTCAAGTATTCAAAATTATCATAAAGTTCCATAAACGCATGCTTTAACCACCATAAAGGTGGATTTTTGCTGGACTGTTGCATTAAAATAATTTTTGCTGTGTGTACTTAACGAACAGACTGTAGGTCTGTTTACTCTTTCAACGCCCTACAACAACGACTGCAACATTAAGCACTGAAACAGAGTTATGCATTTCATTTAAGCATGATATGGCCTTATTCCTCAACCACAGCCAGTAATTTCGTAATAATATTTCTATTTTACCCTACAGTTACAGTACAGCTGTAGATCCAAAACAAACTAGGTTTAAATCATCTTGTCGTAGTAGTTTCTGTCTGTTTTATCCCACATACGCCACTTCTGACACTTGCATATTAAAGCATAGATTTCATAGGTTTACCTTCGATGATAGTTATTTCGGGTCGCGTGAAGTTTGTGAGGAATTCAGGGCTCCGTGTTTGGATTTCCGCATTGAGCTGCGCGGAAGGCTGCAAGTAAATGCACCAGGAAGCCACGCCCGTTATTAAAGGCTGCGCGCACTGTTTACTCACAGGCTAATAAGGTCCAGCAGGATTTGGGTATAAGAGTTGATCCACTAGTTTCTGCGACATAAAAGCCTGTGATGTCATGTACACCATTTGTAAATGACTTCTGTAAAGGGAGGAGTCAGAGGAGAGGGTGAGCGTTTTCCATGACACACAGATGTAAACCTATGAATCAGGTGAGGCATGAATCCATTACATCATGGGTTAACCATCGAGTAAACAGTTAGGCATGCAATTCAGTCATCTCAAGAGCTTTAATAAGACTTAACAACAAAAAACTTTAGCAAGTATTACAAAAAGAAAAGGAATAAAAATAATTATAATAACTTTGTTTTGGCTCATTTACTTAACCTAACCAAATTAATTTTACTAATTTACTAATTGTTAAGGGCTCCTATACAGCAAACATTTAATTTAATTTAATTTAATTTAAACATTAAAGTCTCACTGAGAAACAATATGTTTCAAAGTAAATGTGCAACTGTATTTCATTTAGTGGCTGTTCTACAGTTGAGGTGTGGGACATCGACAAAGGTGCTGTTCGATTCACATCAATAAAGCCATGCCAGTGTGACAATGAGTCATGCACAACAGCCAATGAAATCTGAAAACTGAAGCTCCTTTGCTATCCTTACTGTCACATGTCAAAATATATTACCGGTCAAAAAGACCCATTGTGCATGCTGGGATAATTTGGGAAGTGATAGCTCCATCTTGCCAGGATTGGAAGTAAAGTGGGTGCACTTGTAAGTAAGGTTTGTTATTTAAATATGAGTGATAAATAATTCTTATAACTCTTCTTCTCGTGTTTGCGCTTTTCCTATACCTGCAAACATCATTTGATTCATTCATCTGTATATACCACAGTGATAGAGTAACACAACAATCATCAGCAATAAAGACAAAATTACCTTATCAACAATAATAACATAACTGATAAGAACAAGTGTTAAGAGACACTGATATAATGATGCATACTGCATCTGTCCGTGTCCTTCAACCACATACAAATACTGTGTTTGAGTACGTTTTCCGCCTGGAAAAGAACTCATTATGCTATGAAACTTATGAGGTAAGCCAAATCTGTCCAAATGGTTCATTTTAGAGCCAACGTTATTACATACAAAGTCAAAACTAATTTATGTTCCTGACTGAAATATTTCAAATGAATAAATCAAGAGAACATTGTGATCCCAGTGTGCCAGCATGCACGATAGCCAATCACATTAGAATCCTTTGCTATCTTCTTCATGACAGGTCAAAATATATAATGGTATATTTTATTACATTCAAGCTTAAATGGACAAAAAGCAATGCAGAACAGCAGGACTGAAGAGGAACTAATCTGTTCAGAATCTCTGAGCTGTCAGTCAGACGTCCAGGTAAAAATCCCAAATATTTCTGTTCATGAGGCAACACATGCTGTGAAACAACAGCGCCTGCAGATGGAGACATTTGCAGAAACTGTAACATCAAATTAGAAACTATGGAAGCAGAACACAGATATACAAGTTATTACCTCAATGGACAGTATAGCAAGCTGACAGTACGGCTCACTGTAATATTTTAATGGATTTAACCGCCGAATGGTCATATTTCAGTACTATTATAAGGATGGAAAAAATAGCACACCAATCTTAAGCACCACCTTAACGGTAATAAAGACTAAATTTTGTCATATTTGCTTTGGGTATTTTGGGTATGACTGTAATAGGATGTGGTAAATTAGCCTGCAGATGATTAAGTACTCTACAGCCCAGCTCTCACAAGAAGACATTTTATTATCCATATAGTAGCAGAGCAGGCACAGTCAAGTCCTACAGCGCCTCCCTGTGAGGACACGACATATATTTTTATACAGCAGTATACCTTTATATCGTATTTTATATCCTATCTATCTATCTATCTATCTATCTATCTATAAATATACAGGTATTTATTGCATTTATGCATGTTTTATATGTACTTTGTTTATATTTTGATAAATACTTTGTATTTAGTATGTATAGTTTCTATATTGTTTAAATATACTTGTATAATATAATTTAAACTTACTTACACATTCTACCTCATTCTACCTTACTTTTTGACCCTGTTTAATTCCTTCTACCTCTGTGTAATAATGGTACTTGATACGTGGATGTCAAACAAACCGAATGGAACAACTTGTTGCTCCACTGAAACATAATGTATAATGTGCAAAGAAAGAAAGCTCATAGTAATTTTATAAGTCAGAGTGAAATACTGTATTTAAGTTAAATAAATAAAGCAGTGGTTTTTCGGTTTTGAGATGAAGCAGCAGTGGTCACAGTTTGCACTTTGATATCCAGTTTCTTGTAAGAATTAAATTCCATCTATGTACCTTCTTTCATCCGTGCCTTGAATCCACGGTGGTCTCTTACCTTTTAATTTGTGAAGTGAAGTGGCCGCTCACGTATTCAGCACATAACGTACTGCAAGACAGCGAGCCAGCTGCTGTTATCTGGTTTCCGCTCAGCGCCAAGGAAGTGGACGATCCCATCATGCTTCATTAGTGGTAGCTCAAAAACCTCCTTCACTTTGGTAAATTTATGTTTTTTCAGCCAGCATGGAAAACGTTCATGGCCACCTGGTATTTTTCTTGCCAAACAGTTGCAAAATGCCCTTGGGCCACAATGGAAGAGGAATGAACACACAGGCAGAGGGGAATGATTTGGGAACTGCAAACCACACATTCCCTGGACTGGCAGGACAGTGAAAGCATCTTATAAATAATGATTGTTATTTTAATTTTAAGGACTAAGAAACAAATTGCTACTTGTGTGTGCTTTTCAATTTCATTAACAAGTAACACATTGTAAAGGCTATTGATTTGTTAATGTTTATCTGCCACTGTGATATCATACAGTAGGACAAATAAAAGCATCAACATCATATCACAACAGGACTTAAAGGATACTAATCCAATAATATTGTTAGCTTGATTCCTAGTGACCTTGCTTGATTCCTTTTCAGCAGCATCAGTGATTTTTGGAGACTCTTCTCTCCTGTAACCCTCTGACTCCAAGAAGACTATGCGATTGATACAAAGACTTCCCCGCTGCCAACCCCGACAGGCTCAAAGCGGACCTTCCACTCATTCCTTCTGCATTACTCTATGAGCTCAGGATATTTCGCTTTCTTGCCTTCATGGGCCCCAGCCACCTGGTCTTCACAGGGATCAGTGATTTGCATTATGACCACTTGCTGGGAAGAATCTGATGTGGTGTGGTGTGGGAACTTCAGCTGTTTCCCTAAATCGACACTATATGATTTTATGTTTAGAAGTCAGAATTTTGATTTCCACCGAGCTTTAACCGCTGACTGTATGTTTTAACTTAACATCACATTTTAAATACTTTTAACACAGACAGACTTGAGACTGAAGTTGTGTTTAGGACGACATGTTATTCATTTTATATAGTGTTTACACAACTTAATGCATACGTGTTTAAATATATATAGGTTTGCCCTTTGTGGGCGGAGCTTAGAATGGATTAGCCGCCTACCGACCCCGATCCGTGCTGCCCAATGCTACAAAACAAGCGCCTCTAGCTTTCAATCACGTTAATTGGTTGTGTACCTGCGCGTGGGAGATCCTCGCTAAACTTCATCAACTACTGCATGTCGTTAGTTCAAATGGTAAAAATAACTTTGCTGTACTTTAAATGCTAAGCTAAATATGTGCTATACACCATTAATTAGTGTTTGGAGCTAATTATGTTCAATATATTTGTCTCCAGGCGCCTGTTTTAGGAAAGCACTCTCCCAAGAAGCTAGCTGATGTTTTTGCTGAAGACTCTGAAGGCGATGGAACATTTTACGGCTTTTCTGACACTGAAATCAAGAATGGGGTATTTTTATTTATTTATTTATTTTGTTGTAGTTTAAGACAATAACGACACAAGCTATACATATCCTGATAAAACATTAGAAAAGGAAGCCTTTATTCTTGATTTATTTGTCATTGATATAACGCCGTCAGGTCAAGAATCCAGATTTCCACTTTTAACCAAACAGACATTTGTGCTTTTCATTTGCTGTTACAATAATTACAAACAAAATCCCAATGTGAAATCTATGATGTAACCTTAGGGACAGCACTAACAGCCAAATGAGAAATAATCCCCATTTACATCCATCAGAATTTAACTTTTGAGGATGAAGATGAAGCCCAGACTGACATTTCCCCCAAGGATCAGAAAGCCCCCATCCGACCATCTGCTGCTGCTGCTCAACCCTTCAGGCTGAGAGTGGCCCTGCGCTCAGCTCCACTCATCCAGCAGTCCACTGATGATGATGATGAGCAGGCGGAGGAGGAGGAGGAGGATGCAGAGGAGGAAAAGAAAAGGACGAAAAACAGAGGGGTGAAGAGGGCAAGAAAGGGCGGCAGGACGAAAAAGGAGACCCGCGTGAAATTTGAAGATGAGGTGGAGACAGCGGTGGCTGGGACGTCTCCGCCCGAAGACTCGACTGAAGACGCTTCAGACAATTTCCTGGCCAAGAGAGCGCAGAACATCAAGGCCAACAAAGCTATGGTGAATCACACAAAACCGCACGCAGGGATGGAACAAACACATTTTTTTTTAATTATACACTGGTGCTGCAGAAAAGCACCCACAAGGTCCCACGTTAAACTAAAGTTCACACTCACTGTAGATATGTTGCATATCCCTGCACACAGGGATCTACTCAAATTTTACTTATAAGTAGACCGTAAAAGTCATAGATGTAGATGTGAGACACGCAACACAACTTCTCTTTTTCATAAGCCCTACTAGTGGTTATACTTTAAATTATGCTGAACAGCCGGTCATATTCTGGAAGCTGGAAGGAAAGCTATGTTTAGCCGTGCAGAGCAACAGACCGACAGTGTTTAAGATTTAAAAACCAGACAAAAGCACTTCAAGAGTTGGCAAATTTGCCCTTTACAGCGACTCGCTGTGTTCATCTGTTTTTATCTTCACTCTCTACTCCAACAGTTGGCTCAGCTGATGGCAGACCTGCAGAAAATGCCAGGAGGTGCAGGATTATTGCAAAAACAAGCAGGCAAACAGAGGGCAAAAGTTAAAGGCTCTGTGAGTATGTCGGGAAAAAAAAAAAACATTAGCCAACATGTGATATGCACGGAGTTGATTTTATTCAACCTCGCCTTCAGCGTCCACCCCGCTCTGGGGCGACTGGAGGGGAGGCCAGGAGGAACCCGGACCGGGCGTCCCGCAGACAGACCCGATCTATGGGGACAACTGAGGATTCTTCAGCTTCTCAGGAAGCCGAAGTGGAGCTCAGCCTCGAGGACGAGCTGCTGCAGGTCAGTTCTGCCATTTATCATCGAGCAGACGGTGTACATTTAGAATTCCATATGGTCTCATTTTTCTAGTGATTTATTTATTTTACAAGTCAAAATAATGGATTATTTGTATGCAGCCATTCAGAAAAACTGCATATTTATGCATCTGCAGTATGTGATTTATGATCCAAGGCTCCACATACAGCCACTAGACAGATCATTAGGTACACTAGTGAAAACGAATACATTCTAATACAACAGTCCTGCAATAAATCTTAACTCTGTGAAGTTTACGGTATACAGCATTTGCTTAAAATAACTGAGGGAGCTACAGTTTAACAGCACAAAAAGCTACATCCTTCAGAGGGGTGAATCGTTTGCCATCACACAGTTGGATTACCACCTTTCTTACACCGTTTTAACATAAACTGAACATTATAACGCTCAGGAAGCTAAGATTTAGTGCACCGCTGTCCTATTAGAATGCATTAATTTTCACAAGTTTACCATAATGAACTGTCAAATGAGTGTTGGTTTGTGTTTGTCTCGCCAATGCCCGTGTAAGGCTTCAAACTCAGTAAAATGTTTTTTCCATCATCTGTTTCAGGTACGGGGAGCTCCACGGCGTCGTGCCACCCCGCGGCCTAATACCAGCAAACCTCATATTATCCGTCCGGTGGAAGACATCACGGAGGATGAAATTCAGCTGGTCGCAGACAATATGACTGACAAAGTGTACAACACGGTCACAGTGAGTTTACTGCTGGACTTTGTATTCATTTCTTAATGAATTACAGATTATATTCAATGGTTTCCTTCAATATCGGGTTAGTTTTTTTTTTTTTTTTTTTAAGTCCTGGTGTCATTTAAAAAGATCAGACCTATTCTCACACACAGTGTTGCTGTGTAAGTTTTATTGAGCACTCTTGTATTCATTTGCACTGCACTGTGGTCAGATCTTAATATGCAAATCTATGACACCATTTTGGCAAGAACAGCGCCTCCTAGATCAGATTAAGTAGTTGTCCAGACCATTTCAGGCATGTTTGACAGGCATGTTAAAGTTAGCAGGAATAGGGTGAGTAAGACGGCCTTTTATCTTGCTGGGATGTTATGTTTCAGTAAGAATGTGGTCACACTTTATAGGCTACATTTGCACCTGGTGGAGATCTGTGCACAAACCATCTACAAATGTGGTCTGGCTAATTTAAATCAGATTTAATTCTTCCTGGTTTTGCGTTTAAACATTTAAAATGTTGAAATAGTGTGATTTGCCTTCTCTGTGTATTTTCAGGGCTCGACGTGTCATCAGTGCCGTCAGAAAACCGTTGACACGAAGACGTGCTGTCGCAGCGAGGACTGTCGGGGGATTCAGGGTCAGTTCTGCGGGCCGTGCCTCAGGAACAGATATGGAGAAGATGTCAGAAGGGCGCTGCTTGATCCGGTCAGACTTCTGATACACCAACACTCTACAAACCTTTACACTCGGTTAATTAACAAAGCTATGTAAAGAGATCTGGGGACGGGGGGGACACAGTTTACATAGTATGTCAAGGTCATGTGAGAAAATAACTTTTAATGATATTATCCCTCAATATGAAGCCATACCTCAGTTTTATGTTTTCAGAGTTGGCTTTTAATGACGGATATTGGGCCTGAAACCTGTTTAGGTGTGCACTGTGACATAAAAACCAGTTGAAGCAAAATATTCTCTTGCTTTTTTCAGTTCAGTTTAAGAAAGGGAATTTTCTGTATGAGCTAAAAACTGGTCCAGCCTGAAAGTGAAGCACAGTCTGTACTGCTCATAATTGTTTGCACTTTAAATCTTTTGATTGAACATTGCACTGATCTACAGTGTCTTATACTGCACTACATAATTACATCACTTTGGACAAAAGCATGTCCCAAATGAGCTTTATTACGCAACCATGCAGGCTAACAACTCCCCTACAGCAGCAGCTTCACTCTAAAATGAAACCTTTTTTTTTTCTTACCTCTCTAAAAAAAAAAAAAAAAAATTTGACTTCCTATTGTACATCAGGAGTGGAAGTGTCCTCCCTGTCGAGGCATTTGTAACTGCAGCTTCTGCCGACAGCGCGAGGGCCGCTGCCCTACTGGCATCCTGTTTCCCCTGGCTCAATACCACGGCTTCTCTGACGTCCACTCCTACCTCAGCAGGTGGGGTGCAGCTATATTTGATCAATTAAAGTTTTCATATGTAATGGCAACACAAGTTTGAAATAACGACTCATTGACACTGGAAATATTTGTTCATCTGGGGACTTGATGGGGTTTTTAGTTATTGTTGATATGTCTTTCAGTCCAGGTCCTAATAAGTTTTATCTAAAGCTTGTTACTTATGCTGCTAAACCACCCTTAAACTCTTCTTTATCTCCTCACAGCCTCCGCAACAAGCTGAAGAGCGAGGAGGACGATGTAGAGCTGTGATTTAAACACTAGAGGGAACAATTGTTCACATGCTTTTACATTTTTTGTATTAGTTTTGGGTCTTAATGTTTTAACCTGTGATTTTAAACAAATAAATGCAGTTTCTGACCAACCAGTTCTTTTGTGTGCATTGCTGGTGTTTGACTGAAGCACATTTTAGCAAAGAAATGAGCCAAAGTACATTTAAAGTTTTAATCCAGCTGTTGGCATTTGCAGTAGTTGTATACACAGAATATAAAATCCCTTATTCAAAACAGGGTGAAAAAAGAGCACTTGTTGTCCAATTAACTTAGTCTACGGAGTTTTAAAGAACTTTTCAACAGTACACAAGAGTCAATCTCATTTCTCAAAGCAGGATTATAAAGCGACAGTGACAGGAAGGACATCTTTTCAGAAAAACTTAATAGATTTTACAACTTATTTATATGGACAACAAAGGGAAGGTTTGCCTCAAGCTGAATATTTTCCAGTTATAACTTTAGCGTATACAAGAGTAAAAGTGATTAGAAAGTTCATGGACCGAATAATGTGTTCCTAGTTTTCTTATAAAAAGGAGCATTAACCTTTGGTTTTGAGCTTACATATTCATGTTGTCCGGACATTATTACAAAATACATTGCTCTGACCTGATATGACTAAATAAGAAAAAAAGTTTCAGAAAGCAAACAAACTCATGCGGCTGCAAGGCAAAATCCCGGAAGATATAGCATAGAAAAAAAAAAAAAAAAAAGTACTGGACTGTATAGAATACATTATTCTATGACAAAGGCTCTGAAGTTTACACGTGTAATCTACATATATATATATAAAAGTAACAAGATTAAGATTGATTGTGCATGAGAGGATCAGACAACTGGAAGGCAATCTCTTGCAATCATGTAAGATGACCCTGCCTATGCTAAGAATATCCATAGCCTTTACATCACCAAAAAATATGTATATACACATGGAAAAAAAAAAAAATCGAAATGCTTTGCGATGATACAGGTATCAAAGCATGATGGCTTGAATGTGTGTACTTACATGAGAGGTTAAAGAGTTATTCTCAGGATTTCAGTGCCCTGACACACTTCTATCCTCACATTGATTTATGTTTCTGTCTCTGACCTCATGAACAGCCCACCTCAAATCATTTTACATTTTATTCCTAGAAGGGTGAAATTGCTTTTTTGTTTTTTAATTCATTTCTTGAAAGACTGCGACTGCAGCAATCTAAGAATCAAACGCTTGCCACTCAAGATCATTTTCATAATTAGTTGTTTTTTTTTTTACAGGGGAATTTAGCATGTTGAGCTGATGTTTGTCAGTTAATGTGAGGGGGCCAGAGCAGTCTGACGGGGCAGGAGGTGCCTAAGGTGAAGATGGACAAGTGGCAAAGCTCACAACCTCAGAAACTAGGCCGAGCCTGACTTAGTAGTGTCATCTCTTCACTACGGAAGCTTGTAGAAAGAATATTACTAGCTACAAATTCAAAGTGAAGTGCACTGGTCTGTGTGTAAATGTTAGTGTAGTGCCATTTCCATTCAGGGGCAGTAAGATTTCATGACGATTTCTCTAATCTAACATTTTAATCCGACTCATCCATCTCTGAGCCTTAAATGACACATATCTAAATACAAGATGGAAATCATATTCCAGCCTCAGATCTCAAAATCAATGTCTGTTGTGTTGCATTTGTGACCACCTCTCCGTTCTGAAGCCCTTGAGAGGTTCTGCAGCTGCAGTAACGTGCCCTTTTTAACCCCAAATGTCCAATTACAATATCCACAAAGGTCATCTTCCTCCACCATCTTTAGTAGCTGTTGCCATTGATTTGGTGAAGGTCCACCTGCATCATGTTGATACCGCTGCTGGCTAATCGAGCTATGCTCTCTGCAGATAAGGTTTCCATGGTGACAATGGTGTGCTGGTCATTGGCTGACACAGCTCCGGTGCCGGCTTCTGTTCCTGCTGCGGGGGAAGGAGACTCAGTTGAGCCCGTGGTGCTGTTGGTGTTGATGCCTACAGCTTTCTTGTTCATATGGGTCTTGATGTGCTTTGAGAGGTGGTCGCTACGCATGAAGCGTTTGGGACACTCCGTGCAAGCAAACCTTTTCTCACCTGAAAAGTGGAGAGTACAATATGTTAAACATACTACGTAAACGTAACTACATCTGGTGCTTGTCCAGTCTATGACTGACAGCTGTATACAGTTAAGAAACAGCATAAATGCCAAATTATGGGTCCTGTCGTTTCAAATTAGAGGCATATTTGCCATTTTGACACACAGTGTGATATGCACACAGCTGTACCCTTTACAACCTTTCCATGAAAGACGACAACTGACCTATTCCACAGAAGCCATTTTGACCTGTCATAGTTATGAAACCATAGCTGTTGCTAAGAATAATGATGGCTCCAATCTATTCATTCATTCCAGTAAACCATGGCAGTGAACCAGCGTGCCCCAAACCAGGAACCTCACACTGTGTTTATGGCGACATGACATCTATGTAGTGCGAATGATTTAGTGTCCTAATATGAATAAAATCAAACAGAATTATCATTTGTACCCGTGTGTGTTCTCTTGTGGCGCTGAAGTTCATCTGAGCGGGTGAATCGTTTGCCACAGAAGGACCAGCCGCAGACAAAGGGACGCTCTCCCGTGTGCCAGCGAAGGTGGGCTCTCAGGTGGGATGTCTTGCCGTAGATCTTCCCACAGCCAGAGATGTGACAAATGTGCTGCTTCTTTTTATTTGGATCTCTAAATGATGCAAAAATAAATAAATAAAAGGTAAAGAAAAACACACCAGGGATGAGAGAAAATGATTTTTCCACAGAAAACTGTTGTGTTTGTTTTTTGTTAGAAGACTATGTGTCATCAGGTGAGAGAAAATTAACATTAATCAAAACTATTTCAAGGCAAATGTATACTTTATCTTAGGGATGTCCCGATCAAGTATTTTTGCCCTCTAATCCGATACTAAACATTTAATACTGAGCATAGGCCGATCCGAGTCCCGATCACATCTTAAATTAACAAAATGTCCTCCTCCTAGAGAACCTAGGCTCCAACAGATAGCGAATGACCTGTGTCCTCTACTACAGAAATGGACTGGTCATACAACGCCATTAACACCACAACCCTCTCTCTTTGCCTTGATGCTGTCTCCAGGATACTTATCTTTTCTTTTTAACGCATCGTTCAGTGATTGTTGTTTCTGTGCCACCTTTAACAGACTGTACTCAACATAATTCGTCTTATTTTTTTTGGTAGGGGGTGAATCAAGTTGCGAGTATTAAATTATGTTCTACTACTACCACCACCTTGCGAAACACCCACATTGCACAATTTACAATTGTCTGTCTGAGCGACTTCATTTCCACAGTAAAGTTCTTCCACACAGCAGCTGCGTTTCTTTGAATTTTGGCAGCTATGACGCTAGCCAACAGTCACTTAAACGAAAGAGGAAGAAGATGTTTTGACACTACAGGGATGAGATTTGGGTTTATGGCAGAGTTAAAATAAATACTACAAAAGATCAGGCTTGGCTGAAGGCCGACACCAATCCGAATGGTCATTTTAAAAATTACTTGGATCAGCCCCAATACAGATCAGGACGTCCCTTCTTTAGCTTACAAACAACACTGAGTTAATAATAATAGTAATGTGGTAAGTTAAAATAAATAAAAAGATTAAAATGCTACACTAATTGCACCTTTACTTAAGAACATTTGGCCAAGACGGCATCCATACTAGTTCAGTGACATACCGGCCCTCTCCATCCTTGCAGAACGGGCATGTACAGGCTTCTCTGCGATTACGACGCCCTTGTGGTTGTGTGCCCATATCCTCATCATCCATAGCGGTGCTATCATCCAGACCTTCTCCACCCGTGTGCAGTGCCTGCTCTCCTGTAGTTTTGGAGGAGAAAAACACTCCAGTGTGAGATAATGTACACAGTGGTTTGAAATCTTTTTGGTTTATACATATATTATTTATCAAGTTTAAAACACACTCCATCCACTTTACAAATCTGTTTCGTTTTTCATATGTTTGAAATTTGTTCAAACCTAAACTCGCACGTAACTAAAAATGTGAGGTTATTTCTGATCTATTGCCAGTGATTTCCAAACTATTTCACAATTATTGATTTCCTTCTAATACTTCCTTATCTCCAGGCCTTTAAGAATGAAAAAGCAATACTAGACCCAGTGCATTCATAATAGATTAGCAGCATACAATAAGTACCAACAAGATTACAACTTAAAGTACTGGCGCTGAAGTGAAGAAAGAGCAGCCATTCAGTGTTGCTGTGATCTAAACAAAGGGGCTACATACAGTATGTGGTGGCTGAAGGGAAGCACATATTTTCATACTTTACTTAAGTTTATCAAATGATAAGTCAGAAAGACTTATTTGATAAACTGTAGACTAGCAAGCATGTTGATATACTAGAAGAAACTGCTGATGACAGAACTAAAAAAAGGGGGTCAGATATGATAATGGTCTTAGTATGATGGGAGGGGTGAAGTTACACCCCTGCTATAATACAGAGGTTGTGACCAACCCACAACTACAGTATTATATGACTAGCATCCAAAGAAATGAGCGTCAACAACACAAGAAAAAACAATGAACTGAACACAACACGTACAATGCAGTCACATGTTCACGGGAACACTGGAGCAGCCAGACTGGTTAAACCAGAATACACACAGTAGAGCAAGATCCAATCCAGAGATCATTTGCATTTAACTGCAAGTAAATGTAGTTTTCTGGACTAATTAATATTCTGTAAATACCCAACAACCAGTTAATCAACTACTTTTGCAAATACTGTCTACTACAATGGCTGATCTTAGTCGACTTGTTCAGAATAACTAATACTAAACTCAATTAAAGTTGGCGTCTGTTAATTGGATCCAAGCCAAAATAGATGTAAATATCATTTCTGAAGTAATTTTTAGAAGTTTAGTATAAACTGGATTTTCACTAAGAACTCAAAATGTTTAAAACATGCCAATCATGGATTTAATAAGCTGCATCTGTACTTGTTTTACATTTATCATCAATTATTCATGACTGACCTGTTGTGCTGGCGATGCTGATGGGAACCCCATGCAGCTGGTGCATCTGTAGTCCAGATCCCCCAAGTGTGTTAAGATTAATGGTCTGGATGCCTGGGATCTGCACTGTGTTGACAGATACTCCTCCAGCTGCAGCAGTTCCCTGAGTCTGGCCAAGTTGGGGGAGAGACTGCACTGGGGCCAGCGTGATTTGCGCTCCCGACGGATTTTGGATCTGAAGGGTCTGCCAGCTCACCTGGCCATTGGGGCCAACAGTGCGAAGGAGTATGGGCCCTGTATTTGGCATAATTTGAAGATTTTGAAGCCCCTCCTGACTGAGTGTTGGAGCTGCAAATACTTGACCGCCAGCAGTTGAGAGGGTACCGGCCTGGATGGTTTGAAGAGGTGTTCCACCTTGAATAACCTGCTGAGGCTGGATAAGGATTTGCTGTGGCTGCTGCCCATCTCTGTTGTCTGGCTGTATTGGGACACCCAGAGAAGATGCTGTGTTCTGCTGAAATGTCGTTCCTGCTGTGTTGCTGTTCTGTGTTTGAGTTATTCCATAAGAAGAGGTGGTCTGCGTTGTGACAGTAGACGCACTCGTCATGTAACCTGCCCCGCTGTTGGAAGACACTGGCTGCTGTGACTGCTGTTGCTGTATGAGTTGGTTTCCCCCTGTATCTCCTCCACCATTCCCATCTCCACCTGTACCACCAGTACTGACAGGCAACAACGTGATGTTTCCATTTAGAGACACAGGCATGTTTGCCAAGAACTGAGGCTGATTTTGTAACACACTGTTGCCTAAGCTTATATTTTGTATGGGGATGGCTCCCTGAAGGAGGCTGGGCATGGTTATGATGTTTCCAGCTGCACCAGCTCTGTTGGTTGCAGCTATAATCTGCTGGCCATTAGGAGAGGACACGATCTGCAACTGTTGCCCTGTTCCAGCCGCAGATACAGCAGACTCCTGCTGAGCATGTGCAAAGTGTACAGCCTGGCCATCTACTGTCTGAAACTGGGGAATAACTTGGTACTGAATGTTGGGCATCATCCCTGATATGGTGGTAAGCACCTGCTGACCCTGCATCGAAGGAGCCTGAGCTAGTACGTATTGCTGTGGCTGCGGCTGCTGCTGACCCTGAGTGCTCACAGCAACTGTTGATGGTGAAAGCACCTGTCTGCTCTTGCCGGTCTCTCCTCCTGCCATCACCACTGAGGAATCGGTGGTGATGGTGTTGGAGCCTGAGGATGCTTGAATGCTGAGAGGGATAACCTGCCAGCCGTTGGCACTTGAGGTGAAAACACCCTGGTTTATGTCGAGCTGTTGCTGTTGGTTATGTTGTTGTTGGTCGGCAGGGGAATCATTCTCTCCTGGGTTGTCAATCTGACTGCATGTGGCTGCCAACAGGGCGAGAGGAGACGGCTGTTGCGAGTCCTGGAAAGAGTTTAAATCAGGAGGAGAATACAGGAAATTAAGTAATTAAAAAAAATGTATATCTTACAATTGAATATGCACGAAAAACCTGCAAAAATGTCTACTGATATTTTACATGTACAGGCAAAGAACATTTTTTGAGCAAACGTAATGATAAAAGGATTTATAGCAGGATTACAGTAGCATAACAGCAGTCATTTAAAATGGGCCGGCTTAAACCAGGAGACGATTGAAGATTTGGAGAAGTGATTTAAAAGATTAATTTCAGTTTAGGAGTGTGGACTGTAAAGGCATTTTAAAGACAATAATTTTTACTTTGAAATAAAACGTGTTTCAAGAGATAGGACGGCGATTCTAAACGTTTACAACACGCTTGACATGCATTGGAAATAGCAATAAGCAATGTATGTCATAGTGAAGCACCGACAAAAGCTCCAACCCACTTTTTGTCATCAAAATCTCCAGTATGTCACGGGGAGTGGGCTTCAGGGAGATGTATGGGAGGGACCACATTTTTCCAGAGCAGCGGCGGGCTCGGCTTCCCCTCCCCCCAAACCCACCCATCTCCCTCCCACACTTTATTTTACCCTATAAACTAACACACTCCTCTAGCCACCCCCTCCGAGGCCAGCCAAATGGGCCGAGCGAAATGCACATGAAGTGCCGGGGTTAGACGGGAACACCCCGTGTGGGCGAAATTTACCTGCCCATTCCCCACCCCAGCGACATGTGCTCTGGGGAGAAAATCAACAACCAGCCCAGGTCCCGACACAGACGGGCTTCAGGATCCGTCAGATAGGGGAAATAACACACACTAGCTTCAGTGGGTATGAGCGGAGAGTATAGTTAATAATCCTACAGCTACAGTCATCCGATTTGGCAATAGCTGAAGTCAAAGAGACCGGTTAACCTACTTGTGAATTTGTGTTTCGCTTTTGACTGAAGCCTCCATCGCTCTTCACAGCGGCCATTTCACCCTGCTGCTGATCTGCGGAAGAAGAGTTTGTAAGATCACTTCTCTTAAAGTACTTACTTATAAAACAGCAAACCATCACACTGAGCTGCATTCAATATTGGGTGAAAAACACACACGGTGTCCACAAGATCCACGTTGTAAAAAAATAAATAAATAACTAGACATCAGAGGTATCTCTAGTGACTTTCGAGACAGTTTAGACGCTAAATGTGAGAAAAGCCATACCCCAAGTACTCCCAGGGCCAGCTAGCATATTAGCTGAGCTAACATGAACTCACCATAACAAGAAATGTTAAGGAAAATCGGTAAGTGTAAGCTAAAGTGACCGACAGATTATTTCAGTTGCTCTGTTAAATCTAACTTGTTGGTCGGCTCAGGGTAATCAGACAAAGTTAAAAGACATGGTAGGCATGTGGTGTCAGATAAGAACAGAAGTAAAGTTACTGTTCACCACTTAGCTAGCTTGACTTGGTTGGCTAGATGTTGTTAGCTAAGTACCAACAATTAGCGGTTAACGTTAGTTGGTCACTTTTAAACTGCTCGAGACGGAAGCTAGGTAGCCATATACCGTCACATTTACAACAGGAAATACGCTTAAAACAACGTACTTTGTCTTTACTCCTTACTGTAAAGTTAATGCTTCGTTTCGCAACATGCCACTGAGTTTAAAAAGTTCACTTACTGCTCATAATTTGAAGACGGGAGGAGTTTCTCTGGTCTTTTTTCGGGTTAACAACTTTTCACAACTTCACACAAACTTGACGCCCCCCCCATTTGAAGGAGAAGCCACGGGTACGTTCAATTTATGAACCTGCGCAGTCGTCCACATCCTGCAGTTCAAACTTTGACTGGCAAGTACTTATATCGTTAGCGTTTATTAACGTTATTATTATTTTATTTTACAGTTTGTAAGTGGTAATTAACTCATGGCTCCCTTTTTAGATTATTTATTTATTTGCCGGGCTTTTGTGCACGTCTACTAAAAATCATGGTATCAATTTGATACCAAATGACAAGTATCATTCAATTGGAAATTAAAAGACTGATCACACACTACTTTAGTGAGACATAATAGGTGCACTAAACAGCACGTATTTTACGTTATACTAACTATAAAATAATAATTTAGTAGTGTAGTATTTAGATGGAAATTCACATCGAGCCTCTTTTGACATCTGGTGACTGTACTATCGCTCTACCCTAATAGCTAAAAGAAGCGCACCCATCTGTGAGCTTCTTGCGAAGGATTGCTTCTATCCTCCAATGGAAAGGCTCGTTTCTGCCAACGAGCATCAACCAGCCAATGTAATTGGATCACAGGCAGAGAAGCGGGCGGGACTAAGCACGTTAGGTTGTACCCCTGAGTATGATTGACGTTGTGTTATCTGTTTTCCGCTTAAAAGGCGCCATAAGTAAATACGTGTACGTAAATACAGATAATTCCTGTTTCTTCAGCTGAAAACATGACTTATCATTCAACAGAGTAATGATGCCACAGCGTATATCTTGCTTTGGACACGGAGGTGGGGAGGGAGGAAGGCGGACTGGGTGTTTTTAAGTCTTGCCTCCGTGGCCACTGGCCACTCCCTGGTGGCGCCCGATGGGTCGGGAAACAGCAAGGAGGCGGGAGGAGTCAGCCAGGGTGGAGGAGAAGATGAACCCCCATCACACACTCACACTGGCTGTAACCGCGCTGGGAGGAGAAAATGGCTCGCTTGTGGGAGGGCTTACATTAGTGGATTTGTGAGGGGGCTGTCAGTGAGGCAGCACATGTGGCCATGTAAACAGGACAGAGGGTGGAGTCCATCCTCAGGCCAGGCCTGCACCAACCCCACTCAGTCTGAAATCACAGGTATCCTTCCGTCAATTACAGATGGACCTTCTCCTTTTTATTCATAGGAACACCTGTAAACTGCGGTAGAAATGGTAGAAATGTAGATATGAAACAAACAAAAGTATATATAACATATACAAGAATGTATATTCAGTATACAGTATACACATACAATATATACAATATATAGGAGCATAAACTATGGAGTGGACATGAGCTTTATTGTGTGTATATCTAGATAAATACAGCTTATACAAATATATATATACAAATATAAAGAGATAAGTGTATGACAATTCTATCAATTTTCAATTTTATTTTATTTATATAGCATCAGTAACGCTTTGAACCCGGCCCTAGACAGGACTGCAACTGTAAAAGAGGCAGACGTCTCCTATTATTATGTTGAGGTGTAGGTCCTTTAAGCTGTTTTCTTTTGCAACTGGGTGGTTTAATCCATAACACATCCCAGTTTATAAATTCATTTGAGCTTTCGTACAGAAATGTGCAAGCAATATAGTGTATATAAACTACTTTCGTTTAGACTACTTCATCAGTTCTCTTATGCATGCATGCAAAAACTACAAAGCCAGTAACCTACTAAATTAAAATCTTTGATTAAAAAATATATAATTGTGTTACATCAATATAACTAGATCTGCTATAAGCCAAAAATAAGGAACAGCCTTTGGGCTGGCAAGTCGTTAATAGTCATTAACCGGGCGGTTTCTCAGGTCATAATAATGTTAAGAAAGCTCAGAAAAATCTATTTCAAATAAGCCATCAGAAAAAATGTAATAATCTCTTAGACATCAATAAAGGGTTCCTCTGTTGTAAATATTAATACAACATTTATTATGTTTTTAATAAATTAACTACGCATAAGTTGTTTATTATGAGGCTGGTTTAGATTCGCTGCAACACCCTTCCAGGACCTCATCCAAGGTCAGAGGTCAAATAAAGGCCTTCGCTGGGGTTTTCGTGATGAACCAAAGGGACATCTGCTGCTGGAGGAAAAGTAGCTGCTAATTGGGATCTATTAAACATATGATCCCTTAAGGCATCATATTTCATAAACTGTTTAGACTTGTTATAAAGAAGTAGCTAACGTTTTCTCAGCTCCTTTATGTTGCTGCAGAAGTCGGCTACGATAATGGGGCACATAAGCTTTTTAGGTCATAACAAATACCTCAAATGAACATAATATACGTAGGTAGATGTAGATACATAAATAAAACAAATCACATTTTCTACATTAATACCACAGGAGGGCTGCTTTGGAGGGGTTTGTAATTCAGTTTTTATTATAGTCCTATTTATTCGTGTTGCACTGTCAGCCCTCACCTCTGGCATTTCCAGAAACCTGCTCAGAGTCTTGCTTTTGTCTCTGCAGGATGTGTCGCAGCTGCGTCCCACGCCGATAAAACTTTTTGTGTTTCAGATGAGATGCAAAGTCACTTCCTACAGTCTTCTGCAGCGTGACGACGGTCCGGGCAAACTTCGCCATGCCCGTTTAGCCGACACGTTTCAGAGGAAATCAGCAGAAACGCCTAATCGCGCGTTAATCGCCGACGGAACCGGAGCCCGCCTGGATGCAGTTTGACGTTTTGCTGAAGACTGCAGATGAAGTTTCAGATATTCTCAGCCTGCGACAACAGGAAACGAGAGAAAGAGCGCCGCTGACAGAACTGAAACCTGAAGCGTTGATGAAGGTAAGGCTGCTTGTCGTTTGGCAAGATTGATCTTTACTTTGCTTAAAAAAACTATGACCATGCCTCATTAATTCACCTGAAAACCTACAGACAACCTTTATTAGACTCAGTTTGGACTTTGACACCAATTAAAATGTTATTTATCCTTTGAATTTGGATGGCTCTATCAGTCATCCTTACACTCTGTCTAAGCCTGCGCTCTTTTACTGCGCTGGATGCTGCCTCACATCATTTTCTAGAGCTATTCGCGGCAGTTTGTTCATACTGTACAGTTCCCTATTTAATCATGTTCATTTTACACCGAATTTATTTGAACATATACAACATATGTTATTTAAATGATATCACTGCACACTGGGTTTATGTTTTGTGCTTTACTCTTGTTCTGAAGAAGCAGTATTTTATTGCAATTTTGCATTTGGCCTTGATAAACATGCCACCCTACAGTTGTTCCAACGGTTGTAGTTTAATTTATTTTATAATTAGACCGAGAGTTGTCTCTCTTCTTACATTTTGGCACTAGGTTAAGTGTCATCCAAACATAAATGTCAGTGAAAAGGTGTTGACACTCTATTAATTGTTCGGAAATATAGTAATACAGTAATTAAGATTAAATTCTCAGTTCATACTGATGTTTCTAATTTGAAAAACAATTAAGTTATTACAATTGAGGAGGATGATTAATAGTGTTTAAGTGAATCTTTAAGAAATACACTGAATATAATGGATTCAGCCTTTTCATCTGCAGCTCTCCCGGGCTCGTCTACAGCTTTGACCCCACCATGTTCGCTGGCCTTGCATGAACTGAGGCGATGGAGAGCCCGTCCTCCACGGTGAGGCGGCGAGCCTGGATCAACAGCAGCCGACAGTGGCCCACTCTGGAGGAGCCCGAGGGACCGCTGTGCAGCCTCCCATCTGCCTCCATAGCGGACGATGATGTCTTTTCTGATGGTAAGATCCTGCCATGAGGGTGAAGAAGCTAATGATTAAGTACAGACTGAACTATATTACATGGGAAAAGGCAAAAATACAACACTTCAGTGGAATCAAAGAATTCACATTTGTTTTCATGACAGAATAAGTCAGATGTTAGTATTTGGAGCGTGCATGCGTGTTTGGAAAAAGACAATAAATAGCACAACAGTTTAAAAAAGCACAAACATGTTTATATAATGAGGATTACTCAAATGTGTTCAATTTCCACAGGATGCTTCACAGGAAAGATTGAGAACTGGCTTCTCGGTTGTGGGTGAGTCAGTTTGCATTACTACTTGCATTTGATGTAAGATAAAGAAAAAAAAAGAAATCGAGCACTGAAGAACTCGATGCTCGTCTCTGGAAACTGGTGAACACACAACAGCAAGTAGAAAGTGGAAACTTTCTGAAGTCTGGTTGCTCAGGAAGAGGCAGCCACAGTATAGTTTCCAACATAATAGCATCAGGTGTTGTCTTTTTATTGTTCCACTGGAAAAAAACACACTTTAAAGCCGTGTCATGAGTGCCAGGAACTAACATTTTGCTGAAGTTGTTGATTTATAAAGTAATAATCACAACTATGATTGTATCTGAGCCTGTTTCACTAAAGGGCTTGTGGTTTATAGTAAGGCAACAAGGAAATACCGGTTCCTTCTGTGTTTTATGAAATGAGGTCGCAATATGTCATACTACATTATCAGTAACTCCACTGCATGTTAATGGACCAGTAACACAGCGAACATTTACAGTAAGAAAAATAAAAAAGTTGTGGTTGAACATATTCTCAGAACTTGGCGTGAAAGTGACCACTGATCGGTCTGGAGGCGTTGACCTTCATGTTAATGATTCTGCATGAGGAAGTTGACAGACTTGACAGCCCTCAAAAGGTTGTACAGGAGCCATGCTGCCATTGTGCTCCAGATGAAGTTATCTATCCAATTGCGTATTTGATGGAAGCATGCAAATGACCCTGACTGGATGTGTGTGTGTTTGTGTAATAAATGTTGGGACATGCCTTACAGGTCAAACGTCTGCTCAGAGAACAGCAGGCAGCTGAGTTTTGGTGAGTATGAACAGAGTATGACTAGTGACAGTGTGCTATTCATTGTCCCTTTTTGTTTTAAATGTTTCATATAGTAACACACTGAACTCAATGTGTGTAAAAATACATATTTCATTCGCTGTTTCCCCTTCCTGAGGGACGCATTCAGATTCTGTTAGTCTAAGTCAAAGAAAGTCAAATCATTTTGCCAAATGCAGTCGGGAGAAGTAAAATATCTTCCTTTCTGTTAGGCTACTCCATCAGTTTTCTTATGCGTGCATATATTCCATCGCATTTGACGCAAGAAAAATAAATGTATCTATATAATATAATGTACTTAAATCACTGACTTTGTAATTTCCTCAGAGGCTGTGCTGCAAGCCAGCAACTTAAGTGATGACCTGGGTCTCGGAGCTGATGGTAAGCGCACACATGCACTCACACACCGTAGTGTCACCATCACTTCAAAGAACATTGCGTTTCCTCTTCCCAACCTCAGCCTCAACTAAGTTTACCACCTTTAAAGGAAACTGCCAAAAAAGAAAATGACAAAATTGGGCGTGCGTCGCCGTTTCTAAAATTCTCCGCTCACACTTTTGCTTTGTCTGCAATAGTTTTGTCAGAGGTGCGCACGGACTGACCCATGTGTGCACATCAGCTGCAGTACGTAGCTGAAACATCCAGTGTTGCGCAGCGTTAATGTGACTCTGCCAAAGAGGATATTTTTAGGAGGGGGAAGTGCAGGCTGTTGAGTGCTTTGTTAATACATCTAAAGTGAATTCTCAAAAGGTCTTTGTTCATTTTAAAATAAAACACTTGGACGGGCTTTTCAGTGACACATATAGAGATTATACTGAAATGTTATAAAATTGTTATTTTAAAGGGTAACTTTGGATTTTATTCATTTCTTGCTTAGTGTCTTAGATATATTGTAAATTTTAAAGATGGTTACTGAAGATAATCTGGTCACAGGAACAGTTACAGGTGGCTTGCTTATAAAGACTTATGAGTAAAGGCCAAAGCTTTCCAGGCTGTTCTTTTTAATTTAATTTTAATTTAAATATAAATAATTCCACACCTTTTTTTTTTAGTAAAACTAAGTAAACTGACATTTCATTTATATAGTCTGACAGGAAACATGATGCCAGCCAGGCTTCTTTGTTCACAAGGAGTTTAGTTCAGTTGAGTTGGTTTCCCATATAGATTCTTAGACCCCACCTTTACAGAAAGCTGCATACCAGCCAGGTGAACACAGGTGAGAGTAGAAAGGGATTTTCCACTTGTGGCTTGTGATTCAAAGATATCTGTAACATTCCACTCTCTGTATCTGATTATGTTTTTGTAAAAATAGCATGTGAATTCATCCTTGAGTAACTTCCTGGTGCAGGTTCTGCATGGCAACATGAGTGGGTACAAAGTGATAAGTGAATAAGTACACACCTGATGGGATTTGAATCCAGATTTCATCAGTGTAAATCTACCCAGTGCATACACACTCAGATGCGTATCAGACCTGTTCTCATTCTGAAATGATTTCTGTGTTTCAGCGTCTGTGTTAAGTGACGGCGATGTTGCATGTGAACCTGGGTGAGTATCGCCTTGGCCCTAGGTGTGAGTGTGAACGGTTGTCTTGTCTCTCTGTGTTAGCCGTGCGGTAGACTGGCGACCTGTCCAGGGTGTACCCCGCCTCTGGGATAGGCTCCAGCTCCCCCGCGACTCTCCAGAGGACAAGAGGTTACAGAAAATGACTGAATGAATGAATATTTTACTGCTGAATTGTTGCAGACTGTTAGTTATGAGTCCATGCTGCTTTGGTCATTGTGGTTACAACTGCTTCTTGCGTGTTCAACTCACATTTCCTACATTTCCATTGCAATTAGTTTCGGTTTCAAATTAGGTAACGTTCATTCAAGCCTTGATCGTACGGTTAACCTACAGTTGTATGTATCTGAAGATGTTTGACTCTGTTCAGTGCTAAAGAAACTTAAATAAATGATCTGTTGCCACTTGCCTTCTCATTTATTCCCTGTGCTGAAAACAAAGCCTGGAACAATGTCCTTCCTTCAGACGTCAGAGCAGCCGGCTCACAAGCAGGTCGGTTCTCAGACTCAGTATGGTTTTTAGTTGTTGAAAATGAAATAAAGAATATTTGCTGTTTTTTACGCATTCTGACATTTACATTTCATGTCTATAGTACCCCTCGTCGAGGACTATGTCTGCCGTCGCTCAACTTGGGGAACAGCATGGCCTCCAGCTGCCTCTCCTCCTCCACCTGGAAAACTACATCAACGTGAGGCTTCAACGCGCTTTAAAGAATTCATTTTGTCTGTCTGTCTTGATTTGGTCTGAAGACTGCGGACCAGTTTTGCTTTTTAACTACCTACTTGACAAGTTGCAGATTTCCAGATTGGTTTTCCTAATCAATATATTCTTGAAACATTTTATTTCTCCCACTAGTGTATCAGAGGTGCTGCAGCTTTGTGCAGAGGATGCAGAGGAGACTCTGTATGAGCTGGGTTTTGGATCTGAGGAGCCTCAGGTCACCGTGCGCATTCCTCCTCGCTTCTTCACCTTTCCTTCTCAGGCTCAGGGCATCAACTTCCGCCTCTTTCTGGACTCACAGCTACGGCGAATACGGGAGGAGGACCCCAGCCTCTCTCTTGCTAGTAAGACCATTAAGTTATTAAAATCCTCTTCTGTAATTTATTTTTCTGTGTCATGAGCGTCGTTTAGCTGGGATGAATCATTCATTTCCATTTTATTCTTTTCACAGGTCGATTTAGACAAGTGCAAGTGCTCACAGCCATGGCCAACGCTTTCTATTCCCTTTACTCCCATGTGTCCCGCACTCCTCTCCAGAAACTAGCCACACCAGAGTTCACATTCTCCTCCTCTCCCGTGCAGAGGATTGAGCGGTTCAGGAGCAGCGTTCGCAGCGAGCCGCGCTCGCCGGTGGAGAGGCTGAAGGACACAGTCAACAAAATGTGTCTCTACACAGGCTCCCCCCGCGGGTCAGACTCAACCTCTCCACAGCCCTCACCCAGGAAAAGATCCAGCCTCCCGGATGTTGTGGATGTAGTCTTGAAATCCAAGAGCGGGGCTAACAAGAAACTGGATTTAGAGGAATGTGACAGGAGTAATTCAGCTGTAGATCTCAGGCTGATCACAGACGATGGGACGGAGGAGCGAACGCAACAGTTCACGGTGGACACAGAAAGTCTTCAGAGTGGAAATAAAATCTTTCATAAGGAGATGCAGGACAGTGAACAAACAAATAATGCGGATTCTGGTGAAAACTGTGACCTTGACAGAATGAGTCACGGTGTAAGAACATCTCTAGCGTCATCGTTATCAGGAGAAACTGTGATAGAAACAGGACATCAGTTACTTTCATGTAAACCAGAGCTGGACTCATGTTTCACTCAGAGTGACACAAGGATGGCGGAGCTAAAGCCCGTTGCCAAGGTTACTTATGATCTAATCTGCCCGCAGATAGTCGAATGCGTACACCAGGCGCCTTTCTGCTGTAAAAACACACACAGTCCGAACACTTTGCCTCATATCTCCACAGAGGCTGAAAGCACAGATAGATCTTGTCCCCGTCTACAAGGACCCATCTCTGAGACTAATAAGGACACACACACCAATGACATTGCCTCTTCAGGAGAGGCCACACAGACGGATGCGTCCGGATCACTTCCTGTCCCGGAGCCCAGTGGCGGCTACGCTCATTACTCCATCACTGTGACTGGCTGGGAAGGGGACGATGCGTCTTTGTGTCCCTTGAACACGTCAGAGTCCGGTCATGCTACTCCTGTCCCAGCCACCCAGACACGTAAGGAGTCTGGGTTTAATGCGGGGGAGGGACAGTACCTGAAACCTCTGACACACCAGGGCCTGGGCCACTCCGCCAATAACCTCGAGCAGGTTAACTCCTTCGAGCTGGAGGAGGTACAGTAGTTTGACAACAGTGCTACACATGCAGAGGATGTTTGACAGCTATGGTTGGATAATGCTGAAAAAGATAACATTAAATATGACGAGAAAATAGTTGCTTTTAATCTTTTTAACTACATTTGGAAAATGTTTGTCCCTCAAATGATAATGATTAAGTAGATTTTAGTGAAACGTGGGCAGCTCTTAAGTTTTCCGGTACAGTCAACAAGGCAAATTAATTAGTAATCACCAAAACAGAAAACTTCATATTATCTCTAAAAGCATGTTTGGTTTTAGCTACTGACTCATTGTACATGACTCTTTGGTTTTCGTGAACCCCATATTAGATATGTTAGATTATTCTAAGCACTTTTACATTTTTGTGATTATATAAAAGGATATCTACTTTTTGTCTCTTCAGGTGCACAGTGCAGGAGAGGAAGATTTTGGACAATCAGATGCTACTACAACAGAAACTTCACAATTGTCCAAAAAACATCAGTACAAAGGTATAGCTATATTTTATCTGGCTTAAAATATATATATATTTTCTCACAGGAACATGACTTGCCATCATTAAACTGCTGACACTGTGAGAAAAACTGCAGTCAACCACTATAGACGGTTGCATCCGCGAAGGGTGTTAATTCACACTGCAACAACCACTTACTTCTTCTTTCTTGAGCATGCAAAGCATCATGGGGGTGGGGGAGGGGGGAGGGCTTTCTTACTCTGACAGACACACGTATATACAGGTCACTGTGCAGGTGTGTTTGTCTCTGGGATCTTCCCTTCTGTGTCTCATCCAGGTCAGAGTGCAGCTGCTTTTTTTTTTTTTTTGCTGTGGCACACAGTGCACGTAACACGCAGGAGAAAAGCTCTGACTGTGTTTGTGTCCTTGTGCAGGTGAAGTGGTCCGAGGTGACAGCGTGCAGTCCGACAGCAGTGGCTACGCGGATGAAGAACTCAGCCCCTCATCAGACAGACACAGCAGATAACAGAAACGTCAACAACATGTAAAGCAGAAGATTTGCATAGCTAAACATCCGAACAAGGACGTAAAGTCAAATAGATCCAAAAGATTAAAATGTCATACAAATGAGAGGCTCTACACTGAAGGACATTTCCTTCAGACAGTTTGTTGTTATAAATAGCATTAAGTTTCTTCCTATTGCTCATACTGAACAGAGACCGTTGTAAATAAATGCAGCACTTGATGAAAGAGCGTGGTCTGTATTTTTATAGAATGGTAATTTAATAAAGAGAAAGACTGTACTCAGTTCCCAAAATCAGTAAAATGTACAAAAAAAATTTTTTATTGAAATTTTCTCAATGGAGTTCAGGCTTGGCAACCGGGCTAAACGTTCTCACTCCACCACACGGAAGTCTCAGCAAGAACACTGATGGTGTCGGCACCTAAAAGTTATTATTAAAAACCAGCAACTTCCTTCTTCTAATAAACGGGCGCAGGCCGGCCCCTTCAGTTACACCGAGCACCATGACACGAGGGCAGAAGTGTGACCAGCCTGCAATGTGCGAAAGGCGTGCAAATTATATGCCGGTTAACTCAGAGAACATAATCTGTAAAAGTAGCATCAGTTTTTAAATGTCACAGTTGGAGTCACAGTCATTTTGGAAGAAAAAAAAAACAAAAAAACAAAACACATGGGTATAAATTACTGGGAAAGCACAAAATTCTTGAGGTAACAATATGTGAAGAGTATGTGGTGGATTTGTTTGCCTGATCTTTGATATGGAAAGCTTAAAGTGAGGTGTGTGTGATGGTCATAACAAGAACAAATATTTAGACTTACTGGTCTTCTTGCACTTTGAGTCCAATCATAAATTTATCATTGTTCTAACAGGAATGGATTTACAAAAGTCCTAACCTGAATATCTAAAAGAGTTAATAGAGACAATTTAGACGTTCTGATATACAGTATGTTCACACGGACAGTTCATATAAGTGTTTCCTTAAATTTTACACCTAATTTCCATTAATACTCTCACACAAAGATAACACGGCCCAACATTGAGAACGGCACAGACAGTTTGAGTTCCTGGAGTTTCTAATTAACATACACAAATATAACACATTCTTCAAGACTCAAGCGAGCTCATCTGTAAAAGGGGGCAGTCCTTAAAACTATTGTCCTCTGATTATTCTGCAGAGTCTCTTTCTCTCTAGGTCTCAACAGCATGGCTGAATTTTTTGTTTTTTACATCCAGCCGTAAGAAGGGGCATTTGACACAGCACCAATTGACCTTTTTTGCACTTTTTCGCTTCATCATATTTTGTCTGACTTGTTTTTTTGGGAAACTCAGCTCACTGCAAGAGCACCATCTGTAGTTTAAGGTAAAGACTTTTCGTTTTTTAAAACGTAAGGAGAGGATGATGTGAAGGCAATAATGCAAATAATACTAAAATGCATTTTCAAAATAATTTGAGACAATAATGAAAAACGTCAAGAAGTGAGGTTCATGGGCTTTTGGGCAACTACATCTTCACTGGCAACAATCAGACTCAAAAAAAAAGAACTCGGGGGCAGAAAAAGTCTCCATTTCAAAATCTGAGGTAATTTGAGTTATTTCAACTCATCACAAAAGCGCCTCCGTCGTCCAGAGCGGAGATTTTGTGGCGGCTTGTTGTGTCGAGCACGAGTCTGTGAGGGGGACAACCGAAGACGCCCGTCATTTCCCTCCTGCCATGATTTTGAGGTACTGTAGTGCATTGTAGGCTGCGTTGGCTCGCGCGGCGTCTGTGTTTGAAGCGAAGCCGTGGCACACTGTGATTGGCTGCGTGGACAGCTCCACTAAACACTGGCACAGGCCGCTGAGGCTGCGCTCCTCTGGAACAGGACAGAATGTAAACATTAAAAAAACAGAAAAGCATTCGTGATGCCGACTTGCTGTCGTCTGGCAATTTTACTCAAAAACTGATATTTACAACATTATTAATGTTTTGGAAACAGGAATGAGAATTTAAAATATAATTCTCTATGTACATGATGCTGTGTCTAAACCCTCTACACGTTTGCATTACAAGAGAACCACAACACACAGATAAGCCATAACATTATGACTGTCTATGTCACTAGTCCACTAAATGACACTGATATCCCATTAATACATAATGATATCTAATTATGGCACCAGTCAGTGGGTGGGATATTCACCAATCAGCCACAACATTATGACCACTGACAGGTAATGTAAATAACATGGACTACATTGTGACAATCCAGTGTTCTGCTGGGAAACTTTTGGACCTGGCATTCACGTGGATGTTACTTAGACATGTACCACCCACCTAGACCAGACCAGACCAGGCACCCCGACCCCATAGCAATGACACTCCTTGATGGCAGCAGCCATCCCCAGCAGGATGCAGCCTGACACAGGCACCAAGCGTTAATGGTTAATGTAATATAGATATGTATAACCATTATCTCACACCTTCTAGTTGCAATACGTGGTGGACAATCCATGTGTAAAAATGATGTCTCATGCTCCCTGAACCACTCTTTCACAATTTGAGCCCGTTGAATCCTGTCATTGTCATCTTGGAATATGCCCGTGAACATCAGGGAAGAAAAAATCCATTGATGGAATAACCTGGTCATTCAGTATATTCAGGTAGTCAGCTGACCTCATTCTTTGGACACATAATGTTGCTGAACCTAGACCTGACCAACTGCAGCAACCCCGGATCATAGCACTGCCCCCACAGGCTTGTACAGTAGACACTAGGCATGATGGGTGCATCACTTCATCTGCCTCTCTTCTTACCCTGATGCCAATGATCTGACCCTTCTCAAACTTACTAACATCTTTTCAACGACCACGGGATGTGTCTTTCGACATGGTTGTTTAAGAAATGAGAAGCTATTTATTGCATCAGTTGGGGTTAAATAACTTGTTGCCAACTGAAAGATAATCACCCATGCAGTAATTATCCAGCAGGAGGCTCGTACCTATTTGCTTAATTAAATCCAGATGGCGACTTTTTTTTTGGCCAGGCAGTGTATTTGGCTGCAGCTGATGCTTATTTTCAAATAAATTAATACAATAGTTATCATTTCATTCGCGTTATTTTTTGTAGGAAATAAATACTGACCATCTGTGCTGATTTATTAACCAAATCCAGCACAAATTAAAGAACAGATCATTAAAACGATCATATTAATGTGTAAACTGAACTTGACGGCAGAGCTGTGATCTTCAATTCTGGTTCCTCTGTGAAACGTCGCCCACACATTAAATCTTTCCCCACAAACTGACATGCAGCTGTAGGCTACTTCCTCCATATCTGAAGACAGTAATAGCAACCAAACAGCATGCCATTTTCAAAATGTCCCCATGATGCTTTGCAAGTCTTAACTTGTGCAGATGGCGTAAACCCTAATAAGGTTTATCATAAACACAGTGGAAGCTCCACCGAATTATCGCATTTGCATGCTCTTAAATAAAATGCAGCTACTCTTGCATGTAGACAGTGATATCTGTTATGTGAATGTAACATAAAACTGAAGGCTACTGTTTGTAAACTCACCTAGATCCAGGTAACTGATATCGAAGCGCTGCTCCGCAGACAGGTCACTCAGCAAAGAGCAGAAGTTGGAGTCGGAGGGCATACCTAGGGGGTGGCTACGGAGCTGGAGGATCTTCTCTCCAGCGGAGTTGCGCAGAGAGTCCCATGTGCAGCTGAAGCCTTTGCTCTTTCCTGACTCAGCTCTGCTCCCCATGTGCTGTGTGAACAGATATTTTACAGCAATTCATTGAAATTTGCATTATCTGCCGGCAATTTTCATTTGACAGAAAAGCAGAGTTTGTGGCTTCTAGTATTTTGAATAATATTTGAAAGACAATCAACTGCAGCAAGAAAAATGGAAACCTAACTAAGGATGCAATTTAAATAAATGGTAAAAGCAGAGCATTTCATTCTTCCTCTGATAATGCCAAATAACAGGTTCCTCATAGTTTTTGTAAATCAGTGTAGTGGTGCACAGAGAAACTTAATTATGCTTATGTCTCACCATGTTAAATGTGTCGTCTTCTGTTTCAGCCTCATTGCTGGTCCTCAGGTCTACAGGAACATCGTGAATACGCGATAACATCTTAGCTGCTGCGTTTCTCTTGGCTAGCTTCTTAGATGTTCCACTTCCTGTTGATGAACAAAAGATAACAGATTGACTTACTGATTACTGATTTAGACAACCAAGTCTTATTTAACCGTGATGTTAACATGTCATGTACCAAGAGAAAAGGTCAGAGAATGTCAGAATTTGCTTGGCACCCTGTAAAAAGCAGTATATATAATTTTCTTCAGTTTGCAGCATTATTTTTTTTTAACTCTTTCATCAATGTCATGAAGTTTAAAGAAACACGTACAAAAACATCCGCAAACACACGCTCTGAGAGTGAAACATTATGCAGCGTACCAATTTCTACAAATCTCTCGACTCTGCAGGTCATGGTGAACTCTTTGCGATGTGCTGGACCAGACTCCTGGGTGACCGTGTACTCTGGTAAACGCCATCCTTTCTGCACCACCAATTCCTGGCAAAGAAAGAAAGGAGAAAGAAAGAAGTGTAAATGGCAGCATACAATCAAACAACAAATCAAAGTCTGACCTCAGTAGTCATCTGCGTTTATTTACCTGCAGAGCCCCTACGGGGTTACATTCAGACTGCTGAGAAGTGCTCGAGGTCTTCATCTCTGATTGAGAGCTACACAGTTGTAGAGGTGGAATAAAGCAGAAGAGGAAATAATGAAACCACTTGGGCCTCTATGTTTTGTTCTTGTTTTGTTCTGTTTTTAACCACTCTACATATAATTCAAATACATCTCACTCATGACTAGCCATTAGGTGTATATAGCTGATGCAGGATCTAAGAGTTTATGTAAATAACCTAACAGAATATGACACTGACCTATCACCATCAGTAGACACATCAACCCCAATAAACCCTTCTACTCCAACACCAACTCCAGTGGGACCTCCAAAGCCTCCCTTGAGCATCTTCAGAGCAGCCTCAGCTGCTTTGTGCTTGGCTGCCTTCTTGCTGGGCCCTTGGCCGGTGCAGCTGATCTCTCCGACGGAGACGCGGAACGTGAAGTTGGGCTGGTGGGCCTGTCCCTCGGCCTTCAGCAGGTCATACACTGGGGTCTTGCCTATCCGCGTTCCATATTCCTGCAGCAGACTGATGGGCGTCTTTCCGGGATTCACAGCCAGCATTTGCTCAATACTAAACAAAAGAAGAACCCGTATGGGATGAACAGCCAAGCAACTGTTGACTTCTTTACAAAGAGTTTTAAGCATAATGTGCACCTCGATTATAAATGCTCTTGAGATCAAGAGAATTCTGCCATTGAGATATCACCGACAATATCACAGACAATTACGTATTATATTAGCTGAACTACCCCATATAATAATAATAATAATATTCCATACAACATATATCTAAATATTCCAGATAAATTGATCTGAGTCCATGCAGTTAGGACAAATATTACTACACAAATAATCACAAACTTGTGCTTCATCTTGATCCCTACACAGTTGATCTAAGTGTTGTTACTGGAGCTACATGGGGCACTTGCAGCTCTCTACATCACAGATTGATTAACCATGTAATCATAAACCAGGGTGACCAGGTTACAGTGAATCAACTTGTAATCAGTCCAAAATGTGCCATCCAGTTTCAGTGAAAGAACATGAAAGATAATTCTAAGCTCGTGGATGTCAGCATTATATATTAACTTTAAGAGTCAGGTGTGACTATATTTTGGTACCTTATCCTGAATTAATACCAGTAACATTAGTTCCGAAGGCAGCGGTTCAGTAAATACTAAAAAAGAGACCTATCTAACTGTCAGGACGTCCAGGGGAGCTAGCTACAGTGCTATGCTAGCTTAGCATGTGTGTAGCTTCACCTGGAACACCCGGAGTTTCTCTTCCAGCTGTCCGATGCTGTCTCGTCGTTCATTCCCTATTTCACGCAGACAGGGCCGATCGGTTTCGGTTGGCAAGTCGCCCCACCAAAACAGACACCTGCTTTCATTAGAGTGTATTTATTATTTTCCCAGACAGACGATGAGGCAACGAGCAGACGAAGCCCCCCTCTGCTCGGACAGACTGCGGCTAAGTACTTTCAGGCGCATAGATATGACGTAAACGCGCCCCCTGTGAAACGTGGTCAGTGATTGGTCCAATGGCTCTTGACGTTTGATTTTTTGGGCGCTGACATTTCATTGTGCAGTGTGGGCCCAGTGGTACGGGCTGTCTACCTTTCTACATCCATGGACAGGATGAAGGAAAATCCAGGTATTTATGCGCAAAGCCTCGTGAACACTTGCTTCTTCGGAACAATAGTGAAGTTGAAAAGATGCATTAACCAAAAAGGAAACTTTTGTAGTAGTGTAATAGGCCTATACGTACCACAATCACCCTGCAGTCAAATAAAAGTAATGAAAAACCAGAAAGAACATAAGTATCCCTCTCAAGCCAACAAGATGAGCTTAAGTCTTTTTGTCAGAGTAACACAACAAAAATAATGAGATAATAAAATATGTAAGTACCGAGACAAATTGTACTCCAGTGCATGTTAGTTGTTTTCGCCTCGTTTTGTTGAGTGTGCAATAAAAGTAATAGTCTTACAGTTTATATTTATTTCTGTGTGAAGTAGTTGAACTTTAAGTCTATTTGTTTTCACTTAATTATAGGTTGTAGCAATGAAAGGGCATTGGTTTGACTTGACAGCTTTTATTGCCTTCTGGGTATTTGTGCAGCAATTTGGTGAGCCTGAATTGAGCCAGCAGAGGGCGACAGTTAGTCACTGGTCGTCCCAGCTGTCAAGCCCCCTCCGTCTCTCTGCCTTTAATAGTGCTGTGGGTCACTGGGTTCTCTAGCACCTGTCATCTCCACTACAGATCAACGTGGAGAAATGGAAGTGGACTGACCATCATAAAGCTAAAAATGACAGTTCTGAATTTGACATACTGCAGGATATGAATTGGAAAACCTTTCAGAGATAAACCCCTCTATGATAAATAATAACGGGCATACAGATGACTATAACATCTTTCAAAACAAATTTAAAAGGTGTGTTGTATGGTAAAACATTTCAATGAACTGGCAACTAAAGCCGCAAAACTTCTGTCTCTGTTTCTTGTTCATTTGTTCCTATGCAAACTTTGTACATTTTTGCTTTTGTCTGTGCAACTGAGCTACTGTGACCAAGCAATTTCCCTTGTGGATGAATAATGTCTCTCTCAGTCTAACTCTAAGTCTAAAAAATACACTACGTGTAATAGTCAAAATATAAAAAATGAAAATAAAAGCATAGACTAGAAGATAACATGCTGAAACCATACTACTGTATCTGGCTTGACCAAACTTTTGACTAAAGTATGTGTGCTGTGTGAGAGCACAGGATGAAATTTAGGTAGGCAATGAAACTGTACATTTTATATAGTGCGCTATAAAATATCAGGCAGACAGCTCTGTTAATCGGATTTCTCTGTGTAGTTTGGATCTTTTTGCCTTTAAATACCTAAAGGAATCGTGCAGACCCTTAAAAATCTTTCGGAGCCACAACTCTAGCGTCCCGTTTCCAATTTATATAGCAGCGCTTCCATAAAATATTTCAGTACATTTTCCACCTTTCCACAATTTTACTTTATTTCTGTGGCTGGACAATTAATCCCGTGATGGTTTGCTTGTAAACCCCTGCTGGCCGTCGCTGAAATAGAGCTCTTATTCTGATGGCTTCATCTGCTGGCAGTGCGGAGGAGCACATTTTGCCAAATGCAACACGAAGTGAACCGTCCATGACAATGAGCAAAGCCGTCTCCCATCTGAACTCCCAAACCTACAGTCGAAGCAGCATGATTTATCTGTGACCAGAGGATACCACGCCTACTCATTACTCATACTTTCAGTGTTAATTTGCCTTGTTTGCCGGGCCTTCATTGCTCGGCTGAAGACCCTAATTTATTGGCCTATAACATGATAATATAAGTGTTTTTATTGAGCCAGTGGTTAAATCCCTGACTGAGTAAGATCAGAAATGAATGCCGTCTTAGCAGTTACTATATACTTTATCCAAATTGTACGCATACATAGGCACGCACATCCACAAACACACTTTCCCTTTCCTTGTCTTGGCTCGGTGCATTAGTATGTGTGGTTCTCCGGTTGCCAAAATCATCAGTAGATATCTTGAAGTATGGAGCTGTATGAATGCGCTTTTTTCCCTCCTTCCACAATATGATGTGTTTCCTTTTTTGTGTGTGTTTTGATCCCTCTCTTGCGGCCAAGCTGTGCTGTGGTGAGGCGCGGGTTCGAGTGGCGCTCCTGTGTTATTTTTGGCAGCAGCAGTGGTTGGTGGCTGTTGAGGAGAGAGGAGACAGAAGGGGGATAGCATGAAGACCAAAACCGAGGCTGTTTAAGGGATTTCTGTCTGAAGGAATTGCTTTGTAATGATCACAGACTCATTATGGACGTGTGTGTGTGTGTGCATGTGCACTCATGCAGTCATTCGCACACACACGCCGAAAAAAGACCTGGCGCGCACATTTGTTCATTTAACACTTCACAAACACCTCATATACATGTTCTCATTCACAGACCACACACTCCCCAGTTGCTAAATTGCTCAACATGTGAAATTCTTCCTTTTTCATAGATTCCATAAGTAGCTTTTTAAAATATAGCAGCCAGTGTACATAGTTGTCCGTAGTTCATCTTTTTTTCTCTTCCTGTCACATGGGAACTGTTTCTTGTTTGTCAACCACTTTGTTAATGCTCTCTCTCCTCTGTGGGAGTCAGACTGAGACATGCCGCCTGCTCAGGCAACATGCAGTGTCAGACATTCACGCTCCTCCCTCTACGCTTCTGAAAACACCATTTGAAAAAGATTTTCTCCAACTCTGCTCTTGGCCTCAGATCAAGAGAACGTTATTACTCTACTTTATTTATTTATATATTGTGGTGGTAATGTGTGTGTGAACGTATGCGTGTGTGTGTGCGAGTCTGGGTGTGTGTGTGAGTGATATGTAATTGTGTATGTATGTGTGTCAACCCACAGAGATATTTCAATTTCTTCAGAATATTAAATAAACATGCAGCAGCAGCTTCAGTGAAGCGCTGCCTGCCAGTGGGTTTTGGGTTGGATGGGTGGCGGTGCTGGTGGTGAAGGGGGAGAGGGGGTTTGTGGCCGTGGCTCTGGGGGGGTGAGGCAGCTCATGGTCAGGGCCCCCGCCGGACACACTGGCGCCTCGCGCTGGAGGACTTCTGAACCACCACACTCCTCCACCAAAACCCTGCCAACCCTGGCTCCCTGCTCCTGCTTCCAACCCAAATCACTCAGTCCTCCCTCTGCATTTGACTCACTCTCCTTCTCTTTCTGTCTCACTGTCTCTCTCTCCTCTCCCTCTTTCCTCTCCAACTGTTTTTTTTTCCTTCTTCAGTTTCCTCATTCACTTGATCCAAATCCAGATTCATTTGCTCATTTGGCTGCGTTCTTTTTCTCACTTACCGCTGTACTCTTAGTGGCAGGTCTCTCTTACTGTGTTTTCTCTACCTTCTCTCCTGAGGGTTTTGTGTTTTTACACCTCTGCCGCCCCTCTTCTGCACTGTCTCTCTTAAATCTCTTTGCTTTAAATGTTCCAAGGAAGTATTTAGTGGCTTGAACTTAAAAAAAGCAAACAAGAATGGTTTGGGCTGTATGTCAGTCAGAATACCATCAAGATAGTAAGCATTTTCAAAAGGAAAGAACACTTTAATGGCGCTCTAGATATTTGTAAGGGTATTAGGCTATAATGGGCCATCAATTTTCTGAGTGGTTTTCCAACCGTCTCCAACAGATATACTCGTCTTGTGAAAGAAAGAAACTTTCCATTGTGGTAAAAATGAAGCAAACCACGCCAGCTTTACAGTACGAGCTCTCTCTATAGATTCTACGACCTTTAATCTGAAATCTGCTCGGAAAATGAATATGCCGCCATGGTGAAAAATACATGATTATCGATAAACATCCAAAGCTTGCATTTTATCCAGGCCTCGTGAGCAAATGTGGTTTTTCAAAGACTCTTAACTGCACCTACTTCTGCATATAATTCAATTATGGATGTCAAACATCCTAAGTAGAGTAGATATGTCTTTACGTGTCACACACGCAATTTTCTTAACCTAATTTTCCCCTGGAAGCAATTTGTCATCCGGAGGCCATTAAACGGGAAGCATATTATCTTTTTAAAGGGGCACAGAGTCACCCACAACCCTCCCACAGTTCCTATAAACAAAATGGCCTCATTTAGTGGTGCGCTGGGCAGTAAGGGAGGACTCCCTTTTAACTTTAAAGGCTGTCGTTAGACAAAATAATGTTGTAACATCATATGATGAGCGTTGGAAATATGAAAAGCACTCAAAGCAAAGTTTGATGATGCAAAGGGCATGGATCGTTATTTGTTTTTACGGAATAGTACGGTAACACATAATCATATCGTACAGTGAGAAGAGGTAACGGAGCTTGACGCAGCATTGCTGCCAAAATGGGAAGGAATTCACTGCATAAATTAAGAAACACAGGACACATAATCACTGAGGCGCATCTTTTGTACTTCTTTGTCACATATATTTCCTCTCCTGTCATGTCACTGATGGCTAAAATGATAAGCATAGCATACATAAAGTACATTTGCAAAATAGCTTGGCCTTTTTACCTCTTGCCCTTTCTTATCTGGCATGTCTTCCTCTTAAACCTTTGTTTTTCTTCAGCCTGACCTCCTCTGCTCTCCGGGTCATGTTATGGTTCACTCAGGTCAGCTTACTTCTCCCCTTTGCCAAAGATGCCTTATCTTGTTTTTACTTATGACTGCTGACTGCTGAGCCTCTGGGCATGCTGACATTCTTTGCCCCATTCTCTTCCACAGAGACCCCAGTCACACCTGCAGACACCTGTGCCTTTGTCCTGCTTTATGCCTCCCGCAAACCCCCCGCCCTGCACACACGGGGAGCTAGAAGAAGGAACCCAGCCCTGTGGCTATGTCAGAGCGCAGTCCATTGTTTCACGTGGCCGATCAGTCAGGACCAGATAATAGCACAAAAAGAGGTTAATTAGCATTTTGTCCAGCACATCGTGATGAGGTCTTTTATTCTGAAGAGTTGGGTATCTCCCTGGAGTGTTCATTAGCTGTGTGTATCCCATCAAGTTGTAAGAGATTAAGTAAACAGTAGGTGCTTTAAAGTTGTTCGAATGTTTAAACAGGTGTATCTGGGATACCGTGGAATACCCCTTTTTAGTGCCGTTAAGCCTGCAGCAGTTTTGATTTTTGCAAAAGGAGTAAATGGGCACACGTGGGCAAACCATATGGAACAGATTGGCCGGCTTCTGCTTCTTTGCCTCTACGTGTCACTGCATGTATATTTTCTTTTTATGACCTTATTTGAAGCAACACGTAATGTTCCCTGGCTTTCTAAATAAAAGGAGTAAAAATAAAGTTAAGGCTACACTAAGTAAGCCACCACCGCTGCACAGGGAGTGTGTTTAAAAGAAAAAAAAGGCAGAAAATACCAGTAGCAGCGGAGGTTTTAAAAGCCACTGACCGTCTTCTTTACCCCCCACCCTCACGCGCTGGAACTGACACACCCTTACCCTACCCCGTTCCCCCATGTTTGGCTTTTATGTTGTGGACTCGACCGTGCGCCCACTTCAGACCACCATAAACATGTCGGTCCCTGATGACAGAGTCGGCCCCGGGACGTTTTATATAAATTGACCTCAAATACAGCTCATTAGAAGACCTAAATTGGAACCATGCAGCCTGGGAAGTGTAAATGTTACAATAGAAGAGTCGGTAGCTTCAGGGGGGTTCCAGCAGCTCTACAGGTCTCCTCTTCACTTTTCTGATGAACGTCCTTAGTTATTTTAAGCCAGTGCTTTTGTCTCATTGCATTTTCCTTTCTTTTGACTGGATAATTAATGCCATTTTTCACCTGCTTAGGAAAAAATTCTTAAACATGTCTCTAAATTTTACTCACGTGCTTGTCTTTCCTGTCGTCCTGTAACATCACCTGTTACCAAGTTATCATAAAAACCCCTTGAATAATTCTTTGTCTGGAGCTGCTGCACATCTGTTTGAGGCCTCATTTGGTCTGTCCTGAGGCTATCTCTCTTTTAATGCAGAGTGGGAAGTCCGCCCACCTAAAGTATTTTTATTAGTCTGGAAAAGCCTCAATGACCCCGACAGAAAAGCGGACAGAAAGACACACAAGTGGCACTTGTTCTGACTGTAACTCTCGCACAAACCCAAGGAATGAATCACTTAGGATGGCCAAGAAGTTTCAGAAAAAGACACAGACTTTCGGGTCGGTCAGCCCAGCTTCAACCACGCATTCGTATCTTCACATCACATCTTTCGTCCTGCATCCTGCCTTAATTGGGGTCCTTTGTTTGACCGCCTCCCTCCATAAACAATGCAACCACAGCTCCCCTGTCCTAATCCCCTCTTCTCCTCTCTCCTGACTCTGCTGGAGCATCGCTCTCGGTAATTACCCCTCTCAAGCTGGAGAGTGGAGTAATTGTCTTGAGTGTAACTACAGTGGCTCTCTGAAAGGGGGTCATTGTGTGGAGTTAAGACTTCAATTCAGTGAACGGCTTTGTTTGCGCTGCAAAAGATAATGAAAGTATTTGCTTGGCCATGGCGAGGTGGAAATATAGTAAGATATGAAAAGAACGACAGCGAGTGAGGAGAGAAGGGGATGCAGTGTGCACGTTCATGCATGAACTGCTTTTCTTTTTTTTTTTTTACATCTAAAAGTCAGACTTGTTTTTATATAACAATAACATCAGCAAAAAAAAATAAATAATAATAATTTTTTCAAGGTTTCTTTACTCGTAAAAGCACCAAAATTGCCGCACCGTAAATCTTACAACATGTATACCTTTATGAGGCTTCATGCTTCATCAGTATTTACACACATTTCACAACGACACAAATTTCTGGCCAACAAATGAAGCTCTTATGTTACTGTTAGGTGAAGCAACATTGACAGTATTTCATCTTGTAAAGTAAAATATAGAAAATACATAAAAAAAAGGAGATAAATAGCACACCTAACAATATCTATATATTGTTGTCAATATATAGTATATACAAAGAGGAAGGAAGTCCTTATTAATCAATACATTTTCCAGGTGTGGAAGACTTCACAATTACAAGATTATATAGAAATAGTTTGCACACACATTGAATTTCAAGATCTATAAATAAAACTTTAAAAACAAAGCCCCCAAACTCCACCTTATAACTAATAAATAGGAAAAAGAAAAGATTTTGGCCAGCTTCAACCACCTTGCATTCATTTTTCAGATATTTTATTTCCTGCACGGTGCAAGATAATCCTCTGTGTGTATAATTTAAGGCATAAATTAGATTATTTTATCTAAATATGAAATTAAATTAAACATGTAAAGAAGCAAACAGCAAACAAAAGGTGTTAGGAAGTACCTTTTACATCAGAACTTTTTTGGCAACAAGAAGCTGTAAGCAAGACTGTCCATTGTTTGTTTCAAAAAATAACGATTAAGTATCATAGTACGGCTGTAAATCAGATTTTTCTCAAGGCATGCGATGCTCCATCAACTCCGTCATCTTAACCATAAGTCTCCTTCTAAAACTACTTTCCTTTTGCGGCTTTAGAGCTCTTTTCCTTCTGCCTTAGCAGATTAAGTTTCCCCAGTGGTTTGTCTCATTTGAAAGGCAAAAAATGTGTGTAGGCTACAAAATTTGTGCATGAGCATGTTTACGTGTTCATGTGTCTGAGCAGGCATCCTTCTCTGTGAATCCCTGCATACATTATATAGGCTTGCTCATTTGTTTGCAGTAAATGTGCGCATGTGAATGTTCTGCTCATGTACGTGCATCTCGACTCGGTTGGTCATATTTGTGTGTGTATCCATGTGTGTGTTTGCATACGTTTCTTTACGTTTGCAGGTTTGCGTGTGTGGTCCAGAGAAAACAAAGCGATTGCTACCTGCAACTTGCTCAGTCATTCAACATATCAAGTCTTTTCAGACATTGTCCAATATCATTGTACGTCTTAGAACAAAATACTGTCTTTTTTTAATATGAAATGTGATTTTTTTTTTTTTTTTCTCCACAAAATAGCACTGGGTCAGATCAAGTCAGATCTCCAACAGTCCACTGCTGTTCTCCACTCCATTGGGCGTGCCAGTCTTCTCATCCCCATTAGTGATTTGGTCAGCGACAGGGTTGTTGGGCACAGCGCTGGAGTTGAGCTCTGCGGTCTCTTCGCTCCGAGGATCTGTGTCTCCCTCCCCGGCCACAGCTTTGCCCTGCATTGTAGAATCTGCGTGGGTCTTCTGATGCTTTGAGAGGTGGTCGCTGCGTGTGAAACGCTTGTTGCACAGTAGACAGGTGAACTTCTTCTCCCGCGTGTGGGTGCGCACATGCCTCTCCAGTTCGTCTGAGCGGGTGAAGCGCTTCCCGCAGAACAACCAGTTGCAAACAAAGGGCCGCTCGCCGGTGTGCCAGCGCAGGTGGGCTTTTAGGTGGGAGGCCTTGCCGTAGACCTTCCCGCAGCCTGGGATGTGGCAGCTGTGGACCGGTTTCTTCCTCAGGGACGCAGCTGAGGCTCCCAGCCTCTCCAGCTCCTGGCAGTTGGGGCAGTCACATGAAGACCTGGTGGGTGTACCCCCTCCACTGTACCCCCCTGATCCCCTAGCAGGCTTTAGGCCCATGGGACTTTCAATCAGCCCGGCACTTGGCACAGGCTTGGGCTTGTACATGTCCTGGGGCAGCATGTGTTGGGAAGGTTGGAGGAGATGTGACGAGGAGCCCAGTCCCACAGAAGGGTAAGGAGCTGGGTTGAGTGGTGTAAAGTCGGTGCTGTAACTTGGCAGCTGTGGGCTAAGGGACGCCTGCGGTGCTACAGGCTGCAGAGAGGCCTGGAGACCTCCGTCCGTCTGGGGCTGCGTTGCTGACAGCCAATTGGAGTTGGGGTGGACGTCCCACCAGGAGGATGTGGCATTAGCTGGAGCAGCAGTTATGCCTGGGTGGATACCAGCCTTATACCATGAACCATAGGGGTGCGTCATGTCCAGCGAGGTATAGACACTGGTGAGACAGTCGGCCGTAGCATGAGCCTTAGACACTAAATGAGACGGGTCCTGGGAGACGGAGGTCTGGAAGGAGTGGGAGAAAGGGTTATATTCTGTAGTGTAGCCTCCGGCTGAAGGAGGGGGGCTTCCAGTGGGGGTAAGCAGCCCACCACCTCCTCCTCCTCCAGCTGTGGTGAAGGAGCCAGTGTAGGAGTCCGCCAGTCCGCTGCCATCTGTGGCCCGCCCGTTCTTAGCTGTTTGAAGGTCAGAGGTCATGGTGTAGTGCTTCTTTACTGGAGTGGTGCTGCCGGTCTTACCAGGTGTAGCCGAATCCCTGACTGGGCTGGTGCTGCCAAACTTGTTACAGGTAGCAGTTAACATAGCCAGAGGACTGGAGCCATAGCGTGCGTCTTCCTGAGGAGGAGGAGGAGGAGGAGACAAGGGGGGAAAATGAGACTGTCTGTCTGGAGGAAATGGCTGCTTGCTGCTGCTGCTTCTGTCAGTGTCAACTCTAATAAAAAACTTATGCCTGACTGCCACCGCTGGCTTTTCCTGCTCTCTCTGTTTTCAAAGTGGTTTAGGGCAATTTCAAGCAGCGAATGTTTACGCTTGTGAAGGTTCTGCTCCGCTCAGCAAAGGAGGAATCCCCTCACCCTTTTATTTCCCTTAAACCGCTGTCGACAAGCTTTTCTTACCTTAACATTAATATTTGCTTTAAAGCTTTGTCCCGTTTTTACGGCATACATTAATAGACACTGTGCATTCATGCTTCTAAGCAGTTTAACTGTGTCTCACAAAGATCTTGTCAAACATGTTTTGTTTTTTTTTTCCCACTGGTGGTCACCATAGCATTGAAGACCTTAGACAAGCTAATTGTACATTGTGTCATAATAGTCTAGCCATTGTCCTGTTTATATTCCTACAGATTTAGATCTAGCCATTGTTCATGACCACGTTTGGGACCTGGTAAACCTGCACAATCTTTTATAAAACACAAGTATACGATACACCACTGTTCTACAAGGAGTTAACTAAATATATATTTATATATATATTTTTTGCAATGCTCCTTTATCTAGTATTTCACGTTCCCATGCGGCAGGTAACTTACCCCACAGTACAGCATGTCACACACTAAACACATGGATGTGACTAATTAATAATAAGTTTATGTCTGTATTGTTTCTGTAGTGAGTTTATGTTAGTTTCAGTTGTTGCTGCCGTGATACACTCTTACTGTTGAATTAAAAAGGCGCTTTTTCAGTGCGACAGAACTCTTTTTAATCCTAGCCTATAACTTTGAATCTTTACAAAATCTATTCAAATATTTGCTTAACTTTAGGAGAGAAATTCAGGCGTTTCCACGTTGATTGACTTCAGAGGTGATTGGCCGCTATCTCCTTCTCTTGCTACGAGCTCTTGCACCCTGTTGATTTTGGTTTTATTTCATGCTTTCAGATCTTTTACTCTTAGCGCCGACTGTCTTCTTCATTTCTTCAGCCTCTTATAATAATTAGAAATAACTTGTTGTGGAATTAGGTTTGTTCTGTTGACTTGTGGGGATGTTGATCCCAGGTTTTGAATAAACATGAACAGAGGTTAAATTTTAAGTTGTAAAACTTAGTAATACTGGGTAAAACCCAGCATGAGGTTGCTTTAAATCTCAAATATTTCTCAGTTAATGCGCAAAACTGGCAATTTCTTATTAATAATTTGTCAGACACCTTCTAACTAAACTTCATCCCTTCCACTTACTGCTGCGCAACTTTATCACGAGCTCTAGCTGGGATTTCAACAACATTCACATCATGAAAAGTTTGCATCAAGAAGAGGAGGAAGAAGAAAAGTCTACTTACAATTACATTCCCTACCTCCAGAATAGATGCGGCCATCCCTGAGAAACAGTATCCCTTTAGAAGCTGAGGGGAGAGGGAGAAGCGCCGCTCTGAGTCCCGGGACAGTTTGGAAGAAGTTGGGCTCCAACGCGGGGAAGTGTTTTGAGGCACTCGGGGCCCGCCCCCTAATTACAGACTCTGGGCTCTTTGAAGACTCGCTAAGAAGCAATAAAAAGCCAGAGATGGAGGAAAATGAACGGAGATTGGTGGCTAAAAAGAGGACATCCCACCTCCCCAAAACGAGAGTGTCGAATCATTTTTCAACATAAATGCATGAATGGGTTACTCATCAATCACCATGTGGACATTATTTCACTTTACCCCGCTGTATTTTTTTCCACTCGTATTAGTTCCGTGGAGTCTGAAGGAAAAGATTATACATTTAACATAAACTCTGAGAGAATCATCTGGACTGATTTCTCCATATAGACAGTCAGACTAAAGCGCACTTTAAATTGCATTAGTGCTTTTAGTCATATTATTGTTAAGATGTGGAAAGGCAGACTTTCTCCCAGAAGAAGAAAAATAACAAAAGACACATTCCCGCGCCACATAAATAAAATAAATAAATATATAAAGTTGACCGAGGTTGTGGTTTCTATCCGAGATTTTATTATTCTGGTTTCAACCCTCTCTCTGTTTCCAATATTCTTAACTGCCTTTTTAGACATTAACTGTGATGGTTAAAGAGGCCGAGCCGCAGACGCAGGCGAAGAAGAAAAGGATCGAGTCATTAAATAAAATAAAGAAGAGATTATCACGTCAAATAAAACGCATTCAAACGGCGGTGCGCTCAGGAATGACAAAGACTCGCGAGATTATTTCCACAAGCAAAAAAAAGGAATAAAAGAAAAAGAAAGTTTGAAAACACATAAATATAAAGTTCTGCCAAAACAAAGTTAAAATGTGGTATTTTAAATATCCAAATTTCTCTGTGTTGGCAGAGGAAAATGTCAGAATACAGTTTTAAAAATACTTAATGGCCAAATCCTGCTGACTTCCTTAATGAAATAAAAAAGTTTTTGTCCCCAAATTGCTTTCATGTAAAGACAAGATTTATTATTTAATTGTTAAACCATACAGATTCATAAAACTTAATATATTTAACACCGTAGAACATTTTATTTAACTTTAATATTTTATTTACTCTATACATTCAGTATTGTACTATGACAAAGCCTTCCAAAGAACACATTTCCTCGTCGGCTTAATCTTCTTTTATTGCACACATTTGCATAAAACAAACATTCACACATATCATAACAGAAACAAGACACTATAAGTGAATTATATTAGAAACAATAAACCTTTATATTGTATCTTTGTGGAATAACAGTATAACACAATACACAAAGAGCCTTTTTCATGGCAACCGTAAAACAGAGGATTTGAGCTAGCTGAGTCTTTTATGAAAAAAAAATGCGGCTTTGACAAGTTGACAGTGAAGATATTCTCAATGCTCACATTTAGCTCTGAGGTGTGTAAGGAATAGAACTACATCTTAATATTAGTTTGCCTCCTATGATTCATTCGGGTTTCCTACATGAGCGGCCGAGCTCGTTTTAGAAGTCCAAAACTCAACTTTCAGTCTCTCAGATTCTCAGCGCCTTTTTGTGGGCGTCTCGTTTTCTGAAGGAGAGCACAGAAGATTAAAATTGTTGTCAAAAATAAACATATAATTTCTGTCCTTATTTTCTCCTCAATTACAGGGCATGGTCAGAGCTGGGCTTGTCGTTCTGGAGAGTCTGGCCCTCACATGAACACAGCGGCTATATTTGGCAGTCTGCTCTCCAACTGACCTTCATCGCTTTATTTTCTTATTCCAGAAGGGGTGTGAGTAGAAGAAGAAAGGCCGCTACATGCAGTAGTTTACAGTGTCACACACTCCTACAGGACTGTGCACACACTCACATAAGCCTATAAATGTGACCTCAAACTGAGGACAAGGTGTCACAGAAGATTACAACACCTGCTATCTATCTATCTATCTATCTATCTATCTATCTATCTATCTATCTATCTATCTATCTCACATGTGTTATACGTGGCAATCTTTTGACACTTTCTGAGGCATTTCCTTCCCCTGTCATTTGGCACATGGCCTGTTACTGGTGTGAGTCTTTAAGTGAAATGTTCCTTTTCTTCTTAGCGTTCATTAATGCTTTATGTTTTACATTTAAGTGAAATGAGAGGGGAGGTAAAAGAGCTCCTGCGATGCTGCGAAGTGGTCTGCAACAGGCGGCTTTTCCTCATTTTTATAAGACTTGTAGTAATCTAAAACGTTGGCGTGCGTCCCATTTACAGTTGTCTTCAAAAGAGAGCAAGTGAGATCTATAATTAGAGAATGCGTTAAGCTCTTAACAGCCTCTTCAAAAAGCTTTCTCTCTTCTATTTTCTGCCCTGTGTGGTTTGGATTTTTGGGTACGGGCTCTGCAGGCTTGATCAACCTCGGGGCGTTGGGTGGGCACGACTGTGTTCCCAAGAGCTGATTACAAGTTAAAGAATAGTTATTGTCCATATGACAACCATCAGATGTGCTAGATGATGAGCTAGCTCATTAGCTCCAGGTGGTTGTTTGGCAGCACATAGCATGCGATAGCTGAATTAAGAAAAGTCATTAACAGCCTCTGCACTCGTTTCTTTAAAGACGTCAGAGTTTTGCAGAAGTCGCTTTTTGTAGTTGACTAGGTTTCCCAGTTGATTCTAGTTCATGGATTAAAGGATATTTTATTGTCATTCTCACCATAAAAGAGCAAAAAAGGTCAGTACTTGGTCTTAAAAGTAAGACACCTTATAACAGAAAAATAGAAGAATAATCCCAGCTGTCATTGGTCAAGAGGCGGAGTACACCCTGGACAGGTCTTCAGTCTATCGCAGGGCTAACACAGAGAAACAGACAACCATTCACACTCACACTCACATCTACGGCCAATGTAGAATCACCAATGAACCTAACTAGCATGTCTTTGGACGGTGGGAGGAAGCCAGAGTACCCGGAGAGAACCCACGCAGACACAGGGAGAACATGCAAACTCCACACAGAAAGGCCCCGGTCAGCCGATGGATTGCAACCCAGAATCTTGTTGCTGTGAGGCATCAGTGCTCACCACCACGCCACCCAAATTGATTTGATAACTTAAAACTTGACTTGATTAGTTCATCTCTTCTCAAAACGAAAACACACCTACAAAAAAAGGCAAAGCTCTTTAGAGAAATTGTCAATCTATCAAATGGGCGAAAGCTGACAAAAGTGAACAATGGATTCGTATTGCCATCCTATGACCAAGTTGTGCTGATTATGGCCAGATGTAATATAATGATTCTCCTATAGTCTCTGAAGAGCTTCTACTCTTTCATGAGTGTGTAGACAATCTCTTCTGATCTTGATGGGCCTGTATGAAACGTTGGACCACCTGACACTATTTTCATTTATTCATGAATAATCAAATCTACTTATTTGACAATTAGTAGCTGATTACCACATATTGAAACAGACAAATACACACTGTAGCTGCATGTCTGCAGTATGATTTCATCTCTTTGACTTCTTGAGTTTTTCCAGCCCTGATATAATTTGACGCTTTACAGATTATGGACATGGTTTTTCTCATAAACATCAAGTACAGACACTATACTCACTCTGCCTACATTAACGTGTGCATTTTCATTCATTCATACATTAATTTATTCATTCATCTAACTGCTTGACCTGTCGGCTGTAGGGGCTGTAGCCTGTCCTAGCTGTCATCGGGCGAGAGGTGGGGTACACCTTGGACAGGTCGCCAGTCTATCGCAGGGCTCATGTGCATTTTCTTTTCTTTTAAATGGAAATTACGATCTATTCCAAAGCCTTTCGCATCCATTTCCAAAATATTCATCCGTTATTTAAAAAGAAAGAAAAAAGCTTCAACTTCGTAAAAAAACAAAACAAAAAAAACAAAAAAAAACAGGAAGCAATAAGACTGCGTCCAACGATGACTTCCTCAATCATGTTCGCCAGTGGTCAGCTTTTCCGTGCAGACCCAGTCGAGCCATTTCATGCTGGCGAAGATTTTCCTGGTTGTTCAGCTCCATAGAAAAAGAAACTCCTCCCAGAGACAAATGACATGAAGCGAGGATGCAGCGTGTTTGCTTACATCCAGTTTGTCTGAGGAAACATTGAGTCGAGTCTTTTACACAACATACTTGTCGCCTCTTGTCGAAAGATAAAGTGAAGATACCAAACCTTTTTTATCTTTTGAGTATACGCAGCATCTGCTACGTCGTGTATAGTTAAGTTCTTATGTGGCTCCTTTGTATTTTCTTTATCTCAATAAACGTTTTAGTGTGAATACCGACCCATACGTCAATATCCAACTGAGAGTTGCACTCTTGGGTCAGATATTGGACAATTTAGGAGCAGCTAGTGTTAAATATTCAGCCAGAAAACAGAAAAGAAATAAACCTTCGTAACTTTAATTCATATTTTAAAGTTTCGAAATCACACACGTATCTTAGAAAATGTTATAATATTTCAATTTTAGTTGAATACATTAAGTTGGATTTGTGAAATTTTAGGCTTTTATGCCTGTAAAGTAAGTCAAATATCACTATACAGTACATAGTTGCAAGATTACAGTAGTTTTTCAAGTACTGCGGGCATGCTGTGTTCTTTGTGTACACTTTGATACTACAGCAAGTTCATCCAGCAGGCATCTTCTTGAAATAGCAGTGAAGGATCTGCCAGATAGATGCTACCACAGTCTTGGTGGTAGCGCAAAAAGCACAGCAGCAGTACAAACATGCCTGAAACAAAGCAGTTGGGACTCTGTAGATTTTAGGGGATGTCTACTCGTTGACATCACATACTTTCTTTTTAATGCATCGTTCTTTTTCGGGGTGACTAGCCTTCTGTTTTCTACATTGAGTCTAAATTGGCCTCTTGGTATCATTAGGCCATTACTGCAACCAAGTAAGTGTGTATAATGGAGGATCAATGGAATATCTCGCCATAATGCATTTCCCTTGACATTCCCCTCTGGGCTGCAACCCTCAGAAAATTAACAATGTTAATAATACTGCGACAGAGGGGGAAAATTGAAATGATTAGATGTGTTTTACTTTGCTGCTGATGGAAATGTGGTGAGAGGGAATCAGGGTCAGGGATAGACTTGCCTTGCAGCATGACTCTGTGCTATTTTTCCAGGCTGTGTGGTCAAAGTTTCAGAGAGCTTGTCAACGGAAAATGGGAAAGCGAGAGAAGTGGGGGAGAGGAGAGAAAGAGGGAGACATATAGACATCGAGACTGGCTGGGAGGAAGAGAGACGGGATAGCGGGTTGTTCAACGCACGAGTGAATATCATGTTCATTTGCGCCGCTGTTGATGCTGCTGATTATGGCATCAGATGTTAGTCACGTGCCTTTCCGAGTCAGACATGAAAAGCAACAACATGCTTTTAATAAAATGACCTGCCCCGGCTTGAGTGGTCTGTCTCTACTTTGGGGCATGTTGGTGGTTTTAAGTAATTCAACCACCAACAGGCTGCATTTCAGCCAGTGGACTGAACATATTCAGTCACCAGACATGGTGGCAATCACACAGAGCAATGAGGACAAAATACCACTAATCCTTTCTCTTTGATTTTTTTTTTTTGGAAATGCAAATAGGAAAGAAGCTAAATGTTTCCTTCTGCATATTTCTTTGAATATTTTTTGTACTTGTTTTTTTAATAGTTTTTAGCGTAATTTTAGTTTGACGTCCCCGTCTCCAGCCAGTTCTAGTTTGTTCCCATATTGCCGTGATGTCTCTGTGACCGCACATGTCAGAAATAATCCCACACGAAAAACTTTTACGATTTTCCCACTTTGGAATCACGAATGTTGTGTAACACTCTACTGTATGAGTATGATGTTTATCATTCGGGGCATTACGCACAAGTATCAGCTCTAGAAACACAGAAGTCCATCTGCTCCCAAACAAATCTCAGTCCACCGCCTTCTCGCTGTATACAAACCGGCATCTGGCCTGTAATCTCGCTGTCTGTCGGGGAGACCTGTGGCCACCTAATGACCCCAACAGGCGTCATGTGTGCAATTGCTCAGGACGGAATGACAGTCTCTTTCAATATCTCTTTATACATACTTTGTAAAATGAGAGGGACTTTTATGGCACTACCCTTTTGACTGGACACTGCAGGATGTCTCTAAGCTACGTACATGCAGTGTGAGAGGGTTGTGGACGCCTGTGATGTTTAATGTAAAACGACAAAGACTCGTTTAAATGTTCTAACCCCAGTTCACGCTTGGATTTTTATCAGACTAAAAAAAACTCATCCCATTCATTAATGGAATAACACAGGCTCTTTTAGAGTACTGCGGGACATAGACGTCGTAACTTACGCACGCAGCCTACGCTGGTGCGAGCCATTTACTTGTGTGCTCGTCAGTCTGGCTCGCCCTGTAAAAATGGGCTTTTTGTTTCTACTTCCTGCTTCACTTTCAACAATGGCGACTGAAACTTTCGCTGAAATTTCGCCGAAGACGAGTCACACAAATGTTTGTATCTCCAAACCGCCTCAGTTAACCTTTCCTCGATGTGTTCCATCTTTATTGATCCAAAACAATCAATTCGAAAATTGCGGAGATAGAGAAGCAGCCGGAAATACTAAAGCGGAAACACGCTACTACCAAGCGGACCAAACACAGGTCTTGTTCTCTGCGTGGCTGCAGCGCGTAGTTACATTTTTAGGGAGGTGCACGTCAGCTACGACATTAGGGTCTGCGCAGGGTCTGCGTAAGCTCCGCGCTGTCGCCGTAGCTTCTGCAACAATTTGGCGCAGAAGTCTAAACCGCCTTCAGTCACAGAAAGGACTTCAGATCTGAAACGTGACTTTTGTTTCCTTTACTCTTGATGTGGCGTATAACATGGAATAAAACAGATTCAAAATGTGACATGAAAAATCTGATTTAACATCAGTTTTTTAAAGTGGCCTTACAGCTACAATTTTTCATTATTTGATCATTAAATTTTCGTATTATTGGGTTCTCTTTTTTTAGATATGCTGAGATGATATTTTTTTTACAATTTAACATTGAGACCTGAAAAGACTTGAGTACATTTGCACCCTTTCGTCTCCAAGCGTCTCTCCGACATCAGAATTGATTTTGTGGCTTCCGACAGCTGCTATAACAACTCAACATTCATAGTCACTTTGTGGAGTAATTGCATGACGACATTCGAGCTTCTCATTCAAACTCTTTTTCAATCTTCACACAATTATGTCTCTGACTTTTTATACGCACAACTGAGTGAAACACTATCAGTGCTTTCAAGAAGATGCTGTCTCACCATTACCCCATTTGAACAATCATTGTCTCTCACCTCTCTTTATAATGCTATGTGCTTTCCCATTTGGAACAACTATGAAGACTTTACATATGAACTACCTTGTTTCAGGTGTATCCTGCCTTGAACACATACAGCAACTTGATATTGTCTCTACACAACTTAAGCTTTGTTTCCTCCCAAATGTCTTTAGGAACTCACACTATGTCTTATTGTGTGGAACATTTAAGACTGAAAAATCAGTGTGACCCCTGTAAAGGTTATTCAGCGCGGTGAGCAAACCTAAAACGCATGACAAAACACCACCACATGATTCTCATTTTAGTTGATTAAGGCCAGTGTGGTTGAGTCCGAGGGGGGGCAGAAATAAATCTGAGTTATCAGTTAAGCCTGCTTTCCTGATCCCTCTGATCAGTAGCTTCTTTTGCTATCACATGTGAACACTTATCGATTTCTTTGAATGTCACAATCTGCCGACTTGTACCCGCCAGAGTCAGAAGACCACCTTACTCTCTCTCCCTCTCTCCTCCCCCCCCCCCCGTTGGTTTCTACATATTTAGTCAGTCAGTGCCCCCAGACCCTGACAGCAGCTGGTGCTGAGGTTTGGGTGGGAGCTCATTACTCCTTGGCGGAGCCCTGCCAAAAAGAAGGAAGGGTTTTTTTTTTAAAGGGAGTAAATTGAGGTTTTCTTTTTTGGGTTTCTTTATATTGTACAGGCAAATCCAACTTCATGCGTCGTGTGAGCTGTTCCATGTGTCGTGTGTGTGCCACCAGCAGTCAACTCCGGTCCCCTCACCCTGGAAATAACTTCCGCTCTCCTGGGTTTAATGAACTCCCCTCCTGGATGTGCTTATTGCGCTGAAATAATCAGAACTTTACTCTGTGTTTGATAAAGCCTCCTGATTTCTTTTTCTTTTTTATTTCTTTCTCTCAGAAGTCATATTAATGCGTTTTGACATTTTTCTTCATCTTATAAACCTCATTTGAGACGACATTTTTCTTACTTTCAATAGAATTGCCTTATTATTTACTAATTTTGTCAACTGGTAGCCTCATATAGATAGTAAATCATCTTTACTTTGACAGGTTTTTAATTAATCTTTCGAAATACAAATCTACACATTGTGAGGGCCTGTAACGTAACTATATCTACGATTGTTTCTGTCTGTATTGCATTTTTTCTCTCCCTCATGAGATCCACTTCAGATCTGTGGTCTGCCACTCACGAGACAAAGCCTCCATCGCCTCTTCTCTTAACAGAGGATCGTTCAAAGCTTTACATTTGATGTCTTAGTGCCATAACGATGTGGTTTGGAGTACTGGAACTATCGTTTATTTATGAGAGACATATTGCCCTGCAGGAGACGGATAATATCTTCAAGTGGGTCGAAAGAGTGTCTCTATGTACGCGTTGGGTGACCAAGAGTATCAGATGTCCCTGTCTATTGAGTGATTGTGTGCAGCAGAAGTGCTCTTGACTTGTGTTTCCTCTTTGGGAGAGGAGACTGATGTGGGGACTTCCTGGTGATACTTATCAATAAAGGGGAGGGGGATCAAAGGAAGCAAAAACAGGGCTAGAAAGAGTGGGTTTGTGGACTAAATTGAGGACAAAGGCAAAGTCAAAGACCAGTCAAAGGTAGTGCTTGATATGATGCAGATTGTCCAGAGTTTCATGTCGAGCAAGCTGTCTGTAAGAAGCAGTGAGAGGAGTGGGAGTGGGTAGGGCACACTATACAGAAATAGAATGACATTATAGGTAAAATAAGCAGGTCATACCTAAAGAGAACTTCCTTACTTATAACCTAAAACCCCTAAAATCAAAACAAAAAAGGCCAAGCCACACCATATGTGTGCAAGAGGAAGCTCACGTCTTCTCTCCTTTAGACCACCCAACGCTTCACCCACACATGCTCCTGAAAAACACTGAGACTGTGCAGGACTGTTTAAACCAAACGTAACATATTTCACAAGATCTTGGAAGTAAGCTTAATACTTTCAGTTCATCCATTCTCTTCTTATTCTCTTGGGAGAAACACCAAAACCACGCAAGGAAAAACAGACTGATTACCGGGATATGGAATTTTATTTCTTCTGAATGAAAAATGCCTCGCTGCTGGGCGAAGGTTGGTTTGAAATTTTAATCAGGAAGTTTTTTTTTTCAATTTCATCTAAGAGATAAACAATTTCTCCACACTGACTGAGTCTAGTGGAGTGCAAATGTAGAAATTCTCCCAAAGCCCTTAGCGCTTTGACTGAAAATAAAGAAGAAACCTTCCTTCCCCCCACTTGCCTGAAGCCACAGCATGTGGTCTACTCTGTTGCTGCTCTAAAAATGGCAGGCGGGCGGCCTCGGGAGAAGCCCAGAACAGCCTCCACCGTAATGGCCGTGTGGGTGTGGCCCCTCGTAGATGGCTTTTGAGGGGGCCCCTCCCGGACGCCCGCACCCCTTGCCAGCGCCCAAGGGCTCCAGGCTGCCTGACCAGAGACACCGCGATGCGGCCCACGCTGAACCCAGGCCGAGCCGGGCTAGAGTGGGCTGGGCTAGTCCAGGGCCAGCACAGGATCCGCAGCTGCTTCAGAACAGGTTCCTACACTCCTGCCCTCTGCTGGGGTCAGATAGTAACGAGACAACCGGAAAAGCATGCGAAAAAAAAGTAGAAAAGTCCGTCAAAGTCATGTACTGTATGACAAACTGAGATTTCAAGAAACTTCAAATAGTCAGGTGCTAAGAAGCTTTATACCAAACCCAAACCTATATGAATTTCATTACTGACTCAGTGACCAGATAAAAGACAATACATACATAAAACAAATCACATACAAAAGCACCATAGCAAAAAAAAAAAAGAAGGGAATATCAACCAGGGGCCTAAACTACTAACCGAAAACCTACTACATATTATGTCTTTGTATTTTTCATTTTTTTTATTTATTTACTTATTTTTGTATTATTGTCTATTGATATGACTTATAATATGAAGCCAACATAACCTAAAAATGGTCTACAAGACTTTATAAACCTTTTTCAAAGTTGAAACCTGCAGGTGTAACATAATAGTGATGGAATACATTTTGTTAGAGCATATAAATCTGCCACCAATTGTCATGGATTGTTTAGATTAAAAATTAGTAAGTAAATTTAAATTTAAACCACCCAGCAGTGTAGGAATGATCTCTGCATCGATGTGGCATACACATTACTGCACTGATAATAATAATAATACGTATAACATGACAATTTCAGCTCGATTCTAATTCAGTTTGAATACACGAGCAGCAAGTAAATGGAAAAGAGGCGAAACACGGACATATTGTGCAGTCAGTAGTAGCTGCCTGTCAGAGGCTGACGCTGAGAAATGAAAGAAAGAAATGAGCTGGTACTCTTTGTGCTACCATTTCTACAGTTTTAATGTGGTTAGGTAAAGGCTTTAATCCTTAAAAAGATCTGACAGGTCAAACAAACAGTCCAATTTCATGTACGCGTCCTGTTGAGGAGTAGTCTGTCATTGAAAAGAAACATGCAGCAAGAAACCCTGAAGAACTCTGTCCATCTGAGCTCTGTTATACAGAAAAAAAAAAAAAAATGGTGGGTTGATTTAAGATTCGGCACGCAGCGTTAGCACGCTAGCCTCGGCATGTTTCAGCCCATCACATGAGAGTTCCTCAGTCGCTGATCATGTTGACCTTTAATCGCAATGATTATAGATGATACGCATTAAGTAACATAGTTTTGCATGTAAAACTGCACATGTGACTGTAGTGCGGCCTGCATTGTGAGCGGTAGGGTGAAGCCAGCCAGTCACCCTCTGGTTTGAATCAGTGGAAGGGGATTGCAGGGGCTCACTCTCAGTAGGTTGGCTTTTATTGCTTCTCCCCTTTGGTTTTAAACAGATCTGCCTGTTTGTGGAAGTGTGGCTGGCGGTCGGCTCCTCAGCTGGCAAGGCAGCGGCGTTTAATTGCTCTTTGTTGTGGCGGGTTGGGGGAGAAGGAGGCCCTGTGGTTGCCGCTGCACAATGGCGCTCCGGCCTGCCAGCACACACGCACATATGCGCACACATTGGGACACACATGGATGCACGCACGCATGTACCTACACACTCGACCAAGTGTGCTACGCATTTTTTTTATGCGCACAGAGATTAGCGGCCAAGCTCATGTGCACGTATACTCGTATCTAAACAAATGCATTTTGTTGAAATTCACGTTTCCTGGCATATGAATATTCTTGACTCCTGCTTATAGGATTTTAAAGGCGGTGGACGTCACCCTTGATGAGCTCAGCGATGTAGCAGTGTTGGTTTCTAATGGATTAACTAAGCGTTGGAGGAAATAAAGGGGGAATTACAGGGAGAATAAACAGAAGCAGCATGGTTTGTATATTTGTGCTGTTCTATGAAGGGCCAAGCATGTAATTATCACATTTACGGGGAAGAGCTGCTGAATAATGGGCCACAGTGGGTGTAGTGGTGGGGCAGAGTATCCTCCTTTATTCTGCTCCTCCCAGAGTGTGTGTTTGTGTGCGAGACAAGAAAACCTGAAGATGTGATTTGCAGTGTATTTAAATATGAGGTGAGCTAGTGTTTGAGCAGCAATTACTAAACCAGGTCACCTCTTGATTCTGATAAACCTTCTCTAGTTTGACGCAGTTTTAACTTCTTAATTCGTCCCAGCCCCAAATCCCTTTGCCTTGTTTACTTTTCCTGCAGCCCCTGCGCGTGTGTTTATCCAAATCTAAAGTATTCTTTTTTCTGCTCCTCCGTCACGGTGGCTTTTGTGCTCAACTGTGGTGAGTTTTGTGTATTTTTGTGTAATTTACTCCCACAATCGGAGGAATGATGTGCTCCTCTGCTGTACTCACCCTCCGCACCCCTCCTCCTCCCTCCCAGAGAGGTTCTTTTCCATTGATGCACTTACTGTAAAGTGTCCCCTCGCCCTCCATCTCTGACCACATCAACTTGGCCAATCAGTGATGACTCATTATACACACATAAACAGAACAAAGCACAAACAGTCATCACAGAGTTACTGCATACGTTTACACATGCAGAGTGTCTCTCAGCTCCCTCTATCTCTGTTTTCCTTTTTCGCCCTCCCCTTCTCCTTCCCTCTCTTTATTTCTCTAACACGCACACGTTGCGGATGCACGCAGAGCGAGCGCCGCTGTAATTTTTGGAAATGAAAATGGAAACTGGCACCAATTAGGGAAACCAATAAAGTAACCTCAGGTCCATACATCTGCCAAGTGGTGGAGGGGATTCAACTGAAGAGTATAGAGTTGCATCCAGCCTTTAGGTTATCATCCAGATAACATCCTTCAGTTTTTTTTTTTTTTGTTTTTTTTTTAACCATAGATGCAATTACATCTCATCTGCTGCACTCCTCTCTGCCCTTACAGAAGCGGCACATCATATAAAACAGGCTTTGAGTTCTGATTTAATGCCGTATTATACCTCATATCTGATGTCTCTACAAGACAAACAGATTCTGCCGGCTCCAAAGCCTTTCATTAAGAAAGTCAATGTTTACATCCACTGACAGCACAACTAACAGCGGAGCAGAAAGAGGGACATGTTTTGATTTAGTTAAACACTTACTAATTGCAGCCCTCATGGCTGCTGCGATTAATTGGTTCCTGCAGAGCGCCGTGTATAAGGCAGGAGAAGGAAGAAGGCACACGGGGCGGTGAGTTTAATCCTGCCTCGTGTAGAGACACAGTAATGGGGTAATGATCCTGTGGCCCTCTGTTGCTGATGTGGTGTTGAGGGAGAGAGAGAGAGGAGGAGAAAGGAAAGAGAGAGAGAGAGAGAGAGAGACCTGAGCTTCAGGAGAACCACTAAATGCTGCCACATTCGTCCACAGCAGTGACGCCATGCCACACGCCAGTCACACGATCAGACGCGCACCCACATGCAGACATAGCTCTCCTTCCTCCTGCTTCCTTAAAACATGAACATACATCAGGTATAGCGGCGGGCAGAAGACAAGCAAGTCGAGAAAACACCTTCATCATTTTGACACACAGAAAACAAATAAAACATGCTGCTGACAAGAAACATGTCGAACAGAACTGTGTTGCAAATATAGGCAGCACAACTCTCACAAAACAAAAGAAATCAAGTCAAGGTCCAGATACGGTGCATAGTTTTCTAGCTTGGCTATTTTTAATTGTTTTTAAGATTGTTTGTGTATTTTTAGAGGTCAGTAGAAGATTTTCACATTTAACTCATGACCCATTGTGAATGGGATGTCCTAAAAGAGCTACAGAATCATAAGAGCTGAACTTTTACATACCATTTCAATGGATCTATCTCCATGACAGCTGAACTGACTTTGTCCACTGTTGTGAAGACTGCAAAATACTCAGAATACTCAGAAAATACTATTTGAAATGTGTGTTGAAACATTAGGGATGCCCCCCAATGCCATACCGATCTTTTAATATTGAGTATTGGCCGATCCGATCCGATCTTACATAAACGTATAAATATAAACTCCTAGATCACGTGCGACTGGATTAAGTGCAACAAACAGGAGCTGTCAGAGCTAATGTAGTGTTGAAAGTGTACTCAATGTATTGTGTTTTGTGATTTATTTATTTATTTTTTTTTAGGTGGCAAATCAAGTTAGTAGTAGTAAATGACGGCATCCTTCAACCAGCAAACATCCACACTGGGCAATTTACACATTGCTGTCTGACTGACTTTATCTTCCAGTGAAGTACTTCCACACACCAGACATGTTTAGTCACGTGATATTGGTTTCCTATTCTTTTTATTCTTCTTCAAATTTTAGCAGCTTTGACGCTAGCCAACCACCACTAAAACAGAAGCAGTAGTAGTAGTAGTCGTCTCCTTTTTCTTCCTCTTCGTCTTCCGGGATTTTTGGCAGCTTTGACACTAGACAGCCGGCATTAAAACAGAAGAGGAAGAAGAGGACGTTCTGACGCTACAGGGACGTGGTTTTAGTTAATGGCAGACTTAAAATAAATAACTACAAAACACTGGGCTTGGCCAAAGCCTGATCGTGATCCAATCCTACGTATGTCATTTCAAACTTGCTGTCAGTGTGTCTTCACTTACTTGTGTTTTGCCCATTTTGTTTTACTTTCACTGAGTAAAGTTAAGCTTGTGTTTCAGGTAATACACACACACACACACACACACACACACACACAGGAAAAGGCCCAGCGATGTGCAAACATCATGTCCGCAGCATTTCTGTTCTGGGTGATGCAAATATATGCACAGTCACAAACATCCCTGTGTGTTTTTATGAATCATCCCTCACAGTGACTCATGTATCCACTCAAATATTTTAGTATTATAAAAACAATTTTATTCCGGTCAGTAGTCTGTTTTTCGAGGGAAACATCCCCCAAAAACCAGTTCTCTGTGGCTCTTTGTGGGCTGCTCACCAGTAGTATCCTGACACTTACTTCCTACATTGCTCTTTTCTTTCCTCTGGGCTGTCACTCCTCCTCCGTTCCTCCTATTCTATACCATCTACTGATTCCTGACTCTTTTCCTTCCCTCCCTCAGTTCTCTCTCTCCATCCCCACCATCCTCCCCCAGTCTCCCTCTCGCAGTCTTTCTGGCCTCTCCGTCTCCCTCTCAGTTGGACTCATGTGGGACTGATTGAGCTTGAGGATCCAGCCCTCATCAAAGGCGGAGTGTGGTTGAATTCGAGCAAGCCACTGAGGCTCCAATCTCGCACTGGTTAATGAGCCCCCCCCCCCTTCTTCCTCCTCCTTCTCTTCATCCTCACTCCATAGCCCCGGCATCCCTCCAGCTGCAAGCTCATACAACACAATACCTTTTCCCCTTTCCCCCTTTCTTCCTTCCTTCCTTTCTTCTTCCTTCCTTCCTCCTTCCTCCAGCCACTCCACTCTTTATTATCTCCTTTACTGCAGCTTTCTGCTATTTCAGCTAATTCATTGCTAACACAGCTTCCCCTTCTCCTGTCATTCATTCATATTTCAGCATTTCAGTCCACACATTTTTTTCTTCTTATTCTTTCCTCTCCTCCCTCTCCCCCTCGTTCTTCAGTCCCTCCACTCTCCGTCAGCCACAGTCCCTCCTCAGGCTCAGCTCCAAACCGAGGCTGGCGTCTGTCTCTCTCTCTGTGTCCGACCCCCCGCCCCTCCTCCTCCTCCTCTCTTTCTCTAACCACCCCTACCATCACCACACTGATGATACATACACGCTCTCGCTCTCTTGCTGCGGACCCTGACTTTAATCACTGCAAGCACTCAAACACTCTCCGGACACACTTGTGCAAGTGCACACACAAAAGCAGAAGCCGTACACAGGTGGGCGACTTCCAGAGCCGCCACATTTATGCGTATTGTACTTGTAAACACATGCACACATTGGCATAGTTTTATGCATGCACACATGAATAATTTATCATTTCCGCTTTCGGTTCAGTTTTACTGTAGTGAAGCAAGAAAAATACCACAATAATTTACATGAATGCAGTAAGTCAGTGGTACAAAGGAATTATTTCTGACCCTATTCCAGATGGTAACTGGGTTTAGTCATTAAAATTCAACAGTTTACAGGAAACCAGTGAAAAGCTGAGACACGCTGTCTTGTGATTTAATGTAATTCAAAATTATTTAATTGAAGCATGAAGCATGAGTAGAGTGTCTTTCTCGAAAAAAATAAAACTTCCCTTTTCACTAAATCCTAAATCCTGGTTCACACACTGTAAGTGAGTAGTAACATGGAGCTGGTTTTGATTATGAATTATGTTTATCATCAGATTTACATTATTTATGTGGCGATGCACATGGGCAGATCAAGGCATACCATAAAATTACCAGCTGTTTACTTTAATATATTTTTCTGAAACTTGGTTTAATTCAAATAGCTTTGTTAGGATTTTATAAGCACAATTTCTTACTTTTACAATCTAAACAAACAACGGGTTATAACTGTTAAATGCTTTTTATTTTATTCTTCTTCAGAAGATCTGTGGAAGTTACTGCAGTGTCATATCAAAATTAATTTTCCATATGTGTGGTGGAAAACACTGAGACAAAAAAAAGGCCTCACACACACAATAATAAAAACAATGAATAAATGTATTATTTTAAATTATTTGCAAAACGTGAGGATGTATATCATAAAATCTTTCATGAGTCAGTCGTGATTTCCATATATCTCCAAGCAAAATCACATTACTGGTTGCTGTCTTGTTTGATGCATGATGTAACATTGTTGTATTGTTGCACAGTGACACGACGAGCGACTTCACAGCCTCACATCTCAAAGATTTCACTCCTTTTCAGCCTCGGTGAGGCTCAAATATTGATACGGGCGTTGTTAAAAGTTTAACCAAGATACTTTTTGTTCCTACTTTTTGTCTAGCATTTGGCAACTCGCAAGCTGCGATGGCTTTCCAAAGCGTGTTTACCACATTGTGTGTCTGAAATGGCGAGTCGTGATGAAACTTAATTAGAATGGGATGTGTCATTTTCACGCTTGGCTGCGGTTGGATTATTGTTGTAGAGAAATACCTTTGACTCACCACTCTGTTGGTTGGGCTTTTCACAGCAAAGCCACACGGTTCGGCATGTCTTTCTTTAGGCAACAATCTTGGCAGAGAACACAGACGTGATGCAGAGCCCGTTGAACAAACATCGACAAAAGAGCTTCATTTTGTCATTTGGCCAGCTCATCAGGTTAATTAGGCGCAGCTCACTGGCGTCGGTTTTTATCTCTGCTGGCTAAAAATGAGGAGAGACTTCTCAGATGTCTAAAAGCTTAGTTTTGTTGTGAAGATTAACATTATGGATGTGTAGATAAGTATCAGAGCTGAAAACTGTTGACAGAGTTGCTGTATCTCCCTACTGCACAGTAAGGCTATAATTTAGAAGCACACATACACAACTATTGTTCTTATTCACAACTGATCTGGTTTATTTCTGTCATAAACAAACAGACATAATGTACTTGGGAATACACAATGCAAAAATAACACAAGTACTAATATGACCCAGTGTGTCATCTGCATTAGTTTAGCCTTTGATAGATACCATCTTTCTTCTATAAATACTGCCAGTCACTGCCCATGTATCATCACCTTCGCACTCAGCCTCACACCATTTCTGGCCCATCTCCCCTCTTTGTTGTGTGTGGTTGTCTGGGTGAGGCAGAGGGGGGAAGACCAGCAGTCAGACCACGTACACATGTTTTCAATTCCCCCTTACGGACCTCCCCTTTACTCTTTTGGCCTTCTCTTGCCCTTCCATTTCTCCTCTCCCCTCCACTCCCCTCCCCTCCCCTCCTTTCCCCTCCACACCTCTCCGTCTTTCTTTCTCTTCATGTCCACCAAATTGCCTATTAGACTTTCTGTTTGTCTATCTGCAGGCCTGCCTGTCTGTGGCGTGGCAGCCAGCTAAAACTATCCTCCAGTCCGTGCCAATTACACCATGGGAGACCACTTCTAACATTTTACACTGCATGGCTGCCAGAAGCCAGCTAGTCATCTTTCTTCACACACACACACGTGGACTAAAAAAATGTATTGGTGCAATGCAGCATATAGATTACGTTCATATGCTTCACTACATTATTGTACCATTCAGAAAAAAAGGAAAAGAATTGCTGCAATTTTTGCTGTTTCAGGAACAAATGACCTTAGCTGATTTGCAATTAGAGATTTTACATTTTTTTAAAAAAGCACGTCCTTCATCCTGCCTTTGGTTTATATGTTCACCATGTAGCCGAACATAAAACTGTACAAACATATTTCACAAGGGTACGACATGACATCTGGTTTTACCCTCATGGCATCCCACATATATGTCGTATATATGTTCTCAAAGTTGTTTTTTTTTTAAACATCTTTTCACAGAGACATTTTAGAACCCAAGTCAAGACACGTCGTGTGTTCCAAGAAAAACTGACTGATCAGCTTCACACATTTCCTGTCCAAGACGGTGACCAAAAGAAGTCAAACGATGTGGTCAAATGCTTAGCTAAACATTGTTGTTGCATTCTGTAATAAAGAGAGGAAACCTAGAAACCCAAAGGTCCTCCGGGGGAAAGTTATTAATATCCAGTCAGCAGTAAATTAACTGTACGTGTACATGTCTTTTCTCCTTTTCTTTGTTTTGTCTAGCAGTGGACCTTCCACCGCTACTGCCTGCTGCGCTCACCATGTCCCCTGAAGCTCTAAGACTGAGACAGCATGGTGATAGGGCTGCTAACAGCAATGGAGGAAAAATGGATGGTAGATATATATATATATATATAGTGCATCATGGTCTATAGACAGTATAGGGATGTGTTTATGTATGTGCTGTGAGAGAAATAAACCAAGGATTTAGGCCAAGTCATCTTTAAAAACTGTGGCTGAGAAACGTCGAGAAACAAACCCAGATAGACGGAAACTTTGGCCGTCTATGCCAATGAAAATAATTTGAGAGCAAGACGGACTAAATGAATGTGCAAAAAGGTGACAATCTATATACAGCGTGTACCTACAGTATCAACCAATGCCACACACAGTGAAAGGATCCTCGCTTTGGTCCTGGTGAGGTCCCTGCGATGACAGGGGTGTAGTGACTGTAGTACGAAGTAATTAGAGGCAGTCTCCACTGGGTCACAGTTTAGTCTATAGTGGCCTTAAAGGAGACAGAGTGGGAGTGAGTGCACAAAGAAGAAGGTGAGAAGAAGGAGTGGAAAGAAGATGTAATAAGGATCCTCACACTGGAGAAGAATTATGTTTGGTGGTTGAAGATCTTCTCTTAAATCTGGCCTAATCAGTCGCTAGCACATTAACAATGTAGGATGGGTAAAAGGTGAAAGATATTGTATTCATGATCCCACAGAGGACTGGCTGTTAAAGAGTTTTTAACGTCTTTATAGTGCATCTTTTGGGCTTAGAGAGCCACCAACTCTGCTTTCATTGACCTCATTTATAGCAGTAAGCAGCTGTTTAAAAAGACACTGATAAACGGACTGTACTCGTTCATCACTTAATAGCAGACCAAGCGGCAACAAAGCTAGCAGGCTAGAGACAAATGTTCTCCCTAGGAGCACAAAGGATGGTGGACTTCAAACGGCTGGACATATTCAAATGACTTTCTCTGTAACGACTAGATTAACTTTCTTGTAAAGTTATAGCAACACAAATTTTAACTAGAAGCCATAACAACAGTATAAGTTAATAATATGTTATGATAGATGTTTCAACCAGTTTTTGAGCTGCTGGTTCTGATGCCCTAATCTATATGTTAATATTAAAAATGGATGTAAATATTGCATATAATACAAAGAGATATCTTATGACAGTGCAACATTCTGCTGGGAAATGTTTGGACCTTGTGTGGATGTTACTTAGACATGTACCACCCACCTAGACCAGACCAGGCACCCCCACCCCATAGCAATGACACTCCTTGGCAGCAGCCATCCCCAGCAGGATGCAGCCTGACACAGTCGCACACACAAAAATGTTTTAGGAACAACTTTAAAAAAAAAAAACATGAAAAACAGCACAAGGTGTTGACCTGGCCTCCATATTCACTAGATCCCAAACTGATCCACAGAGGCCCCTCCCCTCAACCCATAGGACCCAAGGGTCCCCACTAACAAGATTCTGTTGCCAGACACCACAGGACACCCTCAGAAGGCCCATGTCCATTCTCTGATGAGACAAATTAATGGGTATAATGTGTTGTATAACTGTGCATTATATATTTATTAGTTCTTTACAGGTCTTTAAAATGTTAATCTGTAAAGTAATCAGTAACTATAGATGTCAAATGGAGTGAAACGTATACCTTTGGGGTAGAAGAACAAAGCAGAAAAGCAGGATAAAGTGTAAAATAAAGAACAAGTACTAGACATGTAACAACAGTACAGATAAAATACACACAGTCAATATCCATCACTGGCTGAAAGCTTAAAGCTGATACTTGGCACTTGATGAGCACTAGAAGTCCTTAAAGATGAATTGTAACCACTAGAGAATACCAACTTTAATAGCAGGGACTTTGGGATTGGAGACTTTCCTGTCAGAAGTGATACACAGACAACAAACGGTGCAGCTTCAAGAGAGATTTATTTCTCTGGAAGTGGATCGCACTACATCATGCTCCAACTGTCCAACTTGGTTAAAACGGCAATATATTGGAAGCCATAAGACCGAGGAAGTTTACTCTGCATGAGTGCCATCCCTCAGTGCTGGTGTAGGCTCCTGCTGAAGTCTGCATATCCTGCTTGCCGCCTTGTTAACCCAGAATACCCTAATGACTTCCCCCTCTCTCGCTGCCGAGCCACACTGTGAAGTCATCCATGTTTCCATGTAGCCTAAAGTGAGGAAAGGAAAGGAAAGGAAAGGAAAGGAAAGGAAACTAGACCGGATACAGTACAGGTTGTATCACTAATGATGTGTGCCCTGATGTCATTCATCCTCTTCAGAGAGTGACCCATCTGAGTGACCTTTCCCACTAATGAACATCCCACTATACGCACTCATAACCACACTATAGGAACCATATCCTGCTGCAGTCAGCTTAAATGTTTCTCCCTTTTTTGCTACCATTTCTCCAGACTCCACTTCAGTTGTTTAAAGAATAGTAACTGCAGAAATTGTAATAACAATTGATTAGACTCATTTATTGCTGAGGGAAATACAAAAAAAAAAAAAAAAAAAGCAAAGGAAGCGGGAATGTAGCAGCACTACTTTTCCGGGCCACAGAAATGTTAGCTGGGTTTAATCACTGTTTTACATCAATGTCAGCTTGTTAAAATGGTTGCTGCAAAAACCTCACATATAGAGGATCCAGGATCCAAGAGCGCAAAGAAATCACAGGAGTTGGATATCAATGCACGCAAATTGTTTTTTACTGTGGAATACCCATGCTTCATCAATAGTTTGTGTAGATAATTTATCAATATTATCTTCCTAATAGTAACACTGACGACACGTCTGTTAATTTTTGGTTGATATTAAGCTGTTGCCCACACTATTTCCATTATTTTGAGGTTTGCTATGTTAGCATTTACAGTCCATGCACAGGATAGAGACGCCTGCAGCTGAATGTCGCCATCTTGTGGTTGCATAAAACTGTCCCCAACGTAATTCTCAGTTTTATGTGCAACACAGGCCTAAGAGCAGCCATGCAAACACACACTCAAAGCCAGACATAGCAGTACAAAAATGCGCATATAATATAGTTATAGCCCCGTCTGATGGGTGCCTTCAACAGGCCGCAAGTCTGAGATCTTTCCATCAGCGTTCAGTTGGATCAAGATCAGGACTCATGGCGGGTCAGGGCGGTCCAGTCTTTTCTTTTGATTTATTCCTGGGTGCTTTTAGATGTTTGAGTCGAGACATTATCTTGTTGGAGGAGTCATGACTCGCAAAGAACAAGGTTTGAATTTAGTTTCATTAACTAACGCCATAACGACATTATAAATTATATACATGTTTAATTTTTTTAGCTGGTTCTACTGCCTCCGGTAAAATGATCAATACCGCAAAGTTGTGCCTTCAAATATTTATTTAAAGCTGCTCTAATCAATGTGTTTACATTAACAAGGGATGGAAATGCTGTAAGGTGTCCAGAGAATATTCTCCCCAAAGCAATGCAACTTGTGTTTTAGCAAATTCCCTCATATTCCACCTTTTAACAATATGTTCAATTGTTCTCTTGAAGCTACATCCAGGCAGGTTGTTTATTGCATAATTGACCTTAAGCTTTCCAGTGATATCAACAGCTGTGGTCTCAAGAACAGCAAGCTGCTTGGAAATGATCTTCAACCTTTTAACTTGAACATGTTGTAGAATTATTGGCCTCCTTGTCCCCTCAGACCTGCTACTCTTTTTCTTCTCTTATCAGTGTTCAGTGTGGTGCACATGTGTTATGCAAAACAGCTCAATCATAAAAGAAAAAACAGCTGAATGACAGATTAAAGTCTTCTATGATACTAACTGAAGACAGTAGCCTGCTAGAAACTGCACAACAGTCAAATACATGTGACTGTTGTGTGTCAGTGTCGAAAGCGTCTTGAACAATCTTAAGATTTATTCTGTTATAAACCAAAAGCATGCCGGGTATCTGCATGTGAATTACACAATCACAGAACAAAGCCTGAGTTAAAAAAATTCAAAGTGTATTTCCTGAAGTCATTCAAAAAATAACACCATATACCGGTGTCACATGTCTGCAGTTTATTAGCACAGATAAGGAGGGTCGCATAATTAGCAGAAGTACAACATAGTATATCTGTATTGTAGGGAACATAGTGAACTTCACAAGTGTAAATGAGGTTCTGTGTGGGTGGCTAGAAGGTTCATCTTGTTCACAACAGTTGTCCGTAATTTCCGAAATTATTGATTTCAGTAACAAGCAATTTCAGAGTGCTGCTCACACCATGACCTGCCTACCTGTTTCAGGACAGAAGCAGAAATGTATGAGTATTTTCAAATGACACACTCCAGGTACAGATTCCTCCAAATGAGACAGACATGGCACCTGTAAACATGAATACAAAAAGTGGTACAGTGTCCTCTGATCGTACTGATTGATTATAATGGATAGATGACAGATTTAGGAAACAAGCAAATAACAAAATAAAAGTGCAGCGTTCTCCCAGGATGACTTAAATGCAATTAGTTCAAATGTATTTGCACTTTTATTTTGTTATTGTTTGCCAGTGTGGAAATGACAGCTCAATTTCCCATTCAGTTACTTTATAATTATGGCAAGTAGCTGGAAAATGTGCTTCTGATGGAGCTTTCGATTTAAATTTAGCGTCGACAGGCCATTTTTAACACTTGAAATCATCAATTTAGGGTTTGTGACACATCCTACTAAGGAGCAAATGAATAGTGATTTAGTATTCATGATGATTCATTGCTGCAAACATCAGGAAGAGAGGCGCCAACAGCTAATCAGTGCCAGGTGATTCAGCCGATTACTCATTACTTAGTTTGACTGATGATGATTGATTATGATAAACCTCACAGGTCTAGACCAAAAGACGAAAACAGCAAATCTCAAAACCCTAGATTATTCATTCATCTTCTGTAACCTGTTAAGGGCCGCGGGGTCTGCTGGAGCCTATCCCAACTGTCATCAGGCGAGAGGCAGGGCCATTCACACTCACACCTATGGCCAATTTAGAATCACCAATTAACCTAATGAGCATGTCTTTGGATGGTAGGAGGAAGCCAGAGTACTCGGAGAGAACCCACACAGACACAGGGAGAACATGCAAACTCCACACAGAAAGGCCCAGTTGGCCCATGGATTCAAACCCAGGACCTTCTCACTGTGAGGCATCAGTGCTAACCACCTCACCACTGTGTCCCCAACCCTGGATTAATGTAGGGAAATAAGGGTCTATATTAGACCGTTATCTCTGCACAAACAGTTATAGTTTTGTGTATGTAGTTTTATGCACTTATTTGCACTTAAGTGCATGCCAGTGCTTAGATCTTCAAAACTTAAACTTCTATTCACTTAAAAAACTGTTTTTGTAGATAAAAAAATATGTCTTTAAAGGGGAACTCTGGCGCAAAATGAACCTGGGGTTAATAACACATGTGTACCGAGTTTGACCGTTCTCTGGTATTTGTTTTCATGTATTTGTTTTGTTAGTCAAATCAGTTTTCTTGCAAACCGCTATTTAAAAAAGGAATACAGTACCGTTCGCGTCCGGCTCGCTTATCCAGGCGGGCGCCATCTTGGGGAAACTGAACTGTCTGTTGCCGGAAGAAAGCACTGAGAGCATAGAAGCAGTGAACGAAGAGAGTTCAGTTTCCCCAAGATGGCGCCCGCCTGGATAAGCGAGCCGGACGCGAACGGTACTGTATTCCTTTTTTAATAAACTGCCTGTATACTTGCAAAGTTCTCAATGGTTCGGTTTACATGTAGAGACCCTAGTTATGCTACCGTGTAAGTGTGGTGATATTGTGAGCCTTGTTAGTGGTATAGAAATAGCGATTCTTTTTATGTGTCGGTGTGCCCCGAAGGCTAGCGTTATACGCTAAATAGCGGTTTGCAAGAAAACTGGTCACATTTGACTAACAAAACAAATACATGAAAACAAATACCAGAGAACGGTCGAACTCGGTACACATGTGTTATTAACCCCAGGTTCATTTTGCGCCGGAGTTCCCCTTTAAGCTCACTGGAGATGCCTTCTGTAATATCGTATCATCCACAATATGGTAATGTAGCAATGTCTCGTTTTAACGGAGGTCTTGCAGATTTGTTATTTAGATAAATAACTATAAAAAACAAGTTTTGCCTCTGGGAGTGAGTGTCGGGATAACAAGGGCAAATGTTGGACATTAACCCTCATTTGAGATTTGAACAGCTAAGGCTCAGAACCTTTCACTTTCACAACTGATCCAGCAACTCAAATGGCTGCCTTTTGGCATGTTTTATAATGACAACCCTGAACTAACCTATGAAGGCCCTACTCCCTTCTGTCTATTTTATGACAGGGATTGCTCCCTGACTGATTTTTAACCTTACAAAAGACCCAAGTCAAGTGAGTTTCAGGTGTGCACCGTGCACAGGTGATCCTAATAAAAACCTACACCCCCTCCAGCATTCATTTCGATCTGAAGAAGCTGTACTTGTATTATTATAACGTCAACCAGTCTATTGTTGCGAGCGTCCTGTACTTTGCTGTGGTTTGTTGGTGGAGCAGCACCAGCAAAAAGGACGTAAGTAGGATCGACAAACTGATCCGAAAGGCTGGTCATGTCATTGGAAGTGCCAATTTGGCAGTGAGTTGGAGATGTTTGTCTCAGTGAGGGACAGGAGGACGCTGGACAAACTGCTCTCCACCATGGACAATCACACTATACCAGACAATAGGGGGGTGTCTCTATTTCTTGTACATTTGTTCATATGCTAATTCTGTACATTTTTTGCTTTTACTATTTTTACTTTATTTTACTAGATTTTACTTATCTTTTATCTTATTGTATTTTATCTTTCTTTTACTTGTGCTTCTTGAGAGTGTTTTTATGTGCAACTAAGCTACTGTGACAAAGCAATTTCCCTTGTGGATCAATAAAGTCTTCAGAGTAAACCAAACCAATCCGGTTGCCTTTGTTTTTAGATATACCACGACCTGGATCACTGAGAAACTTCACAGACACATCCCACTCCTTGGTTTGAGTCACATACTGTACATAATATTATAAACAGCCTATGGTTTGAGCTTTTACCCCACTTGTTTGGGCCACAGGACGGGCAGCTTGTTTGTGGCTCTGGCGCCCCCTTGCGGTTTTAACAATCCCTCGGTTCAAAATGTCCCCTTCGCTTTCCTGACCAATGGGACCGGCTTGATTGTTTTGCATTAGCGCTCCTCCCTTTTTGTCGCCAACCACTCCCCCTCCACCTCCTCTCTCTTACACACACACACACACACACACACACACACACACACACACTAACCCACTCGCCCCCCCCACCTTGTGATGCCGAGAGCCGCTCCGCGGTTGCACCGGACGGCGTGTTTGTGCAGGCGGTTTGAATTTTAAAAAGCGACGTATTATGGATCAGTGATTGTGTTGATGGGGTGGTGACGCTGCACGAGAAAAGGTGATTAAATGTGCAATTTTGCATGCATCTCCATCTATACACACAACTATATTCATTGAGCTTGCGTTCAGCTGATGGCGTCACCTCTCCTCCGTCTGTGTAAACTGTGGTTTGGCTTCATTGTTGCACACTATTCTCCCTCCTCGCAGATAATCCCATCGGTCTCCGCGGCGGTATGAACTATGATCGGCGGTAAACGAGTAGAGGAACACGGAGAGAGAGATCTGACTAACCCATCTGGACATCAGCGGCGGGGATGATGAGGACCATGATGGCTTCTTCTGTGAAAACTGCATTATTTGTATTTCTGCACTGGGGTGAGTCCCTCCGCGTGTAGCCTATATTATTTGTACCTGTTTGCTCCGTATAGGCTACACACACACACACACACCGCCGTCGCCATCTGTCACACAGAGACTTTACATTTGCATGATTGTTTCTTCAATCAGAGTATTAATTTAGATATCGTTCCCAGCATGTGGCTTGTTTCCAGTTTGTTAGGCTGCCATCTTATCATGCAGTCATAGCTGGTGAACTCATCTGTGGCACGGCTATCAGAATATTTCTCTCATTCCTGTGGCCCTGTAAATTATTTGTTATTGCCCATAAATGCAAAAGAGGCTGGCTGGACAGATCGCTGTCAAATAAAAGTCACTTCCAGGTTGCTCAGGTGTGGCATCCAGGAAGTCCTGGGCATTGCTTCATTTGGACACTGTGAGGGTGTTTGCGTAATTACAACCATGATCGTTATTCTGTGGTGCTAATCAGCAGTTTTATGGATGAATGTATTTGATTTCCTTTAAACTTAAGGTTTGGCTGGTCATTTGAGGGTTTGCCACTTGTTTTATGTCATGCTTTATGGTCATAGTATGTCCTTATATTTTCCACATTTGTTTCCTGTTGTTTCCTACATTCAAGAGTCTGAAAAGGTGGGCGGTGGGCAAGTGTTTTGCAGAGATGTTATAAAAAAACAAATAAATCCACTTAAAATTCTAAAACAAGTATTTTTCTTTAGGGTAGAACAGTTTCACCGAAGCAGATTGAGGCAATAAAGTGCTTTAATATTTTTAAAACAGGGACTTTTGCATTTTCTAAACAACTATAGTTTTACTTGACAGTTTGGACTGAGAGAGGAAGAGTGTGGCTGACATTGGTTATATCTCCATGCTCACAGTTAATAGTGAATCATATCTAATATGCGTCAGGCTTCCTTGGGGCATAATAGCATCAGCCAGAGGTCTGTGGTCCAACATACGTCTCTTTGTGGGTCCTTGATTAGAAAACGAAGGGCCCCCTTGTTGCACATCATTTAATCCAGACAGTATTGAGCATTGTGACAAGCTGTGGTGTCCCCCAGCCCTATCAGGCCGGGCCCAATGTTAATTAGGACTTGATCCGCTTAAGCCTCCCACTAGTCTCCCATGTCATTATCTATGGGCGTGTTGTTATTGGGCTGTGGCTCTGCCTGTAAGAAAGCTCCAGTTGTTTGGGTCTCAAGTCCACATGCTCGCTCACGTTAACTTTCCGGGAGTGTCAAAACACACTCATACTTGTATTTCTAGTTGTTCAGGTAGTTTTGTTGAGGTCTGTTAGTAGGTGGAGATCTTTGTTCAGTGTTGGTTGGTAGGTGGGGCTGTGTTGTCTGACGTGTCAGGACGATCGCGTCTCGTTTGCATTTAGAGGTCATGAACTTAATTTTTAGCCTTTGGCACTACAGCCATTTAGCGTTCGACCCATATTAAAATAAAAATTTTCTAACGGTTTATAAAAACGTTGCAGTGATCTTGAATCGTTTCCCTCCAAAAAATGGGATAAGTATATTGATCACATCAGCTGTCTGACCTCTGGCTGTCCAAATGAGCGACAAGTTAATTTATGTGACCCATTCAGGGATTTTTTTTTTCTTTGAAATCATGTCATGTTTTAGTCTGTATATATCTTTGACTGAAGATTTTCTATTTAAGATGAGTTTTATCATCAGTTCTTATTTTATTCTTGGGATTTTTTTTTTTTTTTTTGAGTCTCTAATAATTTGCTCACTATTTTCTCAACAATTGTCCAGAATGCTCTAAAAATAATTCTAACATTTCATTATGAGGTGAATTTTATTTGCTCAACATCAGAAACTACCCGAAATAGATTGATAGAAATAAATTGAATAAATAAAACTGAATCATCCCAAATGAGAAACTGGCAGCCATCTCTTAATCAATCAGTTATCATATTTAATGATTAAACAATAGTTTTTATTATTTTCCAGTGCCGTGTTGTGATGTGATTTGTTCATTAGATGTCAAAAACTGCCCCAAAACAAAATATTATGTTGCAGTATTTATCTGTAGCATACAGCTGCCTTTATGTGTTGTTGATTTGTTCTGTTACAAAGTGCCTGTACATAGTAAATGAAAGGATAATAGAAATTTCTTATGAAACTCTGAAATCAATTATTCTTACAGAATATCATCTCTCATATTTTACTTCTTCCTTTAAAAGAGGAAACGATTCAATTCCTCCTGTGCCTCAGAAGATTCTAAAATCTGACTTCTTTTGGTTAACAGGCATCGGTAACACCATGCAAATATTTTGTGCAAGTGTCCTGGGAATGAGAGAGTAGTGGAGGAGTTTCAGTTCCTGTGGCCTAGAGAGAGTTTCTGTTGATCTGAGCCCATCACTATTTCAGACAGCTTTTAGTGGACGTCCACGTTATTAAGACAGGCAACGAGTCTCTATGAAACACAGTAACACTGGAAGCTCTCACCCCTGAGGCGCTCGCATTGAATATTTTGGCTCATAATGAGAAGAACACTGACAATCTGCCATGTTACCAGACCTCCATTAAGCAGTAAGGAGACAGGTTCATTTTCGTTTTCCTTTTTGGCCTGAGTGAAGTATTTTCAGTCAGTTTCCCTGTGATTTGCAGTTCAAATATGTCATATTTTGTCCATTATTATGCTCTCTGCCTTTATTTATTACTGCATTTGCAAAAAGAAACTTTGAATATCTTAACAGCAGCATATTTTTAATAAATACCAGTTGCTAGCGGTGATCACACCACCTGTTGCCTATGTTTATTTAAGGTTTAAGCCACAAGAATGGAGAGAGAGAAGTGTGGTACTTAACCTGGTTTCAGCCTTAGTTTTGTTCAGCTTTAGACTGTAATTTAAACACAGAAATTATAATATTTCATTCTATCTGACAAGTTATAGGCAAAACAATTACCCATGGAGTGAAATACAGCCACTATCAGCAAACATCACTGTAAATACGCCACTCTCTTTAAGACAACTGGCTGGTATATATTATTTTTTTAGTGAATAGCTCCTTTAAACACTACCCCTGACAAAATAATTAACGCATGAGCTCACTGAGATGGTTGTATTTCATTTATTAATTGTGTAATGCTATCCTGAGGAAGCTGGCACAGAGCCTCATCCCTAGGGTTCAGCTATTTAATGTATTGATTTCCTGTTAGTCCGTCATCAGCTCAGGATATTGAGCGGTGACTCCATGCACCAAAAAACGCCGCGAGGTAAAACCCTGACCCACAGAAACTGACATTGTTTCCAATCTTTCCCACTGACTCACCACACATTCTTGCTTATCTCGTGTTTCTGTTTTGTTTTACAGTGCTCCACTATGCCACGTGCCGCGATGTGACTCTTCCCGCTGGACCCCTGTTCCGTGTTGCTGGGTTCCCCCTGTCGCTGCCCTGTACCGTGTCGGGATACGAAGGCCCTCGTACGCAGGACTTCGAGTGGTTCCTGTATAGGGATGATGCTGGTGGAAGGCAGATGGGAGTGGTGTCCACCAGGGACAAGGGCTTCCCGTACGCCCCGTTCCAGGCCCGGGTGAGGAACGGGGAGGTGAGGGTGGAGAGGGACTCTGGGGACAGGGTCCGGCTGATGATCCAGAGGCTCCGGGCTGAAGATCAGGGGAAATATGAGTGCTACACGCCCAGCACGGACAGCACTTACCAGGGGAACTACAGCGGCTCAGTAATTGTGAAAGGTAAGACACAAGTTAATTCAACTCCAGGTGCATATATAAAGGATACTGGTACTCTAGTAATTGCTTACAAATCCTACAACAATCACCCTAAAGCAGAGTTTATTCCTCTACGGGACTAGGCACTGTAACCTACCCACACAGCCTACACCGGTGCGGGCCATTTATACTTGTGCGCACGTCAGTCTGGCTTGCTCTGCTGTTGCTCTGCTTGTCGGCGCTGTGTCTTTTTTGCCAGTCGGGTTAATTTTTGTTTCTACTTCTGCTTCACTTTTCAATTCCTGCTTCAGTTTAAAAAATGGCAACTGAAACTTCCGCCAAAAATTTTACTGAAGACGAGTCACACAAATGTTTGTATCTCCGAACCTCCTCAGTTAACCTTTCCTCGGTGTGTTCCATCTATTTTGATCCAAAAGTTGCAGAGATAGAGAAGCAGCCGGAAATAGTAAAGCAGAAATACGCTACTACCAGGTGGACCAATCACAGCTCCTGTGGCCTGTGTTGCCGCAACGCGTAGTGACATTTCTGGGGAGGTGCACGTCAGGCTACGCCGTTAGGGTCTGATGTCTGTGGCATAGAGGAATGACATTAGGAATATTTCTGTTGAAAATAAAGTACCAAATATCACCAGACTTGTAAACCAACCAACTCGGTGACATTACAAATCTATTTTACTGGTCAAGGATTGCAGGAAAGCAGAGCTTCAGTAAATATGTTTAAATCCATAAAGTAAAGAAGTAACGCGGCAAGATTCCGTATTCTTCCGGTAGTATTTGTTTTAGAAATATTCCTGTTTTTCTGTTTTTGTGGCAGCCAGGAGCGTGTGTTGAACCTAATTCCTTCTACCTTAATAATCAAGTTTTAGCTTTGACATATGCAGCAAACTGTCACATTCAGGGTCAGTCTTAGGGTATACAGCGTAAGAAAATGTTATTATCCAGACATGACTCAATGACTAATTTTGTTACATGTGTAATTTGGTGCAGCATTCCTCATTCTCGGCTTATTTTTATGCTCACCATCTGGAGTTGTCTGTTTCTCTTTCTCCCTATGAACTTGTTACACTGAGATCCATCTGCTCAAGCTGTCCAGAAATATTTAGGCAGTTTTACACCATCCATATGGTAACCAATTTGGTTTCTGTTAATCATGTTCTTTGTGTACTACTTAGTTTGGAGGGGTGTTAGTTTTGCTGGGTGTTAGTTTTGCTGTTGTGCATCGTCATAATATCCTGATAATCCTCTCTTCTTTTGGCAACACTAGAGACAAAGCGAAGGGAGGCAACCTCATTTCATGATTTGCTTTATTGTTCTAAACATGGAAGTGACTTAACAGCACACAGGCGATAGAATTTAATTTTGGCACATTTTTTCCTCCCATCAGGCTCCTGCAGTAGCTCCTTGTGATGTCATTGTCTTTCTGTGTGTCTTTGTGCACCTACAGTGATCCCAGACACGCTCCAGATCAGCTATTCCCGCTTACTCACTGGCCAGCCCGTGCCAGAAGGGGCTGAATTGACGCTGACGTGTTCGTCCAGCATCCAATCGGAGCAGCTCACCCATCTCGCCATCACATTTGGGAAGCGTGGCGCCGGAGAGGGTCCAGGGAGCGAAACCGGGGGCGAGGTCAGCACGGTTAGAGAGATCATCTCCATCGACAAGTTTCTGGGCATCGTCCCCGGACGTTTCTACAAAAAGCGCTACGACGACGGAGAGATCACGCTGGAGAAAAGGAACGGAGAGGGCGGCCAGGGTGTGTACGTGATGAAGATGAGGGCGGTGCAGCCGGACGACACCGGCTCGTATTTCTGTGAGGCCTCGCAGTGGATTCTGGACCCGGATCGATCGTGGCAGAAGATCGCCCAGAGGACGCTGGATATTGGCAACTTGACTGTCCAGCAACTAGGTAACCAGTGTAACCAAGAAACTGTGCTAGCTACTGTGCTGCCAAAACTACTATAACATGTGGCAAGATCTCAACAAGCACATTACACAACCGCTGATTATTTTGTGATCAGTCTTCAAACAACGTACACATGAAGATTACGCTGTTAGTAATAAAACCAGACAATTAAGCTTTGAAATAGAGATGATCGTAAAATAAATGAAATCTGAGACAGTTAATGAAAAACATCAGAGGTTTGGTTTCTACATGTCCGTTCAAGGCTCTTGATGCTTCTCTCTGTTGCTGCCAAGTAAGTGGTGTCAGTCTGTCTGGACTTGTAGAGCCATTGAGTACATTGGACAGTGTCCAGTGTTCAGGCTCAAGTCCTGGATGTTTGTGTTACTTAGAGCTCAGCTGAGTGCCTAGCTAGCTGGCTGATCAGTTTACAGACTGCACGGATGGGCGGCTGATTAAATTACTGGATAGACATTTGTATTCAGCTTGTTGCCTCGTTTTTGTTTGGCGCTTGGATACATTATGTGTTACGGTTTCTGATTAGCTCTCTGGACAGAGTTAGGGGTTAGTGTGGTTTCTGCTAAACTTTTTCCTCCATGTGCATGTGTTGTCACCTTACCATTAGGGCTTTTAGGGCAATTATTGTGGGTAAAAAATAAACGGTAATTACCAAATATCTTGTTTTTTTTTAGAGAAAACGTTTCTAGGAAAAGTAATAAAATCCAGTACGTTTAAATTCAAGACCAAGAGAAGCAGCCAATTCTCACATTTGGCAAGATATTTGTGTAAAATCTTTAACAGAATGTGACTACAAACAGCTACCAATTCATTTTCTGTCCCTCTTATCTGTTCAGGACTTCAGCTGTCACCTGACCGACAAGCTAAATGCTCAGCTCTCTTGTTGATTATCCAGCTGGATTTAATAGGTCAGCGGCAGGCTAGCTGTGCAGCTGGATAGCTTTGCCTTGCCGTTTTGGCTCAGTTTAAATTCTAAAGTGCTTGTGTCGATCTACAGGATTAAGTAATCTTTTCTCCCACCTTGACCTCTTGTGACTTTGCAAAGAGGATGACTATCTTTCTGTCAGACAGATGTGTCCTTAAAAACAGAACTGCTGCATCTAGAAATCCTTCCTTCCAACACTTCAGCTTCTCCGTTGTGTTACAAGTTTTAGTAAAAGATTAACAGCTCGACTGGTCTTGAAACCTTGGGTTTCCCACTATAGTTGAAGCACTGGAGCTCATCAGTGGCTGCATTGTTTCAGACAGACGTTCACTGACAAGCGCTATTTAGTCCCGTATCTTCTGGCCCCTGTTGTCTGACTAATACAATGGTCTGACGCTTCTCCTTTTGTTTGCATCTGTGTTTAGAAAAGTTGTGGGTAAATGAGGCTTTGCGCACACAATGGCTTAGTGTTGATAGCTTATAATTGTACCAGGCTATTAATAACATTTCCCATTTATCTAAGATGCACTTCTGCTATGCTCGTGTACTTTGATATTTCATTTTACCTGACTTAGTCAGTTACACTGTAAGTTTGTATTTTTCTGTTGCTGTGTGCAGTAGATTATTGGTGGATATTTGTATGTACGTGTATAATATTAATTCAGTACAATAGTAGATAGCATGAGCATAGTTTTTTTTAGCTCTTCTGCTCATAATTCATTAAAAACTAAGAAGTAGTAGTTTGATTGTGACTGCTCATCATTGATTGCATATCACGGGATGTCAATGATCTAATTTCCAGCTGTGTTTTTCTAGTTTTAAAATTATGCCATGGGAACTCTAATTCTACTAATTGCTGTATATTAATATTTGATTATTTTATATAATGTTTCAGTTGTATGATGTTTGTAGGCGTTCTGGTTTAGGTGATTTTATCCTGGCTATTAAGTGTAGTCACCCAAGCTTTCTCATAGACATAGTACTTTCAGAATATCACTTCCTGCAAAGGGTTTTACTGTCGCAGTGTTTACAGCTCTCCACGAGGAAGAATTTCCGCTACTTAAACTTTTATTTCTCTCTCTCTCTCTCTCTCTCTCTCTCTCTCTCTCTCTCTCTCTCTCTCTCTCTCTCTCTCTCTCTCTCTCTCTCTCTCCATCTCTTCCCCAGCGGAGTCTCTGAGTGTGACGTCCTCGCCCAAAGGGGTGGTGACCCTGCAAGTTGGTTCCCCTCTCATCCTGACCTGTGAGGTGTTGGGGCTGCCGTCTGAAGTTAAGTCAGGCCTTCTGGTTCAGTGGATGAAAAGGGGATCTATAAGCAGCGATGCGGTTGGGACCGGAGGAGTCGAGGTATCGTTGTTCAGTGCATTTATTGTTTTCAGTTTATACAACTCAGTGCGTTTGGTTGTATGTAGAAGGACAATGTAGGGATTAAACATTTCATTTCAGTTCACAGTCTAATAACTACTGTGTTCAAATTTTAGGTGGAGGTGGCCCGGATGAACCCAGATGGCATAGTGAACTGGGGGGATGACCTCAGCCGAGCTAGTGGGGGCTCTATGGAGAAAGTGGCAGAGGGGAAGTACTCCCTGAAGCTCTTCTCAGCCCGGCCTGCTGACTCTGGGGTGTACCGGTGTGTGGTGAGTGTGTATGCTGGAAGGACTAACCCCGGCCTCTCCATGCCTGCAACACTCACCCAGAAGTCGGAGGGCGTCACTGTCAACCTGAAGACCAAAGGTGAGGCTCAGGTCCTCATTTTCTTGTTAATTCTGCAAACAGAGCCAGAGGAGGTGGCATCTTTTGCACACCAGTGTTCACTGGTGGTGAGCCCAGAAGACCCTTGTTAACGACCAGCTAACTTGCCCACCACTTCATATCTTCCTCTTCTTCTTTAGAGTTTATTTGTTTGTTAGGAAACTATGAGTTTAAGTGTTTAAATACAGTTTACCAGAGTAGTTTGATGAGTAAACGGGTGCAGCGTCAGACTGATACAAGCATCTGCATCAGGACGTCCTCACTTTATATTCTATGAACAATACTTTCATTATAATTTATGTAAGTTTAGGAAAATGTATTCGCATGTTAACTAAACTCGGGTTAGCTCGGATCACCTTAGTAAGGTGACTGCAGAAAGTAACATCTGTTTTTCTGTCACAGATCAAAATCATACGTTTTAGTTTTACTCTTTAACTGTCACATCCAGTATTTAACATCTCTAACCTGTTTTTTTTCACTGCTCCACTACCTTCCACAGATGTTTTGGTGTCAGCTGTCGCTCTGCTCCCTCCTGGCCCCCTTCTAAAAAGAGGCAGCACCATCACCCTAATGTGTGATGCCACTGTGACAACCACAGGCCCAGCCCAGGCTCAGGTGCTGTGGCTGCGGTGGCCAATCCCAAAACCACTCATCAAGAGGGGATCTGCTGTTACTCCACTGGAGCCTCCTGCGGTGGTAAAACCCACGCTGGTAGCTGCCCTGTCGTACAACGGCGTCGCAAATATCTACGTTAACGGTAGTGAGATTAGCATCGACCGCTTGTCCGCCGTCCGCTACAGACTGAGAGTCCACTCGGCGACAATGGATGACCAGGGCATGTACTCTTGTCATGCTGAGGCGTGGGGGCAGGACCCGCATGGAGGCTGGTACAACACAGGGGTCAAAGCCGAGTCAGTTCCAGTGACTGTTTACCTGTACTCCAGAGGTAAGTGTCACCTACTGTACCTAACAGCACTAGACACAATGAATTCATGTGAGGGACTGTTTACTTTACTAACTATTTATTCAGGGCAGTTCTGCAAAGAGCTTAACTCTGGAAGCTGCTTGGTGCAGCTACGGCATGGTGGCCACTAACTAAACTGCTCCAGAGGAGTTTAGAGGCCACGATTTATTCCGGTGGTTCTGAGGATTGAACAGCTGAATCGAACAAGGGGTCACGCTGGCAACCTTTGATTTCTTGCCTTTACTCTCGACCTCGAATGGGGTTGTCTTGTCTTGCCCTCCTTAGAAAACTGCAGAGCATGGTTCATCTGTATTTACAAAATGTATGCACAGATGCACTTAAATGTATGGTCAAAGCATAATAAGGCCAGTGTGAACATGAATAGAGGTCTTGTTTCTGCTAAAACCGTTCCACCCGGAAGAAATTATAAATGTATCTTTCTTCTGTGTGTCTGCAACTGTTCATCTGACGGTGGTTTGGGTGAAATGATTATCATTGCATGACTCTGATCAGTGGTGGATTATACGGATCTGTAAACCTGTAGAACTGGCTCATAGAGTGATACTGCCACGCAGTTGGTGGTTATCAGTGTGTATGCTAGTTAGATTATGCAACATTTTTTCTTTTCTTTCTTTTTTTTTCATTTGCCGTTTAGTTCTTTGAGTCAGAGAAGGACAAAGTAATGTTTTTTTTATATTGTGCGTAGCCATTAAAAAACTTAAATGAAAGGAAAATGATTAAAAGTAACCCTGCAGTCTTATTTGTTTGTGTCCTCCTCTGTCTCCTCAGCTGCTGACCTCCTTCTCATTCCCTTGGTGATCGGAGTCTCGTCCGCCTTGTTTGTCGGCATTGTCATCATCGCGACAGTGACGTGTTGCTTCATGAAGCGGCTGGCGAGCCAGCGCGCTCGAAAGTAGGCGTTGCCTGTCGCCGGTTGTTTTGAAATCTGCACAGCGGCGCAAAGAGGCGACGCTGAGATCCTGTTGGAAGAGATGGCCCGCAAAGAAAAATACTGAAAACAAAAGGAAGTGGGAAAAAAAAGACTTTGTCACCTTGTTAGTTGATTTTTCTGTGTTCTGACCTACCTATTTACCAGTCAATGCCAAAAAAAATCTGTTTTATATTCTCTTGTATTTTTATATCCAAACCTTCTTGTGTGATTGCTGCATTGTGCACAAATAATTTTAAGCTGGATTTTTGGCTCCACCGCTCCGTCGCTCCTTTCCAGTCTTCAAGTGGACAATTTTCTTTTGGTTTAGCATAAACCACAGTCTTAGTTATTACCTTGTCCCATCTTATTATAATGTTTCAACTGAAAAAGAGTCAACATTCACAGGCAAGCATGGTCAAAAGTAAGCAAGGCACTCCAGGTTTGTCTGTCAGACGTGACAATATTGTTGCTTTTTAGCCATATACCCTCTCAGAAGCCTTGGTTTGATTATTATAGCGTGACGCGACCAAATGCTATTCAACTCGATGCTGGATATGTAGGCCATCCTTCGCTGACTAATGGTGCAAGTATCCCACAAACAACTTACAAGTTGTTCCAGTTATTTGTTCCTTGGACTGCATGCTTTCTTTTAACACAGAAACCACGAATGTCTAAATGTATGTGCATGGTTGGAAGGCACTGCCACTGACAGTCACATGAATGCTGATGGGGGCTCCAAAGGCTTAGCAGGATGTTCCACTGCCTGCAGTCCAGCACTGCTCTGCATGTAAACAAAGTCTCCGTCTGTTAATAAGGAAGCTGCTGGCTGAGGGACTTTCTAATAGCCAGTTGAGTAGCGGTTCTAATTTCAATCATCCCTCGCCTGTGATGATTCACCCGTGTGAAATATACAGACTTATAGATTTGTATAGATTTGACAAAGAAATGGAAGAGATAACTATTATGCACTGAACTGAAATATGTAAATACTCTATGGAGTTTAGCTGTTTTATTTTCTTAATGTAATGCTGTGACACTGTGTTTCTTTGGCAAGTACCTGTGTTTAACATTCTGCAGCAGTCTGTCCTGCTCTGTCAAAGCACTCGGACAAAAATGGGACTGGGACCAAATGCCTTTGGTATCCTTCTTTTTCTTGATTTTCTTCCAGATGAAAAGCTGTTTGTTCTCTTTTTTTTTGTGCGTGTATGTGATTAATGCTTTCTAAGCTCCTGTCAAGTGACTGAGATAGAAAAACAGAACTGTGAAAAAGAATTCCCCGTTATTTACACTGACTAACAGGGGAACAGTTGTGTTGTTTCACGCTGTTTAGGCTGCTTGTCCGCGAGGTGAGACTTTCCCGAGGAGTACAGTCATGTGACGGTTTAGTGGAGTCTCACTGTTGTCGGCATCCGAGCTATCGTGGTTTGGGCCACACATTTCTGCTGCCAAGGCTTATTATGAATATAACTGCGCTGCTAGCCCACAGAAATCTGTTGGACAGATTTACTGTGTCTGCGCACTTAAAATGGGTGAAATCCATCCTCCTCTTCCTGTTGAAAGTAACACTTAAGTAAAGCTTGGTCGTGCATGCCGGCCCACATTAAGTGATCATTTAAGGTGAAGATACATGTTCGTGGAAAGGAGGAGGGAAGCAAAATTTGTTGTTATCCAGCTTGTGGCTCTCATTGGAATGGTTTCAGGTCAGTTTTCTGACTCGTCTGCGCTGAGCTATACTTTACTGTCTCAGTATATCTTTAGTTTCTGTCTGTCGCTGTCAGAGTCCCTCTAAATCTCTAAACCCTGTCCTCTCCAACCTGTGCTCCCATAAACCCTGATTATAAATGTTCACGAACATTAGGGAATAAAATCACAGCTCTGCTTGCTTCCTGAGCCACTTTGTTCCAGATCAACTACTCAAAGCTGATTTGTTCCCCCACATGCCCACCTACCACACGATTACACGAGTACACGGATGCATGTTCACACAGTGGCGGCAGCAGCGGCAGCAGCAGGACAGTGCTGGCTGGTATTTTCAGAGGGAAGTAAGTGAGTATCTGCGTGATCATCTCTAATCCCCGTTTATGGCTCCAGTGTGTTCTGTTGCCCTTCCCCCAACCTACAGTCACACTGATGTGGCTCACATTCGATTCATTTCAATCTCTGCTCCCTAAGAACTACCACCAGCTGTGTTGCATATAGCGTGCAAAGTGTGAAACTGCTGTCTAAGTTGTGTTTTTGTTTGAAGATGTATAAAACCCGTTCATGAAGGTGTTATATTTTGTTTGCATTGAATACTCATACTTTAATGCCACTTCCTGAATGCGTCTTACTGCCACTGAAATACACAAAGGCAGGTTATTGCTCAGTTTGTTTCTTATGGTGCTTTGGCAAACCTGCCGGTTGATAAAACCAATAAACCACTCTGGATTCACAATGTCACCATGCATGTGTTATTCCCTAATTTTTTGCTGCTTTGACAAAAGTCAGTTTTAAGCAGAGAACCTGGTTAATGCTCCGGAGACATCTTAGTGGTATTCCTGGACATTCGTCAGATAAAGTGCTCGTGAGCTAGCTGAGCATATTTTCCATCTGTATTATGAAAAACCAAAACATTTCTTGTGGTTGCTTCAATTTCCTTGTTGAAAGCAGGCAAGCGGAGAGGCTTATATTTCAGCTGAAGCGAGTGGAAACCTTTTGGACAACTTTAAACATATTAAGATTTCCATTTGTTTTACTCTGCATTCTTTTTAATGGACAATGTGTCACTCCCTTCGGCAAGTTTCTCCTCAGTGTTACCGAGCGTTTTAGCGTCTTTGAGCTCATTGCCAACTAGTTTGCTTTTAGCGGCTAAAAAGCGAGATATTTCTGGTCGACATCAGAGCAGGTCTACTGCAAAAATAAGATTTATATTTGTCAGATGACTAAAAGAAAATGTGATTCTAGGTGAATTATGTTGCCACATCTCCACTTGTTTAAGGAAAATGCACCATGGTTTTATTTTCTCTGCCCTGCCCCATGAGGCAAAATTCTGCTTGATGTAGAGGATATTGTTTCCTACACACTTTCACTTGCCTCTTTGTATTCATCGAGCAAAGAAGTTATTTAACATTGGCTCAGCCATGTGCAGAAGATGGAGGCTCTGCCACATTAATCAATGACCATGACAACAGCATCCATCGAAGAAATAAAATATGTGACAGCCCTTTCAGGTGTAAGTTAAATGAAAGCGGGAGATGAAAACCGCTTTAAAAATGGCATGAATTTTATTTTTAAGGGAAAAATTTGACAAACCGCCGGTAGCAGAGGAAAATCTATTTCATTCCACCTTTGATGGTGCCTCTGAAACTATCTGCCCTGCCCCTCTCTGAGCTCTGTTGGTATTATGGCGTATCAGTTTACAGAGCATTACATCACTAATGCAAACACTGAACCAATGTTAATCCTCGCCTTCCTGTATGACTGCATGCTGGAGGCGGACACACAGAGGCTTTGTGGAATACTGATAAAACGCTGAGCGGCCTGTGATTGGTTGGTTAACATACCTGCTCTACCAACCAGTCCCTGCCAGCTGAATGCCAGCCGAGGCAAAAACAAACACATGACACACACTCACAGGTGACTATGGGAAAAAGTATGTTGAAAGTTTTCTCTCGTTTGACCTGTTTCCATTTTGTAAATCACACAATAGGAACAAGTTCCAAAGACACCATTTAATAATCTGAGAATAAAACACTGGTTTAAACAATTTCTGTGTTTCATATAAATACAGTAAAGATAAAAATGCTATTAAACATTAGTTGCACCCACATAAATTTAACAAATTGCATTTAGGTAGGTTGTGGCTATAAATTAAGCTTTCCTATATTTTCCACTACATACTGTATTTTTCTTCCTGTGCATTTTTGTGAACATGACGTGGAAGTGAGTGTGTTCTCAAAATGTAACGCCGCAAAAGCTCACAGGAATGGCATGCTGTATCTTCTTGATGACAGATATCCAAAAGCTTGACTTTCTGTCCACAAACACAAAAGAGCTATGTATAGTAGCAATCTTTAGGACCTCCTCTTCGTTCACCCATGACAGTAACTGGTAGCTGCAGGTGTGTTTTTAAACCTTACTCCCAGAGATCCAAACAGTGTCGCCCATGTGACATACTGGGTCTGTTCAACGTTAGCTTCCCACATTGTCTCTGACAGAAAGAAAGCTGTGGGTGACGGCTTACAGATCATGTGTGATGTTACGCAGGAATGTCTCCACAGACACTCACATCACAGACCTGCAGATGCAGTCGTCTTCATATCATTTCATGAACGGGCCACAGGCTCAGTCGCTATTGTATTCCCTCATTTATAAATTAAAATCTTGCCACTTGTTTCGAGACACCATGTTCGATTTGCACTTGAAAATAATGTTTTACTGAAGAGAACAGAGAAGTATTTCATACTACTAGTGCAAATAAAAACCTGATGCAGTCCCATTTAAATGGCAATATAGTGAGTGATGGTCTCATCTGGACCATTAGGAATCTTTTACACACTAAAAAGAGAAAACCTTATTTATTTACAAGTCCTCAAAGTCGTTGAATCTCTTTGCTCTTCCCCATGCTCAGTCCATCACTGCTTTCAGAGCTCCGTCTTGATTTTCTGACCTTCCACTGTTCATCATCCGTTCTTTCATCGGCTTCAGAAGGCAGCTTCATCTCTGGTAGTTGCAGAACCAGGATCGAGGCATCACCAGCTCCCAGAAACTATTCTGTTGAGAAAGAGTGGAATTAATCTAAATATTAAAACAGCTCCTCTTCCTCCTCCTAGTAACATGATGTTACACACATTTTTTTTCTCCACATGATTTAACGTATCTCCATTGTCATGTAATAATCCCATTCTACAGCACTTCTATTTTTAAACCAAAGTTATCTGTGTTAAGCCACTGTGTGTCTGAATGATGCCACTACACACACACACACACACAGGTTTTAGAGGACGCCTTGCACAGAGAAGCAGTAGTTCACAGTGGAGTAAGTATGCTAAGTACATCTGGGCCCATCTGTCATGCAAATCCTTCGCAACTTTGACTTTAAGAAAACGCAGGGTGTCAGAGTTGGGGAAGGGGTGGGCATGTATTTAACTCTGACATGTTAAAGACATGTCAGAGTTTTACGCACATCCGCTACTCGACACATGTGGCTCTGCTTCATGGGCTTACGTGTGTGTGAGCTGGGTGTGTAGCTCTGTCTGTGAGTAGTAATGAGTGACTGGGGATAAGAACAGACGGCAAAGCGAGGATGGTGAAATTGGGAAATCTGTCTCTCAGTCACTGTCATTAGGTTACTGACGTCTTATGTGACGTCCAGCATCAGAGTATTCAAGAAACAGAAGTATTCTGCTTTTTTTTTTTGTGTGTGTGTGTGTTTTATTATAATCTTAAGTCTCTCTCATTGTAAGCGTATTTCACCTCCTGGCCTATTTTCCATATAAACGCCCCTGAAATTGGAGTTAAAGTACTCTCAAATTATGTCTTTGTAGTGGATAGTGCTACAAATAAACAACTTGCTGTTTCATTTCAGATCCACAAAATGCAATCACATGCTCTCTGCTTCTCTAGGCGACTCTAGCTATGTATATAAACGGTAGGTCATGCAACGAAGCTTCACCGCTGCTGCAGCTTCGCTTTGAGCTTTACAATCCAGCAGGGAAGTTGTTTATGCCCCCAGACAGTGTAATAAATCTCTTTCTAGCAAAACCTCACAATAAGAACTGTCTTCATATGTTCTGCTGAAAAAAATATATAAAATAGGTCACTGAAGGCTCTTCATGTCAAGTTTTATTGATTTTGTTTCAGACAAATGCGTGGACGTAGCCAAGAGAACAAACTGTTAATAAAAACTGACCCACTTTTATATGGCTAAAATATAGCCGTGTGTGATTTTTGTCATGCATTTTAAGGGGGGATGAATGTCATGCATGATTAGACTGCTGCAGGAGAATTATATTTCTTGAAAATAAGTCTCATGCAGAGGTTGTCCTCTGCCTGAACCTACATTAAATGATTTGTTGCATCATTTTAAGTTTAGGACGGTAAATGTCCCAGAAGAAACAGAATCTGCTATTACGTAAACAACCAGGCGACCCCTCTGACCTAATCAGTGATCCTGAAAACACATACAAAGTACATACCCCCGTCCGCGGGCAGTGAATCTGGGCGTACCACTCCTGGCAGTACAGACACACCTGGACGCCCTGACCCAGGAAGAGACACGCCCACATGATGACGTTGAACGCGGGGTTCTGTCGCTTGTCGTTCATTGTAAAGTTGAACACCACTAGGAGAGGAAGAGGACAGGAGAGGGGAAGTTGTCCATGGCATTTTTTATTTTTTTTGGTTAATCAGTAATGCTTCATGTGTGTTGAGGGTTTAGAAAGTAACAAGGACAAACAGAGAGATGAATCATAAAAAAAAAAATGTAAAAAAATACTTTCAGACTTCTACTTTTTGAGTCCCTGAAGGAAAGGACATGATGCATAAGTGTACTTCCTTTAAATATAATGAGAGTCCTCTGAAGACAGCTACTAATAGTGTGAATAATTACAGATTTTAACTTTGAATGCACTGTCCATTTACATATTTTAACAAGCTGGACCGATAATTCAGACACAGTGTTTTAACTTTAGCCGCAGATGTAGACATGGCATAATTATCTGTTTTCTATTTTTAAAAGGCCTTTAAGTCATCATTTCTGCAACAGAGTCAGACTCTGTAATTTGTGTTTGTGAGTAATGAGCGTATCCCTCACCTCCGAAGAAAGCGAAGAGAAAGAACAAGACGGGATAGAAGAAGCCAAAGCCCATGGATAAAGCGTACTCATGGACGACAGCAGAGACGATGAACACGGAGAGCATGGCAGCTGTTCGGAATTTCCTTTTCGACAGCTGCAGGGATCAGAAGGCTCAAAGTTCAGAGGTCAGGCTGCTGAGTAAAACTACTATACACACTTCTTCATGTGACAGTCTTGGCTTTGGGCGAACAGTACATAAAAAACCCTGTGCGATATATGACATTTGTTTACTTTTTCTTATTTACTGCATTCAGCTGTACTGGTGCTCTACTCACCCAGAGGAAGTCTCTGTATCCGTAGTAATACAGCCAGTCGTGAACCACTACATTCCACGTACGGTAGTAGTTGGCGAAAGACGTCGAGTTCCACCAGTCCTAGAAAAACAACAGGGGATAATTAATTCAGTGTGGACGGCTCAAAATAAAAGCACAAAACCAAACACTTGGACGCCAGTTAAACAATTCATATACTCATAAAGATTTTATGTTGAGTTGTTTTAGGTTATGCTGGCAAGAGGGGAAACCAGATTGATCTTTCTGAAAACATCTGAGTTCAGCAAATCAATTACAGCCTTAAAACTCCAGCCAGTTCAAAGCGTTGGATGACAGTCTTGGAGCTGAAAGCATGGCAACTCTGCACGGTGGATCCAATTACTGGAGACTTTAACAGTTTTTGACTTTAAAGAGTAAATTGACATAGACATGGACATAGACATGAACATAGACATAGACATAGACATGGACATAAACATAGACATAGATATAGACATAGATCATGGACATAAACGTAGACATAGACATAGACATTGACATGGACATGGACATGGACATGGACACAGACATAGACACAGACATGGACATAACATAGACATGGACACAGACATGGACATAAACGTAGACATGGACATTGACATAGACATGTAGATAAACATAGACGGACACAGACACAGACATAAACATAAACACAGACGTAGACATAGACACGGACATGGACATAGACATAGACATGGACATGGACATGGACAGACTCTTGTCATTCAGGTATACAACTAAATTTTGTTGCATTGGCTCAGCACAGCATTACAATATACAGCAGTGGACTTGCTATGTGAAAAAGTGGGTATGGTGATTACAAATACTGCGTCTGCAGCGTACAATCTACAGTGTAACATGCAGAGTTCTGCATAAACCAAATGAACCAAAGTTCAGCGGTGGAAGAGTGATGTGCAGTATTAGCAGTAATGCAAATAGTCTGTAAATTGTTAAATAGCAGAACAGTTGTTTAACCAGAGTGCAGAATACAGGATCACATACCGCACACTATAAAGTGCAATAGGAAAAAGAACCTGTGGACTTGACAGGCGTGCAAAAATGATGTATATACAGCACACTATAGGTGTGTTCATAAATATATGATGTAATTGTTCACATATATATGATTGTTTTTTTAAATATATAGTGAATGTAGGTATCACAGCAACAAGATTCTGGGTTGCAATCCATTGGCCGACTGGGCCTTTCTGTGTGGAGTTTGCATGTTCTCCCAGTTCTCTCCGGGTACTCCAGCTTCCTCCCACCATCCAAAGACATGCTGGTTAGGTTCATTGGTAATTCTAAATTGGCCGTGAGAATGCTTGTCCGTCTCTCTGTGTTAGCTCTGTGATAGACTGGCGACCTGTCCGGCCTGTACCCCGCCTCTCGCCCAGGCTCCATCCCCCCCGCGACCCTCCAGAGGACAAACGGTTACAGAAAATGAATGAATGTATGTATGTATTTAGGTAACTGAACATGTCTGAAGTCGAGAGCAAGACTTTATGCCTTATACAATTCAGCCTTATAACCGCAACAAATTCAACACTTTGTTGTTCTGGATTACCCATTTTAAGTGTTTTTCTAATTTAGTTTCGGTCAGGGTGGGTGTATGGCTGTGCTACATTGTCCTTTAATCCCATACGGCTGAGTATGCCTGCAAATGTTTAACTGTAGATTAAACTGCCAGTTTGAATTGAAAAAAAAACCTTCAGGTTTACGTAAAGAAACACATTAAAGTGGATGTGACCAGCAACGAGAGGGAAGCGAGTAATTTCAGACTGATGTGTCAACACAATGTAATGATGGAAAGTTTAACAGTTTGGGGACAATCGGGCCGCCCTGCTGTAATTTCACTTGTAATTAATCTCTCATAATTAATTTCCCACCAGGAAGAGCAAGCATTGTTGAAAATAACGAGTTCACAGAAGACGAGATGCCACCAGAATATCAACCAAACCACACACCTTGTAGAACATCCTGTCAGCAAAACGCAGCAGCTCCCCGAAGAGGTTGAGCCAGCAGTGCAGGAAGGCAAAGAAACACAGCAGGAGAAGCATTATTCCTGAACACAAACACACAGAGAGCGAGAGCGAGCGTTATATGCAATACTTTCATTTTGGGCATTGATCCCAGAAGATTTCTCAGAAGAATTGTAACCTGACTCTGATGCTCTAATATCAGCACTTACTTAAATAGCTCTTCACATAAAGAGAGCAGTAACGATGCCGGTCTTTAGTTACCTGCATCTGATTGCATAATAGAATCTTTAATCGTATCACTGATTTAGAAACACCAGACACTCCTTAAGTCTACTTAAGTGAGTATATAAACCTGAGCTGACTCATACAGATAAGAGATACAAGAGTTATAAGCAGAAGTGATGTTACAAGCGGAGCCACAGACAAACTTCAACTTACATGTTTGCTTTACACACAACTTCCTACTAACTATCTTTATCTATAAAGTCCATGTACGTGAACAACTTGTTGGGTGGCGGAAAGTACCCGGTAATATAGAGTTGAACACAGCCAGAACCATTGTCCGTTTACTAAAAGGCTGGTTGGTCTCGGTTCTGAAGACGGGCACGCAGAGACGCACCAAGATAAAGTAGCTGTAAAACAGGCATCCCAGTATCTGCAAATTGGGCATAAAAAAAATATATATATAAATGTGAAAACAGGCTAAAATACTGCACATCCTGGAAACAAGGAAATTAAATGGGAAAAATGAGAAAAAAAGAATAGTGTGATCTGAGATATCAAAGATTTAAGCTATAAAGGGCCTGTAGTTATAGATTACATTATCATACATGCGCAACTTCTTCTTATCTAGGTCAGTAACAACACAAGTACCTTCTTAGAAGACTTTAAATGACACGTTCCAACTATATGCTTATTAAAACATCTTACCATGCCAAGTGTAACACCAACATACTTCCATCGTATGTGGCTGTTTCTGTGAAGAAACGACAAGATGTCACAAACAGAGAAATGTGTGTCGTCATATTAACTAGACGGTTATATTTAGTCCCAAATTACGTATTCCACATGGCACCCTCCTCTCTTCCCAGCCAGAGCGTGATTGCCTTTAACTACATCTATAATGAAAAGGATGTTTCAGGGTTCCTCATTAAACGAATGCTTTCATCTGTTGATAAATAGATTCTGAGGGATTCAAGGCCGCAGTGAATATGAAATGCTTGTTTCGAATTGCAGCATTTTTTTGGAGTTTGCGGCACACAAGGTTAATGTGTCACCCAATTTGTCCTATGACATTTGCACACAGGTCACGTTACTAATTAGGAGACCAAACAGAAAAGGAGGTTGTGGGATTCGGGCGATGGAGGAGCGTGTCTTACCGAGGGTATGATTCCCTGTAGATCAGTGTCGGACAGAAGAGGAAGTACAGATAGCTGGAAAATGTTGGGAATCTAGGACTTTCTCCTGAAAAGGAAAGGCATTTCCATAAGTATGAATATCACATCACATTTGGAGCAGTGGACTATTGGTTGGACAGCGAGGTCACTGGTTCCTGAGGCGCCTTGGGCAAGCACCTAAACCCCCTGTAAACTGCTCCCTGGCTACTTGCATGGTAACCTAATGCTCCAAGAGTGCTCGCTTTCATTGGTTAAATAGAGGAAACAAACTTTGCATGTGTGTGTATACATGCCAAATAAAGCTGGTTTGATTAGGACCCAATAGGTATCAAAACCTGATTTAGACCAGTTTCAAATTCAGTTCACACTTCTGCTTCTCATTTGATTGTTCTCCTTTCATTGTGCCGCTTAATGTCTGGCATTTAACTTTTCCATTTGTGAATTCGAAAGCTTTACTACGCCTTCATGCAGGAGCCTGCTAACAAATGGCCATCTTTAAAATTAATCGGCGGTGGGTTTATCACTAAATCGTTAAGCCGTTATACTCAATTGTCTAACTTAATGCCTCTAATTTAGTTTCCCGAGTAGTTTGCTGTGCTTCATCCTGCCTCACGCTGATGACATTTATACCTTGTAAAACAGCACAGTTTTGTATAAAAATGCATTTGACATCATTTTTATTTTAAACCATGGTCTTCTTTTCGCTTTCAATCCAAAACCACAATCAAAGCAGACACTTCTATGAAGGTATTTCACGTGAGTTTTAATATTAACAGTTTTCTCTGGGGGCTTTTCGCTGCAGTGAGTAATTATTCATGTTTATTCCCTCACTTTCATGTTCCTTAACTTTATTTCCAACAAACAGAAGTCTACAATAGCATCTCTGCACATTATCAAGGTGATTTATCCTATGCAGGTGTATTCATTGTCAGTTTTAACCTCAGCATGACTCTTTGTAACCTGCTGAGCTTGGTTTTAGGCATTTATTATTTGTGTCTGACAGAGTCCCTGAGACTTATGATAGCGCCTGAGTAGTAAATACTCCTGTCATCAATACAATACCTTCCTTCGGGGTATTCTTCATAATAACAGGAACCATTTCCCTCATGAACGAGTAGGCCTTCATCAGGAATCGAATCTGAGGAAATTGGACACAGTTACTATGTGAAGGGAGACGGTGTATCGGTATTAACAGCTTCTTCTACTTTGTGCGTCTTTGCTGCAGGATCTGGCAACATGTCTGAAATGATTAATGTGTTTCTTTAGGCTTAAGTCTCTTGTTTCTGAGTTCGTCCACGGTGATTCATATTGTTTTTTGCGCTCTCACACAATGAATCAGGAGTAAAACACAAGGATGGCGGCACGAGAGCAGCATAGTCTGAGTACTGGTTCATCATTTTCAGACAGGATGCTTCATCAATTTGCATAAAGCAGAAACAGCACCACAAGGAACAATTCTTGTAACACCAGTGGTAGATAGTGACACACTTTTTGGAGTCATGGTTTGCTAACCATGTTCCTGTTAGCCCCAGATAATGTACAGTAGGCTACATGTTATTTGCATAGATTACAGAACTGTGATCCAAACTCGAGCAATCACTTGAGACTCACGCGGAGATTCATGTTAGTGTGTGTGGACAAATGTACTTAAAGCTGTCCACCTGTAATCAGATAACGCAAAACATAGACAGACTAGACCCAGGTTCCCCCGAAGCATCAAAGCACCGTGCTCATCTCACTCCAACAAATGGACATAAAATGATCCTGAGAAGGTTTTTGGAGATCAGTGTAATAAGCATGAGGTTTTATTTCCATATGGCTTTCTGGTGTTCAAACTACACTGACATATGCAGGATGTCTATTTCTGTGAGTTTCCTCACATCTTCATCCAGCAAGCCTCCCATATCACAATGTTCCAGCACATGGCAATAAAAGGCTGCTCATATAATTAGTATTACAATTAAATATGATGTTATCAACAGTGCAGGGTGCATGCAGCATACAAGTAAGACATTGTATGCTAAGGGAAAGAAAAATGAGTTATATCCCATTATCACTGATTAAAGGAAGTTAACTTTGAATGAACGTCACTTTTGTGGGAAAAGAAATCTGTAATAACAGAAAAACATGTTGTGTCGACAGAGGTCACACATCAAGTGCAGCCTACCCACATGACAAAAGCATTTCTGCACCACGCACATGCACACATACCTGCTCCAGGATCACAATGAACCGTGAGGCAGGTGGCAGCTGGTGATGCACAACCACGTATACTGGGTAGAGTCCCAGTACACAGGTCTGTATGGCACAGAGGACTATCCCTGTCCCCAGAGACAGCCAGAGCTTGGAGTGAATGCTGTGGTACAAAGAACCCCAAAACACCAGGGTGTAGTAGGGAACGAGCAGGGTGTACGCAAACATAACAGCCCAGGCCCAAGTGACCATTCCCAGCTTCCCAAAAGCGAAGAACAGCAGGTCGAACTCCAAGACCAGCCTGAGATTACAAAAAAAAAATGAATAAATTACAAATTTCAGACTTTATATTTTAAATTTCTTTGAATGTGCTTTTAATAAATGTATAAATCCAAATCTTATTAAGGACATGCACTCTCAACAGATGTAAACAAGGTTTTGAATCACTGCTACTGATGATATTGAAGGCTGGCTAATAAATGCCACATAATGTTAAATACATTCCTGTTACTCTCTCATTAAAAGAGATAGGACCCCATTTAACACGGCTTCATACAAGGGCGATGTTATTATTATTTTTATTTCATCAATTTACCCATTTTAAAATCAATATTAACTGAGAGTGAATGGCCACACATTATTTGCACATAATTGTGGCGTTGCCTGCTGGCGCTTGCTCAAATGAGGGACATTTGCACACGCAAACAATGCCCGACTCATTACCGAGCTGCCCAGAGCAACAGCAGAAATGCTCAGGGGCATTGGCTGCACTATCGTTCTGCTGTCAGACGAGCGGCGGAGAGGCAGAGAGGGGAAGGGGGGGTGACACAATGAGGAGAAACAGAAGATAAGACGTCTTTTTTTTTTTTTTTTACAGACTGTGGGGTAATTGAGTTTGATTTCTTTAGAGAGAGAGAGAGAGACCTCCAGACATCGGCACATGCACGTGTCCCACAGACCTGCCCTGGTCGATGTAGTCAACAGCCAGCGTGCTCAAGCAGAAGATGAGGAGTACAGCTATGAACATGTGGTAGATGGTCCGGATGTGGCTGATCTCAAACAGTTCACTGATGAGGGGGAAACACAGAGTATAAAGTCATTAAAATACAGCAGGTCCACTGTTTATTGTCTTCATGTGGATCTGTTGAGGTGTGTACTAAGCTACATTACACACAACCAACACCAGTGAGATTATCTGGATGATCTATATAGGATGGTATTGGATCCTACAGTTTTATACGGTATACAGTATATCATGGAGATAGATAGATAGATAGATAGATAGATAGATAGATAGATAGATAGAAACAGATATGAAAGATATTAAAATTACATAATAATATAAATATATAATGCTGTGTAAAAAATATACAGTAGTGACCACAGTCCAGTTGGTTCCTCACAGGGAGGCGTTGCAGAGTTGCATGGATATCACCTTGAACTCTAGAACGTTACAATAACATGTATCTTGCTATTTTCTGACATTTTCTAACTCGACCGATCAAGTACGGAGGCAAAATAGTTCCCCACAAATCTATAATCCACTCTACTCTTACAGTCATGTTTACATGCTCCATGGACGGTTTGGAAAGTTCAAACAGTTCATTAAAAATGTCTTCTTCTTGCACGTCATGCTGCTCGCATGTGACTTAAATCGCCCCACGGGGACCAACAATGTTTTCTGAATCTGAATAACAATCCTTTGCTGTCGCCCTAACGTCGGTCTGCACTTTTATACTCACTCCAGCAGTGATGCTCTGTCCATAAACACTTTGCCATCGTCCATCTTCTGAAACCTGACACAGACCACACAGAGAAACATGCGCACAAGTTTTACTGCAGTGATTGAGAAAGTAACAATACCTACTGGACTAGAGTGAAATAATATATGAGATAGTAAATCTTGTCTCACTTGGAGGAGTTTTTATTTGCTGTTTTTCCATGGACTGTCGACTGGATGTGGGTGAAAGGTTGGACAGATTCAGTCAGAGCTCTGTCCAGAATTTCACTGAGCTGATCCTGGACCTGCTCCAAGACTTTCACCTTTATCTTCTGCATGGAGGCAAACAAAAACAACATTTTTTTCTCTACTTATTGAGTGCTATTGTTTCCGTTGCGGAGATAATTATAGGATTAGTTTATTTTCAAATGAGTAGGAGAAAAAGTTACCTGTGCATGTTTTTCCCACCGCCTGAAATCCTCTTCCTGCATGTTATCATGGCTCCCAGCTACAGAGAGAAGGACACATGCTGCTTAAATTGTCTCCTAAACCATACAGTATTACTTGAAACTGAAATATATTTAACCGAGCCAGGCAGATTAAAATGTAAATAAATACCACACACATTTTTTTTGCAGTAATGTGACATGTAGTACAACTTGAATAACGACGACATTTTAATGGTTGCCCTCGGAAATATTCGATTAACACCAACAACATTATCATGAACAAAGCCTTTTAAAAGACACAGCAGAAAGCGACCTTTCTGATCATACCATGGCTGGAGGTGTCATCTGACTGCTGGGCCTTGATGTTTCGGCGCCACAGTCCATTTTGTGCCTCTGCGGTCGTCATGGTTACCGCTGAAACGAGCCACATCTATTAAAACGTACAGCTGGGACTCGTGCAGATGATCATGCAGGTTAGTCACACACACACACACACACACACACACACACACACGCTGTTGCTTCGCTGAGGAGAAAGAAATGGAAACTTAAAAAAAAAACTTAACAAGACTAATGCATGTGATGTCACACTGATGCGATGTGGGAGTGGGTGATTAATGGTTGCGCTTGCTTGTTTTCATGGATATGAGAAAATAAAAGCCCTCGGAAACCCTTGGAGTTTACACACAGCTGTTTTGGATCCATGCATAGCCCTCGTGGTGCTATAATATAACGTAAACTGGTACTAAATCACTTAGAGAGACACACGAGGGTGCAGTGCTCCCTCAGATATACCGGCATTAAAAGTGCAGCAATATCACTGGACTATGGTGCAACAAACCTGTATGTTTCAACCCACAGGGGAAAGTGCAGTTGGATTTACTCTTTGCTGAAGTTTAACAATGCAGAGATAACTATAAATTGATAGATTACATCAGGTCACTGCACCATTGCTGGCAGGTTGCCTCATATTAAAAAAAAAAAAATGTATTCCTGATAAGCCTCGGTGCCAGTGAAGCGCACTCACTCATGTGAATCACAAAGTGCACAAACGGTTCATCTAGGAACATGTAGGGCAGGGGTTTTGAACTATGGTTACCTACAGTGGTTTTCCGCAACGAGAGTGTTGCCAGCAGTCACTGGAGTTCAAGTTGAACAGTGTAAACAAATGATAAAGCTCCCTGACCCCAGTGGAGGTTCACACACACGATAGATAAGATGCACAAGAGACTGACGGAGAGTTTGTTAAATGAACTTCCTGGGAGGGGTAAAAAGACGCAGAGTGACCTCATTTTCTAATCCATGCCGTTTGATCACTCCTCAGGAGAAATGTCAATACCTACAGCAGATAAGCTTTGCACAGATATGCAGATATACAGATTATATATTTTGCAGACGATGGCTCAGAGAAAGAGATTCTTAGCAGAGTCTTGTTCGTTGTGAGCTGATTCAGATCGTTTAGGAAAACATTTACCAGATTGTCTTGTTTTTAATCCACTCACTTGCAGCTTGTTCGCCTGCAACTTTCCTCTCACTTGCTGATCAGCAAGTTTATGACAATAGCAAAATAAAGATATTTGATTGAGGTGTATTTGCTCAATAACTTGATGTCAGTACACCAATCAGGCATAACGACATTATGGCCACCTTCCTAATATTGTGCCAAAACTGTTGTTGTGACTCATCAGATAATGGACATGGGTCTTCCCGAGGGTGTCCTGTGGTGTCTGGCAACATAGGGGGAGAGGGGAGATCAGTGGATCAGGCTTGTTCCAGTGCATCCTGCAGATACTTGATCAATTTGGGATCTAGTGCATTTGCTGCCATCAAGGAGTGTCATTGCTATGGGGTGGGGGTGTCTGGTCTGGTGTAGGTGGTAATATCCACATGAATGCCACACCCAAAAGTTTCCCAGCATGTTCAGTGTTATTTACTTCTCCTGTCAGTGGTCGTAAAGTTATGCCGGAACAGTGTAGCAGCTAATAGTGATTCCAGTTAATTCTCTTTTCAAGAATATTTAGGGACTGATTTAAGGCATTTGGCGTCATTAAATCAACTGTGTTTGACCTAAAAGAGAAACATCACACATAGTTGTTTTGAGTTGGGTTCGTGGCTTCCTTCAACATTGAAGGAGCCAGAAAATCCAAATTTGGACAAGAGACAATGCCTCCGTTTCTAGGAGTATTGATTTTTTTCTGGCACTGAAGAACCCTTGAGCTTAGTAACTCAGTTCTGCTTCTGTTTACAAAGTTAAATCTCAGTTTTAGGGAGTCTGTAGCTTTGGTTATGTTTGACATTTTGATCTAGTTTCACTGTTCATCTAAACTCATGCATCTACACGCAATCCTGACAACCCTCCCAGCGCAGTTTCATCCCAATTCAGACACATGTGAGCTTTGGTTTGTTGACAAGCCTTTCATCATATTAGGTTCAGGTGAGTAACCACCCACAGATGCCCTTTAAAAACCTGTCTGAGGAAGTCCAGTCGCTTTTTAAAGTTCTTCCCAAATCTTTCTGCATGTAACTTTTATTTTATTGCTTCTTGTTCATATCTAGCTGCTGTGTCATATCACAAACAACTTTCTGGCTCGGTTAAAGCAGTCACATTGATTTAGTGTTGTACTTCATATTTGTTATATTTAAAACTCACAAAAGTGCAGAAAGTGCAGAATCTGAATCATAAAAGTGACAGATGTCAAATACAGCCGTGTCAGGTAGATGCGACATCCTTCATAAACATTCATCATTGTGTCAGACTTGTACTCACAGTCTTTCAGCCCCCGGGCTCAGTCAGCAGTCCACAAGATGAGAGGAACTGTTTCAGTCGATCAGTCTCGCTGAGATAGAGATAGTTGCTGGGGTATGTTTAAATAAGTCTGTGTCACAGTTCTTGTGATCCCTGTATGTCCTCTCCTCAGCTGCTTTTTTGGACTTTGCCCTTTTGGCTCCTGTCCCTGGCCAAGCCAGATCCTCCGCTGCCCAACCCCACTGATCTTCTCTGTTGGACGCATGAGGTCATGCAGCTGAGCGCTGGAGTTTGACCTTAGGTCTGACACATTCAAGTAGACTGATATTGCAAAATGCATTCATAGGATTTTTATATACTTGACTGTTACGCACTCATATTGGCCTGAAGATATTTCAAAAAAATCTAAAAGACTTGACATCTAAAAATATAGATATGTGTCGTTATTTTCCCTCCATCACTCAAAAATGTGTTTGGCCTATTGTTACACTGAAGGAGAAACATTTCTCTGAGCTCACCTTAAATCTAAGTTCAACCTGTGTTGGAATAAATACATAATTGTATAAAATTAAAAACTTCCAGTGAAAGAACTTTCCACTGAATAACAGATAGAGACTGGGCTTTATACTGAGGGAGAAATAATAGGTGTATACACAGAGCAGGCATAACATTATGACCACCTTCCTAATATTGTGTAGGTCTTCCTTGTGCCTCCAAAACAGTTGTGACTCATCAGAGAATGGACATGGGTCTTCTGAGGGTGACCTGTGGTGTCTGGCAACAAGATGTTAGTGGGGGCCTTTGAGTCCTATGGGTTGAGGGGAGGGGCCTCTGTGGATCATCCCACAGACACTTGATCAGTTTGGGATCTAGTGAATGTGGAGGCCAGGTCAACACCTTCTGCTGTTCTTCATGAGTTGTTCCTAAACCATTTTTGTGTGTGTGCCTGTGTCAGGCTGCTTCCTGCTGGAGAAGGCTGTTGCCATCAAGGAGTGTCATTACAATGGGGTGGGGGTGCCTGGTCTGGTCTAGGTGGGTGGTACATGTCTAAGTAACATCCACGTGAATGCCAAGTCCAAAGGTTTCCCAGCAGAACATTAAATTGTCACAAGATGGTCAGTGTTATTTACTTCTAATGTCAGTGGTCATAATGTTATGTATGATCGGTGTAGATGAGTATTACTCACTGGTTGTTTTGAACTGTGGCAAAAACATCAGTGATAAACTATTTTATGTCTCAAAGCATGTGAAAGATGACCTAGAGGGAATAATTATAGCTGTGAATGTGTTTCTTTGTCGTAACGCTGCAGAAAAAAAAAAAAAAAGTATGAAAAATACTAAAAATAGCTGCATGCTAAGTGCTCGAAAATCATTCTTGGCATCAGATGTTTGCATTTGTGTGATACTTCAATAAACACCAGAGCAGACCGTAGCAAACACACTGTCACGAGACTTAATCTGGAGTCAAGGTGGCATTATGGAGTCTGAGATGACATTTCCTCCACTGTTGCAGCCTATGTTTGTATATCTGAAGCATATTTCTTTAATCTTTACATTTCTTTAATCATATATAAGTGTGAATCTGCGTCATATATCTTTAAAATGCTGTTCAAAAAAAGAAAAGACAAGACGCTACGTAACACAGGATCATATTTATTGAAATGAGTTTTCTTGAGATAACAACAGTGTTTCTCAGCGGCTACAGAAGAGAGTACTCCATGCACTAAATCACACACTATAAACAAACCAACCAAGACACGGCTGTACAAACAAACACAGACATTTTGCCTTTGTTTTCTTTTTTAACCACCCCGCCATTCATGTCATAGTTCTTTTTCTGCGCATGACGCGACATCTTGTTTTATTTTTTCGCCAGAATATTTTCAGATTGGTTATAATTACCTGGAGACAAACAGAACAATAAGAAAGACAAATCTACACTCAAGTCATTCAGATGTTTCCATCTCCGTATGCAACCGTAGCGCACGTCAGGTGAATATGTGTTTACAGTATACTGATGTTTAACCAAAAACATGGTTTCTATAAGTTATATAAATGCACCAAAATTCAAGTTCAGTAACATTTGAGACAAAGGTTACAGTAAAGAGAGATGAAGAAAATAAAAAGTTAAAGTGCTGCATACATTTTTTGATAAACCTCAATGCTGTGGTGGGATAAAGAGGTAACAGGTAACACATTTAGTGTTACGCCAGTAAAATTAGTTATGCTGTCATTTACTTTAAGGCTATGATGCACTTACAAATAAAGTCATTGTTTTGGAAACTATATTGTCAAAAGTATATGTTGCTCAGGAGTGAGGTGTTTGTCCTACGTGTATGTTTATAGGTCATTTAAAATATAATGTGTTTTTAAAGAATGATGTACTGAAGAAGAAGATGAACCTTTAGGTACCTCCTCAACACAAATGTCATTACCCCCCGTACCTGGACTCCCTGTGTTGTCGCATTGGTGCAACTGATGTTAGTATCATTTATGGTAGTAAGGGAACTGTTAGTGGTCTATGTTGCATCACAGAGAGTCAAAGTGCAAGAGAGTCTGCTAATGAGATCCAGGTTCTATCCTCCACAAAATACACAAATACACTAGTGCACACACACAGGACAGTCCTCTCGCCGTCACCCCTGACCCTCATCCCGACTGTCTGATCAGGAGGTCGATGGAGAGAGGGGCTGGGTGAGACGACCGACCGCCAGTGTGTCGCTAGAAAATAAGTGAATCAACTTATCTGCTCAGATAGCTCAGACAGCGCCCGAGTAATAGGCAGGATTTATAATGTGTGGGTATTTTCGGGCCAAAGGTTAGATACCTCGCTGGCTGATGAGGTGCTTTATCTCAGTGTGTGTGTGTGTGTGTGTGTGTGTGTGTGTGTGTGTGTGTGTGTCAGCAGGATAAGAGAGGACTGTATTGGCTCTTGATAACCTACAGTAACCCCTGGTTCATGTCTTATATGAGCTATTACAGAGCAAGTTTCTCCTTAAAGGACTCACTGCAATCAGACAATCGGGGCTTCGGTTTCACTCTGAGGTGGTTCAGCAACCTTTGAACCTTTTCATTAGTCATCTTCTAAACAAATGAATTTTGGAACAGCAGCTGCACACAAGCACTTTCATTACTTACAAAACAGTGGAGATCTGAAATCTTTATCATTTTAGTAAAATAAATATGTGCCAAAATAACACATTTACACATCAAGAAAGAAAAATCTTCACATTCAACAACTGGCATAAATTAGGAATAATTAACATTTTAAGCAAATAATAAGTAATAAATATTATATATCTTTCTAACTAAAACTAGCAGTATAAAAATAGTTGCTACACTTGTTTTTTTTTTTTTTTTTTTCAACTCTGCCATGCTCTTAGATGACAATGATTTAATATTTCACATACAATCCCAGACAGGCAGTTTTTTAGGGTTTGATTTACAGCTTAAAAGTCTCTTTTCTACTACACCATGACAACCCTGTGTGTTTGTCTTCACCTGCGGTTCAGATGTAGCTGCTTTGGACATTGGTTAAAGCGAGCGATGTGTATCAAAAGTCAGACACGCTGTGGCGACTCATGTTAACCACCGACCTTATTTTACACGGCACGCTAACCAACTTCCTCGTTTGGCTCGTCTGACAGCGGCACCACCAGCACGAGATTCAAAAGATTCAAGGCGAAGATTCAGACGTGTTTGATCTGAAGCTTGATGGACGGCAGAAGATTTGTTTGGTTCATTATTCCAGTCAACACATTGTCATGTGGTGTCTAGGTATCCGAAATATATTGACAGAAGTGGAGCAACAATCTTTTTACTAAGCTTAATTTTTGTATCATTTGAGTAAACAAGTCAAATGTGAGAAATTGTCTTTGTCTACAGCCCTGTGTGTGTGTTTTAGTTGTCTGCCGTTGGTCTACCGTTACCATGACTACACAGTTTCTAAGAATGCATATTGTAATTAGATTGATAATTTTGGAGAGAAATGTTCACAGATTAGTCCGTGTTTGAATATTTCACAAGAGACACAGGCAGGGGATGTCAAATGAGTTTGTTGGTCGGCTGTTCATTACTTTTACTTATTGTCTGTAACATAAAGTACACCCCCAATGTTGCTCTTTAAACTTATTTCTTTCTTTTTCTACTTCCCATTAGCTGTAGCCCACCCAGCATCTTCTCTGCTTGAGTAGGGACCGAAACATTTCATCATGTTTTCTGACCAACATCAAAAATCAACATGCAGTCAAAAGTACAAATATTAGTAAAGTGAGTTAGATCACACTGTTTTTTTGTTGTTTAGCACATTTGAATTTTGTGTTTTCATTAATAATTATCATAATAGTAAGGCTAACTTCAGTTTTATGACCTCTGTGTCCCTGACTGAGACAAACAGCACACCCTAGTGGTAACACATCCCACTGCACCTTCTCTTCCCCCACCTTTCCACTTGTGGTCCCTCTGTATTTCAAGTGACGGGGGAGGGAGTGCAGCGGCAATATGGGGTGTAGGCTGCCAGGTCAAACATCTGAGATGCAGTGCTTGCCAAACTGCTACCCGCACTCAAACCCAACACATCATAGCATAGAAAGGAGGAGGGATAGAAGAAGGGCAGGCAGGGTGGGGAAAAGAGACGGGGGAGGTCTGTTCACAGCAGGTGAGGATGGGAGACGAACGGGAGTCTGGGAGGACGGTGATCAGCTGCATGCAGATTTACAGAAGAGTCCTCAGACAAGAACATCTGGCTGGAGAGAAAGAGAGAGAGAGACACAGAAGCAGAGAAACAGGGAGTTAGAGCGACAGTCAGATACATTTGAAAGGAACAGCGAGAGGGAAAGACGGCAGAGAAGAGGAGACGGCAGCCAGTGAGTCATGCTAAAATTGCCAGAAGGAACATGTCTCGAGTCATTTTATGTCTGGTCTGTCTTCACCGAGAGTTGGTTATGTCTGGGAACGTCACAGAGAACTCCTGGGCTAGATTTAGACTTCACAGTATGTAAAATCCACCTTCTCTGTGCAAAAACTTATATTTACTCTGCATAAAACTTTATGGCAGTTTATAGGGCCTGAAAACTTTCCGAAATAATTTTAAAAAAGTGCTCATCCTCTCACAGCACACTCAATGAAGGTTTGTATTTTGAGACCAAAACACTAAGACCAAATAGCCTCTAAAGGCACAGTGAGGCTTCATAAGACGAGGTCTGCTCACAAACCATGCAGGCACATTTTAGGTTCTGAAAAGTTGCTATTCTGAAAAAGTATGAACAAGAAAAGAACATTCCTATAAATAAATGTACTTCCTGTTTCTTGTTGCAAGCTCCAATTTGCAATTGTAATGTTGACACACTTCATGGATCTATGCAAATGCCATGCAGAACCATCAGTTCAATTTTCAGATCAGTTTTATTCATATAGCATCAATAAAAATCCAAATTGCTGCTAGACACTTTCCCTAACCTAATAATAACAATTCACTCTGTTGCCTCCCCTAACAAGTGGCGGCGAATGTGTATTAGCTTTAATGCTCAAAAAGAAAAGCAACCAATAAGAGGAAGAGCAAAAGTAGTGGGATGAAGTAAAATCCCAGAAGCAGTGATAATTTAATTCCCATTTCTTATATGGGTCGTTCCCAGAGCAATTTATTTTTTATTTTTATAATACTGTTCAATTCGGCTGGGATTTAGAAGTAATTTTAAAAAAGTGCTCATCCTGGACAGACGCTGTTTGTTATGTTTTGTATGAAGGTTTGTATTTTTAGAGTGGGATAGCCCAGAAAGAAAAAGAAATCACCCTGGCAGCTGGCAGTGTTATAACTGCAAGAGAGCTGAGACCAAATAGCCTCTAAAGGCACACTGAGGCTTCATAAGACGGGGTATGCTCACATATTAGGTTCTAAAAAGTTGCTATTCTGAAAGAATAAGAAAAGAACATTTCTATAAATAAATGTACTTCCTGTTTCAACCTGCAAGCTCCAATTGCAAATTGGAGCTTGCAGGTTGAAACAGGTTAATATTGGCACACTTCATGGATCTATGCAAATGTCATGCAGAACAATCAGTTCAATTTTCAGATCAATTTTATTCATATAGCATCAATAAAAATCCAAATTGTCTCTAGACCTTTTCCAAACCCAGAAACTGAAACCCTGAGGCAAGTATGAAGAAAAGGATGGCAAAAAAAAAACCTCCCTGTTAACAGGAAGAAATGTTGAGTAGGACCCAGTCTATATGGATGAATGAATCTGCAATCTGCAAGTTTTAATAGTGTGAGATTTGACACTGCTATTATTCAAGTGTCTTTAGTTGCCATTTTAGGCCAGATTCTTGGGTAATAAACATTAATTTAAAATAGCAGATGGAATTTTAATGGAGCAGATGCAGTTTTGATTTTTATCAAGCTTCAAAACCACTGCCGCACAGTGTGAAGTTGATTTTTTAAACTCCTGCGGCCACCACAAATAGAACAGCAGCTGTTAACCAGCAAACGATGAAGAGGTTATGGGTTTTCCACAGAGCAGAATATCATATTTCAGGGGGGAAATCAGACCCTCACTGAGGAGTTTCTCCATTTTTCTGGTGGTCTTACCTCCTCAGAGCTATTAGCTGGCCGAGGCTTCTGGCTGCAAGTTGTAGAGTTTGGCTGGGTCCTGATTGTCACAGACATCAGTTCTGGACACAGAATTCACATTCAGACACATGCTAACCAACACACAGGAGTCACAGGGCGTCGCAGCGTCATCACCAGCAGCAGCCGCAGCCGTAGCAGCAGCAGCAGCAGCAGCAGCAGCAACAAGGGGGCAGCGATGGAGCAGGAAGACAGAGTAGTGAGGGAGGCAAGTCAGTGATGTTAGTTTTAAAACAGAAGCGGGATCCGACAGTGCATGCAACGTGAATGTCTCACATCTTGTTACCAAACATACTAGAAGTCAGTTAACAGCAAATTATCTCCAAAATAAAAACAATACTTCAACCAAACTGTGGCTAGGCCGTCGTAGAAGATCCAAAATAAAACACGAAACATCAACAAAGCCAAAGATAGCAACAAGGGTTTTGCAGTAATCGTGAAGCGTGCGCCAGGCTTACCTGTTGTCATTGATATCTGTGGTGTTTCCTGTGGACAGAAAGAGTGCGTAAGGAGGCAGGCGGGTGCACAGTGACAGGGTTTGTGGTGTGAAAACTAAGAGGGAGAAAGTGGGTTTAACTGAAACGGCTCAAAGCCATTGAAGACAGATGGCTTTGCAACAAGCAGCTGCATAATAAGGCTGGTTGATCAAATAATCACTTATTGTACAATATTTGTGAAGCAGAGAAATTTTACTTGTCAGGAAAAGATATGCATGGGTCATTATAAACCACTAGGACAAATGGAAAATGCTGCAATGTGGGACCAGGTACACGTAATATTAACAAGAGACACAAGTGCAACAAATTAAAAGCTCTCTTCCAGAGCGTGTCTTCAAATTAAAAGCACAAGCTTCTTAAACAACTGTCATTACTGGAGGAGCATAGCAAAGCAGAGCGTGGAAAATGGGACCTGGCTCTGTTTGCATTTCCTGGATGAGCTAAATAAATTTTCCATGTGTTTTGTGCAACGTTAAAATTCCTGCTAGCCCCGGCGCTTTATAACTGCAGTCCTTGGAGACTTGTGTTCTCTCTGAGCAACCCTGACAGAGATCAATTTCACAAAAATATTCACTAGACTTTGTGTTTGACACAACACATTGGCAGCCTTGCATAACAAGAAGCTTCAGTTATTCCTCCAGCAAGCCCTTCCGAATGTATTCATTGTTATGCATGGAAGCGAGTTTATTTAATTTGCTTGCAATTTGCTGAGCTGGCTACGTATCACGGGACCACACGCTTGACTGGATTATAGGGCTGTACAGTTTAATCCCTCAAGAAAGAAAAAAAAATATTGAGACAGTTAATAAAAATCGTATCCCATCAAAGCAATCTTCACTGTCAAGGCCACACCTAACTTATTAAAGTAGACGTGTGGTGTACAGGACTTGCAGAGCTGTTTGGATATGAACTGTACACTTTCCCATAAGCTCTTATTGAAATTCATGACACAGTGCCAGAGTGCAAATTTCTAGTCATGAACCAGAAGGAAATCTGGCCTGGGAAATATTGACTTTCTAATAAATTACAGTGAACAGTCACTTTACTTGTAAAAATGCCATGTGTCCATTTTGGGAGAAATACAAAAACTTAAAAATATACATAAGCAGCTGAGCAAAAACTAGTATTATCACAGGCAAAAACTGCGCAACATTAGCATATCTGGCCCAGAATATTCCTGATGGAAGCAAAAAACTAAAAGTCTCCTCTGGACAGTTACATCTGATATCGAAGCAGATCAATACGTTGTCTCCAATGGGCAAGATGCACTTAGAATTTTAACAGAATAAAGATAAAGTGTCCAATTATGTCTTGATTCATGGAAGTTTCCATGTCAATCAAACAGTTGTTGAAGGTTTTGTAAAAAGGGCAACTTTGAACCTTTTGATTAAGATTACTTTGTCAATTACAGCATCAAATTGTTTCTTGTCAAACTATGATTTTTGAGTTTGAAACTGTAAAATGCCACTGGAAACTACGGGAAGAGTTTGATTTAAGATGATTTAAGATGGGACTCAAACTAAAACACTAAAATACACGTCAAATATTTTTTTTTCCAGTGATGGTTTCAGTCATTTTAGGTAGTCAATACAATGTTGATGCATGTTCAAGTGTCAAATTTTTGGATAAGTTCCATTTTATTTACTTATTTGACGCTATAGAAACAGGATATGACATAATGGTGACTACCAGTTGCCATGCCAGCTGCTCTGTAAAGCAGTCCTGTGGGACTGTAAAAGTTAAAACAAGTACAGTGTATAATCCAACATTTCTTTGTAACTGGTGGAGGTAAAGCAGAAAGAAAATGCGAGTGAGTCCGGCGGAAGTGTGGGTAGGTTATTGATATCGCGGCTCCACTCCCATACTGCACAGACTCTGGCTCCAGAGTCGAAAGATGGCGCTGCCAATGCAAGGAATTGGCGAGACGTTGTCCATATTTATGCAGTCTATGGTTCTAACCCAGTTTCTGACTTTTATTGATAATCCTGAGAGAATCAAAGAGGTGTGGTGTTGTTGTTACACAACCTAACAACTGTCATCACTGGGTCAGAGGCTGAAGTGGCCATCCAGCCTGTCTGTCGTCTATCAGTCTGAGTAATGACACTGGAAGCCTAATCTGTGTCCTCCAGAGCCTGTCGCTGATGGATGCAGACACACACACACACGTTCAAACACGAGCCGGCACAAGCACCTCGGGCAAAAAAAGTATCCCACAATCAACTGCACATTTTTCTTGGTGAGTTTTAAAACCTGACAGTTTGTATCCTGTCAATATATGGACATTTTATTTTATGCAAAGATTGCTGACCTATATTGAGAGCCTGCACCTCTCTCACCAGTGGATCAGAGCTGACGGTTGAATCTACTGACTACGAGCCCATTACATGAAGATGAAAGCAAGAAAAAAAGGACTGTAATGATTGCAGCAGGGCAACCACTATACACAGGTTTAAAAGCCAGCACTCAGTAAGAGTACATAAAACAACATTCAAACATAATGGCTGGTATGATGGCGTAGGCAATCACAGAAAAAAAAATGTATTTATCTCTCCTGAATTTATCTCTAGTGAGCTTCATGTGGACGGGGCTCACCATTTTCTGAATCGAGCATCTCTGAAGTGTCCGCTTGGCTCGCCGGTTCAGTCGGAAGCCTGCGAAAAACAGAAGCAGATGTTTCAAAATCGTGGCTTTCATTTTGCCGTCTGAGTTCAGCAAGACAAAATGAATGTAACTGAAAACTGAGAATAATTGCTCACTCAGGCCGGAATACTACACAGCCATGTCAGAACAGATTACGGATTGTGTCGCATCACATTAGACACACAGGCTTAGCTTCAAGATGACGGTTTAAGCTTTTCACAAGCAGAATTCAGATAGTTGGCAGGTAGAGGTATGATATTTAATATAAAATTATTTTATATTAAAGTAAATAGAGTTTTGAGAAAACAGCTTCAGTTCAGAGTCCACTTACTAGGCGTTTTCTACGCCGTCTTTGTCTGTGGACGGTTGTTATGAGAACCATACTGTTGCTGAAGCCTCCAAATTAAAGTTATTTAACATGTGTAATTTTCATGTCAGTGAGTAAGAGAGTGAGGCCAGAAAAGAGGACTTTTAGATCATTTTGTTGGGGTCAATGAATGAACATAAGCCAACGGGGCACGTGTTAAGATAATTTTCTCCATCTACTTTTGTGTTTCTGACATGAAGATGTTCAAAAACTCTGCCACATTGAACTGGGTTTACTCACAAGCTATTCTGAACATCGTTGTCGCATGTGTCGTTGTTCTGGGAGTTGAGGTGTTTGGTGTCGCTGTTCTGGTTGGAGATAGCCTTGGGTAACCTGGGCTCACTGTCCGGTGTTGGAGGAGCAGCAGAGGCAGCAGGAGCAGCCGATGGTTTGTTGTTGCTGTTGTGGAAGACAGCATTGCAGAAGGCAATGGGGTGTTCGCTGTAGCCTCTGATGAAGAAGGGGTTGGTGGGGGAGCAGGCTGGATAGTGGCCTGCACGCACAGGTTTGGCTGTAAACAGTACCAGATGATTGATATATTGATTGATCCATTCATTCAGAAAAAGACATATTTATTAGGCCCTGAGGGATGTTGCTACTCAGTGTACTGTAGTTGCAAATAACACAATATTTTGTATGCCCCAGGAACGCTGAGAATGGATTATTAGGCCGCGCAGTTATTCCCAACTGCTCGGGCGCAATCCTCAAATGAAAATCATTATTCTGAAAACGCTCGCCCAAATCAATAGCTCATTTTCTCATGACAGCAGGATATGCATCTCTCATTTCTGCGGTGCAGTTATCTTCAGTGGAACCAGATGAGGCAAGCTAGTGATCAAAATGGATTACACTGCCCTTCTAATGATTCCCATTTCTTTCAAAATATCATGCTGTCATGTAATGTGGTGTGCTGGTAATTATTATTTTTCACACCTTCATAGCAGGGCAGATTTCTCAAGAAAATCCTTCTCAAGGAAACCACTGTTTCCTTGTTTTTCCCCTTACTGGCTTTGTTTCTCTGAGCCTTTAAGGATAGCAGTTTCCTTGAGAAGCGTAATGAGGAACGCTTGTGCTTGCAACTATTGTTTTTTAAGAGTATTTTTTTTAAAGTTAATTATTTCATTATGTTGATACGACAAAAGTTGTTTTTTGGTGATAATTAGTCTTCTTGAAATAAGAAAGGTAATTTTCATGTTATACAAATTAGACGATACTGGGTTGCTTCAGCAGTCAGGCGACAAAGTATAAAGAGCAACAAATCTGTAGTGGAAGATGGTTGGATGGATTAAAAATAGGACTCTCACCAAAGAGATCAGGATTGGTGTCATACGTGAAGCCAGAACAGAGAATGTACCTTTTGTTAACTCTTTATAGGGCACTCGTTGAAATACCTGGAAATTCAAAATTTCAGCCCTAGTCTTATTGTAGGGCATCAGAAGACTTTTTTACTTTTGTGAATTTTTTTTCATATTCACGTAGAAAATCAAGGTCAGTGAAATATGGTTCCTCGCCCCATAAAGGATTAACTGGTTGTTTTCAGTTTTCAGTTACAGTCTGGTTAAGTTTAGCTACCAAATCTACTCTGCCAGGTCTTGGAAAAGATCGTAGCTCATTCTCAAATAGACTCTTTCACAATGGTAATCATGTCTTACAAAGCCAGAAAGCCTTTCTGCCAGATAGCCCTGAAGACAAACTATAACATTCAGATCAGTGCTCATCATTTAAATAGACGATTAACCTGGTTGCCACTTCATAGTCGAGTGCACTTCAGGGATTGTACAGTTCAGTTATGGATCCTCACTGAGAGTAATGACAGTCATGAAGACTGTGATCAGGTGTGATCAAATACGCCAGAAAACTATGTCTGAGTTCTCCATAATTGTCCTGTAATCACAAGAAAATAAAATAAATTTTCTACTGATAAATGATGATGATGATGTCTCCAGAAAGACCAAATGCTCTTGGTTTCTGTATTTTTGTCTAAATAGTCTACCTAACAGTTGTAGTCTTCCAGGATAAAATCCCTGTTTGGACAGAACATCAACTTTTGTACATATCAATGTGTTCGACAACGGCAAACCTGAGTTTCAGGTACTTTCACTTCCTGAATACAGAAATAGTTCAGTACGGATACCACCGTCAGCAAGGAGCAGCGGTTTGCTCGTGTGGTGTCTAAACTATGGTTATCCGGCAGGGAGAAGAAAGGACATGACAGAGGAGAGGGAGTGAAGCATACAATGGATGTAGTGTGTGAGGAAATCACAGCAGGGACATAAAAGGGATGGCTGCGCCATGCCGAAGCATTTTTCTCACTGTGACTTGCAGAGGGAAAATATCAGATGTGAAGGCATAAAATGTTCTGGTCTGAATGTCAACATGTAGATTTTTATTTATTATTTTTTCTGTAATAGCCTTTTCTGCTGCACAGTATAAATTCCCGCAGTGACTACATGAGAAATGTTCTTAAGCCAAGGAGAAAAATTAAATATCATTAAATGGACTAGACATGAGAAGGGCTGTGCATGTGAACTGCTTTCAGACTGATTATAAGAAACCAATTAAAGTCCTTAACAGCAGCAGAATTACGTACATTAATACCCACAGATCCAATTTACGCAGCTTATAAAGAAATGACACATACAGCAGCATAATGTAACAGGTGTTATATGTTACCTATCTGGGCAGCGTGGGGCCGGCGGAAGGGATAGCGGGCTCTCATCACATCCTTGATTCGCTCCACCTCCTGCTGGTAGCGGCGGCGGTCATTCATGGCTCCCTCCTTTGCCTCCTTCAGCGCGCCCTCCAACGCCTTAACTCGCTCAGCTGTATACCGAAGACGTTTCTCCAGTTTCGGAAGCTCGCAGCGAAGATCTGCATTGTCACGCACCAGCTGCAACGCACACAAGAGACAGACACACAGTTTGACCAACATGCCACAGATGTTGATGGTGACCTTGTTTGGGATATATTCTTTACACTTTCACCTTGGAATAATGTTTTTAATGTAATAAACAGTACTTTTTCTATATTGGTCAACACTTGTTTGTTGTATCACTGCCAATGGAAAAAGCATCTCCTTTTTTTTGCGCTAGAGAGCATTGGATACTATAAATAGAAAGAAATATAAGTAGCCATTTAACCACTAGGTCTAGAAGTGGAAAGTCTTTGTCAGTTAGAGCCAATCAGCGCAGTGGGGCAGAACGGAGTAACATCAAGTGTGACCAGAAAAACGTCTGAGGATAAGATCCAAACTGCCTTTTATGTTGAAGAAACACACTGCACGGCAAAAAAAACAGCCTCAGAGGAAGATATACTCAGTGGAATATAAAATAAATTTGGAATCTGTCTTAAAACATGGTCAGGCCTTCATCTTTGTTACAATTATGGACAAACACAATCTGGGCCTGGACAAGAGAAAAACTGATTCCGAGGGATAATATCAGGGTGGCTGTCCGCCAGCCATCTGTGGAATAGTCTCAAGGGAGGCGTTCACACCAGACATCCAAACAATATGGATGAGCTGACGTCCTCTTTAATGTTGTGGCAGAAAAGATCTGCAGCTGGTAGAAACACTTGGTTATTCCTGCTATACGAGGTTCCACTACTTATTTTTTTTTCCAGCAGTGTTTCAAACATTTAATGAGTCTGTACAATAAAGAAAGAGATGAATTATAATTATGTGTAATTAGCTTAAGGGCGATAAAGATTTTATGACTGATTATGCAGAAAACTTGTTTTTTCTTGCCTATAAAACTACTTAGCTACTGCACTTTACAAAACACTATGGGGTAAATGGAGAGAGTTAAACTGCTGCACCTCATTGATCGTAGTGTTCTTTAGCTTGAGCATGTAATAATATGAAACAACTCTAATACATAATATATAATGTACTGCTTGTTTACGCCGATGATGCAGAATCAATGTGGACATTTATTGATTTTAAACTGCAGCATGTTTCTTGGTGGGAAATGCTATGTTGTGAAGGTAACGACTGAGCATCTTAAACTTTGACAGTCTGCTGCTGTGTGATCGTGAAAGCTGATCCATAACCTGCAGAGATGCTGAGCTACAACGACTCAAGAGTTTCACAAGCAGGTGAATTTATCTAACAGGCCCAACTTTCATGAATTCAGTATATCCACCAGAGGTTTGGCGGTGGGTCATTTTAAAAGAAAAAGAAAATGAATCATTGAAGTAAGATTCCCACGGGAGGTAAGTGATGTTATAAGAGAAAATCATGACGGTTTTGTGTGTGTGTGTGTGTGTGTGTGTATGCGTGTGTGCGTGTGTGCAGATAGACGGGGACAGAGATACTCGCAGCCCCAATGCACTGTCCACTGCCTGTCTTTGCCTTATCAGTTTCTGCTGGGAGTTTTCTTATTTATGACCATGACTTTGGTCTTCCATTCCCACACTATCAGCAGGTGGTGGATAGGGTTGTAGTCTCCCAGCAGCCACTTTAGGATTGGTTTTCTGCCTGACAAACTGCTGCAGTGCAGCTCTCGCCAATCTGCCAGCCTGAGAATATGCGCCAGTCGGCCAAATGTTTAGCACGTCAACACTTAGCCGACTGCTGTAGCCCATTTAGGAATATTAAAGAATGATGTGGAGTGTGTGCGTTTATGAGCACGGGGTTGCTTGTGAGAGTTTGTGAGTGAGCTAGAGAGAGGAGAGTGAATGAGAGCGCTCATGTGAGAATGAATGCGTTTGCGTTTATCAAATCTGAATCACTGTTTTCTGCTTGGTGCCTCCTTGCGTTAACACCTCCTGCTGCTCTGTTTTCGAGGAGACTTTCATGTGAATTTGTCGCAGTGATGATTGATGGTCCTAGAGTTACTTTTGCCCCTAGGAGAGCAATGACAAATGGTGCACACTTCCGTGTATTTTAATTTGTCTTGCACTTTTTGCCTTTCTCATATATTGCATCAGGCTAAGACGTATCCGAGTTGCCGCTGCACCACAGTGAGAACCAGGCTGCCAGGCCAAAAGAAACCTGATCATTTGTCTTTATTTTAAAAAAGGTAGACTGGCAAAATGTTTTCCTCCTCGGCTTCTTGTTGTTACCTGTTTGTGAACTTTTGTAAGCTGGTCCAGGTTGTTTTCAAGAAAGGAAATCTTCTGTTTCTGGGTGATATATCCCCCAGTATCATCGGGCTCCATCTCTGCACTCTGTCAATAGAAACAGAGATCTTTCAGCATAGGGAAAAAAATACGGCGCTTTTTAAAACCTTTTTTTTTTTTTGCATTAAATCGAATTGAGTGGCATGTCAGTATGTGGTGCATTAAAGCACCAGTGTAGTTTAGTTATGTTTGGCTTACTTTTCTAACTCGAGCCGTGAGGTCTTGAACAAAAAGCTTGCGGAGGTTGTGCAGGGTGTGGAGCTCACGGGCCTACAGCGTGAAGAGAGAAGAGGAAATAGAGCAGTTAAAGCTGTTAGATAACATTTAGTGGATCAGAGGCATCTGAGGGTAGCCATGAGAATTGTGACAGCCACTTTAGACTTACGACAGTCTCTTCTAGCCCTTTGAGATCCTGCTTTGACTGCTCATGACGCTCATGGAGAAACCTACGGATAGATAGACAGACAGTCAGACGGATATTGAAAATTCTAATTGAACTACCCAGATGATTACCAGAATAATTCATGAATAGAGAACAAAGGAGGCGTAGACTGGCTGCCCCACTCGTGGGCTGCTACCCATCTGCCATCTGATGCAATATGCTGCAAAGGTCAGTTCAGAAGGAGGCCTCTTAACAGCCAGCTGCTACCTTATTCCAAAACTCCACAATGGAAACGCAAAACGAGGTAGACAAGAAGAATGAGACCATTAGAGAAACTGGCAAAGCGAGGGTTAAAACTGTTAGCCTCCCGCTTATTTTAGCCACAGTGTGTATAACTGCATTATTCCACGGAGAGTGAGTCGTGTACTGTAAATAGAATGACAGTAAGAGCTCCAGAGGAGAGAGAAAAACAAACAGACAAAAGGAAGACAAATGACGCTGAGAAATGGGAGACGTGAATCAAAAGAGGCAGCTTGCCCCAAGGCCTCCATATGGTGAAGTGTTTGAAAGCCAGCCAGGACAGTAAAGCAGCCACTCACATCAGTTCCTCCAGCTGCCGGCTCTTGTGATGCTCCTTGCTTCTGAGATGTTCGAAGTCGCTGTGCAGTTGCTCCAACTCCAGCTGCTGTTTCTGGTTACAACTGAAAAGATAAAAACGGACTTTAAATATTTAACAGGTAGCAACACATAATACATAAAGACAGACAGACTGCAAATGGAAATCAGATGTCTTCTATTTAATGTTTGACATAATGTCTATTGCTGTAACCTAAGTCCCACATTTGTTAGATTAGAGTAGCCTGACAACTACCTTACTCTCATATGACGGAAAAATTTCTTTCTTGAGTCTGATGCATATGGCTCCAGCTTGACATGTGCACGGAAGCAAAAATGATTGAGAAGCACCATTTCAGCAGGGTTAAGATTTATTTTTGCCCTAAATACACATCAAAGCCGCACTGGCCAGACAAGCATATTGGCAGACCGCAGGGGTACTTGGGTGGGCCAAGAGTGTAATTAGGTCAAAAATAAATAATTGAAAGGAGTATAGTCACATGTAGTTTTCACAGTTATGGGGAACTTGTCAAAAAGGTACACACCTGAATGTACCACTGTGTATAACCCAAATTTTGGTGTTAAAGGAAATATAGTGTTTCTAATCCTTACAACTTGGAAGAACCCACTTTCCCTATTCGGTTTAAAGAATCTGAAGGGCATCACTGCTCCTATTTCTCATGCGTTCTACCTCACTGACATCCATCCATCCATCCATCCATTTTCCAAGCAGCTTATCCAAATCAGGCTGTGCAAGCAGGATAAGCAGAGCAGCCCCAAATGGTCTTTTCAGGCAGAAATTTTCTGCAGCTGCTCCTTGGGTGTTAACAGACACTCCCAGGCCAGCTGGGAAATGTACTTTACTCCCCTCAAGAGGGTCTGACCAGTGGTCTCTTCCCATATGTCCACGCTTGGTATAGTACATCATCAAAACATGGGACCTGAAGGGACCGCTTTTCAGTTGGGCCAAACCAGGCTGCTTCTCAGACCGAGGTTCAGCAGCGGCTCAGTCACAAGTAATCCAACAATACAGTTTCCACACCATGTAAACCACCCACACGTATCCATCTCAGCCACACTTACAGCTACAGCAGGGCCCAGACTTTTTTAGAGAACTCTGCTACTGAGACATGAGACGGCACGGTACTTTTTCAGAGCTGGAAGTAACCAGATTTGGATGGGACTGAGGGACTGAGGGACTGAGCTGTGAGTGAGAACCTGAGGACAACCTGTCAATCAAAACTAGGTCAATATCAAAGATACCTGTCTTTGAAGCCTAATATGACCAGCACACTGACAAGAGCAGATGAATTTAGAAAATGTAGATGTAATATCTCATGATATAATTTGACTATTTTTGAATCAGGACTGGTTTCGATATCGATTAATAAAATTAGTCCATTCGAGGGAGATCCAAAACATAACAGAAGCTACAACTCTGAGAGAACCGTCAGGCATTAAAGCTGAAAGATGTGCCGACTAAAGGTAAAATACCGTGGAAATAGCACGAATCTCCAAAACCAATGACAGCATTTGTTTTTGTGAAAATTATGAACTGGAATCAAAATGATTCAGAAAGCGTTACGCGGTCCTGATTGGAACGGGAGACCTGAAAGGAAATTAAACTTTTCAGGCTTTGCATGATTGCTACACAAACCACTCTCAAACATACAGGTAAATACTGGTAAGATTTATCTATGGCAACATCATTACTTTAAAATACGCCACTCTTTTTGTATTCTATGTCAACAACTTGTTTAATGGAGTCTGTATTCTGAAGACAGGTTGATTTAGCATCAAACACGGAGAAGAATTGCAGTGAAACACCGACTCAGTTAAGTCGTCGATGATCTTCTGCTTTTCATTGATCTCATCTCGAAGGCGCCCAAGCTGTTTGCTGTGCGTCTCACGGTGCGACTCCATCTGCTGCTCCAGAGCCCTCTAAGGTAGTGAGAGAGAGAGAGAGAGAGAGAGAGAGAGAGAGAGAGTACCGTGTCGTGGGAACAAAAGGAACACAAAATGACTAAATAACAAGGAGAAAATTACACACACCGGTGCACATGTGGACACGGGAGGGTTTTAAACACACACATCCCAGACTGCGTCACACACTGCCACTGAGACACGGATAATGAAATCGGACCACGCTGCACAACAACACATGCAGTGACATGAAAAAGGCACGTGAACATACAGTATCCGCAAATGCAAGCCAGTTATTTCAGTTTTTATTATTTTCAAATGGCACATTTTTAGTAATCAAGTGGTATTTTATCTAATCGTGACCAACTAAATGACAAAAGGAAAACCTGAAGCATGGATTGTGTTTATTAAAAAAGCTTAATACATCTACAGCGTCAAGCAAAGATCCCAAAAGAGCCAATGCACCATGTGGCCTCTATGCTAATGTGACTTCAGTTCCTGTACCTGGGGAACATTAATATGTCAAGTTTACTCTAAGCCAGTCTGCTGCATCTTCATATTTATCGTATAGATGTGAAAGTGCCAATGATCTTCTAATCAAATAAGCATTTTCCCTCAAATAAAAACCCGGAGTGACGAGTCCAAGTACAAGACCCAGCAAATTATATATACAAAATGCCATTTATGCAGTCACAGACACACACACATACACACACCTGACACATGCACACCTGCAGTTAGTCGAGCTCCAAGCCGGTGTGATAAAAGGTCAGTACACTAATTCGCTGTCACTGTAGTCATGGTTACCTTTATATCGCAGGAACTCTGAACAGACGTGTGATTCTCCCCCCTGGTCGCCTGTGACACACTCTCTGAAACACACAAATTTAGCAGGGGGTGGCAATTAAAAAAAAGTCAAAGACGAGAAGGAAGACAGATAAAAGAGAGTAACACACTGGTGGCGATGAAAGACGTAACAGCAACCTGTCAGCAGCACCAGCAAGGTCAGCGTGCTCCAAGCCATGCCTAGAGTGTGATAATATCTATTTGCAAAAGACATCTATTGTGTCACGCTGATCTGATATTGACTCGCTGCTGTTCCTCCGTCGGGATGATCAAATTATGGAGCTCTCGACGTCGCATGAGGCTGTGTGATCAGCGTGACCTGCAGCACTTTGTATTTATATACTTCTGTAATGTCTCGAGGACCCCTTGGCTCGGGTGTTAGGCGGGGCTAAAATTGATTTCCCTCCCTCTGAATCCACCGGTTATTTAATGCTGGTCTGTGGGACTCAAGAGGAGGAACGACTTACATTGCCTTTGGCCTGATTTGTGAATTGTGTCAGCGCCTTGGGAGTATGTGCACTTAGCTGGACCTTGCACAAATTTCAAACGTACGATTAATCTCGGTGTGCTGGTGTTTGGAAGTCTAGCCTGTCCGTCAGTGTTTACTGGTGTTTTTCTTTTCCTTGACGGGGCAGGAAGAACTCTGGCACCGACTAAAACTCTCCACTGAAGCCAGCAAAGTTGCTTTAAATGAGAAGCCGCTTCCTTCCACCTCCAGCGGGTCATAGTTAAGATGCAGTGACACCATCAATTATTTTGTACAGACAAGGCTTTGTTGAACTGTGTAAGAACCCTGATGACACCTCAAGCGATGACCTTGCATTGACGACACCTTGAGATCGGCGTCTCAAGTCACCAGTTTATCAAGATTTACAATGTAGATCTAAATATTGTGCAGAGAGCCCCACAATGTCACACAGTACGTGGGATCATCAATCATAACAATAAGCCCTTCAGGACAATGTCATCTTAACAATATGAATTCATTGGAATAATGTTACTTAAAACTTTAATTGGATTAATATTGAGCAAAGACCTGCTGACTGGATTTGCTCCTGGAGTTTTGTTCATTTGGCTTAATTTATCAAACCATAAATCTGTTTTGCTGATCAGGTCATATTGAATTTTTCTCGCTCCACCTTAGAATCAGAATAAATGTTAAAATCTTTAGCCCTGGTTTGGCATTCTGCTCACGTAGGTACAACATCTAAACCTGAGCCTGAGGCAAAGACACTTTATTACAAAAAGTAGTGCCTGTACATTCCAGATATTCTGCATTTCCAGTGTTTGTGCTCTACTGATCTCCGAAGGTTTGCCTAGATAGTGACAGAATCATCAATCATCACTGTGCTTCTCCAAAAATGGCTTTCTCCAGGTCAAGACACACACATCAGGTTTATTGGTGATTGATTGATTTGGTGACGTAGATGTAAAGTATTGCTTCTCTCTCTGTGTTAGTTCTGTGGTCATCTGCCTCTCGCCCAATGTCTGCTGGGATATGCTCCATCCCCCTGCGACCGTCTACAGGATAGACAGTTATTGATAATGAATGCAGAGCTGCATGGCTGTGCGACGGTTGGCTGCTCAGTTGATCCCGACATGCTGTATAGATTGTCGTCACTTTACAAAGCTACTAGTGGTGCTTCGGAGATGAACCCAAATGATCTTAACTGTTGATGTAAAGATGCTCCGCAGTCCTTTCCTCTAGCACCATGAGTGGGTCAAATTTGTGCCTTCTTGAATGGAATATATCCGTTATAACAAGTTGGTCGCTTATATATAATCATGTATTTGTTCCAGCTTGCGACACACTTTTGTGCAAATTGTTCACTCATGAACCACTTTTGCGATCCCTGCACCTTTCATCATGCGCCATCATAAGTTTGACATTTCTGGTTTCAATATTTGAAATATGTCAAATATTGGATGGACTGTCGTGAAATTGGGTTCATTCATATCCCCCTCAGGATGAATTGTAATAACTTCGGTGAGTACCTCACTTTGATAAACATTATACCAGCATGCTAATATGTTAACGTTAGCATCTAGGTCAAAGGTCTGCTGGGCCGCCTCATTCCATGGCTCTGGACTCGTAGGTTTTTATGTATCTGCAGTATGTTTTATGTACTGTTTGCTTCTTCTTCTTTTTTTTAACTATAAAGACAATAATAATAACTCTACCTTGAGCTTGGAGTTTGGCCAGCTCCTCGGTCAAAGAATCATAGCTGTCCTCCAGCTGTCTCTTCTTCCGCTCAACGTTCTGCATGTACTCCGTTAGAGAGCGGATCTTTGCCTCGTGCTGAAAGTCAGAACACAGATCTCAGATGCAGAAAGTTTACTGATGAGTGCAGACGTCAACCCAAGGGAACACTTTATACCTAGGATAAAAGGTACTTTCTATCTTTGTTGAATGCCCATGGTTGAATATTGAATATTTATGATCTCTTGCCATTAGGGAGATTGTAAAATTTACATGGTGACAGCTTCAGGCAAACACATTACACACACAGCATAAAAAACACGCAATCCTTTAAGAGCGACGACAGTTTGCATACTGAAAGTTTCTGATGCAAATAAATCTGTTTGACGCTGTGAGCACATTGGTCTTCATCAGAGTCATTAACTTCACAAAAGACTATGCAGCTATGCATAATGTAATTAGACTGAAGTGTATGCTGAAACGCCACTCAGTCATTTGTGGTGATAATTAATATTTGGCGATGAGATGTTTCAGAGTCAATTGTTGTGATGTTCCCAAAACAACTCACTATTTCCCTGTGGAGTAACACATTCTTTCTGTCACCAGCTGTTTTTACTTTCTCTAATACTTATATCAGATCCCCTCTCCAGATATCATCACCAGCAACAGCTGGAACAGCAATCTTCATCCCTTTCGCCCTCTCTCAAAACATATCATCACCTGGGAGATGAGGAGGTGACACGAAGACAGCTCTCTGCCCGTCTCCTCCATCTTGCGGTGACACTCCATTTGGAGGTTCTCCAGGTGGCGGCAGCGCTTCACCATGGACTTCACCTCTGACTTGATTTTACTGATATACAGGCGAGCCACGGTGAACTCCTCCTCGATCGCTCCGGTGATCTCCATGGGCTGGAGATGAATGAAACAGGGAGGCGGAGAGACAGTTAAAAGACTAGATGTTTGATCGAGATTGAGCGGGGACGACTTGAAGACAGTTGGGAGATTAAAGGGGCAGGCGAGGGAAGGATCTTAAGAACACCTTCTGGCATTTTGTGCTCAAAGCCATTAGTTTAACAGCATCATTTTACAGACGCTGTGACTAAGGTGTACTAAAAGGAACTGTGGCGGATGAAATATCAGTCTAAACATAACAGATGACAGCAGATAAACCTGTATATAAAGTATATGCATAAACATAATGTCATGTCCAAGGGTTATATAGTGGTATAATGCACAGGGCTTGAGTTAGTCATTCTAAACAACACATCAGTAGGGGACTGTGAATAAAAATGGTTGTAATTCCTGCCCTTTAATTAAAGCTGAGAATCTGCACTTTAAGCCCATATTTGTGATACAATTGTAATTTTGGTATTTTTTGTTAAACAGGCAAAATAACAGAAATTGTGTCACTTTCCAAACATATTTTATATGGAGCTAATTGTAAGTGTAATGAACCTTTAGTGATGCTTAGAGAGCATTTTATTTTAAATCAGAGCCTCCAGTTTCATCTCAGTTTCTCTGGCAACTACATCTACACTCACCAGCTTGATGTCCCTGTTTCCAACGATGGTGCTGAACTCACTCAGGTCCCTCATGAGCCCGTTCAGAATCTCTGCGATTCGCTTTCTCTGGTGGCTGCTCACTTCACTGATACGGGACAGTTCCGCCTCTAACGCCATGAGGTGAGCCTGCGGGATGAGAGGAGAAAGGCGGGGAGGTGAAATTCGAGGAAGACAGGATGAGAGAGAGGCGGGGAGGTGTGCCGACTGAGAGCGGTCGCGTGAGAGGAGAAAAATTCAATCCAGAGGAGGGGGAAATGAGATGGGCGCGCGAATAATAAGTGAAATACAATTGTGTAGGAAAGGACTGAGAAAGACGATTTAGAGGCCTTTAACTTGAGAGCACACTTAACTGTGAGATGCATTTTAACCCCTGACCTCAATCTCTTCCATGAAATCCAAGTAGTAACATATAATAGCCACTAAATAACAAATCAATAAACTACAGAGACATGGGCTGATGGCATCCGCGGTGGATGAAAGGATCTGGGAGAGTGAACGATGGTGCTTACTTTACCCTTCACCATTTTGTACAGCAGGCAGCTCCTAGACAATGCTGTAGCCACAATGGCTGAAACACAACAAAACCGTTTTGGTACGATCGATACTCTACAAGCATGACGAAACACAGTGAAAGGTGGGTGCTGCATTTTCTGTGATTCAGACAAATTAGCTTTTTAGCTGACTTAGCGACATGAAAAACATTGATTTTAAATGCAATCTTGAATTTGTCAGTTTCCACTGTGATACTGCTACAAAGACTTACCCCAGAAATAATGTAGTTGAGCTCGTCTTAACAGCGCATTTTAATTCGTTGCCCCCATGGATCACAAGTCCACTGAAAGCACCATTAACCCATCCCCTGCTTAAATACAGTAGCATTCACACCTTCATCATCTTTTCCATCTTCATTAACTTCAAGCCCTGCTGTCATTTTCCAGGTCACCTCTCATGTCAAAACATTTACTTTGCACAAATGGCAGAATATAATTAACTAAAATTGATTTCTTTAAGGACAAAACAAAGGTTAATGAAAAATGTTCAGTTTAGCTGACGAAAGATTTATGAAGACATACCGAAGAGAGCAGTTGGTCAGAATGATGAACTGAGTTAATGGTAAAACGGGGCTTAAGTGGATAGATGGATGAAAGAAGGTGCTTAAAGGAGCAGATGAATGGCAGTGACAGTGACCGATGCTACGGCCTCCTGCAGCCTCAGACGTGAAGATGGCTGCAGAGAAAGTGAGAAGCTGACCGTGACGAATGCACTCCACTGCACCTTGTTTCTTGGTAAATGAAGCCCCCTTTATACAGCACACTTGAGAAAACTGAAACACTGCTCATTATACTAACAGCTGGACGGCAAAAAAATGGAGAATCGGCCCTGAAGACTCAGACCGCAGCCGGGAAAATTCCCTGAGACGATGGAGTAATGAGGTTTTCTCGTTTCTTGTATTTGCTTGTATTGTGTTCTTTCTCGCATTCAGTTCCTCATCTTGTTAGACTGCTAGAGAACGAGTCGTGTCAGGTGAGAGGTCGGGGCAGAGCAGACTGAAAAAGCTGCGGAGGTGTTGTGCTAAATGAAATGATTGAGGTGAGAAAGGCTTTCTCTATGGTGTGCAGTTATAATGTCAGCTGCTTTCATCAATCTTGATCAGCTTCTGAGAAAGGCCGAGGGGGAGGAGGGGAGGACACCCGGGCAGATTGTAAAACCGTGCATGAAATATTGAAGTGAAATATAAGAAGGTGAATAATGGTCCACTCTGCCCACTGAGTAAGTCAACTGTGTTAAGGTCTGAGCTCTGACAGTGGTCTTTATTTCGGTTCGATCTCTATTCTTTACGTTTTCAAAACGTTTTTTATTTTCTGAAAAATGCTGCACAAGAAGTTGCAAACTTTTAAAATGATAACACATTTTGAAGCAAAACTTTGCTTCACTGATAATCTTGTTCCTTATCTTAAAGCTGCTGACTCTCTTTTTGCTTTAATTCTGTGAAACATCCATAATCTTGAAAATCAATATATAACCACAGGGCTTGATGTTTTCTTCATTATTAAAGTGATCTGGGGACAATTGTCCTTACATCCCTGGATATACAGAACTGCAAACAGGAACTCATTTGGCGTGCATTTTAAAGCAACAGCGTGCCAAAATGCAATTAAAAGCCTTGGCTTGGTGGCAATCGTGTGACGTTATAATCTTGACTAAGCAGCCAACAGTCCCAAAGATACTGAACGAAGCAAAAACATTTTTGAGGTGCTGTATTTTTTAACACTCCAGCCTCAACATGACTGTGTAGGTGAGGTTTGACTGATCGTGGCCAGACAACCCACCTAAATCGTGACTGATGCACGAAAATATCAGACTGAACCACGTCCTCCCCAGAAGGGAAAAGCAATAAATACTACAAAAGCAGAATACCCGACAAATATTATAGCTTTGGGAGAAAATACTGAGTCGGCATTCACTAGGTGAAAATGCAGTTTTTAAGACTTTTCAAAGCCTCAAAAAACTGACAGCGTTGTCACTACAAGGCTTTGCTTCGTAAAACCTGAATATTATAAATTCTTTCTAGGTGAATTATGCCAGATTTTACTGACTAAAATGGAATTTCTTCGACAGCACCGACTGCTTCCCCCATAAAAACAAAGCATTCAGTAAAAATCATACGGTACATTTTTTGCGTCCTCTGTGGCTGCAGATGTTCTTCTAAAATCCACGTGCAGTTATAGTGCGAAACAACCACTGACTTGTCTCTTACCTAACAGTTATGGGTGCCACCGTGAGCGTGAGATTTTTCTAAAAATATTTTTTCCTTTTTCTTGCATGAAGCTGTTCAGGAATTCTGGAGGCACAGTGTGTCTTAATTTTGTTTCTTATCTGTCCTTCCATGCAGCTCTAATTGAGCTCATTATCTCTTTTGCCTCAAAGTGCCTTTTGAAGCAGTAGTCAGACATATTCTTCTAAGACATGGCCTTAAATGGAGTGATGATTTGATTGTTTTATAACTGAAAGTTCCTTCCTTCTTTTTGTTTTACCGCAGCATGAACCACCACAGCGTGAAATCTGTGCATTTATTCGGTCTTGATAAAGCCAGGACAGTCTCCTTTGTCTCATTGCCTTTTTCTATTTAATGCTCTTTGTAAATTTCTTCCATCTTAACCACAATATATAAATACATATTCACCTCTGCGGTATGAAACATGCCCCTTGAAAGTCCGACCCACCATTTTCTTTGCAAGCTCTTCAGCCAGGAGCTTGTTCTGCGCGCTCTTCTCCTCGACCTCCAGGCTCTTCTGGTCGTAGTTGACGGCCAGCTCCTCCAGAGCCTGAAGGACTTCCTTCACCTCCGCCTTGGCAGACTTGTTCTCCGTCTGCAGCCTGCCGAGCTCGGACTGCACCTTCTCACTGTCACCCTTGGACGATGCCAGCAGCTGAGAGGCGCACAGAGACACGGCAAAAAATAAGAACTGTAAACAGAGCAGGATTCGGTTTAAAGGAAAAATGAGCAGAGAAAGTGTGGAGCACTGTTAACCGGGGAGGGCTGCTGGGCTTTAATAAAACATTATTGCATTGTTTATCTTGTTCTCTTGCTAATAAGACACAAACTGGTGCACAGGCCCTGTTACACAATCCATGTGTGACTGAACAGATGAAACATCATCAAGTGACACTGTGGGAGCTGATGTTATTTTGCCACCATGGTGTTTGCTTCTCCGCTGCAGCCCACTGAGGGTCATTTCAGTCAATGGACGTCATTAAATGTAGATGTTGCTCGGCACGAGTTGCCTGCGTATTTGCACTGTAGCTTTCAGCAAACTGATGTGACACATGGATATAACTTCATGTTACTATGCACAGATCGTGGTCGGGTTATGATTGTGTCTGCTCAGCACACAGCGGGACAATTTGAGGATATGAATGGACAAATTTAGTGCTTTACTTGGCAATACAGCAGACTACCTGCTAAAGCCTGTCTCTGGTTATGACCATGTGCTGTAAATACTGCTCTTAATTACATTCTGATGAGGTATTTTAATTGCTGTTGTTCCCACAAGTAGAATATACTGCACACACGTACACGCCCTGCATACTTATTTTTCTACTACATCAAATTAAATTCACAATGATGGCAGAGTCATCGACAACTTTAAATATTGTGGTGGTTTATCAGCCACTGCATTAGCCAAGTGAAAGAAGGCAATACGAGTCAGATTGCTCATCAAGTTTCAGTCCTTCATCTTTCTTTGATTCCTCTCTGAATACCTCGCACCTGAGCAGCCACTGAAATCTTTTTAATTTAAATCTGCTCCAGATATAAATACACTCGTGTTTAAACAAGGCAGTTTAATTTCTTCAAGTACTGCTACCTGAAAAGAGTTTTGCTTTTCCCTCATTCATCTCAAGGGCAAGATAATAAACCTCTCACGGCTGACTTCTACTCACAGTGTGACTTTCATCGCCACATTTGAATTCCTGCTGTGAGCTGTTTAAACGAACTGACGAAAGGATGTAAAAATCTAGATATTTTACCTCCTCCTGGTCAAGCATCTGCTCCTTCAGCTTCTCCACCATCTGGCTCTGATGGTTGATCTCGTCATCCTTTAGTGGTGAGGAGACACATGTGATGGATACGGTTCGTTTCGTGTGTTATTTATTAAATGCTCTGATACAGTGCATTCACTGTACACTGTGAGACTAAGTGTCATCTAGTGGGTTCAGTGTATAGCCTTGTATATGCAGTAGTTCCAAAATCATTTATTTAATGGTCTATGATCAATTGACCATGCATAAGACAATAAACGCATGCTCCATCAATGCTAAACTCAATTACCTACAGCCAGAAACACTGTATATGTTCCAGGTGACTGCTAAGTATAAACACACTTAACATGTGACACAGAATGTCATGCATTAGGTCTATAATTGTAGGTGTACCAAATTTATGCATCCCCACGGACTGCCCTGTATGGGCATCCACACACCCAGATATGTCTGCATATGTGGAAACATCATGGTTCATTTTCCTCATATACATTGTACAGAAACGTACAGAAAAAAACGTGCCACTGTGTTAACACTATATTGCCTCTGAATATTTTATGGTATATGTGTAGATGAAAACAATAAAATAGCACGTTATAAGATTCTGGAGTTCACAGTTTGTGCAGAAAGTGTGTAAAATTAATCAAAGCTTTATTGCTTAAATATCAAACATTTCTATTACCCCAATGATATCTGTTCCTACATGAACCAGAATTCATTAACATGATTAATACATGCATTACATATGCTCTTTCAATTCATGTGTGCATACCATTATATATAAAAAAGAACACATTCATGCACAAATGGTCCTCATGTGACATGTATTTATTACCTTATCATCCAGCTGTTTGTAAAGCTTGCGGATCTCCTCCTCATACTTATAACGCTCCTCCTCAGAAATGTGAACCACAATGGAGGAGGCAATCGAGCAGGGGCTGCAAGGGCTGCAAGAGCTGCAGGGGCTGCATATATCGGGAGCCGGCTCCTCGGACTCTGGAGGCACCACAGGGGCATCCTCCGATCCTCCACTGAGCTCCCCCAGCACAACGGCCTCCTCACCTAAAGACGAGGCACAGAATGTTTGATTCTCTTTGTGAATGTGTCGCTCTTATCTCTGTGAAATTCTCCCCTTTGGATTAATGCATAAAAAGGGATTAGTGGGTTAATCTGCAGCATATGTCCTTCCCGTACCCCTGAATGCATTTAAATAGCAAGTCTGAGACATTTCAGTGCCATAAAAGAGCATCTTTTGATACATGGTCTGATACACACACCACATGCATATAATAGTAAGCTGCTGAAGCACGAGAAAATAGAGTATTCTAATTATACACAGTAAAACAAGTTGTAATGACAGCTACCCTGGGTTGCAACATGTTGCCTCAGAGAGCATCAAGAGGTTTATGGGAAAAGGAAAAAGCAGCAGGTTAATTGAAAAACACAAACTCTGGCAACATAACATGAAAGTGAGAATCTCACATTCAAGTCCTGTCACATAACAACCGACTGAACACGAACATAAAGTGTGTAAAGACAGACGTACTGTACTGGAACAGGTGACAACGGCATGAATAAGCCAGTGGATATGTGAACTGAGAAAGATTAATGAAATGTAATATACTGTATTGTGCTGCATTTATTGTTCTGTGTTATAAAGCATTTATCACTTCACTTCCTGAAGTGAATACGCAATTTATTACACATTATTAAATTTTCTCAGTGTGCCTGTTCCTGTGTGTGTGTGTTATTGCTCTTTATGTGCAGCATCCAGACTGATACAATAAACTGCAGCTGGAAAGTGAAGGATCAATATGGAAATTAAGTGATTTGATCTGTAAGACAAGGTTACAGAAATCTTTTTAAATGTAACATGCCTCTCCTTTGCACACCGCAGGAGATCCCCACTGTGAGGTATAAAGAGATGTGATTTACTGTTAGACACACCAGTTCCTATCTTTGGGACACCCTTGACTAAAGAGTTGGGTAATGTGGTACAAGACGCAGGTCAACAGCATCCATCTCGAGGAGTTCGTGCCCTGAGGTGTGGGACAATATAGGAAGCAGTGGGAAGGGAATGGGGGCAACGAGGTTGTCAAAATGATCCATTAGGAAATTAAAAGCACTAAATTGTGTAAGAGATAGAGAGCGATTTGAGGGAAAGATTGTGAGTGTGTGTGAAGGAGAGTGAGAGTAACTGAAATGGATGAAGCAATAAGAGTAATTATTTTCACTGATAGTTCAATAAAGATGAGTTACAGTGTTTCATCGGTGAGGGAATGCTCTCCAAGAAAAACATCGGACAAGACTCATTACACAACCTGAATGTCAGCCAATCACTGCCACTGAAAGCTGTGGCATTTGGAAGGAACAGAAGTGCTGTGCGTAGGTGTGTGTGCGCGCTGACATATGAGAGGATCAGTGTAAGTTGTGACTCTTCTCTGAATGTGATTAGCCCCCGTTGCTCTGAGGATTACTAATACATAAGGATTCATAAAACATAAAGTCTGCAACATTCCCTGCTTGCAGTAAAGTGTGAGAAGGGATCCAATTATATTAAAAGTAGAAGTCTGAAGAATATGGAAAAGAAGTAAGCAGAAAGAGTTTTTTAAATGTTTTGGGCACGGGTCCAACAAGCCTGTTTGGCTGCCGTCGCCTCGCATCTCTGCTGGCAGGTATTCAGACGATATCAAATGAGGTCAAATCTGCACTTACGTGAACTGAAACATAATGTCTGCAGGCTGGTGAAATTTTCATTCTGTTGGTGAATATGCTTCAGTGCATGAAAAGGAGCAGGAACGGGGAGATGCAGAGATTATTGCAGTGATTATTCTTCTGCAAACACCACACTTCTGTTTTCTCACTGCAGCCTTTAGTAGGCAGTTGATCTCTTAGTCAAACATAAAAATGATTCAGGATGTTGGCTTGCAATTCATTTTCTTAAAACTGGACAGAATTTCCATTCTTGTCGCATCTTTTATTGTAGTTATTAAACAGGTCTACAGCTACTCTTGCAGCTCTATAAGGTTTTGCATATGCACAGTAATGTTTATGAGCTAAATCCTAACTTAACATGCTCACAATCACAATGCTAATATACTAAAGCTTAGCAGGTTTTGCAGGTATTGTGTTATTAACCAAAATAGTGATATCCAAAACTGTTTTCTAAAGAAAGTTTATGTTCAGTGTTTTTGTGAGTTGGCATGATCTCGCTACCTTTCTTCCAGTGGTTCAGCTCAGCCTCGAGACTTTGAATGGTCTCCTTCATTGACCTGTTCTTCTCCTTTTCCTTTTCATACTTCTTCTTCCACTGCTCTGCTGTGAGCTCCAGGTTCACGGACACGGTATTTCTTATGGTCTTGGCTCTAATTAGATGGAAACAGAACGGGTAGGGAAGGGAGGAAGAGAAGGAAACAGCGCGAGTTAGGAGGGTGAGAAGGAAAAAAGATGGAAAAAAAGCAAGGTGTGAGAGAACAGAGTCAAAAATGGCTTTCAGCCCTGTCTGCTCAACGAATATGGGCTTGCATCTCATTAATTGGTATGCAAATTGGGTTGCTGCCAACTGTGTTTCATGGTGCATGCAGTGGGGGAAGCAAGAGGCAAGAATTCAACACGTGAAAATGTGTCAGACCATCTAAAACATATTCACACCATTTATATACCCATTTATACAATGCATAAGATGATGGAATATGTAGGCGACAATAGATCATTCCTGGATTGTGATGCCAATAAGTGGATTCAGAGCTGAAACCTTCACGATGGCATTTCCACAGCACTTAGTAGCTGTCACTTAATTTCACACTCCAGAGAGAAAACACCGTTGTCCTTGTTCATGTATTCCCTGATATCGGCAAGACAATCAGCATCATCTAGAGTCTCATCAGATCAGAACAGATATATAAAATATATACTTGCCTACTTAATACAATAGCCATAGTTTGCTCCCTATTATTGGGTTAATTATGTACTTTTTGCTATTTGCACTTCTAGTTAGATGCCAAACTGTATTTGCAGTTGAATCTAATCTAATCTAATCTAATCTAATCTAATCTAATCTAATCAGGTGGAAAAAAGTGAATGCAAAACAAAGCTAATGGACTGCAACTACACTCTGTGTACCAAAATTTAGAGTCCGATATTGAATCTCTGTTTTTAATAATAAACAAAAGTCGTCTTAAGTACTCGATCTACGCATTCAGTCCTTCTCACCAGCCTTTAATGCTGCTGTATGGACTGTGCATGGTTATTTGCTACAGTGGCAGCAGTGACCTATCTCAGTAGAGTGTGACAATATTAGTTCAATATCCTGTTTTATATCACACTGATTTTTACAAAGAAGCCAACTGTGGCATTCGACGGTTGTTTACTGAGAGAGAAATTTCAAATATCTGCTGTGAATCCTTTTGTTCGGCAAGACATTATTTATTTCAGCCAACCCTCGCACGTCAGTCTCAAATCATTGGTAGGGGAAAAGGGCTTAAGGAGTCTTCTTTAGAACTGCATTCCTTTGAGCTGCCAGCGAGCAATGGGAGAGGAAAGAAATCCAAACCTACGAATGCAGCTTACTGATTAGATTAGCAGGGATGCTCTTTAAGCAATCCCAGCACAATCAGAAGCCAGACTGCAACGCAAACCCAGCCTCTAAAGCAGCGCGTGGGTCATCAGCTAGGCAGTAATATGTGAGCAGCATATCCGAGGTGGACGCATTTAAGCAAAAAACATCCTAACAGCTGCAGCTTAGAGAGACAGGGGAGTGTGTCGTGCAGCACAGTGCAGCAGCTCATGGCTACATAGCATAGAGTCATGTTACCGTTGGCCAAACATCAAGGTGGATTTGGTCTCTGCCTCATTGTAGCTGGAGGGAGAGCAACAGATAAACATGGTGGTGCGACAGTTCCCGCCCAGAGAGTCTTGCAGGATACGAGTCATTTTGCTGTCACGGTATGGCACGTGGGATTTCTACAAAAGAGATATGAAAGGGAGGGGAGACAGGGAATCAAAGATAGGCAGAAAAAAAGACAGAGGAGACGATTGAAAACCAGAACGACCTTATGAATTGCTACACCACCATAGCTTTCTTCGAAAAACAACAAAACTGTGTTTTTAGCATCAGCAGAGCACAAAAAAGAGGTGATTCATCTCCTCCTGCTGCATTCATCACAGTTTTACCTTTATAACCCTTGGAAATGCTTCAAACAGACTGTGTCCTTGCTCAATGAATGAAAAATTAATACCAACGGATTTATGCAAGATTTGTGAGACATTTACAGAATGCGAGTCTTTCTATTATTTTTTACGAGGAGTTCCCTAAGCCTTCAGAGTTATATAATAGAAGATGGTGAATGTTTTAATTACGGCGAAGGAGATTGGAGGGACTACAGAGTGGGTAGAGTGGATCACATTACCAGCTGCAGCAGAGGTGGGAATTATGGATGAGGGGCACCGAAAACTAGCTAAGCCATGTCACTGCAGCAACCACCCAGCCCAGCTGCAAGACAAGAATTACAATATGGGAGTATTCACAACACTGCTTTGCATTCAGTGGTGCGTTGCTTTCACCTCTAGAGACAAAGTTTTCAAAGTTTTTGCTTTTCAATGCATGTGCACGGCATGTGGTTCAGGTTACTTAAAGATTGTGGCTGTGGAAAATCAAAAGTGGAACTACAGTTCAGTTCATTCGTTTAGAAATGTGTGTATGTCTCACAGCCTGTGTGTTTAGCTGGACTCTTGGAATAATGGGCCAGGCACAATAAAAAGGCCTCATGTCACCACCTCTATCAGAACAGGCTAACAGGGGAAGTGTAAACCATTCGTTCAGTAGGAACATATTAGCATGCAAACTTGATCTGACCATTTTACTCAGATTTTAAAAAATTCTTTCTGCACATGAAGGACATTGTCCTTGTCCAGGAAAACAAGGTGATGTGATGAACCACAGGGAGGGACAGAAACATAGCGGTAGCACGACAGAACTTTTTGTGTTGGAGACCTTCAAAAAATTATTACTGAATACTAACGGGCAAAAACAACAAGAAGTTCCAACCAAGTGTTGAAAGTGAAAAGATGGAGTCTGAATCGGCTTGGTTACATCATGGTTATCTTCTTCTATTGAACGAATTAATTGTTGTCAATAAAGTTGGAAAATGTGTATTCTACAGCACCACTTAATAAATGCAGCTTTTTGAAAAATCCATGCAAAGAGATAAGATGGAGTCACTAATCTGAATTATTTCAATCAATGTGAAGCAACATTTTCTGTGTACGGGTAGCCAATGACACAAAGATTAAAGACATTTGGACATAGCCAAGCTAGCTGTTTCCATCTGTTCTCAGTTTCTGTCTTAAGCCCAGAGAGATCCTCCATACAGCTATGACACTGCTATCAGTCTCTTAATTTAACTCTTGGCAACAAATAAGCATATTTTCCTGCAATGTCTAAGTGAACTATTCTTTTAAAGTAAGATGATGGTTGTCTCTAGAGACACTGGGCACATGCAGTGTGCTGTCAATTTGGCTCTGACTGACTGCTGGTTCTTTTTCCTCAGCCAGGATATTTAGGTGCTTCTAATCTAATACTTTTAGCTAATTCACTGCAGCCTGGACTAAATTTCGGGAGACATATTACTTTGGCCACGAGCATTAGGTATCCGTTAAAAACAATCAATAACGAAGCCGAGCCTTAGGCCACCGCTGATAGATAAGAAGGACTGCGGAGCTTTTCTCCACCTCACCGTTCCCTCAGCCAAAGCCGAAATGACATTCCCCAGGGCCGACAGGGACTTGTTGATGTTCTTGGCCTCATCCAGCACTGCTCCCTCTGCACCTGTCTTACTGACCTGACACAGATACACATACAGATAGGAGGAATTAGTTCATAAAACACATTATCGGTGTGGAAACTGTATTTATTTTCCTGGTGATGCTATTATTTACAGGCCCCAAGAAACCTGTATGTAGCTGGAAATTCAGAGCACAGTTTCCAGATGATGACAGCATACACCGTGGTGTACAGAAAACATAGACTGTTCAGTTGCTTCCTTTCCAGACAGTTACAATGAATTGGTACCAAAAGCGAAAGAGGAGGTGGTCAGCTGAATGTACAAAAATGTTTGTGAAACAAGCAGGATATGGTTCAATGTTAAGTTACCAATGAAAAATGAACCAAGATTTTATTATCTGGGCACAAAAAAAGGAAAATAGAACGAACCACACACAACCAAATAAACTCAAATAATTACTGGGCGTTTGTCTTTGTTTTCCAAATTTCAAGGACAACCGCGAGAAAACTGCAAGAAAATTACAGACAAGCAAAATAGATTAATTGATTGATGCTTTGTTTTGTTTATTGTTAGAAAAAAAAAAATCATTCAGCTTTTGAAAAGGCTCCTGCAAGAGGTTTAACTAAGGCAGGTCATTTTGTGGCACCATTGCCATGGGATATTTACCGCAATATAAAGAGTAGCTTAATTACAGAGGAAAGAAAGTTGTCCTATCACGGCCTTCTGTGGAGCACCAGGTTCCTCTTCACTCAACTGTATTTTGTACCAAAGCCTCAGAAGTTACTGGAGCAGAACCATTTCCCCCATTAACCCCAAGGGAGGACCTGAACAACTTACACATGCACCTTCAGCACTTATTAGCTTAAAGCCGCAGTTGTCAGCATCTATCCAGACTATAAGGCCACATACTACTCTAAGCACACACTATTCTATATTTTGCATCAATACTATCAACACCAGACCATACTCAGAAGCCAAAGGCCATGTTCAGCTGTGTCTTTAATGTATTTTCTTGCTTTCCAGTTTATGACCTGTGACCTTAGATAAATCATTTAATAGACGGGCTGAGCTGACTCAGAATTCACCCAAAAGAAAAAAAAAAACCACACCTTGGAGCAGGGAAATAATTCACTGTTTGTGTTTCCAAACAATCTGAGGTTTGTCAGGGTTGAAACCGCCTCCAGAGCTTATCTGAACGGACAGAAACAACTTCTGAGGCATATTATTCCTCAGAAAATATTTTTTTTCTCTTCATCAGTGCAACCAAGCGGATTCGTTCAAACCCGATATTGCATCAGAGACAGACTAAAGCAACTCCTCACTGTGGACTTCAAAAACAAAAAAAAATCCATTGCTCTGTCACAGTGAGAACTAAAATATGTTTGTAAGGGTGAAGTTTGGGCTTTTATTCATTGTTTATCTGCTTCTCTGATGTCTGAAAACACAATTTCGGAGGAAAGACATCTGCTCCCAGCGTTTCAAAGTCTTGTCAGCACTAAATGTTGACTTTTAATGCGATTAAAAGAAAATACCCCGTTGTTCCTACCTTCTCACTACCAGCAAGGTCAACCAGGTACAGCTTGCCACTCAGCTTCTGCTCGGTCTCCACGTTTTCTTGTTTGATGTTTATCAGGAAGATGCTGTGACTGCGGGAACTATGCTCATTCATGTCTGAAGAACAAAATGAGCAAAGAGACTCTTTAAATGAAATGTCATTCAATTTGCTATTTTCCCATAGACAGAGTCAAACGAGATGTACTTCGCACCTCATTCTGTACCCCCCCACACACACACACACACCCCTTGCACTTTGATACCGATATACTTAAAGCGTGAAAAAACATCTGACATGATATATCTGACAGGTTGAGTGTCAGAACATCAGGGAGCTCAACTGTGTGACTCACTGGTGACAGCAACGTGGCGGTTGGCCTTCCCTTCATCTATCACATCCATCACTTCCTCGGGACTCGTGACAAAGCGTTCCGTGCAGCCCTTAACGAAACAATACAAGGACACATTCATTGATGGGATGATGGGAAGAGGCATACTGTCTACATATATATATATATATATATATATACATATATATATAGAGAGAGAGAGAAATCATATTGTGTGCAAGGGCATCCATTTTACACATAGAAATGCACGCCTATACACATACAGACAAATTTAAACATACTAATACGATCAGTGTTTGCAATCTGAATCATTATCCTCCAAGTTTAAATGTTCAAATGTCTCGATATTTTGAGACACCGCGCTCCATCCTGTTGATTAAACAATCGGTCAAGGGAGGGATACTCACTGGTAAGAGTCAAGGACAGATAGCTGTTTGATCCCATTTGAAAGGAGCCATGAATCACATGTGTGATGTTCGTTAATTTAAAAGCTGCAGTTTGTCATTAAGACTGTAAAGTACCATTTAGCTTCACGTGCAACGGCTCAGTGAACTACAATATACGACGTACGTCAGCACCGTCTACACATGGCTATCACACTGGCACATTTCTACTTCAGCGGCTTTGGGTAGCTTGTGGAGAGAGATCAGGCGTGAAATCAGACTCCTGAAAATTAGTAGTCACGTCAAGAAATGCAACAGTAATTTACATCGTCCCAATAAACTGTGATATAATAACATATTAGAGAGCACTGGACGTGCTGGTCGTTGTGTTTTAATAGCATTTGGCAGAAGCAGTGTTAGATACGCTAACATGATCCTTGCATTTTCTTCACAAACAGATAGTAATACATATATATATATATATATATCTATATATATATATATATAGATATATATATTCATTCATTCATCTTCTGTAACCGCTTATTCCTCTTAAGGGTCGTGGGGTCTGCTGGAGCCTATCCCAGATGTCATCGGGCGAGAGACGGGGTACACCCTGGACAGGTCGCCAGTCTATCGCAGGGCTAACACAGAGAAAGACAGACACACACATGCACACCTACGGCCAATTTAAAATCACCAATTAACCTACTGAGCAAGTTGTTGGACGGTGGGAGGAAGCCAGTGTACCCAGAGAGAACCCAAATACATACTAGAGAAAATAACAATAATTTGCTGCCAACCTGAAACGTGTCTATGGGTGACTCACCTTCACAAAAGGAACTCTGTATTTGTCTTCGTGCACTGACAGGTTGATTTTTGTCACTGTGGTGTGAGGGGAAAACAAAGGGAGAGAGGTCATTGTTTCACCCAAAGCATTGCACGTGTATGGGTGTGTGTGTGTGTGTGTGTGTGTGTGTGTGTGTGTACAAATGACCAACTGCATGTCACTGTTCGTCTTCTAACCGTAAATAGAATCAGAGCTGACTACGTTCCCCTCATTTTTGTGTGAGTCAGCCTCCACTAACGCGGTGTGGAAGAAAAAATGTCTGAATGTTTTTTAATGGCGCTGAACCATTTTTTGACAAAGTCACAGAGAGGTGAAACACGTACATGTGCTAAGGTCGACGAATAAAGCACTCAGTTTTGCATTTCACATTTGAAAGTCCAACCATGTTGACGATGATTAAATTTCAAAGGTTTGGGGAAGCTTTTTTTCCCCCTCTTGAAGACAGTGCAGTTTTGTGTATTTTTCCTCTCAAATACCTCTATGGTGTGTTGTCCTCTTTGCTACCTTGATTCATCTCTTTTTTCTTTTTCTGTTCAAAGCTTAAATGTTCCTCGGCCTCCGTGAACACCCCCCCCCCCCCCCCGCATACAGATGAAGGCTTTCACCACCGTCTCTGGCTCCATTAAAGATGTAATCACAGTGGTGCTGCATCCAGCTCTCTATCCAGTGCCCTCATCATTTCACACTAGACATATATCAGTGAGACGACTATATCGGGCGTAATGTAGTGCCTCTGGGTGTATATTGTGAAGAAGCGTAGAGTTTTACTGTCTGGTGCAGATTGGTGAAAAATATAAAGAAAGGAAGTATGGTTGTTATTAATACCATGGCAACCAAAGAGGAGAGAGTTAATAAATATTTTTGCCTTGATGGCTTAGTAGTGCTTGGAGATGATGTTCCCGGGTGTAACTACTGTACGAGGCTTTAAACTTCTTTTGAAATTGTTCCTACATTTTTAATGCTGTTTAGATTTCTTCTTTAGTTTTGATGTGTAAACGAACTGTGTGCATTATGTGTACTGGTCTGCAACACGCTTGCTTTGAGTTGAGCGACACATAGAGCATTCTGAAACTGAAATAGCAAAAAAAAAAATAAATGAGTAACGAATGTCAGTTGTGCATACCGTCCAGGAGGTCTCGGATTTTATCCATGTAGATTTCAAAGTAGGAGACCTGCAGCAAAAAAAAAAAAAAAAAAAACATATTCCTCAGAAAGGAGAGACAGAAAGATAATCTATAAATGAGCAGAACGAGCTTTCTTCTCACTGCACAAATACAAAATGCAAAATGATGTCACAGTAATCTGTCCTCCCGCGGGTCTGGGGAGGTATTATCCTCTATTATAAGACTGTATAAAAGGGAAAATATTGTGGGATCATGGTGGTTTATAATCATGATTTATTGATGCTTGGCTGATTCCACTCAGACTATCCATGTGAGGATTACATCAGAGGTTCCAGTTGAATTCCCAATGAATATGTCATAGTGTGCAGGAGCAAAATTGGCCCCGCGTGCGCCAACTGCGCTCGTGCACACCTGAACAGAAACACGTGGGAATCTACACTAACCTTAATGTGGAATTCCAGGTTCTCATCCATGGCAAATATGTGTTCAAAAATGTCCTCTGCGATCCGAGGTATGATTCCCATTCCCTGGGGATCATGAAGGTTCCCCTGCACAAAGAATGAGACAAGATAAGAACATGGGAGCGAATAGGGGGATAAACGCAGACCCTGGGACGTATTAAGTAGAGCGAATAGTAAAAGAAAGCACGCCTGAGAGGCTTTTGACTTGAAAAGGAGCAAGGTTGTTTCCCAGAGAGGGTTGTAAAGGAGGCCGGGAAAGAGAGATGGAGAGCGATGGCCGTGATGGTGGCAGATGTACTGTCAGTGCGAGCAAAGGAGGAGGTAGTCTATAAAAAATAAAGGAGTAACTGTGTGCTTGTGTGTGTGTGTGTCTGAGTGCGTGTGCCAAAGTAAGAGGACTACCTTTTGAATTATTTAGAAACACTGTACCTCCATGGTGTGCGTCTTTCCCGAGGAAGTCTGCCCATAGGCAAAGATGGTCCCGTTGTATCCACCCAAGACATCTGAAATGAGGAGGAAGAAACAAAAACATGTTAGAGAAAGAGACAAGGAAAAGAAAAAAAAGGGAAAGAGGAAAAAAATGTAAAACTGAAGAATGGCAGCTGGAGTGTCAGAATTACAGACTCCAGCTGTGAACAGCCAGACATGAGGTATCCAGAGAGAAGAAAATATATTTGACCTTTGCTCCATACAGAGATCGAACTGAGCCTCATAAAGCCTGCGTGCGCTGAGAAGTGCACGGTATTTAAGATCGGTATGGTGCGGAACGACCTCTGTGGCTGCGCACAATAAACAACAACAACAACCTGCGCGGCACCTAGCGAGTACCAGTGTAGGCTATTTACTCCCCCTCCATTCATTTGGTGGGAGCCACAGCGAAATACAGCACCCCCTCACCGGCTGAGGTTATAAAGAACCACTCTGTTGAATGTCAAATTGCTGACACAGTTTAATAAACCCCTGCAGTAAAAGTCAAACAACAATAAAGAGGAACATATCACCCTGAAAGGCCGGCTGCCACAGGTTAGCTGACCACAGACTAATCACAAAGGCTCACAGCTGAAACCATGCAGAACCCTTTTCATTTCCTCCTCCTCCTCCTCCTCCTCCTCCTCCTCCTCCGTGCTGCCCTTCCACTCAGCTCAGCAACATGTCTTCCCCTGCTTTCACACTGGTCACGGTGACACAGAAATAGAGTATGACACATAAAAGAACAAAGGATGAAGAAGGTGTTTTCATTTTGAAAGGGAAATAAAGACAGCAGGAGATGAGGCTGCTGAACAACAGAGACCACCGGAGGGAAAAGATGGGAGAGATGAGGCAGCACGCGCATGAGAGAAAGACTGCAAAGAAATAAACACTATAAAGCAGAGAAAGTGAAAACACAGACATCTGTCTCCGGACCAGCTTTCTCTCGGGCCTCTCGGTTACCCTGCTCCCCTGACGCATTTCAAATCTCACTTCTTTTAAAAAATAAAAAAAAAAACTTCATTTTGTTAAATCCCTACCTTGAATTTTTAACCCTGCTGCAATTCACCTCGCCTTTTTATTTCTTCTTTCCTCCGCCTGCATGGTAATCTCGCTCTCTATAAGTAATCTCGCCCGCCAAATCAATCTTTCTCATGCTCCATCTAGAACTAGTCCACCGGAGTTCCACACTCGCTTTGAAGGTGAAAGAAAAATGAGAGTCTAACAGGGGAAAAAAGAGGCAGGCAGATCCAGAGAGATGGAGGCTGAGGTAGGGGAGGAAAAGACTTGAGGGTATTGGTCTTGCTTGATCCATGGCTTTGAGGTATATCAGTCCTGCCCGGCTGCTATAAGCACGGGTGGCGCTAATCTGTGCGTTTTAGTGCTCATACCTGCAGGTCATGTGACCACATCACGTCAGCTGCTGCTCCATGCACCAGTGAATGAAGCGTAAACTGACTGATTATGGAGAAAATGTTCATTCAGGTCATTCAGGAGAATTTTCAGTCATCCAGGTCATGATATACCTAAAACAAAGCTAAAAGTGTTAAAAGTGTTCAGGTGGCTTTTTCAGTTAAGCAACTTGGATGGGCGGTGAAACATCTGCAAGACAACTCCAACTAGTCCGGTTGCCTTGTTTTAGCTTCGTTATAGCTTCGAAAGATATATTCATTCAAAGTTTCTCGCCTTTTTCCCCCCTTCTGCTTTTGTGTCACTCATGCATATTGGATTAATAAACCTTAAATGTAACTCACCTTTGACAATCTGCTTGGCACAGGCGTTGTAGACCTGCTCTTGTGTGGTGTTCGTGGGAAACACCTGGTCAAACGCGTACGACTTCCCCTGCGAATGCCAACACAAACAAACAGATTAGAGAGCGCTGCGGATTATTTTCAACACCTCCTTCTCCCCTGTGTCTTCCCGTAAAATCCAAATTTGTGGCGCAGAGTGCAAGGGTGTGCGAGAGAGGAACGCTTCAGATGTAATGTTTATCCTCGAAACGTCATGTAAACACCATGCTGCCGCTGTAAAGAAGTGCCACGTCAATATTTCCTTAATGCACGGTGAACATACGGATGCAGTGTCCATCTGTGTGTATTAGCCCTGAATAACAGTGTGTCTATCACATTAAGAGGCCCATCTGTCTCCCTTTGAGTGGTGCAGTATGTATCCTGTGTGTATTTTGTGCTATTGAGAGACGGTGGGTGTTTTGAATGAGCGCGCTGCAGCACGGAGGCTTGGGATAAAGGCAGTTTGACCCCAAGAGAGAACGAGGGAGAGGCGATCACATCTGGTGTGAAACCATTCGAGGCAGCGCTCAAGGACTTGAAGAGAGAAGAAACAGGGTGGAGAAAGAGCAGAGCAGAGGAGTGGAAATGCAGGGAGCGTAGAGGAAAGCAGATGAAACCAATGTCTGCATGTGAGAGAGACAGCATGAGGAGCTGCACAAAGAGAGAAGTTAAAAAAAAAGAAAAGAGAAAAGAGTCTGTTTTTCTGACTGAAGAAGATCTCAGTGAGTCTCTCAACCGGCAACCAGTTAGGAACAACAGCCAACCAGCTGATTATCAGTCACCAAACATCCGCTCACATATTCAGCCAGATACAGTACATGCTAATTCACACAAGCCTTGATTGTCAGTCTTCCAATTAATTCGCCGCTAGCAGCAGCTAAAAACCCAGTTAACCACTCACAGTGAGTCACACATCAAACAAGCTCCCACAATGATTTAATCACCGAGAGAAGTCTAGTGCTAAAAAATCTGGACAGACTGCTGACAGGCCTAATGTTATGTGCCATATGGATAGATATATATATTTTGTGTGTGTGAGTGGGTGGTGCATGTACCGTACTGCATGTGTGTGCGTGTAAAATCCAAAGCAGTTGATGTGGTGTCAGAGCATGTCAACACCCACAAGCCTTGCAGAAGCAGACACATTAGAGGAACTGCAAGAAGTCGATGTTTCTGAGTTCCACAAGTTTTGTTCAGTTTTAATAACTATGCACAGTATTTATCATGTCTTGCATTATTATTAGTATTATTTTATATTTACCATATGAATTAAAGATGAGCTGCAGCTAATGCAGCTAAATTATTTTCAGAGTTGACCACATGTTATTATTGCGACTGTTAATATTAAACAGACTTGAATGATTCCACTGGGAAATTATAGAAGCATAAATAAGGGATTAGGGCTGGAAATCTATGGAATATATGGGACAGGCTGCACACTGCATCGTTTTGCACGTCACTGTGTTTTCATGGTCTTAACGCAACTCGCCAACTGCCATGCTTATGCGTTTTACCGTTACATAATCTACCACAAAGAAAATGACACTTATAGTCAGGACACGTGTCTCTGCTGTTCTTTGCATGAAAGGCACACAACCCGCGGGGATGGCCTAAACCGCGATTATGACTGCACAAGCAGCCTTGGATAAAATACGGCAATAATCCCCTGCACCTAAAGTATTACATACGGGCCCGCTGTTTGTCAACCCTCCACAAATGACACAGTCGACAGCGAGCGAAACACAAAATCCTAAAGCACACAAATTTATCAGCGGCCTGAATAATAAGCACTATTCCGGGTCTTTCGAGGATGGATGCATTTGTAGCTCGACTCCCAATCTATCTTGTTCCTAATCAGTTCCTAGCAGCATTTATTATGTGGTTATCAAGACACATGCGTTTTCAGCATTTTGTATTTATCTGACAGTCTGTGCACGAGAATCTGCAGGAAGAAAAAAATGATAGATTTTATTGTTTATGCGGTCAACAAGGAGTTATGGGACGTGGCGATGAAGGATGAAAATGTAATTCTTAAATTACACTGCACAGCAAGGGAAGGAAAAAAATATGAAGGGTACTTAGTCAAGCAGTGTAAACATATATATGTGCTCGATTTGCTTTAAACTCACTCTGCTAAGCCATTGTTATGACAAGCAAATAGATTTTTCTATAAGTGAGGAAGCAGGTAGAATAGTGGTTGTGAATTTGCTCTACCTAAGGAAGCTGTAGCTATCTATGCAGCGAGCTTGAAGTCATGGGAGTGTGTCACTGCTGTTTGGTTGTGAACTCAGTTTGACTTTCTGGTTTCTATTATCTATTGGAATATTTTCTTAACTTAGCTTTGACCGAACAGTTAATGAATTCCTCTCTGTATAGTACATATTCCGTTGCAAGTTCATTAGGTGCACTAGTGAAAAAGAATGTACTCTAATGTAATAGTCCTGCACTAAATCCTCCTTAATGTTTGGTTTATGCTGAAATTGTGTCAGAAAGATAGTGATTTAACTGTATGATCATTTTGGAGGATGTAGTTTGTGGTGTCGTTAAACTGGATTAGATTAAACACCTATGCTGAATACCATAACCTTCATTAATCTAAGATTCAGTGCAGGACTGTAAAAGCAGAATGCATTAATTTTCACTAGTGTACCCAATGAACAGGCATGCTAGAGTGTATGGTTTATTGGCAGTTAGCTTGAGATTCAATTTTATTCACCATGTTTGTCACAATAAAAACAAGATAGAGGCTTTTTTTTTTACTCAGCAGCTGGTGATTTCTTTCAGTGTTGCATTGGCTGAACATGCTGCTGGTGCTGCAATTTACTCGCTAGTGTGAGCATTGAAACAGCGAAATGAAATGTTGATGTTGTTTTATGCAGAAAAGCTGCAGCAGCAGTGAGGAAGAAAAAAAATAATAATTTGTGCCACTCCCAATAACTGTGGCTTAAAATGAGTCTGTATTACTGCAGAGCAAAAGACACTGAGTGGGAGCGTTGCCACAATGACCTCCTACTTTATAATTCAAGCTTTGCAAAAAAAATAATTTGTCCGTGACAGTGTGTGGAGACATTTTGGCAAGCTTTATTTTTATGCCTTCTTTTCCACTTCATAATAAGCTGAACTGTTTATCTGTTGATTTCAGCGGCGTAATCACAGCTGCAGGTACAAACAAGCTCCCCATCAGAACTGATTAGGACTGACTCTGCTCCCAATGAGCCATTTGTAAAGCTGCACAGTATACACATGCGAACCATGCTAAGTAACAAAGGGGGAGGGAGGGAGAGGGAGGAATTATGATGCCGTCTTCATCAGGGTGAATAAAATGAGTCGGTTACATAAGCTGTACGGAAAACAGCCCTTTGCCAATCATTTGTTCAGCTGGATCCACTGTTAAAGCACCTATCTGCTCCCGTGCAGCAGAAAGATGTTAAAAGCATAAATGTGCTTTACCTGTAAGCTCCCTTTCTGCATGTCCATCTCTCTGTCAGGCCTGTTAGTCCACCCAGATACAGACACATTTAGATGTTTTGTCTGTTTAACAGACAGATGTCTATTCAATTATGTGAGCGGACACTGATGTAGAACCCTGGAGAGGGAAGCAAAGTCTGTAAATGCACGAGCAAATATTATATCCAACTGTGCTTGCACATCATGCCCCTCAGCTTCGTGTGCCATGTCAAACACCCACATGGCCTGTCCAGCTTGCAATCTGCTGCTGTCTGCCAGGAGACAAAGAAGTATTGTTTGCAGGCAGTGAGGAAGAGAGATGGAGAAACACAAGGCGAGAGAGTTTAAAAACGCAATGATAGACAGAAACCGTGAGAATCATTGGCAGGTGGGCAAAGAATAGCCAATTAAGCACAAGACCGAGCTGAACAGAACCAGTGCAAGGGGAGAATAACCACAGAGGGGTGGAGAACGTAGAAAAATCAAGACGTATAATCAGCACAAAACAGTAATAAAAAAAAAAAGAGACAGAGAGGGAAAATACAATCAAGAGTGAAAATGACAGAGGAAGGAAGTGGAGAACGTACGAGGAAGCCAATCGAGCGAGGGGTATAATTTAACAAGCATCAAGAAAAGAAAAAAGAGAAAGATGAAGGGTTGCAGCAGAAGCTACTGAATTCACATGGGAATCATATAGTAGGCCACGTTTAGGGATTATAGAGATCAACAACCAGAGAGCGTGGAAGGGGCCGCTCACACTTTCAAATATTGCCCATATGCAAACAACAAGTAACCTCACAACTGAGCCTATCTTCCAAGCTCAATAAGAAGTTGTTTGTCAGGGCTATGCAAGATGAAGATGACGTTTAAAAAAAGATTTACATGAATATGTTTAGATGTTAGGGATCACATCACTACTTCTATGTTCCAATGAATAATCAGGGTTCTTTGCTGCAGCTGTTTTTACTGAAAACTTTGGAAAAACCCACTGTACAACAACTGACCAGCCCCAATAAAATATACCGATCAGGCATAACATTATGACCACCTTCCTATTATTGTGTAGGTTTTCCCTTGTGCCAGTTGTGACTCATCAGAGAATGGACATGGTCCTTCTGAGGGTGTCTGTGGTGTCTGGAAACAGAATGTTGTTAGTGGGGGCCTTTGGGTCCTATGGGTTGAGGGGAGGGGCCTCTGTGGATCATCCCACAGATACTTGATCGGTTTGGGATCTAGTGAATTTGGAGTCCAGGTCAACACCTTGTGCTGTTCTTCATGTTTTTTGAGTTGTTCCTAAACTGTTTTTGTGTGTGTGCCTGTGTCAGGCTGCATCCTGCTGGGGATGGCTGCTGCCATCAAGGAGTGTCATTGCTATGGGGTGGGGGTGTCTGGTCTGGACTAGGTGGGTGCTACATGTCTAAGTAACATCCACATGAATGCCAGGTCCAAAAGTTTCCCAGCAGAACATTGAATTGTCAATGTTATTCACTTCTCCTGTCAGTGGTTTTAATGTTGTGGCTGATCGGCGTAGTGGAGTGCTTAAAGGTTCATATATTCCATCAGGCGATGGAATGAGATGGAAATGATTCATTTGTAAAAATCATTTATTTGTAAACTCACGTGCACATATGTCTGTGTTTAGTCTATGGGCAAATTTTAATAAGTCTGATATGTTCAGATTAAGAATGAAATAGTTTAAGGCAACATAAATCAAGGTATTCAGTGTGGGATTTTGACCACCAGCGGCCCTATGATGAGTGGATTCCCAACTGTGTTTATGTCATGAACACGGGCGATACAATACACATTTAACAGCTGACAGTCTGTAGTAGTAATGCACCGAAACGTGTAGCAACACACTAGGAAAGTCTAGAAAGAAAAACAAACACACAGCGAAATTAAATAATGTGAAAACTCTCGTAAAAACCTTTAGGGTTAAGGAGAGATTACAGTCATACGCTGCCTTCAAATGGAAGTCGTAACCTCACGATATAGAAATGTGTATAAACAAAATGCTTGGTATTCAAATGTCAACATCAGGCTAATTCATGAGAGCATGTCCCAACAGTAACTAACAGTTTAGCAAGCAAACAGCGGGATAACTTACTGAAGGAAATACAAAGGCTTAATAAAAGCATTGGGCTTCTGGGAATATCAACATTTTCCTCAGACATAATATAAAATTCTATATGACTAAATTACAATATATTAACAAACCATTCCCCTCTCCTATTTCTGGAAGCATCAGCAAACACATCACATTAATGAACTCTGATGTTCAAATTTCCATTTATGAGGCTGTGAATACCACAAGAGGACTATTTACAACCTTGGACAGTAAACACAACCACATGTGAACGCCACAATAGCTACAAAAAGATCAGTGTGGTTACAAATCTCAAAATGACAAAAAGCCTGCAAACAGCTTTTTTCAGCATCAAAATCGCCTGCTTCATGGCATTGTGTCGATACCGTGCACACCGACCTTGTCCCTGAGCGGTTTCTCAGCTCTGTAATTACCTCTTTGTAGGATCCACCTTTACTCGTGACAGACGGCATTTATTAAACAAAAGGACTCAGTCCCGGTCAATGAAACTCAGTTGACTGGTGCAAGGACCGTTTCGAAGATGCAATTCTGCAAGAAAAGGCTAACACCGAAAAAAGCACCTTCTACATATGCTGAATATTCGGTCACAAAACATTTAGCTCCAACTCAGGGAGATTTCGTTCTTGTTACATCCTTCCTGCTCGTCAGGTTTCACACCAAAGCTTCCTTCCCACTAGCCAGAAGATGCACAGCTACATATTTTAAAGAAAGCTGTGTGAGATGATAATAAGATTAGGCATGTGTTCCTCTTCCTTCGACACACTGGTGGACTGACAGTCAGGCAGAGGGATGCTCATTTAGTGCACCGTGGCTCGTTTGCAGTGGTGTTGGTGTGTAATCTCGACTGGGGATAGAGGCGGAGGAGGAGGGGTCCAAATTTCTCTTGTCAGAGTCTGCGCATGTGAGCGTGTCTTGGTCTCTGTCAGTCTCTGTATCAGGTATCAGCCTTCCCCACAAACTCATCAACTCTCCTCTCTTTCTCCAAACACACATAAATGCACATAGAAGCACAACAGGACTGACAGGAGAGAGAAGTTCAGGCTGCCAGTGTCTGGCCCATCCGTCAAGCTAATCACGCTTCGAGCCCCAGATAACAGCATCATTAGCGGTTCTCTTGACAACAGAAAACCCCTCACAACCGCGAAAGCTCCAGTCACACAATATTACCAAACATTACTGTATTTCCTAATTCACTCTGCTGACAACTCTAAGCAGAGTCGACTGGCAGAGTGCCTCGAGGGCAAAGCGGCTCAGTGCCTCAGATATACAGTCTGAATGCCAGGATACGATGGTGGTGGTTTATTTTAGAGTTGTCTTGCAGCTATCTTGTACTTATCACGGCAATTTTTGTAGCTATTTTACTTAATCACTAGCTTAGGGAGCAGAGGTTTACCGCCCCGATGTAACACTGTTAACACTCGTCTAATAATTTCACTTATTTTCCTGCACGGAGTTGTTTATAAAAGATCCACACAGAAGTGGAGCAATTAGCCCCCCCATCAAAGTGAAATATTCTGCATAATTTATCAGGATGGGTGAGAGAAAAGGAGGAGTGAAGAACAGAGGGAAGGAGAGACTAGGCTTTGCTTGTTGAGATTTAGAGCAGGAAAACGCAGCAGTACGGATGAAAGTGGAGTGAGGAGGGAAAAAAAAAGAGCTCGACATCAAGCGGAGGAAAATGAGACAGAGTAACTGATTATAAGAACGGAAACTTTGTTCAGATGATAGATGAGAGAAGGCGGCAGCCAGAAAATTACAGAAATGATAGATCGAGACGGAGAAAAGAAAGCAGTAATTGTATTGCTTTATTTCTGAAGATATTGTAGCAAGTATTTCATCCTGTTCTCAGTGCATCTGAATTCCTTGGATTATTATAACAACGCCCACCACAGACACAGATGCACGCTTGCTTTATCTTTACACGTAGAAATGCATCGGAGAGTTCAAGTTTATAACCGCCTCCTTTCAGATCAGATTGAAATTTTGTCTGCAAAGCTTGGTTTGTACTCCAGCGGGTTATGCTGGTCTTAGCATTTATTCTGGTGCCCTCGTGTGACTGCATCGTTTCGTAATTACACTGTTAAAATGCCAGTCAGCTCCTAGTCAAGAGTTCAAGTTAACAAATGTTGAACAATAATTACTTTTACAGAAAGCAGCACGATACTCAAAAGAGTGGCGTGCTTGTCCGGTCTTAGAGCCATGAGTGAGGAAATGTATTTAGGAGCAATTACAGCTGTTACATTCTGCGTCGCTGCTACGTGTAGCTACATCCTGAGTGGGCGCACATCCGGACGCGGGTTACCTATCCGTTGATCTGGCACACAACCATAAATCTGGCTTAAGCTTCAAAATCCATCTGCGGCCATAGGAATGGAGGTTAGCGAAAACAATCTCACCTTGTGGTGCAGAGGAAACAGCTGGACTGATTTTCTCTGCTTGGTTGATGGATGGCAAAAGCTACACCTTCATATTAACGTCTCTATGCTGCATGGTTAGAAAAAGACTCCAGAAAATCACAGCTTTCTGGTCTTTGTTGCCAGAAAAAGAAACAATCACAAAAACAATTCTGTGATAACTGAGCAAACTCCTGCAGGTGAATCACGTTCTAGGACCAAAAGCCTCCAATATTAGTTTATTCTGTTTGTTAAACATTGACAGTTTTTAAAAATTGTACATGGTTAGTGTTTCCTTGTTTACCCTGCCCATACAAAAAAGACATGAATGTTACTACAACGCATAACGACACTGCCGTGACAGAAAAGCATGTGTACATTTCTCTAGTGAGGCGCTGAATCATTTCGCAGTCTGCATCCATCCTAGCAAAAAATCAAATAATTAAACCTTTGTCTTCCAATTGTGCGGAAACGAGCAAATGAAGCACACAAAGGAGAGCCCAGAGCAACCTCGAACAGCAAAGCACATAAAAAAAACAACTAAAACCCGGTTCACATAAACACTGAATACAGATGCAGCAGAGAGACAGGGAAAATAAAGAAAAGAGATTGAAAGGGAAAGGGAGGTCACGTGCAAGAAGGCAAGAGGAAACACTTGTCAGAGCTGACGAAGGGCGGCCTCATCGTCTTAGTGGCGCCTTGACTGTTCCACTGCTCGCTGGCAATGTCACATTTGATTGGGCCCCCAGCCTTCAAACACTTTCTATTTATTTATGTTATACAATTATATAAATCCCACAGCAAACAGACATGAACCTCGAGGCCGAATTGAGTTGTCAAACGTGAATCGGGATCACCGACCCCGACCTGGAACAAAAAGCTTCGATCAGCACACGAGACAGTCCGAGAGCCCGGCTATTAGCCACCCTCCCTCACTAAAGGGAATTTTTGATGTCAGAGGAAAGGTCTTTTGTCCTCGCAGTCGTTATCTCCCTTTCAGCCGGCAGCCACCTGCTTTCAGCTCAACTTGTGTATAAGTAAAAGCAGTCAAAATTAATTCACGTGGGATACAAGATTACTCCTGACAGCAGCTTTGTCTCTGTCTGCGTTGCTTCGGCACACTGGGGGAAAAAAAAGCCAAACACATTTAGCTTTTAATACTGAATAAATCTTGTTTTTCAGGCGGCAGGCTTACATTAAGAAAAGCATGGTGCCTAATGTGGCTCAGTCAACACTTACTAACACTTAAAAAATAGACATGGCATCTGTTTATCACATATTTGTCTTATTTTAAATGGGGTGTGCCATTTGGGAGGGGGGTGAAACACTCTGCATTAAGAGCATCGCCATGCTGAAGAAGAAACCTCTTAACCAAGCCACTGATCCTTTTCTACCAGTAATTCAATTAGTACAGAAGTCAGTGAGCCAAATGCATCGGCTGGAGTTAGGCGAGAACTAATGCTCCGAAGTGGTGATAATGCGGCCAACTCATAATGCAATGACTGCTGCAGACATCTTTAACTCGGTGCCAAATTGAAATACAGATGGTCCACAGTTCAAATTAAATCTGAATCCAGGACGTCGATCCTCAAAAGCACGAGAGCCAGAAGAAAGCACATGCAGCAGTCTATCGAGGGTACCAAGGCGCTGCATCGTACAATTAGTATGAGCCTTGTTAATGGCCACATGTGGCAGGGAATGAATAATAAATTGGACCTTGAAAGGGTAGAGTGGAAGAAGCCATAGTTAGTTGCAACGTAAGCACGTTTCTATCAACTTCTACGCTGGCGGCAATTATTAAACCCAGTGAGGGAATTGCTGGATGGCGAATGAAGCAATCCAAGAACTAGATTTGAGCAACGATTTAAATTTGCTGTAAAAATCATCAACGTAGTTATGAGTTTTTTGGGGAGGGGGGTTGTAATTCAGCCACTGGTAATGACTGAGACACGCAGCGAGGTAATTTGGATAATAAAAGGCCTCCAGAAAAAAAGGCAAGACCTTCTAAGAGATTGCATAAAATTGCATTAATTACAAGATGGAAGAGCTGGAGAAAAAGAGCAGAATTGGTTTGTTGCGATTATCGACGTGCCTACTGGGAGCCACAAAGAAACACCGCTGTGGTGCCGTAGCCTGGAGAAAAGTGTTTTTTAAAGTCTGAGCTGGGACCGATCCTTGGACACACAGAGATTAAAATAAGCCTGAAATTTATGTTTGCCAAGATTTTCCAGGTCTCTTTTATGTAATGGCATTTGAATAAAATCCCAACATCAGGCTAAATTCGATTAACCTAGATCAAAAACAGTAAAGGAAATTTTGCTTCTTAAAGCATAGCTCCCCTGGGAAGAGAGACAAAACAGTGATGTAGAGTCAGCATTCTCAAATGTCAGTCTGAGGAACTGAACTGTGACTAATCGAAGGAAACAGGAGTCCTGGGTATGCAGACTTCTGGGATGCTCCTTTCCTCTCCTCGGGATTTCCTCGCTGCCCTATTACCACGCTAACATGGCACCAACTGCTGGGGGTCTTGGAACATGCGAACACGTGAGCGAGCATGTGCGGCGGGCTGTGATGCACGGCCCACAGACGCCGAGGGCAGACATGGGGACCAGGCGGCATCCTGGGCAGGGCCGTGGCTAATCAGAAGAGGATGGTCCATTAACACTCCCCGGAGCTAAAAGCCTGGTAGTCACAGCCCACTTCTGTCATAAAGGAACAGAAATAGGCGTTGATGAACTGGCACAAGCTTATCTTACCCTGGCACGCGTGCACGCCGAGTAAAAATAAAGATGAGCTGAACAAACTGGCAGCTAATATCCTGTTGAGTGTGGCTGCTGACTAAACTGATGTCAGTATAATGTTAATATTAATGCAAAGTTTAAATGTTGAGCTTATTGGAATGGGAGCAGAGAGTTCAGGGTCTTAACATTATAAAGAAGGGCGAGTTAGCCATAAATCTGTGGTAATTATATTATTGATTTTTAAATTTAAAGCAAAATGAATCTTAGCAGTAGCCCTGCGATGGACTGGCGACCTGTCCAGGGTGTACCCCTGCCTCTCGCCTGATGACAGCTGGGATAGGCTCCAGCAGACCCCCGCGACCCTTAACAGGAATAACCGGGTATAGAAGATGAATGAATCTTAGCAGTTCAATTTTTCATGTTGTATGTGCTCACATTTCTGGGCATTTTTTTATGAAGTCAACTTCACGAAAGTTAGTTGATATTCTGGCTCATGATTGACAGGCTACAACCCCCTCCATTAAAACCTACTAGGAGCCTGCGCAGAATTTAATGAGATGACACACGAGACTGAGCTTCTTCCATCACGTCTTCAGAAAACTGCTGCTGACTCACGAGGAAATGAGCCGTGGAATCATTACACCGTGAAATCCAGCGAAACAGAGAAAGCACGGCGAGGCACGCATTGAGGAAAAGAATGGCAGAAAGAGCAGGCGAGAGGGAGAAGATGAGGTCTGATCCCAGGAGGGAACTGCTCAGATGCCGGCGTCCAACAGGACAAATGAGCGCAGATCTTGACCCTGCGCAGCAATCCCATTACGCTGCCTAATTGGATCGGGTGTGTGTACTGCGGAGATGGAATTAGAGCACTAAAGTGTACACAGGGGGCGGGAGAGAGCCGGGGAGCCCTTAGACCTCCATTTGTGATTTGGTTTGGTTTGCAGACGGTTACAGCCGCTGCAAAGAAATATCCTTGAGGAGAAATGGCTCCAGTGGAACTATAAATAACAAACAGTACGAGACAGGTAGATGACTGTACGCGGCGCCCGACATGCACTGTCAACAGTTTGTTTCAACAGCAGCTGTTTCCTCCTCCTATTTCCTACTTCTGCATCTGATCACAAAAGGGATATGAGATGAAGAGACAATCATCGCGCAGCTGAGGATCACAAGGAAAGAGCTGCATCCCGTCAGAAATTAGACTCAGAGACATCTCAGAAACTAAGAGGCTGCTGATGACTAATCAATTAATTTTTAACTGTGTTACATGCCTATTTTCTGCAGTAGCACACCATATGACCCTAATTTATTCTCATATAATTCAGCTTTAGGGGAGAATAACAGCCTTCATGTTGACAGAGCCAGAGTGCAGAATATACTCTGCCTTTGTGGATGCTCTAAAGCGGTTAATCCACTATCCTTCCTTAAAAATGTAAACAACGAGGATTTCCCAGCCGTGACAGCAGCAGACTGTGAGACTTTCTACAGGAGATTTGTGAGCACACGAGGGAATGGCGGCCGCAGAAAGTTAATCCATACAATTATAAATGGTGAGCAGAAAATAGAGAATCAATAGGTGTTTGTGCACATTTCAACTGGTTTCACTTACACAGGCTAAGTGATTTGCATTGTATTTCTATCTATCTAGCTATCACGTTCCACAGACTCAAAAAGAATCAAGCGCTGCACATGATAATGACAAGAAGGTCAGTGGGGGTTGATTTAATGTTTTACTACGGTCAGAGCAGCCACATGCAAACACAAAAACGGCTTGAGTAACCAAACACACAAAAAAAGGAAGTTTCCTTGTTATTTGCTGTATTCCAGTCTAAGTCTGTGTGACTTGGCTACAGGCTCTCATTAAATTGTATTTCTTATCTTGGAAGACTAATGGCTCTCTATAACAGGGACCCAAAGTTTTGGAGGCGCAGTGACCTATTGTTTTAAAGACATTGCGGATCCTCTGTGGAAGTTTTACCTTTTGCTTGCTCATAATTGGAGAATGATTTTAATAATACATGTCCTCCTCCGTTAGCCGGCTAATTTAAACCAAAGCCTGATTGTGCTGCTAAAAAAAATCCAGAGGGGTTTTCAACAGCGGCAGCCAAATGGACTATAAGGTTGTTGTTGTTTTTTTTTTCCATTTTGGACAAAAGGAATGAAAGTGAAGCTGTTTATCCTCTAGACTAGAGCATCAGTGAGGCTCTTACAGCTCTTACACCACAACAACAACTTAAAAAAAAACACAGCATGAATGGCTCAGGTGCGATATGACTGTTATTTTATTCAGATTCCTAGCCCACATTGTAATATAATACTGCATACTGTCACTCATATGATTCATATGTGAATACAATACATTTTTAATAAGTCTAGCCTGTGGACAGCTCATATAGCACTCACGTGTGATCTCTATATGTCGTGGCTGGAGAACAAGAGGGAGAGAATTCCATATCACGCTGCATCGGAGGCTGCCACTATCATTTATTTATTCATAGAAGAGAAAGCGTGATTCATCGTGGCAGTCTTTTTTGCCTGCCAGAAGATTACGAGGGACAATCTGGCCCCTGTGACGTCGCATTATTCTAGACAGTGAAATAGTGGAGACAGCTGTGTCACTCCACTGTGGAGCAAACACAAAGGCCATGCCTTGGGGCAGCGCAGGGTGAGTAATTATTACTGTCACACAGCCCCGGAGCCCTGCGGGGCTCCACAGGTGGCCTCGCATGAGATGGTGAGAAAAGACACTGAAACAAACTACTAATAATAAACATGGTCATTTTTTTTCCCCCTATCACACAAGTAGAAGATGTGACGTATGTGTTGTTGTTATTAGAATAAGTCTGGAGAAAAATGAACTGCTCAGAAACCTGACTGTCTCACTGAGGGATGTACAATACTTCAACTACCTCAACTAGAGTGGATGACCTAGTTCATATCATGCTCCACTGCTGCTTTCAGCCGCTCTTCAGTCGTTACTCTGTACTTTGCGAATGTAATGTCGCACGGATGCTGCAAATAAGTTCTGGGAAGTCTCTACTATGCCCTCAAGGTGAACTGCATCTGCCCGGCACTAAAGTGCAGACAGACTCACTTAACGACTACGGTGAAGTGGAGCATTTAGTACCCAGGAGATGGTGGAGACCAAAACTTGGAAATTCATCAGGTGTCCAGACAAACACCAAAGAATGCTAACGCTGCTCTATGTCTGCGAGACGTGAACCCTCTCAGCAAAAATTGATTGTCATTTAAGCAAGATTGTGAAATGTTTAACAGAAGAAACAATACTATATTCCCATATATAAAATGTAATTTTATATATGTAATTTCTTTTTTTGTTATGGTGAAGTTTTCACTGCTAATGTTGTCTTACACTGACAGACAAGTTGCCATCATAATGGATCCAATCGCCACTGTTTGTTGTTTTGTGCAGGCGACATCACTCCCCAAAGTTGTGAGACCCCAGAGATGCTCCTTCATCAATTCGGAGCACACCAGCACACCATCTTCTCCGATCTTTAATCTCTGCGAGTCTCCTCTTGCCTGCCACCCAGGTGCAGCCGAAACATCGCTCAACAACTCAAATCATTGCTTCTGTCAGCTAACAAGTTCTGCAAGAAGCCTTCGTCAAGCAGACAAATGTGGCTCCATCAGCACGACCCAAATGCGAATTGTTTTTATCAACCGCCAAAATCCGAGTGTCTAGCTGTCGCTGCGAGGTCCTCGCAGCACGCCTGCCTGTCTGTCAGCCTGATATTTTACCTCCTGATCCAATCTGACGGCCGCAGCATTTCAACTCTCGGGAGGCATATTTCTTTACAACTTCCTCTGAGAGTATTACAGAGATACGGAAGCACCACAGAAGGAGATTACAAACACTGACTACATTTGCACACGTAAAAACCTTCACATGCAAGCCTCCAAAGTAATCACATTCATAGGATCTGCACACATGATTTCTTGATTACAATCATCTGAACAGGAGGATATTAAGGGACAGTTAGTACATGAGATGAGTGGAAATATAAGTAGACACTTGTGAAGGCTCTTGCTGCCACAAATATTCATAGTGAACAACAGCAGGTTCTTCCCATGGCGACAGATCGCAGCTCCCTGGATGTGTTAATATAACTTAACTTCATTTCTGCACAATCTGCTTCGTGTTATTATCTGTGATTTCAAAAGAAGCACACATTTCCTTCGTTTGAAACATTATCGCAGAACTGGAACGTAAGCAGTGGCGTTGAACAATAAATTCATAATCATCATCTGTTAGAGTGAACATCCTTTCCATTCTTTATCTTTCAACACGTACACAAATTATTTAAATACAGCTGCCGAGACTGACCCTGGGATGAAGGATTTCAAGCAGTTTAAGCTTCCGTCCCCAAAAAGGCTCTAAAATAATGTGATAATGAGCACTCAGTCTGTTGGAGGCATCCTGCTGCTACAACCAAGATTTGCAAGACAGTCATGCAGAGACATCTATCCCAACTAAGCTGTGGTGCATTTTAATATGTGTGTGTGTGTGTGTGTGTGTGTGTGAGACAACAGAGAAAGCCGGTAGGGATTTTCAGCTGTCTTCATCATCACTTGAAGTCAACCCTCAGGCCAGATGGGTGTGGATTTCTCTCTGTGCGTCTTCAGTATGTGTGCATGGAAAGTACGAGCAGTTTGTGCAAATTTCATTGTATGCATGCACGTTCATTTCTGTATATATGGGCTGGATTTACGCATATATGCATGCATGCATTGTGTGCAAGCCTTGGCCCAGATGTGCTTTACATCCAAACAACAGGAATATTTGCATTTAGACCACTCTAATCATCCTCCTGCACGCTAGTCATTTTGCTAAAATGTCAACGGTGAAGAGATCACAATCACACTGTTAACCTCGGCCTCGGGTAGGAATTCATCAGACTGATAAACATTTTATAGCTGGGTCCAATTTCCTTACAGCTTCTAAGCAATGACAGCAATCCGTTTGCGTTGAGACAAAGCCAAAATCCATTTACTGCACAGAAACAATCCACAGGGCGTAATTATGACTCTCATTAGACTTGCACCACCTCATAATTCACTGGTGCATTAAAGGCTGACAACAAGATGCATCAGCAAGGAGATCAATCAATTCGGCATAATTATCTGAGACAGGGAACACACCAAAATCCAGCAGATCAATTCTAAAGAAGGAGCAAATAATAGACCTGTGTATGATTATAGAGGTGGGGTCCAGACGCATTTTCACAAAGTGGTGAGTTGATTTATTTATTTATTTATTTTAAATCACTGATTGTGGAGTTGAATGATCTTGGACTGAATTTGAAAAAGAAAGTGGTAAATATTCTTCAACATGGCACTGAATGTCATCGTTCAGATCGGTGCTTTCTTTCTCTGTGACACTTCTAATGACAGATTTTGGGAAGCCTCTTTGGCACAGCAGCAGCAGCAGCAGCAGCAGCCTACACCTGAATGAATCCAGCACGCTAATCGTAATATTGATAGTACTGACGGAAGCTATACTTAGTTTGATCCCTGTCAGGAGCCTTGAAGCTCCCAGTCTTCAGTCTGGTCAGTATCTGATGTGTGTGTAAGATGATAAGTTTAACCCCTGGCGTTCATCGACTGCATGGCAAGGTGGCAAAAAGGAAGGAATCGTTAGAAATAACTTACCCCGAGGATGACAGTGTCTTCTCCTTGAAATATTGGGATGAACTTATCTCCGCGGACAATTTCGGACTGGTTCAGTGGACGAAATCGACACAACACCTTGATATTGCATTCAGCGTTGGCATCAGCCATTGTGGAAGGAATAAAATAGTGGGTGCGCTTCCAAAAGATGATTTCCCACCAAAAAAATAAAAAAAATAAAGAATAATAAAATATTCCCTTTGCAATCTTTCTTTTTTTCCCCCCCAAGGCACCTGGACGTTGACTGAACCCACCGGTAATGCTCACATGCAAAGCGAGACTAGGAGGCGAAGCATTTGGGAGAATGGACAACTACGAGTTTTGGGGGATCCAAAATCATTAAAGGAATGTACAATAAAAACAGAAAAAGAAATAGTTTCAGGGGGTTTCTTGTTTAAAATGCCCTCAGACCAAACTAAGACGAGGTGAGAACAGATGGAGAGTTGTAAATGGGGGAGTAGGATAGTCCAAACTGGTCCGGTCGGTCTGCATAGGATGCAGGCTGCTCAGAAGCATGCCTTGCATCACTGTCATCCCTGCTCTCTCTCACTGGGGGCGGGGCGTGGTGGAGTAGCGACTCAAATCCTTTCTCATCAGCACCACTGAGCAGAGGAGCAAGGGGAAGAGCTCCAACTCTGCCACATTTATCTGAATACTGGCCTCTATTAAAAAAAATAATAAAAAAAAAAAAATAATAATAAACATCAAACACATTCAGAGACAGCAACTTGACCCCCCCCCCCCCCCCCCTTTTTTTTTTAAGGGAAGCAAACATTTTATTTTTTTATTTCCATAGCTGCACCGGACTGGTCGTCATAGCAATGTGTTTTGCATGACTCAACGGCTCTATCATTTTATCTCTGACATTTAAAGAAACTTGTTTACATGGATAAAGCGTAATAAATCCCTTTGCCCTACGTTTATAACACAGGCTTTCTGAATTGGAAGAAAGAAAGAACAGCTGTCCGACCTCAACATCGGGGATATAAACGCAACAGTTAACTATTTTCAAATGACGACTGACAAGTAAACAGATTCTCGTATAGCCTATACATCTGAGTTATTTCTTTAAAATAAATAAATAAATAATACAACAGCACTAATCTCAACCACTTTATAAAATAGGACTCTGCTTTCCGACACAATGAATCATCTTCCTCATTGACTATCTTTGGTTCATTGATCAAAATGTTTGCTCGTACCTTTGGCGCCCTCGTGTGGCAACACTGTTACAATTCAACTCTGTTATCGTTGAAAATAAATACTAAAATACTTTTTTGCTGGCACAAGGTAATTATTCTAGTCGTATAAAATATTGTGTTTAACGGAGAAAGCAGCTGAAACGGTACTAAACAATCGAAGGAGATCTTTAAATCGTATTGGATAAACGGAGCGCCTGCGTAATGACGTCTCGCATTTGGGGTGCGTTTGTTTTGTTGCATTTGATAAGCCGTCAAACGCTCTCTCCCATTGCCGCAGCAAACACAGCACCGCCCAACCGTCTGTGTTTCTTAGAAACCGAGCGTCCACTCCGTCATATCAAGCTAGTGACCACATCAGCCTGGATAGCTCCGCCGGCTGAGAGACTGCTGGCTCATCCATCGTTAGCTTTTGTCGCATCTCGACTCAGTCCATCGATAATTTACACGTTTTAAAGACTGTTGTTATATTCAGTCGTGGTTTGTTGGTGTCGTTCTTGCCTCCCGCTGACAATGGCTGACCCTAAATACGCAAACTTGCCAGGAATTGTAAGTGGCTAATGCTAACGGGCAGATAGCTAGACTGCTATATTTAAGCAGTGCCAGCTTCAAGATGTGACAGCTAAGTTAGCTAACAGCACACACCCCATTGTTTTGCTTATTGTTTGTAATAACTGCACAACAAACGCTAATAATTGTAGCTTTACAGTTGCTAATTTACCAGTCAACGGAACATTTTGTGCTGTAAGCCACCACAGAGGAAGGGCTAGCTAGCAAAGTCTTGTTGTGGCTTGGGCCGGGGCGTTGGCCAGGCTAGCGGTAATGAACGGGACATGTCTAATCGTGTTATATATTGTTTACCTACTTGTTTCAATAGGCCTTTAACGAGCCGGACGTCTACGAGACCGGTGACCTTCCAGAAGATGACCAGGCTCAGTTTGAGTCGGTAAGTTGTGTCCTAAACGATTGCTCACTGTCGGCTAATTCCCTGCACATAAAGCTAACTAGCAAACAAGTGTTTACACCTAACATAAAAGGACGAGTATAGATATATTTACTGTAATCGCTGTGCATTATGCCATCATTCATCAACTAACTACACAATTACTTGACTACCTAATTTACAAGGCAAAGTAATGCACTTAAATAGTTTATGGTCACCTAATTATTGTGTTGTTAGCTATGAAACCTGTGGTGCCAGTGCATTGTGCTGTCTCCTCACTAACTAATTTATTAATGTTTAATGGATAAAGCTTACGTTTCTAAATCACTTATAGTTTTTTGTTATTATTCAACAAATTTATCTCCAACATTTACAATATATGCTTCGTTACACTCACTTGCCAAAAATAATAGGTGCACTAGTGAAAATGAATGACTTGTATAACAGTATCGCATTAAATCCCCACTCGTGACTGTCTTCCATGTGCAGGTTATGATGTAGCTGTGTAAGAAAGGTGGTAATTCAACAGTATGATCATTTTGGAGGATGTAGTTTGTGGTGCTGTTGAACTATTTTGAATTGAGCACTACGATTTAGTGTAGGACTGTTATATTAGAGTGCATTTATTTTCCTTAGTGCACCTAATAAACTGGCAAGTCAGTGTATATTTGGAGACAATTAATAGACAAGGACATGATTGGGGAAAAAAAGCCTCTCCTGAAGTCTCCTCCAAGCTCTATTTATAGGTATCGGGGAATGAATGATACAGTGCATGTGTATGTCATGGTGATCATCTTGTGACTTTTAGAAATGAGGCTCTTCTGACTGCCGTTTAGTGTTAGCGATGTGTTTTTTTTGTGGTTTTCAGTCCTACTTAACAGTTCACATTGTAAGCAGTTGAAGGAGTCGGGTCTGACTTTGCATTTAAACATGTCTGGGGTGTTTACTGACCAGCTGAGTGAAACCTAATTGGCATTTTCCCTTCCATGTTTCCACATTCATTCTCCCCATTCCCTCTCCCTTGTTTTGACTCCCCCCCAACCCTCCCGGGACCCTAGTTTGTACAAGTAAGATTGGCTCCGTTTTTCTCTCAGTGAGCTCAATGCCTTTTTATGCATGTTTTTTTTTTATTTATTCATTTTTGATCTCCACTTTTTCTACCTCCATTAATTGGGATGAAATGAGAAATGGATCGATGATGTGGCCTTTTCTGTGCTCTATAATTAATCAGTTTCTGATTGCTTTGAAATCCAGGCCGACTGGGGCCTTTCCGTGTGGAGTTTGCATGTCCTCCCTGTGTCTGCGTGGGTTCTCTCCGGGGACTCCGGCTTCCTCCCACCGTCCAAAGACATGCTTGTTAGGTTACTTGGTGATTCTAAATTGGCCGTAGGTGTGCGTGTGAGTGTGAATGGTTGTCTGTCTCTCTGTGTTAGCCCTGCGATAAACTGGCAACCTGTCCAGGGTGTACCCCGCCCCTCGCCCGCTGACAGCTGGGATAGGCTCCACCCCCCACCCCACCCCCGTGACCCTTCACAGGACAAGCGGTTACAGAAGATGAATGAATGAATGATTGTTTTGATGTGCAAGGAATTGATTCTTTTCCCCCTTATTTTGGTTGCTGATTTGCACTTTTAAGGGCATAATGGTGTTGATGGGTCTTCAAGGAGAACTAATTCACTCTTTCACTGGGTCATGCTTCGACAGAGTAGCGAAGGCTTTAGTGTGCATCTGTGAGTGTGAATCTTGGACAGGAGAAAGAAAGGTGTTTGCGTATTTGTTCTGCAGACTTCCATTTTTAACCTGTTTTCATGTTCTAACATTTGCTTCCCGGCTAACCACACTATTCTGACTAACTGGACTTTTTCAAGGCCTCTGTACACTGTATGATTACTTCTTGCAGGATCATTGCATGCCACACTATGCAAGATGACTGTAATATCATGAAATCTCAGTCGCAATGTGCAGTGGACTGTAAATTTTGAGACTGTTCGATAAACGTGTCTGGGTTTAACCCAAAAAAAAAAAGAAAACGAAGCAGAAATATGCCAGCCTGTGTAGTCTACCTGTGGTGTTGCCATATTTTGAAAATGTGACCAGAAAAACGTAAGCCTTGGCTATTACACTCGCAAGATTTACCTTTTGGTTTTGATTTCTCTCTGGTACTTTGATCAAAAACTATGTTTTGTGTGTGTTCTCCATCATCAGAGATGCAAATAATACATATAATTCTATATGGCGTTATGAGCTATATGATTGATCCATGTTGAGATGATAGCTCCTCTGTCAATATAAAATTACTTGTTTTTCCCGTTAAATTAATTCAGTCACAGCGGGCTGCAGTCTGTAGTGCTGTAACCTAAGTTAAACATACATGGAAGTTGGATTTATTTTATCGCTTCTTTGCGCCTTCTTTTAATGCAGGCTTTCTTTGGTCACCAAAGCCTTCAGTTGGCCATCGCTACACATATGTAGCAGAGCAATTCATCATTGTTTGTTTGGGAAAGTCCAAAATCACACAATCTACAGAGGCGTTATCTTGGATATATGAGGGGTCATTGATACGTTCGCGGTCTAAGATAGAAGGAAAGGAGTTATACTGCTCTTGATACATGCACATGTGGTTCAGCTGCTGAAGGTTTTTCAGTATTTCTGTTTAGGTAATTGAAAATTGCAAGTCAGCACTGTTTAGAGAAAATGGACAACATCTGTCTTTGTGCAGACATCTGCTACCTCTGTTTCAAGGGCGAGGTACAAGCAGCACAAGGGGAGGGTGCTGGATTTTAAGAAAAAGGAGTTCAGTGGTCGCCATTGGATAGAGCCGACGCCGTCCTCACTGCTGCCTAGAGGTCCAAGACTTCTACAAATAAGGGTTTCAGATGCTGATAGACAGCCAGCATAGTGTGTAAGTGTAGGAGGGGACTACTTTGAAAAAATGTGTTCTACCTTAGCCCACAAACTTATCATTCACCCCTCATAGTTAACCACTTGCTTTGGTTCAGTCAAGCTGATTCATTTTGGATGAAGTGCATGCTACTAAGAACTCCAACTGAATGATGTGATGATTGATAACGGCAACAGAATGCATTTTAGGTAATTCAGGCCTTTTACGTTGTCTTAGACACCCTTAAACCACCCAATACACTTGATTCTGACCGATGGGATTGTTGTTGTTTTTTTAAACACCAGACTCTTCGTTATAAAATACAGCACGGTTCGCAGACCATCTTACCACCCTGTCTCGGGGAAGAGAGAAAGAACTGGAGACATCATAAGCTGTCTGAAGTGTCTCCAGGGTTTTTTTAGCAGCAACTCTCAGAACACTGCTTTCTTTCTTATCTGTCCCCGACCCTGGCCAACTGTTCCTGTTGTGTGCATGGCATGTGATAACCACATTAATCTGTGTTGTCTCTCTCTCTCTCTCTCTCTCTCTTTCTCCCTCCCTACTTTTTTCTCTCCCTCTGCTCTTCCGTTATTTTCTCTAACTCTCTTTGGAAACCCAAGGAGCTGGTAAGCGCCTGACTAACTCCTCCTCTTCCTCCCCATCCTCCTCCGCCCGACATCTTGTCTAAGTGTCTTGTGTTTTGTGTGTATTTTTATTCCAATCTGTGCGTGAGCCCACCCATGTTATGCATCTATGTGTCCGTTGTGTTTTTAATCCTACCCATAGTCTCTGCGCCATCATAACTGATCACTAGAAAGTTTTGATCAAGTGTAATCTTGTGCTCCCCAGAATCACTAATCAAAGAGCTTTTATTTAGAAGAGAAAGTGTTAATGACTTCTAGCTGTGGGTCTGACGCTTTCATTAACCTAACATTGTTTTACTATAATGAACCTACAGTGAAGCACACATGGACTTTTTGTTATATATATATATACATATGTAAAAGTTGAAACCTTTTACAGATGGTCCTAAGACTCTACACTTAATCCTAGGCAAAACTGTGACTTTGACATGCATCAATTTACATCGTTATTCTCTTGTCGCTCCTCCAAATTAAGTTGAAATTCTCCAAAAGAAAACCTCAAATAATGAATGTGAAGATTTTTATAATTTATGGCTGCAATGGCTTTTTTTTTTAATTTCAGAGGGTATCTGACCTTGATAAGCAATAAAATGCTTAAATCTTTTAAATCACATTTCGGGGCAGTGATCAAGCACAGGTTTTCCTATCACACTTTGTCTTACCCGACCTGCCAGAAATTATTTCAAGCGACTTTCGGCTCACTGGTTCAGTAAGCCGAGGCTCTTTTTATTTATTTTTTTAATCTTTGTTTTCTCTAAAGCCTTTCATGCATTTACGATTTAATTCATGGTTATCTGACTTCATTTCCCGCTGTTTCAATGACAGGAGGAGCTTTGCAGCGACAGCGTGGAGAGGATTGTGGTCAACCCCAATGCAGCCTATGACAAGTTCAAAGACAAGCATGTCAACACCAAGGGACTCGGTCAGTTTGTAGTGGAAGATAAACCCCTTTCTTATTACACGGTGTTAACTTGAATTATTCTAGAGTGCAAATGGACAAATTACCTGCTTCAAAGAGCCTGGTAATGGTTCCCATAATGTACTTAAACAGCCGCATCATTGCACTGGATGACTTTATTTCTCATTCCCACCTTATTTTTGGGAATGAGAAATATTTTAGCCTTTTAAAGATCTACATCTTCAGTGTTTCCCACAAGATTTTTTTTATTACATTTTTTTTGGGGGTGGGGGGAGGGTATACTGTCATAGTAAAAAAAACAAACCTCAAATTATGATACTATCCCGCTATTAAAAACAATTCATACAGTATGTGAAATGTCTGCACATAGAATAATTATTTTTTTTTATCAGTCTGTCATTAATTTAGCGACAATTAGCAGCAGCCTGTGCAGTATCTATACATGAATACTAAACATAATGCTGTTGAGACGTGGCATAGTTCACGTTACGTCTGGAGTCTTTTTGACCAACTCTCTTAAAATAATTTTAGATCTCTATGGTCTAAAAAAATTTAAAAAGTGGGGGTGTAATGTCCATTTTTATTAGTGAACAACACAAATACCTTCACATGCTACGTGAGTCCTGCATGTTGTCCGTGCCGTTCACTCCGTCAGGTTAAACAGATGCTTCCAGGAACAATAAGAAAAAAACAACGCCAGCACAACGTTGTTTGAGACGTGCAAAAATATTTCCCATTTGTTATGAGACCATGGCAGAGTATATTAGATCCTGGCGGGCCGCTGTAGTATTAGCATTGTATGGGAAATCCTGATCTTCTTTAGAAATTAATGAACTTGGAAATTGAAAAATATTAAGAGAATGACTAAGCTTCTTTTCACGTCCTGAGCTTGTGCCACAAGATCAATGACTCAGGGAGTAATTGATCCAATATGTTGGTTCTATTCAAGACAAACTTATGACACGGCCTCAACACTTTCGTGATTAGTCATAATTTTTAGGCAAATTCAATCACAGGAAATAATTGCATCGCACATGGAGCATCAGCAGCGAGTATGGGCACTGGCATTTATTGCTGTTGTGTGGTTCAAGTATATGAGTAACAGGATTATGATTGAGCACAAATTATAATCAATCGCAAAACTGCTTGCATGCTCGTAGTGTTTATTGTGCGTCAGGACTTTATCTCGATGTGAACACAAACCGAACTGATTAAGTTCATGTAGCATACTGTGTCAATTACTCACTGAAATAGAACAAAGTAATTGTGAAATCATGTTTCCTCCCTCATTGTTGGCTCTGATTGTTTTTTTGTCCGATTTATAGACTGTAACCACTTCTTAAGGTACATATAATACAACATTTCTTATAGTTAAATATGGTGTAAACAGTCAGTGGAATAATAAACAATAATTACAATTATGGCTAAGATTTGTAACGGATGCCAGAATAAGTGCTTCTGTAATTTTTTCCACAGTGCAGCTTTGTCTGTCTTGCCTTCATCAGTGTGGTTTTTGAGTTTTGTTTTCAGTTACTGTCATTTTAAAAAAGGGTTTTCCTAAATACATTTACTTGAAATTTACAAGAGAAATTAAACTCTAAATACAGAACGTGTAGACAACCTCTCAAAATATTCCATTCCCTTCTATTACTGCTCTAACAAAACAGATGGTCATTCATATCAACACCTGTCGGCTGTTACCCAGTTCCTCTGACAACGCATTCCTCTCTTCTTCACAGACTTCTCCGACAGAATCAGTAAAAGCAGAAGAGTGGGCTATGAGTCGGGAGAATTTGAAATTGTGAGTATGTTCTGTTCAGAAATCCATTATTTCACTTTTTAAATTTTCAGAAGGTGATCCATTTTTCTTCCACCTACTACATGTGTTTTCTGATAAAGTCAAAAAGCCTGAGAGGATGAGCGTGTTGTTTGATCGTTTTTCTCTCTGCTGCTTTTTCTCTACTAGACTCACTTGTGTAATGTTCATACCACTTCTCTCATCTTTGTTTAGCTTGGAGAGGGCTGTGGAGTGAAGGAGACGCCCCAGCAGAAGTATCAGCGTCTGGTGAACGAGATCCAGGAACTCACTCAGGAGGTGGACGCCATCCAGGTGGGCTGCCAGCAATACAAACACACACACACAAAACAGCTTTCCTTTTCCCAAAATGGTACACAAATTATAGTGTTCTCCTATTATCCAGTCTTGATTTTAATTCCATGTAATCATGTAAGATTATACCAACCTTTAGATTAGACCTCCTTTTCAGACTATCAACTGAGACATTTAATTAAATTTGGATGCAACAGAGCAGAGACACTGTGCATCCAGCACCAAATTGTAATTTAAGATGCAACATAGCCGCTGATACGATGGTATCCTTTGACCTCATGCAGGTTGAGCTGACAGAACATGCAGCCTTTCTGCTACTTTCTCTAAATCTAATGTTATAAAATGTCTCCTTGGAGCAGTTGACATTCTCCAAGTAATGTGCTGTCATCCATCAGGGTAGATGAAGCGAATACAAAAAAGTCACATTTTGCATGCTTGACTGTGAAGCATTCACTTAGATTGTAAAAGAGATTGACTAAGGAATAATAGGATCATTTATCATATTGTGCCAAAATAACTTTAAAATTTGTGTGCTCAGCAGCATAAAGGACAATTCTGGTATTTTTCAGAGTGTCAGGGTTATTGCGGAGATTAAGCTACTGAATATGTATTAAGGAAGGGATGAAAACATCTGAACACTTACTTGAATTTACATAGTTCAGATATATTTTTGTCCAAATACACCTTAACTCAGAAATGATCTCCCTGGGAATTCGATAGCTGGCTAGTTAGGCCAGTTTTTTGGCACTAGCCATATGTTCACTGTAAACATAGCATAAGAGGTGGCCAAGACAGACTTTTGAATCATGGATTTCTTCAACTTGTGTCGTTTCAAAAATAAAACTGCTGCGTTGACCTCAGTTACTTAAAAATGTCCTCTGCTTCCAGGCGGCTACGAAAGAGAGTAGTGCAGAGGAGCGCCTCACCCCTGTGGTACTTGCCCAACATGCAGCGCAGCTCAAACAGCAGCTGGTGTCTGCACATCTCGACTCTCTGCTGGGACCACAGGCACACATCAACCTGGCTGACCCAGATGGTGCTCTGGCCAGGTGAGTTGAGAAGGGTCGGAGACAGTCAGTGAAGGAAGAAAGAGATTGAGCATCTGGAGTCTGAAAGTTTTAATACTGGGCATTAAACCATGACAGAGACCATAGCACAATGTACTCTGAAGAAACAGAGTCAAGAGACAGTCAGAGAGAAGAGCAGAGCAATTAATTTCACTGAACTTTGGACCATAACCCGGATATAAGAAGGAGTTGCAGAGAGGAAGGGAAATAAAAACTGGAGAAGGTGAAAGATGAACTGAGGGAACACATGGTCCGATAAGAAATGAGTGAGTGGAGCTGAAGGTGGAGAGAAAAGCAAGCAATGACACAAACGAATGTCAGGAGTCATAAAACAGAAGTAAAGAAAAAAAAAAAGATTTAAGCTCATCTTGACTTTGCAGTTTAACACGGTTCCTGAAAAGATTGGAGGCAAGAGTGAGGAGGGGGCCACAGACATAACAGTAGCGGCACACAGGACAGATAACAATATTGAACATGAAATCCTTTTGCGCCTTCTTATCATTCTTTTCTCCCCCCAGGCGTCTGCTCACCCAGCTTGAAGCGGCTAAGGGCAGCCGTGGCAGTGCTGGAGGAGACGGCAAACCAACAGCATCAGCTAAGGGCCAAGATGGAGTGGTACTCTATGAGCTACACAGCAGACCAGAGCAGGAAAAATTCAATGAAGCTGCCAAGGTAAAGTGGCAAGGGAAGTGGGTGATTGAAGTGTCTGGGATAAATGCACTGACAAAATGTTTTTGTCGTGATTTATTTTCATTCTCATGAGAGGAATGTCAGTATCTTTGACGGCAATAAACAGGACAAAAAGGGAGGAAGGTGCATGTGCGTGGGTGTTTGTGTGTGTCTTGTGGGATGCTGTTGTCGCTGCCAACCATGTGTTGTCTTCCCCTTAGATGGCAGAATTGGAGAAGCGTCTAGCTGAGTTGGAGATTGCTGTTGGCTCAGGATCAGACAAGCAGGTACACAACGACTCAGACACACGACTCCTCTCTAATGCTTTTCTCTCTCGTTCACACTAATTCTGTGGATTTTCCTCTTTCTCTCACACCAGCAGAATTTTCATGCGTCTTTTGCTGTGTTAACCATCCACGAAGTTAAATTAAAAATAAATCTTCCACTTTCATTTATGTATATTATGGGGGTGGCTTCATTGCTTTCTGTTAAAATTGATCTTCCCTCTTGGTGTTTATATTGCAGGGACCTCTCAGTGCTGGTGCACAAGGAGCTAGTTTAATGGTAAGAAGCCGACTACTTTCTTTGGAGCACGCTCTGCGTAGTTTGTGTCTGTATTCACAACCGTCTGCATCTGATGTGCAGCCAGAGAAATGGGTCATACTTCAAAGATGACATCAGTTCTTCCAAGTTTGTTTGTTGCTGCTGTGCCAGTAGCAGGAGCAAGAACACAAAGTTCTGCGTTCAAGCTTATATATAACTCGTGTGCGTTCTTTTTATCAGGACACTATAGAACTCCTGCAGGCGAGGGTCAGCGCACTGGACTCGGCTACTCTGGATCAAGTGGAGGCGAGACTGCAGGTGACTATTCTCCAAAAAGCATAAGCTAGAGAGTGAGGGTGGGTGAGAATTGTTGCTGCCACCAGGCAGCACTTTAATGGAGCATTGAGTGGAGTGGTGAAATACTGATCATTTTGAAGCTCGGCGTGTTGGCTCCAACACGTCCGTCTAACTCCCTGCTAGTTCAAAAATTCACAAAGAGGAGGAACGTGAGTGAAGCGGAGTCGGGCAGGTGATCCCTACATAGATAACTGGCATATGTGAAGGCATCCTCCTGTCACATAAAGTGGCCACGCCCTTATTTAATGCAACTACCAGCTTACAATTAGAATGGGAAATTGAGGAAATGTAGTTGTTGGCACATCCTCTGTAGCTTCATTTTTTAGCTCCTAAGGTCTGGCTGGCTAGGGGTCAAACTGTGGACATTGCAGTTATGTGGTATCCCTCTGTGACACCCTTGGGTTACATGTGACGTGGATGGATTACATTTAGTCTTTTTTTCCCTATTATCTGCCTTTAAATGGTAATGTATTACAATATATAACTTCATGTGACATGTTTTCTTTCCCTTCAGAGTGTACTGGGGAAGATGAATGAGATTGCTAAACACAAGGCAGCGATTGAGGATGCTGAAACACAAAACAAGGTTGGTAATCCTTGCTTTTCCATCAGTGCAAAACAAATGCAGTGATATTCTCACGTAGATGGAAATTCAGACTGTTCATCTGTGATTAATTAATTATGAAGCACTTTCAATGGAAGATTCTATGAGTTATGAATGTTACAGCCTCAAAATAATAATAATAATAATAATAATCTTGCTAGTTTGGTCCTAGTGGCAAGATGTGTATTTGAAAAAGACTATTAGAGTCTGACTTTTTTTAATTATTATTATTATTTTACTGTGAGATCTGCTTGATTTACAGACAGATTTTCTTGTGTTGGCATTGACTGTTCAGTTACGTTTTCTTAAAAAAATAAAAATTAGAAAAGTGCTGTAATGTGAGATCACATAAAGTTGTCATAAAATATAACCAGAGCTGGTTAACTGTTATTTTTAGGCTGTTTGAGTTGCCAGTTCTCCCTAGTTTATTGATTTGTACACTATTTGAACAGATTCTCAGAAAATAAATAAATAATGGTCAACTCTTGAGAGACCTGAGTGTGGACTAAGGTTCTACTTTAAGGATCAACTTGAGTCTGTGTGACAGACTAACGTCAGTGTTGATCTACTGACCAAATATAGACGGAAAATGTTCTATTAATATATCATTTTTATATATCATGTCTAGTAAAATTAAGCATAAAACTAGAACTAATAGTGTTAATATACAGACCTCGAGTATGGATCTTTTTGCTACACAAATGTGAATTAAACATTTCTGATACAAGAATAATATTTTGTGTTTTCAGTCCACTAGATGGCGCTGTTGAACTGTTTCATTCATTTCATTTAGCCCAGACTGAGCCTCTTTGTCAGGTTCATGCAGCGTTTATGACAGTGTTGGTCGATCATTCTGAGTGACAGTCCCATTTTGCGGCAATAAAAATTATGGACATGTGCTAAACACACTTAACAGAACATTATCTTAGAAGATAAAACAGATGTTGTCCAAGTTTTCCTTTGGGACACAATATAAATTCATCATGATACTCAGCATGATTTAAATTGTTTATGATCCCAGTAATATTGTATCATCAGGCCTCCCCTCATTTATTCAGTTATGTGCTAAACACAGTTCTTTCTCTTGGCATTAAATGTGTCTGTGACTGTGTGTGTTCACCTGTCAGGTGTCGCAGCTGTATGACGTGGTGCAGAAGTGGGACGCCGTCTCCACTTCTGTACCTCAGGTGGTGCAGCGGCTTGTCGCCGTCAAGGAGCTGCATGAGCAAGGTAACACACAGAGGAACTAAACTTATTACAAGGTGGCAATCCAAGAGTTTCTCAGTTTATTCACACAACTCTATAAACTGGATGGAGGAAGTTGTTCGGAGGATGTTTGGAGGTGGTGGAGTTCATTTTACCCAGTATTAAATTAATGTACTGTGAGTAATTGGTTCATATGATTCGCAAATATTGAAATATTATCGCTTTAGGGGCAGATTTCACCCCAGTAGGGGTAATAACAATGAAAAACTCAAGATAATTTATGTTCTGTTCTTTTATGTGAGGGAAGAAGAACCTTGAAATGACACCCCATGAGAGTTCAAGGAGAGGATGTATGTAGGTTAGTGGGGGTGGGGAGGTGGCATTAAAGATTCAAGATATGTAGGATGTTGCTGTGGAACATAACAGGGTGTGAACCCGGATCACGTTTCATGCACCATCTGTGCTGGGGAGTAATACTTGGTCTGGAAGATTTGCATCTACTGTAGAAATGTCTGCGAGACAAAAGATGAAAATGGGATTCAGAGGGATAATAGAATTAGCCCGAACTATACCGATCTGTTATAACAAAGGCCAGGAAAATCACTGAGGGGGGGGGGGGGGACTCAGAATGGTAACAGAATTAGACTTAATCTTGCAATACTGTTAAACAACCCTCAGGGAGAAAGAGATGCATGATATTATATATCACATTATCATCTTTTTATTATTTAGCACATGAAAGCGGAACCTTGGCATTAGATTATATTGATAATTCACTTCTGAAAGCTGAAAGAGGTCATTTATCATCCAGCCTCCATCTGTCACAGTCAACTCCTGAAGTTTTTCCCGCTCAGTAAGCTTTAACTATAGATTTGTCTCTCTCTGCTGATCTTTCTTTACCAATAAACTTTTTTTTTTTTATCTTTCAAGCAGACATTCAGATTAGATGAGCACTAATCCCTTTCACTTTTGCTGAGAACAAAGACATGTTTAAATTTGAAAACTACTACTCTCTCTTTCCATCTTTCTACATTCTCACTTCACTTCAACCGTCTGCTTCACAGCCATGCAGTTTGGCCAACTGCTGACCCATCTGGACACCACTCAGCAGATGGTCAACAACTCTCTGAAAGACAACAACACCCTGCTAACACAGGTAGGTAGTTCACACCTCTGCTCGCCCGTTGGGGCAACGTAAATAACTCCTCCTGTTGGCGTTAAGTGTAAAAGGACTACTCTGATGGGCCGTCTTTCACAGAACAAATTAAGAGGAGGCCAACCTCAAGTCTGCCTGGCACTGGCAGGGTTTACAAAAGCATGAATACAAAAAGCTGGCTCATGTTTGAAGGGAGGTGGTATTGGAGACAAAGGTCGGCCCATAACGTTCAGCAGGGCAAGGATCAGGTGCTTCTGGTGAGTCATCCAGACACACCGGCTCCTGTGAGTTAAGTATCAGCCACGCCAAGCTGGATTAATAGTTTACAGAGATGCTGACGGAGTGCCAAAAGAAACAAGAGATCGAAGTACTTTAAATATAAAAAAATAAAATACATGAAGCCTAAATAATTAAACTATCAACTCAACTGTAATAAAATATGATAAACCTCTGATAAGTCTATATGTTTATCTTAGAGTTGAGCATTGAACATTGCTTTTACAAGAACTAACTGTTGTTCTATTTTATGACCAATTTAATTTTCAGTTTAGTTTTTCACTGGAGTGAAAATATTCATTGGAAAATAAAAACCTTCATACTGCTTGTCAGTAACCCTTCATGCTGCATGTGGAATAATTGGGTGTAAAGAGTGTCCTGTAATACACTTAAGAGTTTAAAGGTCAAAGAGGGTTTTTATTGTCATTTCATACAGCAGTACATAGCGAGTTGAGGGGACGTTCCTCCAAGATCATGGAGCTACATGGAGACATAGGACTAAGGACAAAACAAGGGTCTGGGCATAAAGTGTGCATGTGCAAGCTTATGCAAACAATACAAAACAGTGCAAACACTACAAGCAGTGTAGACAAAAGTGTGCAGCAAACCCTGCTTTTCATGGCTAGAAGTAACAAAGTGCAGCCCTCAATTATGAGGACAGAAGCTCTCCAAAGCCTCTTCTTGGGCTCAGTCAATAATGACCCTGGGTTTTCCCAGTTTAAGGCTTTTGGCTGGATGGACACAACACTGCCTTGTCAAGTAAAGTGTTTCTCTTTTTATTGTGCCCCTTAAAATTTCTGAAGTCAGAAAAGTCCTCGTCTTTCTTTTCAGTGTCTTTCATTGTAAAGTGAAGTGTCCTACAGGCTATTGGTGCTTGTCAATGATTTCTTTTTAATCCGTGTAGCCTACCTGAACAGCATACTGATGACTGGCAGTAGCATTTTTAGTAATTACTAGCATGTCTTCATACAGTTTCCTTTTGTTTCTCCGTGACAAATTTATGTAAACATATTCAACAGAACTGCAAGTAATGCTCTTTTTTTTATCATCGTTTTTATCATTTGTTTTGATTATTTAGTCTCGAATGCAAAAGCTTAATGTCTTGTTTTGTCCAGCCAACAAAATATTCAATTTACAAATTGTAGAAACCAGAGAAAATTCGTGAAATCTCATGTTTCCGAGCAGGAACAAATAAAGTTGTTGTTGTTGCTGAAAAGGGATGAAAGGAAAAGTTAAACATAGCCCTGTTAAGTGATTGAAAATCGGTTGCTATGGTTACATTGAAAATATTTCCTCAACCAGACTTTCTGATCAGAGGTTCCAACTTAAACTTGGAGAGGCACTTCTTATTCTGATTATTACTGGAATGCTAGTGTCAGTGTAAACACAGCAACTGTTTTCTGCTGAAATCATCTTTCTACTGTGGCTCTTGTCTCTTACCACCTCCTCCAATGCTGCCTATGTTTCCTTCCCTCTTCACAACAGGTGCAGCAGACCATGAAGGAAAATCTGGTGGCTATAGAAGAGAACTTTGCTGCTCTCGATCAGAGGATGAAGAAGCTTTCTAAATAAACGGTGGCAGTGTTTGGACCGGTCCAGGAGAGAGTAGAACATGGACAATTAAGAGTTGGCTAGAGAGCACAGATGAAGGGGATTTAGGGGTTTGACGCCGTCCTTTCTGGCCATCCTTCTCTTGCTCTCCACTTCCGCCTCTGCCTTTTTTTTCACAAAGTGGGATGTTATAAAGTTGGATAAGATGGAATAACAACAAAAAAAAAGAGAGACCAAATGTTCCTGTCCACCCTCCGTTCTGCTTCCTTTCTCTTGCAGCAAACTGATATCAACTGAAAACACATTTGTCCACTCTATACATGCCGCTGATTCAAGACACTTCTTTAGCTTATTGGGTTTTAGACTGGATTGTTTTTATAATTATTAGTATTAGACATAAGGAATTTACACTATTACAGGATTTGTACTGTAAGCTTCGCTCAAATGAAACGGATCACGGTGAAGTTGGGTTGCTGTACGGCACATTAAAGACGTCTTTGACTGTGTTAAAAAAATAAATAAATTAAGATCTGTTGTCCTGTATTGTTGTAGCAGGAGCATGTTTGGGTGTCGGGGCCATGTCACAGAAGGAAAGCTTGTAAATATGCCTGTTATTGTTTCTTCACGCTCAGTCGCTTGTAACTATATTATTATGACTGAGACCGGACGCCACAGACAAACTTTTAATCTGCTTTGTCATTGCCTACAAGTCAACTGTATTATTGTTCATCTGTGGTCATGGAAACTGATCAATAAAACAAAGTGCAGTATGCTTGGCTCGCTTACTTTTATGGCACCAGGATCTACTTTTGTACTAAAAAAATAATCAGTTTGAAACAGCTGCAGCGCTGTGAAAGAACAGATTGAAATGTAATTATTTCATGTGTGTAGTTTGTACCACATAAAATTAAAAGGTGTTTAGCTAGCTTTTAAAAGGGCACAAAAACAAATGCCCGTGAGTGTTTGGTTTTGCCAAATATACACTCACTTGTCAGTACATTAGGTACACTAGTGAATAAAATGCATTGTAATATAATAGTCCTGGACTAATTCCCCCTTAATGACTGCTGTATTGTTCAGTTTATGTTGAAACGGAGTCAGAGAGGTGGTAGTTCAACTGGACGATCATTGTGGACGATGTAGTTTGTGATGTTGTTAATGAATTGGACAGAAGTGTTTGTTATTTAGCCTAGCCCACTGACTAATATGGGGTTGTCAAAACAATAGAATCAGTAACGTTACAACACAAAATTCACAGCCTCCAAAATGCAAACACAGCTCAATTAGCAGCTCTCGTTATTCCAAACAAATGCCAAACACCATATGCAGCACGGTTATATAAGAATACATTTGCGTGTACATCACACTTTGCTGTGTAAAACACTTTCAGTATAAACTGGAACATTTAAAATTGAACAGCTTGTCTTTTCAAACGCTACCTGCCTGAACTGTCAAGCTATAAGACCTCTTCATTCTGTGTTAGTTGTGACCACTAGGTGGAAGCAGAGCATCTAATAAAACAAATGTCGAGCCAACAATGGATACAATTAAATAACATCACTGGAGCGCATTATTTTGCCACTTTTCCATGTTTCTGTGTCATTCAAATCATTAATACACACATGAAATGTCAATTTCCTAAGAGTTAGTTTGTGTTGGAACCAGAAGACTTTTGAAATGTATGGAAAAAACAATGTAGGTCACAAACTGCCTATAAAAATAAAAATCGTTTTAAAACTGTCTGATTACAGGATCTTCTGTTTGTCAGCCCGCACCTCTTTTTCTCTCTCCCTCTCATCTATCTGCTGTCATCTAACATTGTAATATAATAAAACTGATTAGGATCATTATTCTAAGGGCAAAAGTTCTGTTCCCACAGGACAGTGACCACAGAAGTTATAATACAAAGAGTAAATTAACAGGAAGCACCGGATGAATTTGAGGTCAACCTCAAATCCACTTGGTGTTAGTAGGTGTATAAAACTTGGCTCATGTTCGAAGTCAGGTGGCGCTGATTATAAAGGCTGACCGATAGCGTACAGCAGGGCAAGGATCAGGTGCTTCTGGTGAGTCATCCAGACACAGCAGCTCCTGTGAGTTAAGTAACCACTACGCCAAGCTGCCACAAGTGGATTATTACTAGGATACAGAGTGCCGAAAGAAACACGCACAAGTCAGATGTTTGGTTTGATGTCCACTCCAATTTGTGCTTTAGATATAAAAAAAAAAAAAATGACAAAGCTCTGTGGTATTAAAGCTGCATCTTATTGCTTATACCACATATTTTACTTTCATTCCTGATTAAGTGCTGAGCACGGACCCCAGCTTTCCCCCGGGCCTGCTTGGACAGGGCGTATCAAGTGTAACTTACAGGGAATCAGATCCAGAGCTCCAACTTAGAAGGGAATGCCCCAGATGAGCACAGAGACGTACTGTGTACTGTATATCATGTTGTACTGCATTTGTCCTTCTATTTTGGGCGTGCTCGATTGGGTCTCACCCAGCCCCATCTGTTAAGACACATTTCAACACAAATACAAATTGAGGATTTGCCAAAAGGAGAGCTCACAGCTTTTTTAAAAAAAAAATTTAACAAGAGCCACAAAATATTACAGTTTTATTTTAGAGCGCGGCTGCCTTACAACACCGAACAAAAATTCGGATTGAAAAATGGAAGCTCTATTGATAAAAAAAAAAAGAAGTCTATTTTAGGTGACGTGCTGTAGATATAAACGGAAGCAGTCATTCTTCTCTCTACAGCATGTATGCAGCTACTTACATATAAATGTCGGCACCGCCTGCCATTAAATGTATTGGACAGGGTTGATGTTTAAGTCCTCTGCCAGCACAGAGCAGCTGAACACAGGGGAGACTGTAGGGAGCACAAATTGCTCTAAAATCTCTGTTTCTGGTGCTGATCTGGGGAAAACTTGGGAGTAGAGGAAGAAAAGGATGGCGTAAGAACCTGGAGTGTGTGTTTCACTGCCAGCATACCCACCTGTTCAGACAGCCGTTTAAACTTTAATGCCCTACACTCTCTTGCTTAGGCTAGTATATATATATATATATATATATATTGTTTTTTATGTTTTATCCTTGACACATAAGTGAATGAAGAAATCAAGGCAACAGCAGCGGTTTTCGATGATAACAGTCACACAGCTGTAGCGTACTTGGGAGGTTTTTAAATCATGAGTCAAAATCATGAAAACAATTGAAAGAAATAAACTCAGAGCTGTTTAAAGGTTGGGGGAAAATCATGATGAAATAATTAATTAATTTCAAACTCAACCTCAACAAACAAGTATAGAAAATATAATGCTGGAAATAAATTGGAGGCAATAATGCAGAGAAGAGGGGGCAAATCACACAAGGTACTCCGCATCAGTTTGTCAGATTTTCCTGAATGGGTCCGGACAGGTGAGGAGGCTGGGGTGAAGCAAAGGGAAAGGACAGAGGAGGAGGAGGAGGAGGAGGAGGAGGAGGAGGAGGAGGAGGGCGGAGGTAAGGAGAGGGTGAACAGTCTGCAGTCGTGGGGCAGAATGAGGCTGGTAGCGAATGAAAACAGGGAAGACGGAGAAGATGGGGTAAAGATAGGCGAGGCTCGGAGGTAAACACGGTTTAACACACCTTAACGGGATTGTCCGCAAAGTCGCTCTGAATCTCCAAACAAGAGAAATCTCAGCAAGTAGATGTGACACTCAGCTGTTAAATCTGGACGAGATGTGATTGAGTGGATGAGTCGATAAAGGCTGAAGTGATCTCTTCCTTTAAGTTGACTAAGATCATTTGTTGTTTCCTGTGTATACCAGATGCCTTGGAAATGTAAAAGAGATGATATATGGGGGAACTTCCTGAGAAAATAAAATGCAAACGGGCGTCATCACAAAATAGAAAATTGCAGTACTGGCCTCAGCTGAGACGGGAATTGGCAAGACGGATGAGTGTAGTAACAAAGCTTTTAGACAAATCACTGTTAGTCCTGTCTGTTGGCAAAATGTCTCATTTGCACTTTTAAAGTGTCACCCGTGTACGACTGTATCGGGAATTCAAGTTCAAGTAAATGTGTTTTTGTTGGGTGTGAATTTGAGTTTCCACCAACAAGTCGGATGAGACGAAGAGGTCTTTCTGCTGGTTGTCAGGGGACATCGGAAAAGACTTGAAACAAACGATGGGAAAGGACAAGCCAGGATACAAAAAAAAAAAAAGGGGGGCTTTACTTTCAGAGCAGTACTTGTTAACAGCTGTATCAGTTGGTCTCAGTTCAGAGAAGGGAAGGATTCCGACAGCTGGTGTGTGAGCGTGTGTGTGTGTCGGGAGGAACTGGGTGTGGAGCTTGGACCAAGGGCACAGGACAGAAAGAAGGGGAGCGTGGTGTGGTGGCTGGAAATTCCCCAGACTCTTTCTGCCTGTAAAACAAAAGAAAGCAGACGATGAGATGTGGTTTATGGGGGGAGTAGGGGGGATAATCACTGATAAACCAACAGCAAAGTCAGTTTTTCCATATATTTTCCATTGCTTATCGTGGGAAAAATTTCAAGCCGGTGCGCTTCATTTAAATCAGCATGGCAGCAAATACAACATAGATTTTCACAGTGAAATCTGTGCATTTTACTTGTTGTGTTCACAGTAGATATATCTGAATATCATATAAACTCATGAGGACAATACTGATCTGTTTTTTTGCTTATTTAAAATGATATATTGTAATATATTACTCTATTATGTGGTGGTGTGACAGAAAATATCAATTAAAACGAACTCTGTTACGCTATTCCTGACTTTATAAAGACAAAAAGCATATTTGTGAGATTAGGCAACAGCTAATAAAACATTACAGGATCACCGTAACGACTAAGGTGTCCAAGTACAACCATCAGCGAGGACTGAAATCCCAACCACAGGCGGATCCACTGACAAGTTATGGTTTTAAGCGCTTGTTTACACTATGTTGGCATGAAAATAACACAATTAAATAAATAATAAATGATAAATAATATATGTCACCTATAACACAGTGTGTTTTTATTTTATTTTGACTTTTTTTTTGCCCCTATTATGCACCAAGAAAAACGACAGTATGCGAGAAAGCAGGGACCAGTCGTCATCAAAACGTGGTGAAAAGCTAGAAAAAGGAGGCAACCTAGATGTGGGTTTGTAAACAGTGTTTTATAATGACTACAACACAGACGACGGGACTGACAAAATAAACAGACGGCAGGGGTGGAGAAGGAGGGGTGTAGAGAAAGTATGCTGAACTACTCAGCAACAGCCACTCAAGTCGTGACGTGTTCGCGGTGCTTCCTGCAGCGCTTTAACCCGGGTCCTAGAGACAGTATTTGAGCTTTCTATTCGCTACTTGGCGCTGTTGCTATGGGGCTGTGCATGTCGAGGCGTGCACGTTGCACCCAGCGTGCATGGAAAAAAGAAAACAGTTAGTGTGCGCCGAGTTTGGGATTAGGGCAGAAAAAGTGTCAGGAGCTGGGCGAAGAGCTCGCACCAACAGCGTAACATGACGAAATTGTTTTTTTTTTATCGTGTCACTTTCTTTGTTGTTGTAGTCGCCGCTGTTGTTTACCTTAGTAATGGCCGACACACTTAACCATCACAGCACATTACTGCGTGGCTGCATGCGCCTGTGTCTGGGACAGTGACCTCGTTGAACTTTGGGTTTTTAACCACCTATCATACACACACATATATATACTTATATATATACATACACACTACTTTTATATATATATATACATTATTGTCTCTATTTACTTTTATCAATTTGATACTCTGTCAATGAGCTAAAATGTTCACCTGAGCGTTTCTTAAGCATTTTAAAGGCTATCTGCTAAACTGTTTATTTCACTGATTAATTATTATGTATGCAAACATTATAACATTAATTCATACGTTTGTTTTATTGGTATTTATGCTGTCATACACATATCATGTTGTATAGGTTGTTTACCTGTAAATGAGACACCACAGGAGCTAATCTTCATCTTTGAGCGCGAGAGCTACGCTGTAAAACTAAAATGATAACATCCACCTGAAATATTCCTATATATTTGTTACAGACACAGAGTGTCTGTGTTGCTAAGGTTTTGTTTATTTATATTAGTTTTAACAACCATAACAGTCTAATAGAGTTATAGCTTGGTGTAATGTATCACAGCCTATATCGGTTGTTTATACACAAACGAGACACCACAGGAGCTAATGTTGACATATGTGCCAGTTATGGTATAAAACTAATATTTTAATAGCCATCTGAAATATTTTTATATATGTTATAAAGAAATTGTGTTCCGAGTTTTTTTTTTTTGTTTGTTTTTTTTTTACTTGCTCGTAGAACTATAGTTTGATGAAACATGTCAGCCTACATGACTGCAGCAAGATTTAATCTCATACCGTACTGATTTATAGAAAAATAGCCAAGTAAATAAAGATAAAATGCAACAATTAAACAGACACGTTTGAGAGAGTGGGATTAAATAAAAGTATCTATTATTCAATAATGGAGAATTCTGATTAATTTTATTATCAACAGCTAAAAAACAAAATACAATAAAAAAGAAAGAAAGAAAAAAAAAAAAAAAGCAGACGGACATGAAAAGGGGGACAGTCTGCTGCTGGATCACACCCAGCAGCAGCTCGCGCTACAGACGCTCCACTGACCGAGCTCGTGTTTTGATATCTCGCGGAGCTGCAGCAGAGCGCGCGGTATGAAACGAGTGAGAAATATGACGCCCGCTGTGCACGTGTGCTTAAATTTTTCGGCATGGAACAAATACCCGACAAATAACGGACACCTGTCCTCTAGAAACACCCTATCCCCACATTTAAGTTTTAATGGGACGTTATTTAACGGGTTGCCATTTCCCTCTGGTTGTTGTGACGTTAAAGCAGGTGTGCACAGACGGTGTCACCGACAAACTTTACGCAAACACCTGTAATCAAAAGTCAGGGGAAAACAAGCGGATGGCGACTCAATTAATAAACTCATCACGAGCAAATAAGCGCTAAATAAATTCGCTATATTATTTTTTTTTTATTATATTTTTTTTATAACCACGATGAAGCAAAATCGATTCAGCTTTTGTGTCCCGGAAACAAACAATTCTTCGACATTAGATATCCATGCATATATGTATATTTTTAGATTTTTGTTAGAGCCAACACTGTTTAATAAAACATGTTCTGATTCTGCTGGTGTTATCCCCAGCTAGAAATTGGTTGCCAAGCATTGCATCATTCCTTTCATGTGACTCCCATACGCCCCAAATTCGTCCTGGCCGTCTTATGACTGCATCACAATTGCTGCTCGTACAAACTATACAGGCCAGTGAGAACAACCAGCTAAGACAACATTAGGCCCCACCCACGAGCGATTCCGGCCACCCCATTGGATGTCGCCAAGGAAGAGATCTTAACTCGGCTCTTCCGATTGGACCGTTGGAACATCAGTCACCCTCACCCATGCTAGGTTGCGATGAGACTAGCTTCCCATGCATAGTTCGGTTGGCCTCACCCTCAATATAAACACCGCCGGGAGTTTCCGTAAAATCACATTCTGCCGTCAAGACTGAACAATGGTTAACATGAGCTATCACCAATTTTTACTAAAATATCTACATACGAATTTAAGACAGTCGAGAAGGCGAGCGAATAAAAGAAAAAGGGTAAGTGGATGTTCTTGTTAGTAGTGTTGGCTTGTAGTTTGTCGATGTTTTTTTAGTGTTTGTGGGTGTCACTTCTCTTTTAAGTGGTCGGGGTGTACTGTAGTGGAAAGAATTTTTTTTTATTTATTTATTTATTTTTTTGGCAGATATCCCGGTGCAATTTTTAGAGTAACAGCTGTTTTAATCAATCATAATGGACATCTACTTGTTTTTATGTGTTGTCTGTTTCGTTTGCTGAGTTGACAAGCTCATATACGGACTTCTGAGCTCGGGAAGTTTGGGTGTTTTGACCGTTGACCGTGCCCAACGTGTTTTTTTTTTTGTTGTTTTTTTTTTTTTGTCAAATTTGTTGCTACTTATAATTTTAGGTGTCATTCATTTGAAACACGTTTGACACTTTTTATCTTACCTGCTTCGTAGCATTTGACAGTAACAAATGGAGCTGTCGAGTGGGAATGAAACGGCTTTTATTTTTTGTTAGCTGAATTTTGACTAGAAGACTTTGACAATGACGTTTAGAGCGCTTATATGCATTTTTAATTTGTATTCTGAGACGTTTGCAGCTCATTTTACAGATGTTTATATTATTTTGTCCCTTTCCCCAACCCATTATTATTTTCTTTTCTCGGTTTCCTTTTGTTTCGCCCATTCCTGCTGCTGGACTTAACATTTCCATGACGTAACTGTCTTGGCTTACAGTGGACATGTAGCCCAACTAAAACACAAAAAAATATACAACTATTAAACATGAAATAGTAATTTTAGCCAATAAATAACCGTTTGATTTACCCATTTAAGGTTTTAAATCCGGCATGGCCACGCTCCCTTGGGAAGTTTGACATTTGACATCTGACACCTGAATAAAGAGGATTTCTTTATTCTTTTGTTATTGCGTAACTTTACAATAGGAATTGAAGGTTGATTATTACACGTCAAGGGAGAAAGGTGGCAATCCTTATTTATGTTTTATCTACAAGCTTCAAATCCAGTCAGTTTGATGGCTATTGTCAAGCAATGTCTGTTCTTCCTTAGCAATTAATAAAAGCAGAGCTGCCTGTCAGACCTGGAGAGATTCATGCCTCTCCTCGTCGTTTTTTAACCACTTGTTTATCGATCCCAACCTGTTTTGAGGACCGTAAAAAGCAGGGGGCGCAGTGGAGAGCATGTTGGTCTTTGTTTACAATGATTATGTGAAAGGAATTTCATTGTTTTCTCTATTCTTGTTAAGATTTAAATTTTTTTTCTATTTAATTTTATTCTCATCGCTTTCCATATCAAACATTAATATCGCTGTTTCAGGACCCCTTTTGCTCCCACTCCAGACTTGCTCCATATTTGAACAAATCATCATTTTGATTCTGAAATCTCAGCAAATTTCAGGTGTGAGAGGAAACATTTGAATCGTTCATTTAGCACTAACCTATGCAATGCCCTTTTCTTTCAGAATTGTTGGGACAAGCTATCTCCAACAAATTGGCAGACTTGATTAACAGAGACTTTTTTTAAAAGGTAAATCGGCCTTCTCATATTTGACCTTATGCATGTTTGTGAAGATCAATTTTTAATTTTTAACATCACTCCCGAGTTATAGTAGTAATACGGTTCTTTGCATATTTTTGCAACTTTCTTTTATGAACATTTTTTGGTGCAGTACAATCATTTCCTCACTTAGTGTCACTGTTATCCTATTTTACAATTAAGTGGATTACACAATATACTGTACTTTTATGCTTGCTTTATCATGGAGTTTATATTATTTATAAAGAAAAAAGGCTGGTTGTATTATTTACAGTTGTTGCACACCACCATTCAAGTATACTTGCACATCTGAACTAAACCAGTTGCAGAACAGTGACGATTAAAATGAAGGTGGAGTTACTGTGACGTGTCAGTCATCTAACGTGCCGCTGCTTTGCACTCTTTCCTTTTATCTTTCTGGTTTGCCATCCCTCCTCGATCTGGTGGCTGCCCCCCTCAGGTCCAGTGTGAACCGTGTAGCCGAGTATCTGTGCGTTGCGACTGATTGGCGAGATGACTGCCGAGTGGCTACACCTGCCCCCGCCATACCCCCCTGGTGTGGGGCCGTTGTATGGTGCAGAGTTGGAGGCGTGGTATGAGGACTTGCAGGATATTCTGGGCTCCGACACGGGAGGGGCAAAAGTGGCACGTGCCCCCACATGCACCGAGGTCAGTACTTTGGAGAACCAAATGGGTGTCAACCCACGATGAGTGTGAGCGTTTTTCGCCAGTTGTAGTTTCTATAATGTTTTCTTAAAAATCACTCGTATACTAAGTAATCTGCAATGTACCAACGCTGTAATATACGACAAGTTTTAAAAGGTGACATTTCCGTTTTGTGTTTGTAGAAAGAGCCGGAGTTTCTGGATGTTCTGGAGAGTTGTTCTCTGACATGGCTGACTGACGGAAGCCAGACATGGAGTGAGGGTGTCCAGAGGGCAACAGAGGAGATCCACAGCACCCAGCCTCTGCATCACACCTCCTCATCATCATCATCATCATCCACTTCCTCCTCCTCTTGCATGAGTCCAGCTGTAGCAGAAGAGAGGCAGGTGGAGGCTGAGAGTGGGAGAAGTGGCGATAGCTCGACAGGCGGCGGCAGTGACTTGCTGCCTCCAGAGTTCTTTGAGTTGCTGAGTGATGGAGGAATGGGAATGATGGATCAGAGCGGCGCAGTGATCAGCAGTGGCTATTATTACCACCACCATCAACACCACCAGGCTAATAATGTCCATCCTGCATCTCCCTCAGCCAGCGAAGAGGAACTGCCTTGTGTCCCCGATTCTCCATCCTGCTCCTCTTCAGCCTCCCAGTCACCATCTCAAAATTGTTCTTCTCCCTCTTCACCTGTCTCTTCTCCCTCCGTATACCCATCCTCCCGCCTGGGAAAACGCAAGAGGACCACCAGTGAGAGAGCCAATGGTGCCTTGTCCTCTTTTGCCTCCTCCACACAGCGCTCATCCTACTCGTCTACCAAAAAGAGTCGCAAAGAAAGAGAGCAGGAGAACGAGAGGAAGGTACAGGAGCTGACAGAGCAGAATGAACGATTGAAAGCAGAGATTGAAAGGTTGGGGGAGGAGGTGCAGAGGACACGAAGAGCTCTGATTGAGAGACTAGTCAACACCAGGAAGTGAAGGGAAAAAGAAAGCTAGGATGGAAGAATAAAAGATGACAGGTCCTACAGAATTGGAATAAGCAATGGTGGGGAAAGTTGTAATGTGGGGATCATGAAATGCCTCTTAGAGAAGAATGAAAACCAAAGATAAACTTAATAAGTGAAAGGATTATTGGAAAAGATAGTCAGGTAAAGATGGCAAGAAGAAGGAAAGTGATGAAAGTCAAGACAAGAAAGGGTATAGAAAGAAGGGGCTGCAACAGCATTGCGGCAAATAAAAAGACACAGCATGTAAAATGGAGAACAGACAGCTCTGAGTGCAAATCATGCAGTGGTTTTGATGAATGTCATTTTTAAAGAATGCCTAACCTCTTCCATCAAATGGGATGGCAGAAAACCGTTATGAGCATTTGATGATGTGTATGTAGGACAGAGAGGAACTTCATTTGGAGAGTGCATTTCTTGTCATCCTTTCCCACCATTTTGCAATAAATTGTAACGTTTCCTTAAAGGGCTGCAATCTGGCTATCAGAGATTATTTGCCCCAATATGTGGAGAGTTTAGGAGCTCAGGAAAAGTTTGAAAGTGCCCATTGCAGTGTGAGTATGAGAGAATGTTTTTGTTTTGGGGATAAAATTCATTAGCTTTTCTTACTTTTGTATAACCACTGGCTTGTGTGTATGTGTATTTAGATAAAGCAAGTAAGACCCGGCTATACTTTCTAAGCTGACCTTTTCTATTATTATCGGAATTAGTGACAGACTTATTAAGAGTCGTTCTACCCTGATTGACTATTTTTATACAACGCTGTATATAAAATTGTACTGTAATGGCTTGAACTGTATTTTGCCAACATATTCACTGTTATTTTCTCATTGTATTCACATAAATTGTTAATCGTAGAATAATATGCATGGCTTTTTAATCACAGATTGCATCAAATTCATGTATTTTACCATACTGTTTATTTAGTCATTCATTGTAATCCCAAATTTGCAATAAAGAAAACAAAAATGTGCAATTTTAGTCACGTATTGTTTATTATTTTTCTTTCTTTCTTATGACTTTTATATTTTTTTTGTAGAAAATAGTGTAAACCAGAGATATTTGAGAAATGGGGGAGGGGAACAATTGAGTCTTTTTTTAAATTATTATTTAATCAGTTTATTTTATGGATCTAAATAGGGGTATTTGTAGCAAAAAAAAAAAAAAACTATTTTCCAGAGGATATAAAAAACATCTTAGATGCGCAACACACACCTTCCAACGCTTATATGCTGACTTTATCACAGGGAGAGTATAAAATCAGTTTCTTTTGGTGTAGGGATTTGGAAAAATCCCTCCATTCTGTAGCTGTATTCATTTGACTCTCTCTTTGTGTGTTTTCATTTCCCCGTCGGCCTATCCAGCATTTCATTAGTCCTCAGTGCCAATACCACATTGTCTTAGATCCTGTCACGGCTTTGCCTTAAGCTAATACCCTCATCCTCATTTCTCTCTTAGTGTACATCTTGTTCCCATTCTCTACTATCATACCTCTAACCATCCTTCGCTTCCCTTCCTCTGACTCTTCCTCTAGCCTCCATCTTTTTTTTTTCCAGTCTCACTTCTTCTTGCCCTTCTGAGGTGCAGGCTCAGGGCTCTTCCCCTCAGCAAGAGCCAGCTGTTTCTTAAGGTCCAACAATTTGGCCACCTCTGCTGTGATCACAGCCTTCTCCGCTTTCTGGCCTTTGAGTGTGCGAACCTTTTCCCCCTGCGATAAACAAGATGACAGGATTTAATAGATTTCTCACAACGAAATTTGTCTTGGATTAAACACTTGTCGTAATGTCATTAAAAAATAGCAAGCGATTTACTGATGCGGCAAATTGTGAATTTGTAACTGTACGCTTCTTTCTGCATTTTGAAATACTGAGAAATAAGATTTGATTCCCAAATATTTAAAAGCCGTATTTATCGTAGAAACTAATATACAATTGCAAGATAATTAATTTCTACAAAAACTATTTTGATCAATTTATCAGAAACCTACTCATTAAAAAATAAAATTTCCAAAGAGAAATTCTGATTAAATATAGTTTTTAAAATTAGCCGTTACCCGTTGAGGATTTTTTTTTTTGCGTGCGCGATACACTTTATGAAGAGTTATTGAACGTTATTGTACTTAACGAAAGATCAATGATATCGGCTTTGTTATCCAGTTATAAATAAACTATTTAAGAAAAAATAAATGTGAAATTAAATTTGTTTCCTTGAACGTTATTCAATTAACTGGTTTAATAAAAAATTTCTGATTCTGATTCGTCTTTTAAATATAAGAACTGCATTCGCATTTGATGGATCAGTGGTGTGTTGGTGCCAGTCAGCAATCTAACCTGCTCAGCCACAGCCTGTGTGAGCTGCTTGGCTTTCTCCGGGTCCGCTCCGTTCTCTGTCGCCACCTCAGCTGCAGAAGCTGGCACAGCAGCAGGCTGAGCGCTCGCAACGTTCTGAACTGTCGTCTGAAGGTGGAAACAGACAGATGAAGATGTCAGAATTTCAGGCGTTTCGATGGTTATTATTTCTACTGACTATTTACTTCAATTTCAGACAATACCACTCATCACTCAAAACGTCAAAGGGATTTTATGAGTCATGATGCCTGAATGGACACTGAATCACACTGTATGCATGGGGACGAGTGAAAATTAGAAATATGAGGGCGTTAAATTATCTGCTAGTGTTAGTGAAGGCATGCAGTAATCAACGTTGACACGGCAACACCAGTATGGACGGACTCTTCACAGACAAATACCACTCACTACCTTTTTTTTAGATGGTTCATCTTCAGGCTAGAGGCAAGAAGGTTTACAGAGGGATTATTTTCATCTGATGGATGCATGATACATAATTTAAAAATGTATAGTTTGCTCTGTATCATGTTTTAAAAATAAAATCGGGTTCAAATTCTTATTCATGGCGACGGCTTGACAGACCGTGAACTGTGAACAGCTATGCATCATCAATTTTTTGTTATTTCATTATTCATAAATGGTGAACCTATATATGTACAAAACCTGACATATTCACAGACCCTTAAGCGTCATAAAAATCAAATACCTGCTGTCCACCAAATCTCTTCTTCAAAGCCTCAATCTGGTCCGCCTCCAGTTTCTGGAACAACGGGCTGACCTGCGAATAAAAACGGGCGGGCAGAAGTGATAAAAGGTAAAAATGAAAAAATATATATATGCAGGAATTTTCAAAAAATTAGCAATTGTCGATTTAGCCCGAGGCCAGTATAGCTGAAAGTTTCACCTGGGGGCTCTGTGCTCATCTTTGAACAAAGAAGATTATGCAAGTAGATAACTAAGTATGAGAGTTTTAATGATGACGCTGACGATGAACGCTTATAAAAAAGGAAACAATTAATCAGAGAACTCTTCGTCTGGACACCACAGTCGGTGCTCGAATGCAGCGTTGGCAAGGCTGCTGCGCACAGGTTACCACTGTTAGACCTAAAGGGACAAGTGGCCTGAGAGAAAGCTGCCGTTTGCTCGAAGGCTGCGGCCTCCAAACACCGTCTAGGCTATTATTCTTGAGTGAGTGTATAATGTCCTTAAGAGCACTGAAATATTGACAGACTGTTGCATCCTCATTGTATCACCCACCGTCAACCTACTCGAGGTTTGAGCGCGTGCGACCTGCGTATTACATGTCCAGGTCATACTCACAGTGCCAATGCGGTGGCCAGCTCTCACAGCGCACACGAAGGTGCCAGTGCCTTGCAGCATGGTATCTATGCAAGATTGAGGGGCATTGAGTTGATCCCGGATGGTCTGGCTGACTGCTGGCATATACGGAGAGAGCATCACTGACAGCAAGCAGGCGATATTCACGGAAACACCAGTCACTGTGCCCGCACGCTGCCTGAAGAAAAGAAACGGATCAGTTAGTCCGACGCATCATGAATGAAAATGTTTTGGCTAAACTTAAAATGGACAGGATTTAAATCCTAATCACAGGTTCACTACTTGGATGTACATTCAAATATTTCTTTCTAAGAACTGATTTTATTCAGCTGAACTTGTGCCAAACTACATCAGAGTCACACGACTGTGAATAAATGAGTCCTTTGACAACAGGTCAGTGACCTGCCTCGATTTCTATATAAATGAGAATCTGCTCATTTGAGTCCTACGCTACAAACTGGTCAAGGCCATCTCACCTTTCCGTGTCTCCTCCCTTGATCTTCTTCCAGGGTTCATTGACCTGGATGTACTGGTTGCCATGGCGAGAGATGTTCAGGATGTGTTTCAAGGCGTCGCGGATTCTGGTGAAGAGAATTTGATGGTAGCATGACAGGTAGAAAAATATTAATCAAAAAACCACGACCCATGACACAGAAACCACTTCAGTTTAAGTCCAAATAAGATTTTGACTCGAGGATACAATTTCAGATAACATAAAACTAAACCAAAAATATACAGGTATATTATTTTATTTTATTTAATTGATGTCATTTTTTCTACATCAATTTGAATTAGACATATTGAACATACGAATTTCACAATAACAATTTTATGTTTTAAAGGTGATTTCAATTAAACTAAAACAATCACTCACCAGTTAATTAATAAAAATGAATGCATTCTAATATTAGAGCCCTGCACTAAATCTTAGCTCCATGAAGGTTGTAGTATTCAGCATTTGTTTGAAATAACTGAGGTGTTGATTCAACTGTGTTTTTATTTTGGAGATTGTGGTTCGTAGTACCGACTCATGTTTCTGTTACTTTGACAAACCCCTTTTGAGTCTGTGGCTGAATAACAGAAACACTTTTGTGTTTTATTCAATCCAGTTTAACAGAACCACAAACTACATCCTCCAAAATGACCAGACAGTTAAGTTACCACCGTTCTTACTATGTTTCAGTATAAACTCAACGTTATAACCTTCTTTAGTGCAGGGCCTATATATTATAATGCATTTGTTTTCACTGGTTTTCACTAATTAAACGTTAAGTGAGTGTAAATTTCTGTCTAAACCTGATCATAATGTCTCAGGCATTCCATGTATACGATTCATCCGATCTTACTTGACTTTGTCCATGAGCTGGATGTACTGCTGCAGCTCCCAGCCCACCAGAGCCAGGAGCTTCTTATCTTCCTGCTGTAGCTCCATCACAGGCACACAGCCTTCAAAGAACTTAGTGACAAACATGCCGGCTCTGGAGGAGAGAGGGAGAAGAGGGTTTGAATAAAAGAGATGAAAAACTGAGGTCAGAGACATATGTTGGAACAGAGAGATGAAGGCAGCAAGAGAAACCGGGAGCGAGAGCGAGAGCAAAACGAGGGTTACTAGACTTGCTAATTGTTTATAAATTATAGATTTTGTTGCCATATGTAATACAGTGCTCTTCCAGTGTAAACTAACACGACAGTGCACTGCATCAATGCACTTCACAGTTCTAAATTGTAGCTGTGGAACGAGTAATATTTGATATGAGTTTCATGTGTACATCAGGAGGATGTTCGTGGTGAGAAAGTTTTGTCATGTCTGATGCAACATGCCGTTCTATATTTTACACATCTCGGAGGAAAGTCTGCCGGACCAAAATGCTTGGCCAAGGATGTCAAATTTATAATGTGTATGTTGTGTGAGCATGAACTTCAAGCAACCTTCATTTGTTTTACTCTTTTAATTCATAAAAACTGATTTCTACTGTTTAAATATGCTAAATGCTGTTAAATACAATCAGATTTAATCATTTTGTTTTGTCACGCTAAAACTATAAAAAAAAAAAAAACGCTTTGATTAAACAGCAGTAAGCCCAGAAACATCTATAAAACTGAAAATGCTGATATAAGATGGACACACACTGCCACTAATGATGTAGCGAATCGGGGACTGGATCCAGGCTAGGACAGAATTTCTTTTCTGAAGCAGAATACGTTCTACCTCCATCACCTTAGGCTGGATGCAATCTACAAGATATTTTTGAACCAATTAGGCATCAGCGTTGCTGCCCGAGACCAATTTTGAAGATCAAGGTACTTAGGAAAAAAACTGCTGAGAAAAATCTTTGATGTGGGATTTAACCCTGATCTTTTAAAAATCATTTGAGGCGATGTAATTGGGGCTAAATTACGCCATCCCAAACAAATTTAGAAAACTAGGGTGAGCCTCCTGTAATAGTTACTGCGCTAACAGACTTTTTTTTTCCCAATGAGTACAACAATCTGAAAACTTAGTTGCTAATTGGCCTGGGTGACAGTTTTGCTTCATTTTGTTTTCTGAGAGAAACTTAAGTCCAAAGTTTGAGCAAGTTAAAGTCGATTGCCCCATTTTTCTTTTCATTAGTGACTGACTTCAACTCATCATAACAATTACAATTAAATAAATTATGTAAAAAAAAAAAATAATTAACTAACCTTACAGGACAATGGTGCAGGTAAGCTTGTTAATATCAGTGGGAAAGTAAATTCTAATTCTGTTCTTTTCCTCCAGATTTGTTGATTACATGAAGAAACTGGGGATTTGTTTTAACTTTTAACTACCGACCTGTTGATGAAGTTTCCCAGATTGTTGAGCAGCTCGGAGTTGTTCTTCAGAGCCATGTCAGCCCAAGAGAAAGCTGAATCTTGTCCCTCTGGACGCACGTAGAGGAGGTAGAACCGCCACACATCAGACGGGATGCCCGTGTCCTGTGCCATGTCTCCAAACACACCCGTACCACGGCTCTTGGAGAACTTTGTGTCCTCGTAATTCAGATATTCTGAGGGTGAAGTCACAGCACAGGTTAACGTCAAAGCCAAAATTGGCGAAAAAATACAAAATAATCAATCGAGCCACAAGGCGTTCTTGTGCCATTTGTGTGTTTTTATAAGACATTTTAATTCATGTGATGTAAATGTGTATGTCAGCCAAAAAAAATCACATGAATAGTTAATCAACAGGTGAAATCAGTCAATCATAATAAGTCCTCACCAGTGGCAACGAGGTGATTGACTAGGGTGTAGTTGTCTTGGGCTCCCAGTAGGGAGCATGGGAACACCACGCTGTGGAACGGCACATTGTCTTTGGCCATGAAGTTGTACAGCTCCACCTGGTGGCAAAGAGACAACACTGCACTGTGAGATGACATCATATTAGATCATCATGAGATCATCCAGTTCAAAGAGGACTTATCAGCTCTCCCCAACCCCCATCCCTCTCTCTTTACAAATACAGGGCATCACACGCTCATAAGAGGGACTCAATCCTGGGGCTGTAGATGGAGAGAGATGAGATGAGTCAGTCAGAGTGAAGAAGATGGTGATGCTTATGAGAGAAAATGCCAGACTTTCTTTTTTTTGCTATCAGATGTAAGGTCTGTTGTTGATTGTGCATCTGACAGAAAAATAATCCACAGCTGTTTCATCTTTGACACTTGTCACTTTATGTGTAGCAATTAAAATGTCAGACTCAAATGTACACACAATATGTCAAATGGTTTACCCTTTAGCATTAAACTGAGGAGGGCATCACCAATAACAAAAATCTAGAAAACCTTCAGTAGACTGATCACGCTGAGACCTTTATCTCAGGGTAAAGCAATCCTGACAGAAGTAATAATATAATGCTTTCACTGCAATGCACTGTGTGTAAATTATAACTGTGGGTGTAGAACTGAATGTTAAACTCATACATTATCAATGAAGTTGCTCTGTTTAACGCCAGGGTTATGTGGGACTAGTGCAGGGCGAAAAAGAGCAATCAAACCCTTTCTGTGTTGAAAAGACGACAAAAATCAGTTGCCAGGCTCGAGCATCAGTACTTTGTATGGCTCGTATATTTTGACATATGTCGGTGGTGTGGGCTCGCGGGTGGTACCTGATGAGGATTCTTCCACCATTTTTCCCATTTGTCGGTGTAGTTGGCGGTAATGGACAGATAACCAATGGGGGCGTCAAACCACACGTAGAACACCTGCAGAGGCAGAAAGACCGTTTGTGAAAGAAATTAATTCAGGATGACATGAGAAAGACCACGAGTAAAATCAGTACCATTATGTCAGGCATTAGTGTGGAAGAACATTTCAAGTGGGAGAGAACATTTCTGCAGCAGGTAACTGAGTTCTGTCGAAAAGTAGTTTTCAGGCTTTTTGTGCATTTGTACTCAATTCCAAAAGCACTGGGTACACTAGTGGAAACAAATGCATTGTAATATAATAGCCCTACACTAAATCTTAGCTTCATGACTTGTTATATTGCAGAGTTTATGTTGTGACAGAGTAAGAAAGGTGGTAATTCAACTTTATGATAATTTTGGGGGAAGCAGTTTGTGGTGCTGTTAAACTGTATTGAATTGAGCACAAAAATGTTTCTGTTATTTAGTCTAGCCCACTGAATAAAATGGGCTTGTCAGACATGTGTTGTACAACACAATCAATTCAACAGTACCACAAACCACAAAACCAAAATGAAAACAGTGGAAACAACAGCTCTTGCAGTTATTTTATACAAATGCTGACTTATTTTCACTAGTGTACCTAATTAACTGGCAAGTGAGTGTATTTGATAGCTGTTAGTGGAGAGAGACAGGAGGTAATAGCCTGAGAAAGGGAATGACATGCAGCAAAGGATGCCGGCTGAAATTGAACCTGTGCTGCTGCATTAAGAACTGAAACCTCAGTTTATTCATTACCTCCCCAACAGCATTATCATGTTACATTAAAGAGTGCTAAGTATCTGTTATATGATATGAACAAACACCAAACTAAAAGCAGACATCAGCTGTAATATCAACAATGATGTGTATTATATGTGACGGCCGCAGACCTTCTCTTTAAAGTCAGGGTGAGGTACTGGTGTCCCCCACTTCAGGTCCCTGGTGATGCAACGTGGTTTGAGTCCATCTCTCAGCCAGGAGCGGGTGATCTGTTTGGCATTTGCCGTCCAATCTCCTGTGCCGGTTGACTTGTCCAGCCACTGCTCCAACTGACCTTCTAGCTGTGCGAGGAAAAAGAGGGAGCATGCAAATGCTGACAAAAACACCCAGTGTCTAAACTCTAAACCACTGCTTTAGAAAGCATAAAGCTGTTTATATAATAAAAATGACCACTGGGATAACTGCCTTCCGTAAGCTGTCTTTGTTTGTTAAACTTACTACACTGGATTATGCTGTGCCTGCCCCAGTGACCAAAGAAGCAATGTGTAAGTGAAGAAAATGCAGTGCAGTGTGGAAAGCATACCTTCGGCAGGTCCAGGAAAAGGTGTTTGGAGGAGCGAATGATGGGAGTCTGCTTGCAGACTTTACACTGAGGTTCCTGGAGGGGACATCCATCAGCAATGATCATTATTCATTTAAGAATTTTTACATTAAGTTGCAGTTGTGTATCAATGGAAAGAAAAGCAAGATAAAGAGTTTCAGTCCAGCAGCAAAGCCACGATGACAGCTAATAGCAGGTTATAGTGTCAGCCTCTCTGATTCACAATCAATTCTATCTTGGTTCACAGTTGTGCACCAAACTACAAGATGTTTTTCTAGCAGCACACTGAACAGACCAAAACGTGCTGCTGCTTCAAAAAATGACACATTTTATACATATATTACAGCTGCTATCATAAACACCATTCCTCAAGTATATAGAGAAGACACTGCACTTAATATTTTTGAACGTCACATGATAGTTTCAGTCATACCATTAGCATTGTGTAAATATAATAGAAAAGAAGTATATATTGCCACAAATTATTTAATATTATATCTGCATTTTTAGTGTTTCCCTGTGTGATATGCCGATAATTCCTGATGAAACAGATATTTAAATGAATTAAAGACCCCGATAAGCAGCAAACATTTTGCAGCCGATAAAATCAGTAGGACAGAATAAATTTAGTTAATTTACATTTCTGATTAATTTGACACGGTGTCATAAGACTGCTAGAGTTCTAGCTAATAGAGCTGGCAGTAGTGACAGTGTTTGCCACAGGTCTGATGGTGCAAAGTGAAACCCCACAAAGGCAGGATTGAACAGCCTCCAAATTCACTCTTTATCTGCAGGTTTATTGGTCCAACAGCTGCAACCCCTTACATTTTAAATCTAATATTAGTGCCTACATAAGACTCCTCAAGAACCGAATGTACCTGGAGACATCGCCATCATTCTCCCTATAATCACCAGCGACAGATCATGACAAGCCCCCACTTTTCCTCCACAATTACTTCAGATGCACAGCCTGCTCCTCAGAACTCACCCTGAGCTCCACAGCGTTGATGAGCCGCCCACATTTGTCACACTGATCACCGCGAGCTTCTGGGTAGCTGCAGTGTGGACAGATGCCTTCTACGAAGCGGTCGGCCAGGAAACGTTGACAGTTTTCACAGCGTAGCTGCTCCACGGTGTCTTCTACTAGGAAGCCATGCTTGTGGAGTCGCCAGAAAATATTTTGAGCTATCCTGAAACGAGATGAAAGAGGTGGTTGAAAGATCTTCGGTGGGTTTGTAAGCGCGATGCAAGACCGTGGCTGTCGTGTTAAAAGTAAACAGACACTGCAAAGCTGGCTTATGTGGGAACTGGCAAACCCTTAAAAAACTGATGGCAGTTTTTCCTTGAACCTTAGACTGACACTGCTCTTCTATGTTGGTTAGAAAATAATGTAAACTTGCTGTGCCAGTACAACAAAACAGATATAGCAGTATACTATATAGACCAAAGGGAGAGAGTTTTAGTCATTGATTTGGTGAGAAAAATATGTGTTAACATGGTAGCAAAAACAAAGAAGATGGTAATCTTTGGTTGAAGTTTAGTAAATCTAAACTCCAAAGTAAGACCTACATCCAAAGCATTCACAAATCAAGTAAAAAGTCTTTAATCTCTGGGGTGTTTTCATTTCTAAGACAACATGGTGCTGGTGCATAGTGTTTGATGCCCTTTATATAGTCATTTATCAAAGCAAAGGTCCATAAACAAGAGTTTTTATCTCAGTAATCCTTTTTGAATTACAAGCAGTAAAGATTTGCTCAAATCTTGTATGGGAAGAAACGTCTGTCATATTTGTATCCTGTTTCCCATTTTAGCAAGGCCCAATCTTTGCACGAATTATTTAAGTACCTGCACAAAAAAAACAATCTGACACCACACACTGAGACATAAAACTCTCTGTTACTTTCTTTGCTTCAACAATTCCACAGAGGAACAATCCAGGATTTTGAAACAATTATTTTTTTTCCCCTGCACTTTCTACTCTAAATTTACTTTTATAAACTAGTGTTGAATACTAGTGTGACTGGTTTCAAACGTTACAAGAATAGAAACTAAATTTCTAACAGGCTCTTATTTGTTAACCCCTGGGAAGTCAGCGGTAGTAACCTACATCCTACAGTCGTGATCTATAATCTACGAGATTAAGAAGAATTTATGGTGGAGAGGGCTGGACGTCCACACCAGTATGCACGGCAAGATTATACTAATCCAATGTTATATAAAGTGTGTAGTAATCATATGGAAGCATGCTACACTACATCCAACCCAGGACATGAGTCTTGAAGTCTGTTTTTATTACTAGTGGACACTCCTCTAACACTCCACTCTAAGTTTGTTTGTTTCTTGAGAGAAAAATCTTGTTAAAATAACATTAGACCCAGTTTTTCATACCGATGGTGCCACATAGTCCAAGGCACTTACTCGGTCTGCTTCTCCGTGGTGGTTCTGCCAAAAAAGTCAAAGTCGATCTGGAACCATTTGTAGATGCTGGAGTGAACAGCATGGTACTTATCGCAGATCTGCTGCGGTGTCAGGCCCTCCTCTCGGGCCTTGTTCTCTGTAGCCGTGCCGTACTCATCTGTGCCACACACAAACAACATGTTCCAGCCTCGCAGGCGGCCATACCTAGGAGACGTGGATTGACAGATGGAGATGGAGAGGTGCAAGACACAAGGACGATGCGTCAAAAGCAAAAAATAGATAAATAAAATTAAACAGGAAAGGAATGAAAAACATAGGAAAATTGTAGTTATATGGTCCTTGTACTTTTTGGTTTTTCAAGTTCGGTTTTAGTTTGGTTAAAATAAAAACTAAATAAATGGGACCATATGATGGACAGCCTTCAACTGTGCATTATAAACTATATGTACCAGACTATGTATAATGTCTATGCTTTTAGGTTCTGAATATAAAGTGTGTTTTCCGCCAAGGAAAACATTTTTGTACACCATCATCTATCCCTGTGAGTGTTGTACACAGAAAGGACTGAGATGACAAGTTTCAGCTCCTACCTGGAGAAGACGTCAGCACTGAGGACGCAACCAATGATGTTGCCCAGATGGGGGACATTGTTGACATATGGCAAAGCACTGGTCACCAGGATGTTTCGCCTGCCCTCCTGTGGCAAACTGATGGAAAATAGAAACAGAAGTGAATCTGAATCTGCTTTATTGTAACCCCTGTCAAGATTCTGCATCCTCTTGGTCAAACTCCTGGATAATCAGCCACATCAATGAAACCGCCCACGTCTAAAGTGAATAACAATAAAGATCTCATTACGATGTAATGTTTTTCCAGGGAAACCTGAGGCCTGGCATGTAAGCAGCTGTTACTTTGATATGTACCAACACCTGAACACTGTTCAGACTAAGCTGACCTTCCAACCCGGTCCCATATGTGCCCCAGCTAACACTGCCATCCACGTGATGTAAAAACAAAATGTGATGCATGTGATTAATGAACCTTCTTCCTCAACGACGTGGTGCAGTTCTGATGCTCACGTGCCCATTGTAGTTCAGCAGTGGACAGAACAAAACAACATGCGATGCACTTAGTGTGCTCTGATACCTTTTTATCGGAACGAGTGTGAACTTTTTCAGCAATGTGAGCTAAAGTAGCTTGTCTGCTGGACTGGACCTCATGAGCCAGCCTTCACTCCCCACGTACACCATTGAGTCTTGTCTCCCCATGTCCCTTTTGACAGTTCACTGCTCTTGGACCATAGGTATTGACCAATGCAGACCAGGAACACAGTGCAAGAGCTGAAGTTTTGGAGATGCCCTGACCCAATCCTTTAGCCATCAAAATATGGACCCTCAGAATCCAGATCCTGCTCCCAACACATCAAGTTTGAGGACAGAATGTTCACTAGCTGCCTAAAATATGATAAAACATGATAACCAGATAATCAATCTTATTATTATTGGTCAAAATATTATGACTGATCGGTGTATACTGCACACACGCTAATATTAGATAAGGACTTGTGTAGGTGCAGATGTGCAGACTGGAAAATATGACATTCAATTGCTTACATGGGGTGTTGTCTGTCTGCAGCCACAGGGCTGGTGTTCAGATCCTTACTCCATGTAAGAGCTGCTGCTTCCATCTCCTCTTCTGAAACAACACGCTCACCTTCTTCGCACTAAACAAAGATACAGAGAATCATTTAGACTTAAACCAACATGTAAGGTTAGTAATTTCCACAAGTAGATAACTGTAATCTCCAGTCCACACATTCTGTTACTCCCTCCGTCTTCTGCTCCTGAATTTGACTGACACAGCTCAAATCCTCCCATGCTTAGCACAGCACAGAGTTTAGAGGGCAAAGAAATACTGATGTAACCCCTGCATGTCCAATATCCTCACACAGGTGTTAATTTAGGTTAAACTGAGCCAGGTTAAGTCTTACTTGGAGATTAAATCTGACCAAAAAAAAGCACTGCTTAGTTTAAGTGGGGTGAATTAAAGCCTTGCAACAATCTGAATACTTTCATAGAAATAAGTAAAAACACTGCGGGGAAAATGTGGGGAAAGAAGTGTGTGGCAAATGTGTCTTAGCAGCTGTTTTGTTTGTGGCAGCACATCTATAGTTCGAAGAAAACAAAAAAAGACGACGAATCTTCCTTGAAATCTGACATGTACGTGTTTCTGGAGGCATACGCAAAAGTGCAGTTAAGTTCCTTCGAATCCATATTGTTCAGTAATCTTTAAGTCTAATAGTTATTCTGATGATCTAGCAGATACCTCAGCAGGGTTGCCGTTGCATGGCTGTGTGTCTCTGCACTGGCTGCTCTGAGGGGCAGGTTGCCTCTGCATGTAGCTCTTCATGCCCTGCAGGCCTTTTCCCTGAAGCACTTTCTGAGCAGCAGGTTGGCAACCGCGCACAGAAGTCACACGGTCAAACCAGGCTTTCAAAGACTTGTGTTCACCTAAAAGAGAGACAAGGAAATTGAATGGGGGGAAAAAATGGAAAAACAGATAAGGAAGGTGAAAGGTAGCAGAAAAGACCAAATAATAAAAATACAGACAACAATAAGAGAATGAGCGATTAGAAAAAGAACATCTCGAGATGAAATAGCGGGAAAGTTGGTAAACAAAATAAAGCAAAGGAAAGGAAATGAAAATAAGTGAAGGCTAGTCCACAGATGAAATCTATATCGATGGCTAATAAAGTATTTCTGTTAGTACTTACCAACTGTTAGTTCAGACAAAACAGGGTAGAGTGCAGCCCACAAAACAACATCAGCAAGCGAAACAGCTTCCTGAAACAAAGCGCAATTCAATTAACACAACTTTTAAGCAACTAACACACACTGTTTTGAAAACCATACACAATACAAAAGGGGGACTCACAAGGATGTCCTTTAGCCTTCTGCATAACATGGTCGTGAAGAGCACTCTTTATAGCATTTCTGTTTTATGCACTAAATATAGGCTATATGTGCTGCTGTGACTGCCTCACTGTGTCTGGTTACCAGAAGAGTCAAATAATTGTTACCAGAAGTACCAGATGTGGCACAGCAGAGGTGTCTGAACAAAATCTGTTGAACTTTATAAGGGACACAATGTGAAGACTAATACTAGAATATTACAGACTTATATAAATATATTACGTTGACTAAAAAGGCTTTGTTTTGGTGAGTATTTGTGTTTCTACTTGTACTACAAACTAACTTGCCAAAACATTAGATACACTAGTGTAAACGAATGCATTTTAATATAATAGTCCTGCACTAAATTCCCCTTCATGGCGGTTATAATGTTCAGTTTATAATAAGACTGTATCAGAAAAAAATGTATGATCACTGAGGAGGATGTAGTTTGTGATGTTGTTAAACACTTATGTGTTTCTGTTATTTAGCCTAGCCCACTGACTAAAATGGATTTGTCAAAATAATAGGAACATGTCTCGGTACAACACAACACAACACAACAGTGCTACTAACCACAGCCTCCAAAATGAAAACACAGTAGGAACAACAGCTCTCCAGTTTATTTACCACAATACCATCAGCTTCATGAAGAAAAGATTTAGTGCAGGACTGGTATATTACATATATTTACTTTCACCGCTGTACCCAGAGAACTGGCAAGTGAGTGTAAGTGGTAAATATACATGCACTGACAAATATAAAAACTAAACAATAAATACTGATACTTTACCCCAGTTAAATATGGCACGCTCCCCTTGCTCAAGCTTTGGTCCAAGACATTTAGGGGACCCTGGAGGACCTTGGACACCTCAGATCCTTTTCCCTGCAGCACTGCCATGTGAAGACCCTGCAGCAGTGCAGGCTGTGCAAATAAGACAAAACATGGGGTTAATTACAATTCATCGAATCACATCAGATCAAACAGTAACCAAAGAGTTTAAACAGTTCATTTCCTTGAAACCTGCACACAGAATACAGCTGGATTTCTCAGCCCTGGATACTGTCCATTGTTCTTTTACAGCCTCAGTTTGAATCATTGAGCTGCACTGAAATACGTCTGCTCATGCAACAGACTGAAGCACGGCAATGCTGTACAAGAGGATGTACAAAATTTATGAAAATAGAAGTGGTGTTTAGTCCAACAGACTGCCATCCAACTGTAAGGTCTGTTTATTTATGCAGAGCTTACCTGAAGATCTCTGGCCTCCCATTCGAGCCACTGATTGCAAAGCTCACTGGATTCTTGTCCGTTTACTTCAAACAGGTATCTAAGGTGTTAAAAAATGATGGAAAACAGAAGGAGGTCCTGTCAAACTGCTTCAGCTCACTTAGTGTTCAAAGGGAATTTGTGCCAAACACATAAAACACAGATATTGACACCACCTTCAACAGTTAGATTGTCCACAGTATTCCTCCAAATGTTGTTGCAGTGTAATAAAATCTTAAATATCAGTCATAAAATTATAACGTTCCACCATTACTGGTTTATATGATTATCTTGGTATAATCATATAAATCCAATTACACAGCTGTCATTAAGATTAACTCTTGTCTTTAATAAACTGTATTGAAGCACAGTTTTAAAATAAATAACAGATCAGTTCCGTTAAACTGCAAAACATAAGATAGTCTTGGTTTTATTAGCCTAAGAATTGAGACAAGCTTATCTCAGTGATTTCTTCTGCCAACCTAATACAATAAAAATGAAGGAAATTGAATTTGTGGGCTTCATAGCATTAAAAACTTGGAAAATAAACCCAAACATATCTGACGGCTGGCAGGGTTATTATCGGTATTATTTTTGTTTGTTTGTGAACATACTCTTGGGGATTTGAGGCAGCAATTAATAGTCTCAACATTCATGTCAAACTGGCACCGGTATTCTTAAATAGCCAAGCAGGAAGGTCTATGTACAGTCTACTGACCGGCAAATGGCATTGGCGCTGAATAGGTGTAGTCCACTGGGCAGGAGCAGAGCGGGCAAAGCTGGACGGCTAAGGAAAGGCACCACCCTTTCTGAGAACGAGGAAAAAAAATAACAAAGAAATTGTTTAGACAATGCACACTACAGCAGGCAAGCCTTTTTCAAGTTGGACTGGTTTCTGTTTTGTTCTGTTATTAAGACCCACTAGAAACAAACTGATCTGAACAATGTTTTATAGTGACTCACTCATTTGATACAGCATGCATTATTTTATTATATTCACCTTCTAAAATGAGCAATATCACTTGTAAATAACAGATAGACGACAAAATACTAAAGAAACCATCACAGTGCTATTAACATTTTACTACATTGTACAGCTTAGCCATTTCCTGTCTTTTTGAGGACAGTTTCGTGCACTGCGGCCACATGCCAGATGGTCCTGCTTATTCACGTTTATCATCCACTTCCCAGCGAATGCTAGCACACATCTGGGATCAGACCGTAAGTCCAAAGCCGGGATGGATCACCATTTCATTAAAACATAATTTCTAATAATACACAGCAGCTTTCAGGTGATTGATCACGGAGGCAAACAATCCATTACTTTAAACTGATTGCTGAATTTAGCCAAGGCAGACTACAAGCTTTAAAATCCCCATCTCTTTTGAAAATATTCTCAACAAGGCGGTCAGCCACCCGACCTTTAGTGGTCATGAGGGATGTGTAATCAGGATGGTTCAATACCACTTTTTAATGTCCAATACTGAAACATTGATTATGTGCTGATACTGTCAATCCAATATAGTAATTTACCATCTCTTAAAAAACACAGAACACATTTGTCCAGATGCTCGATGCTTTTGTACAGCGAGTGTTGCAGAGATAAAGTTTCCAATACTGCTGCCACTCCTGTCTGATGAATTGCATCTGCGTGTTTCTTTTTATTTCCCTAAGCTTTAATCAGCAGGTCTCAGTAGTGTTCAAGCTGCTGCTGACATGATACATGCTGCTCATCTCCATTTACAACACTGACTAGTCCATCAGGCACTGGTTCTTGCCTTTTGCACCTTGATCACCTTATTTGTATACATTATTTCTTGCATTTTAGCGTATTGTAACTTTTGCTCAGTTTACTGTTATTTGCTCTTCAAGTACAGCTCAAGAATTTCCTTCTGTATTAATTAAATTTTGTCTTAACTTATCTTATCCCACAGATTGTGGCCAGCATCATTGGATGTGCGCATCCACAATTAGTTATCTGGGCAAAATCAATATTACAGTTTTGTCAAAGCAAGTTCACAAAGCCAACTTTGATTTTTTGACAGTCTTTGTAACCTAGGTAGGCACTTCCTTTGGTTCACACGTGTTTTCGGTTTTTAGGTTGTTGGTTACCTGTCATGGTTTTTGGTTAGGTGATTGGGGTGCAGCCTGCCCTGCTTTCTCAAGTTTAACGTGTGCATGATAAGCTACTTTATAAAAAAATATACATATCCCATATATTAATTGACAACAACACACCAATCAGTTAACATCAGACTTTTGTAAATTACAAATTACAAATATTTTGTAAATTTGGAATCTAATGTATTGCGCAAAATGTGACATTCACAGTTTGAGGTCATTTCTATGCCAAACAATCAAATAGGGTGTAAAAATAGTAATAATAATCATAATTGTGTTGCAGAAATATTTTGAACATGAATAGTATTAGAGCTGAATGAAATAAGACCTGAACCTCTGGATGTCAAGTATAATTCCTCACTTTTTCTGTGGTTTAAAAACAATATGAAATATTTATGAAAGCACACTTCATCATATCTAGATGACACACTTCACGTCAAAGTATTGAGTTAAAAATAAACAACATGGTTTCACAAACTAAATCCAATCACATGTGTGATACTGTGGCATACTGTACCAGAGGCTTTGCACTGCTAAACAAAGGCATATAAACTAACAATACTAAAACAAGACAAACAAAGGAGCGATGTGCAGTTAAGAGTACTTTCTAGCTGCTTCTCAGATACAGATGGTGTTTGGTCCATTCATCGTTGACTGACACTGACAGGCAGATGCCACTCACTGAAGGCTAGTTTTCCAGCTAGCTAGCTAGTACACACTCACAACCAACCGTTACAGCACAAATCCAGCTCAAAGTTGACGAGACTAAATCAAATATTTAGTCAAGGCCGGTTTCAGGAGACGCCAGCTGTTGATTGTCGTATTTCATGGACTAATGTGAAGCTAATCATGCTTTCTTACCTTCGTGGTTGACATACTGAACGTCGCACTGAGCTCCTGTCACTTCCACCGCAGCCAACACCTTGAGACAGTGCGGGTTACCTTCACTTACGAACAGCTTCATGTGACCGTTGGTAACTATTCCGCTATAAAAAAACAAACACTGGCTTTGATTTTTCTTACTTTAAAACAAGGCAAGTTGCTTCTGGCAGTAACTTTGCCGGCGAGTGCTGCTCTCCACGCTGATGCAAGCACTGTCGGTTCTGTTAAAAATGGCGGCGTTGTAGTTTTACGACGGCCTCTGCGTCGCCATTAGAAAGAGAAGCTGTCTCTTAGAGGACTACAACTCCCATAGACCTTAACGAAAAGCGTAACTTTGGGGTTTGTTTGTTGTATTTTCAAGTACAGTTACGCCGGGCGGTATTTATCGCTCATGTAGCACATTATATACCGGGCGATGCCGTGCAGTTAAATATGCGTCTCAGCGCCACCTTTTCACGAATCTGATTGGTTGGGTGTGAAAATCTGTAGCCAACCATAAAACACCAAACCCACGCAGCGCAAGCTATTTTTTATCTGCTTAAAGAGCGAGGAGGAGGGTTTGTCATCATGGGCTGCGAGGGCAACTCAGAGCCCATGCGTGGCTGTTGATTTGCAAAAGTACACGGCGGAGTTCTTCCCTTTGCTTGTATTAGCTAAATTATGTGATTTTATTTTTTTTACTTTTTTGAATAACCTCGTGAAAATAAAAGCGCTGCAAACTCACACAGACGCAACTGCTGATCCCTCTCTGCAGTTCACCCCAAAAACCCAAGTGAGCTGTCACCACGTCGCTGCAAGGTGAGTGATGCTGTGTCCCTCACATGCAACGATTTTCTGTTTGCTGCATAAATATTTATGCATAATGTTTTGTAGCGTGTCTGTCATGCACATTTCTGGTATTTTAGTCTGCTGTTGGGTTAGGCTGTGGTATTACATGTTTGACAAATCTTGGGTGAACACATTTATGAGTATATTGCAGTTGTTTTCTGTCACATTTGGCTACAGATAAGAAAAAAGTATAATAAAAATAACTGTTTTCAGAACGGGTATAGCCTATATGTTTTTATTTTTACTATCCTTTTTTTACTTCATACATCACCGTGCCACTCTTCCTGACAGTTTGTTATGCTGTATTTTAAAAAAATGCATTTCGAAACTGCTTGAAGTCTTAATTTGGAAGCTCTTATACCATCACAGTATCAGAAGTTGTCTTTTTTTAAATGTCTTAAATGTAGCTACATGTACGCAGGTACACTAGTGAATTTGAATACATTCTAATACAACAGTCCTGCACTAAATCTTAGCTCCATGAAAGTTAAAGTATTCAGCACTGGTTTAAAACAACAGAGAGAGCTGTTGACTCAGTTGTGTTTTCATTTCGGGAGGCAGTGATTTGTAGTACTATTGAATTGTTGTGTGTTTTACCGACACACGTTTCTGTTATTTTGATGACCCCACTGGCTAAACAGTGGGCTAGGCTAACACTTTTGGCTAACACAATCCTGTTTAACAGCAAGACACACCACATCCTCCAAACTTGTCGTACAGTTCAGTTTCATATCCAGTTTTAGTATAAACTGAACATTTTGGAAGGGGAATATCTGTAGGTTGTTAGTTGTAACCCGTAGTCCAGTGCTCCACCTAATCTTGTTTGACTCAACAAATGTGTGGTACATATAGGCTCACAGTTACTAAAATAACAAATGTACTTTTTCCAAAACAAGTTATATTTTCCATGCCCTGGTGTCAAAATACATGCCGCCTTTTCTGGTCACATCTTCTCAAAGGGCCAAGTTATTGCCCCGAAGTACACTTGAGGGGTTGTTGTAACCTAAAACCATTTCCTGTGGAAGAGCGCTTTCCACTTTTTCAAGTTTCCTGTTCAACTCTTCCCCATATACTCTATGCAGTATATGTTGCTATAAATGTAAACATGTTTTGAAGTCTTTAAAGTTTCCATTCCAAGTCCTTCAAGCAATAATGCGCCCCCGCTATAAGGATGCAGGCACCATGGTGACATTATTGGTCATCTCCATAAATGCCTCACTGATAAGAAATGCTAACATCATTGCTTTACATTTGGTGCAGTAGCATTTGCATGCTTCTGCAAGCGAGTTAGCCCTTACGTGCTTCACAGGCTTCGAGTATGGACGGGTTAACCACAGGGTGCGATGGAAACAGTTTCAACTGACGCATTGCATTTTTGCTGTTTCATAATCATTCTTAAGTCCATGCAAAGCAGGAGATTTGCTCCCTTTTTTGCCGGCCGGTGACGACACTAGAAAAGATTATTTTCCCCTTGCAACTTTGCTGATTAAAAGTATTAGGAGGAGGGTTACAAGCTGTAATTACTGGTGTGCTCCACATGCTGCTGTTGTTGATGCAGCGTCAGAGAGAGAGAGAGAGAGATTGAGAGACTGAAGCATTTCAGATTGTGGTTTGTTGCTAGTCAAGTTTGCTGTACTGGGATATTTTAGCCTTTCAGGATGTTTGTTTTTTTTCTCTCAGAGTGTGAAAAGTGTGACTGCTTGCAAGCATACTGTCGGTTGTGGTAAACGGCAGCACATTGTGAAGTGCAGCCAGACCAGGAGACAGTCGCACCACAACCATAGCTCCACGTGTAGTTGTGCAACTTGTGCTCCTCCAAAACGTCTGAGAGAGAGGGATGTTTCTTTTTTGGTTTGTCACGTGGTTTGAAGGTGCTGTAGTTGTGATAATGTGTCCCTCTCGTAGTAGATAGTTGTGTTGCTTTACAGACATTCTTGCAGAAGGAAACGGCACCGCTGAGGTGCTCAATCGGATTATATTAAATAATTGTATATATAAAGCGACTTTTCACATCAGGGGAAGCACAGATTTATTCATGAAGCATCCCACTTTTGCGAGGTCCTGCTTTTTGGTTCACTGTCATGGCGTACTGGGACATCTAATGGAACTGAGCCGTCATTTCCCTGCTGTAACAAGTCAAAGCATTTGCAGTGGAAATGTCATTTTTATTCATAATATAGCAGTCAATTAGTTGTTTATTTGATGCACGCAACTGAAATAAATTGAGCCTAATACAACAAACCTGCCATAAAACGTTCAGTGTTTCAAGTTAAACTGAATGTTTCACTGGGTTTGAAAAACATAAAAACAAAGTATAATTCTTTTAAGCCTAAATTCTGACACTATAGTTTGTTATTGATTCATTTGCAGATCTTTTTATTTATAATTCGATTAATTATTTAGTCTTTAACATGTCAAAAGCATAGTAAAAAAAAAAAAAATGCAGTTTTTCCCAAGCTCTTCAAACTGTCCAATATACACCGATCAGCCACAACATTAAAACCACTGACAGGTGAGAGTAAATAACATTGACCTTCTTGTTACAATTCAATCTTCTGCTGGGAAACTTTTGGACCTGACCTTCATGTGGATGTTACTTAGTCATGTACCACCCACCTAGACCAGACCAGGCACGCCCACCCCATAGCAATGACACTCCTTGATGGCAGCAGCCATCCCCAGCAGGATGCAGCCTGACACAGGCACACACACAAAAACGGTTTAGGAACAACTCAGAAAACATGAAGAACAGAACAAGGTGTTGACCTGGCCTCCAAATTCACTAGATCCCAAACTAGTCAAGTATCTGTGGGATGAGGCCCCTCCCCTCAACCCATAGGACCCAAATGCCCCCAACAACATTCTGTTGCCAGACACCACAGGACACCCTCAGAAGGCCCATGTCCATTCTCTCATGAGTCACAACTGTTTTGGAGGCAAAAGGGAGACCTACACAATATTAGGAAGGTGGTCATAATGTTATGACTGATTGGTGTATATTGTAATATATTTCTTATATTACATAAACAGTAGCATATTCTTGCATTTGAAAAGCTGAAGCCATATGTTTTTTGTCATTTTATTTCCTGAATTATAACTGAAATTGTGAATGCAACTTTTTAATCTTGAACAGATTGTTGCTGCTATAATGAATTATGTTGTTGTATTTTGTTTGTTAAATGTCAAAAGCAGTCTGTATCTTTGGCTTTAACAAAATGACAGCGACGGCTAAGTTATGACTTTGAATACACCAGTCAGAACAAACTAGGTGTCTTATTTGCTCTCTGTACTATGTTGTGTACATTAAGCAGCTTTCTATGTCACAACTACTCTAAAGCATTACATTCACATCTGTGCTCTGTTCTTTTAATCCATTTAATCCTGCTTTTACCTTTAGCATCAGCGCAATCATTTTCTGCTCGCTGGCTCGTGTTACGCATAGGTACATTACTACGGACATCATGAGTTAATGCTATTTCATACACTGTCGCAAGATTTAAATTGGACAAAGTCTACGTTAGAGTGGAAACAATCAGTCCATTACATGGTTAATTGATTGAATGAAAAATAATCTGCAACCGTATCCACAGTGAATCAATCAGTTTTGACATTTTTCAACCACATGTAGTAAAATAAGGCATCTTCTCACTGTAAACTGAATATTTTTCATTCATTATTAGAATAACAGTGGCATCAAGCTTGAAATGAACAGACCAGATGTTCCCACGCATAAACTCTTTAACTGATTGCTAATGTTTGACGTATCCTAGCGCTTATTGTGATTTGTGTAATGTTCCTTCGCTGAGCAAACAACCCTTTTAACCCTCTGGAGGCACCTCAGCTGTATGTGTGTGTGTGTGTGTGTGTGTGTGCGCCTCTTCTCTATACCGTTTGCCTGCTCTTTCTTGTGCCCCTGCAGTATCGCGCTCACTTCAGCTGCACATAGCTGAAAGTGGGTCTTCGACTTGCCTGATAGCTTTTGACAGCTCACTCTCATCCCCGGTGGATCAATGGAGCTCAGCGCTCTTCATTAGAAACATCAATGTACTGCACATTCCCACAGGCTCAGCAACAGCCCACCAGCCCAGCCCAGGGAGTGAAGAGTTATTTTATTCTCTAAAAAAAAAAAATCTTTCTTGACTTACATGTGACATTTACATTGTTCAGATTGAAACTATTATAGGAATATGGTGAATGAAGAATTGTGTGCACAGCAGGTCACACGTGATAGGGAAAAAACAATATTTGTTTTCATTTTGTTTACATCACGTGTCATAAACAATGTGAACATATCTTATTTAATTTGATTTCCCCAGACAAAAATCAGTACACGCTTACATCAATCCTACATCAGTCTTCAACAAAGAAATAAATCAGCCGCTCTGGCTCTACAGCGTAGTTTTAATTTAAAGAAACACACAAAGGACAAAATGATAAATCGTTTCACTGCTGACATAATTTGTCAGAAGTTATTCAGTTATTCACATGACATTCATTAACAGAAAAATAAAAGCCAAATAATATGCTTCTGGTTTCTCAGAGGAGCAGATTTGCTGCTTTTTTAATGTTTGTATATCCCTGGAAATCTATTGAATTTTGGGTTTAAGGTAGCCTGACTCAATTCTTATCAGAATACGAGTCTGGTAACACGCCATTTGAATTTCATTATGGGGCGTCTTTCAACTTATACAGAGAAGAAAAAAAAATAACTCTGCATGCAATTGGATAGTCCTACAACTCCTCTGTGCTCAGGTGACGTGGATGGATGACTACGTTGCTGTCACTCTTCTGCCAATCAGCGTGAAGCCGAACAATGTGATTGGCCAAGCAGATCTATATAATCCCAATGGAGCAGTTAGGGTTACTGCAATTTCTTTACTATTTTCACACATTCTGAAGTGTAAATGAGCAATTAATTTGTTGCCTCATTAATAAATCCATGTGAATTGTCCTCAAAACCAAAATCATGCTATTTCATTGCCTTAAAAATATCATTCTCCCGCATCCTTTCAAAGTAAAATCATAAGATGAGATCAACATTTTGTGCTGTTTCTCACATGTAAGCTGCTTATTGAAATAAGGGGCTTTTTCATAAGCTTATTTCTCTACCACTTTGTTTCCTTTCAAACTAGAAGAATACCAAAGTGTGTTTTCACCTTCTTTTTTTTTTTCCTGTGAAAAATGCATAAGCTAATTAAAAAATGTGATGCTTGAATTAATTCTTTCAAGAGTTTAAAATGGCCCCTCGGCATTCCTGCGCTACTTTGCCTCACTGGCAAACGCCGGTCTGTCTGGTTGTTGTTTATATTCAAATAGGGGAGCTTGATTATTATACAAGTGAGCCCTCTGAAGAAGTTTGCTATGCGTCGATGCAGGCTGCAGGGTTCATTGTAAACACGAGGGTTGCGTCAGCGACGCTTGAAATGATGGCATCACACATATGAAGTGTTGTTATGTGCAACAAGGAGAAAAAAAAAAAAAGTACTGGAGACACTGGAGATGGTAGTTGGTCACAGAGGTTGTTGTCACGATGACAGTAGCCAGCCGGAGCCAATGGCTGCTTCACTGTCATCATCTGCTTTTTGATTGGTTCTCTGACAATTTACTCAGCTAATCACTGAAAGAATCCAGCCCACCTGTTTAGTCCCTTATACACACACACACACACACACACACACACCTCTGCACACACATATTCAGCTGGCAGCCGTCACACTGGGAAACGCTGTGTGTGTTTCAGTGTGTCTCTCTGGTCTGATCATCAATAATGCATGGCTTTGGGAGGATGAAAGGCTGTTTTGGCTCCAGGCATGTGTCTCATATGGAGAGAAAGACATCAGCGCTAGTAGTTCTAACTGTACATCCATAGACTAAGTGAATGCTTCTCCACGTGGCTTTTCTCTGTAGAACTGTTCATCAGGCTGCGAGTGGTCCGATTTCAGGCTAAATATGTAAATCAATTCATTAATTAAAATCAGAAGAGAGATTTTTTTTCTTGTCAGATCTGAGAGTCCAAATAAAAGCTCTGAAGGAGAAATGCAGATTTTGACTTGTGGTGCGGCGACGTTAACGTTGCTAATAGTACCTAAGCAAATGTAAGTATTAAATCTTGAGTCTTGAGTCATTAAGACGTCATGTTTTAGATTTTACTTTAGTATTTCTTTCAGGTGCACAGTAGTTTAGATAAGGTAATGGAGGTTGCCATCTTGGCAGTGCCTGACTCCATTTAAGTCCTCGCTAATTCAAAAATGAGCAAAGAGGTGGAGTGTACGTGGTGCTGAGGCGGGCAGGTGACACCTAGGCAGATAGCTAGCGACCTGTGAGGGCACCAAGTTTTCACTCAAAGTGGCCACACCCTAATGCATGCCTATCTTAAAGCTTTGATACATCAGGCTATGGCATAGATCAGACACAAAAGCATGAATGTAGCTTAACTCCGTGGTAGACAACAAGCAATCTATGGCGTCAACCTCCTGTCATTCAAAGCAGCCACACCCTTAAATATGTATAACTTTAAGCCAGTTTAAACAGGATATATAAAAGTTAACCACCATGGATGCGGGAATTAGCTATGACTTGTTTTTGGAGTCTGCCTCAAGTGGCCATTAGAGGAACTGCACTTTATGGCAATGCCTCTTTGGCTTCATGTTTTAGCCCTGGAGGTTACTGCTAGGTTACAACCTTTTACCTATAATGTATGATGTGATGCAATATTTTACCTCACAAGCCTTACCTGACCAAGTTTAACAGCTGTTATATAGTGATCATGCACAAGCTCCTTGTGCCATTGTAAAGAACTGAGTTACAAGCAGCTGTTTTGCTGACACGGTTATTAAATCATCAGTCCTGTTGACTGAATCACTTTTTAACTATTGTTCTGGTAATTAACATCTGAACCGTGTGTCTCTTGTGCAGCAACTTTTTTAAACTTAATTTCCCCTGACGCCGTCGGATGTAGACATTCACGTGTAAATACAGTACAGTGTACGTGCGTATTGAGTGTGTGTTTGCTGTGTGTACACGTGGGAGTGCACGCAACAACCCTTTGAAGTTCCTCATTCACTCTATACTCCTCTTCCCCATGTCTCATCTCTCTTTGAACACCATGTAGCCATGATTATTAAAGCCGCCCTCTTCCCACTTCAAACATATGGAATGAATGTGGATGTGATATGACGGCAAACTCTCCACCAACACCCTGCTCTCCGCTCCAGTCCTGCCATGCGGTGAACTGTGATACGTCCAGAGATCCTAAATAATCTCTGTGGGAGCTAAACCTGCCATTCACTTGTTTGTCTTTGAGTGGAGGCTGGAGCTACTTGGAGTAGGTATTGCATAGTTTATCTAGAACAATACTGAGCTACGAGGGAAATTGAAATATTAATACTTTTCTTGGCATCAGCTCAGGTGCTCTGTTTCCCTCTTAAGCGTACATCCTTGTTTAATCCCATAGATTTTAATTTGCATTCATTGTCTCTTTTCTGTCCTGGCCTTCAGCCTCAGGGCGTCACGGTAACGTTATCTTCAGGTGGTTTTGCATGCATGCCTTAAACCGTAAACCACAGTATATCGGGCTCATTGTTTGTACTTCACACTACGGCCTTGTACCGTGTTTTTACTTCACTGACGTCTCAGAGTGCCCTTGAACACACCAACAACAAACGTCGCTTGCAGCTCTAGTGTCATATGATGACAATACTATTTATAAAAAGATAATACGCCTCCCTCCACAGTAAAATTGTGTTGTGCTCATCATTCCCGCACATGAATTTTTGATCGTCCCTGAGCAGATTGATGTATGAAGCGGGAAAATGTCTGTGTGGTCGCCATAAAACTTAGTTAAAGCTTAAAGCTAAAGCTAAAGCTTAGTCAAATATGCATGATATGGAAACTCAGAAACACCAACAGACACAGAAGATTTACTGTTCATTAAAGTAGATGACATATTGTGTGCAGAAATTAAACTTCGAAATAAAAAAAAATATTTGCATATTCTGTTTTTTGTTTTGTTTTTTAAATGATGGACAAGCAGTAAATTGACTGGCTTAATTTCTAACTGATTAATTAAGATTTTGTTTGAGTAAAAACTATCCCAGACATGAATTATGATCATTCTAAATTAGGTTCTATATTAAGTAAAAGAAAATCAGCTTAAAAAGCTTTACAAGAAAATGATAAGGCTTGATGCTTCAAGCTAACCTGCTATTTTTATGTCATTGTGGCACAAACTGAACTCCATTTCTGCCTTGGAAGTTGAGAAGTGTATTTAAAAATATATGAATGCTTTGGAAAATGATCAACTATACATGCAAAACCACTAAGAGGGTTTATAATCTCTAAAGTACTTAATCCAGTGGACATTATTGGTTCTTGATTTGACTGAAACATGCTGGTGGCATAGCATGGCACCCTTGTAAAATTTATCCAGGTTTTAAAAGTAGTCAGACTAAACCTGAGATGGTTTGTCCAAATGAAATGTCCTCTCTTTCACTGACGAAATCCGCGTGGCGGTTTGTGGTTTAACTCTGACGTCCAGCGGCACAGCTGACCAGCCAGCTCTGCGTTCGGATCAATAGCTCAATCAATCATCCGGTCTGCTGGTTGCTTTTGTTTGTTCAGCACACAGGACCCGTTTGTCTCGCTTCATAGTTCGCACATCCAGCTATGATTTATTTGCATGAATGGGTAACAGCCAGCTGATGCTCTTTCTGTCTCTGCCACGCCCTCTTTTTTTTCATCTCTCAGGCAAAATGCTGGCTAAATGAGGGAAGGTAGGGTCAGCAGGGGTTCAGTCAGTAGAGGCGGGATAATTTGGCTGCATGGGATTAACTGTTTGTGTGTATGCATTGGTGAATGAGGAGCAGAGGCTGTATTTTATTTTCTGCAGGACGGAGCTGCTAGCATGTGTTGGTTTTGGTGGTTTTCTGCCACACCTTCACACTTCAGTTTTTTTATTTTTTTTTTTAAATACACTTTAAAGGGTTTCTCATCTTTTTTTTTTTTTTCCTGTATGTGTGTTTAAGGCTTCTCGGACATATTTGTCTGACTACAGAGTGAGCTGGTGACCGTGTTGACATAGATACGCTCTTCAAGACCATGGTGAGTGGCTCTGATTCTCTCTCTTTTGCTCTCTCGCATGCATGCACAAATTGTATACTTTCCATTTCTTCAACTCAGCCTGCACGCAGAATGTGAGTTAAAATGAAAGCACTCTGTCTTCACTTATTTTCTTATTTCTTCCCCCTGTGTTTTCTCCTGCGTCTCTTTATTTAGTGTCTGTTGATACCACGTCATGAGCCATGTGGCTTCGGTTTCTGGCACAAACTGCCTCTGCCTCTCAGCGGCCCGTGACAGAGCGCCCATGCCTGTCTCTGACACCATATGGCCTTCTCTGTATGTTGGTGTGTGTGACGGCAGTGTCCTCTCTGCTGCTATGTGACCCGCAAATAGAAACACAGTCTGCCCTCATTTTCCCCTTTTTTAGATCATCGTTTGTTTTCTCACACAGAACTTTAGGTTTAGGTACCATTAAGTTGTAATGAGCGTTTCTATTTGTGTTTTGCCATAAAAAAAAGCTATTTACGTTTCTGGTGTGAATCAGACGGAACAACTATAATTAAAATCGTGAGTCAACGAATAATGAAGGCCTACACAACCTGGCTTGTCCTGTCACCCCCTCAGTTCTTACCCTTTTGGAGATTTGAGCCTAAAGCCACGATAATACAAAAGGGGCTTTAACCCAGCTGTAACAGCCTAATTTGCTCACAACATTTTCAAACCTCCTCTGCTAGTGTAGAAGGTTTATGCCTGTCACATCCTGTGTCTTACTTCACAAATGTTCAGTTAGGTAAAGCCTGTCGTTTCTTTTTATCTGCCAGTTGTTTTGAGCAGCAGAGAAAGACAGGAAAAGGCACCCAGGTGTGCTGTAGCATCATTAAAGCACTTCCTGTTTGTGCATGGAGAAGAGCTCGTCGTGGACAAGCTATATGATTAGCATTGCTGTATGCTTTGGTTTTTCTTTAATCTCAGGGTGTGTTGTAATTGTTCCCCGCACTTCTCAATGGTAAGATACAGCCATGCAGCTGGACCGTTAAGCCAAAAACAGCCACTACTCTGCGCTGCCTCTACGCTCGGTTGTTGTATTGACATCTTGTGTATTGACAGGGCAACTTGTCACTTACTTTAAGTACCGGTGCATGCGACTAGCAGATTCTATTGGCTGTTAGGAATTACAGAATATAACTAAACAACAAAAGACACCAAAAAAACAAATGGTAAGATGGAGAGGATATGACCCAAACTGTGGTTGAACCATGGTGTGTCTAGGTTTCCTGTTTGCTCGCTCAGCTCGCGTCTGACTTGTGTCTCTGTCCCTCCAGAGTTTAAAAGTCGAAAAAAACATTTTAGCAGCTTATTGTTTCATACATTCAGTGATGTTTTTTAGAGGAGAATACACTTTGTCAGATACTCACATACGTAACATTTAGCATAAATAAATCTAAGTACGTCGTTAGTCACAGCTACATTACATTCAGCTTAGTGCCGTACACAGGTACACGCTGCACGCATGAATGCAGAGGAAGCTCCTGGAAGATGTAATCAGTCCTGTGACTCAAATAACTAACCAGTAAAAAAATAAAAATAAAAAATAAAAATCTGCTGTGAACCAGCCTAAAACATTTTGACATTTATTCAAAGGCATGTGCACTGTGCATCACTTATACTTGAGTCCTTGAGCTCTAATTTAAGATGAACCACATCTTTTTTATTTTTTATTTTTTTTTGAGGAATTTAAGGCAACTACACAGACTATATATATATATATATATATATAAAAAAATAGTACATTGTGTATCTTACAAATGAAAAGTTTAATTCATAAGCACTGAAACACCTTTTCTCAGAGGCTTTGTTGCCTTACTTGGTCTTGGTCTGTCCAATTAATCATATATAATAACTAGACATATCTTGACTTTTCTGTCAATCACACCAACAGAAATAAAAAGAGATCTGGCTTGTGGTCTCACCAGCTACTTCATGTTTATTAATGTGTTGCCGCTACTCCACAACCTAAACCACTATCCACTTATGTTCTGTGAGAAAGGGGCTTTATTTAATTGCTCTGTTCTTAATGTATGTATATATTGTATTTATTTCATTACGTTGTGGTGAAGGAGCCTTGCCATTGTGGTTCCTGTGGTACTTGCAGTGAGCGCCTTGCCAGCCATCCAGGCAGGCAGTCCTCCTGCCCATATGCTGGTACAGAGGGGTTTTACTGTAATTCTCTGCCGCCGTGGGGGTTACAGATTCATTCCTGTGCTTTAATAACAGTGGGATTATCAAGGTTCAGTCAGCTATCCCTTCCCCTCCATTACATCAGCTCACAGCTCCATCCAGCTTCATCCATTCCTCTACAGCTCAGGTTTTCTTATTTTCCCATCTAGTCCTACCTACCTGTTCCTAGTGCACTGTTTGGCATATCCCTGGCTTTTAGACTTCGCTTCTTTCTCTTGTCTTGTCTCCCTAAGATGGGTTAGGTCTGATTGTTGCTAGGTGCTTTGGGATGTCCCCCCATTCTGTTTTTTGTGTATGTTATGTCATAGTAGATGTGGGCATGTGGCGGTGAGTGCATGCACTGTGTGAGGCTGTATTTCTATTTGTCTGGCGGAAAGTTAAATGTTCTCTTATGTAAGTGCGTCTTGGCTGGGTAAAGCAAAGGCTTTAGCTCGGGGATGCTGGCTCAGGTGGAGAGATGGAGACGGATGCTATTTTGGGTATGCTGCGCTCCTTGCATCCTCTGAACGCACGAGTTATCCACTCACATGGATCTCTTAGTTCTAACGGGATGAAAGGACAATAGAAAAGCGGTGTGCCGCTGTGGTGTGAAAATATCTGCTCTTCATCCTGTGCCATGTCTGTCGAGTATACTAAAATTGGAATTGGGGAAAAAAAAAAAATCATTTATTTGCACGGTGACAGTGAGTGCTTCAGAAAGTGCTTCAGTTGGTACAACTATTTTGTTGTTGATCATGATCTTCCGGACAGTCACTACCATGACAAAGTCTGAGACAGAAATAAAGTAGATATAACATGTTAATAATTTAGCTTTAGAGCTTTAGAGGTAGTGGTAATCATGTTTGCCTTTGGAGAGAGCCAGGCTTCCTGTTTCCTTCTATTTTGCTAAGCTAAGATAACAAGATGCTGGCTATAGGCTTATGTTGAGGAGACATGTCTCATTATTCATTTTGGTTCATAGTGTCAGAAAATGCATACAGTTCAATGTGAGGTTCTCAAATCTGTGCTTTGTCAGAGCAACAATCCATGAAAAGTTATTTAAAAAAGAATAACTGTGCTGCTTAAAATGTTTTAGTTGTTTTTTTAAATGTTGATGATCTTCCCCAGATTAACACAGGCTGCTGCTTTTAAATATAAAATGATTCATATTCTTTTGAACCTCCACAGCACACGTTGACATCATTGTTCTCTCACACCTCTGCTAATCTCTCTCTCTCTCTCTCTCTTTCTCTCTCTCTCTCTCTCCCTCTCTCTCTCTCTCTCTCTATCCCTCTCCCTGCCTGTTTCAGAGCATGGCACTGGCCTGGCTCCAGTCTCACCTGCCCCGCGCTATCCCAGCCCCTGTCACACATCAGCGCACTCCCAGCAAAGCTTGCTGAACAGGACTGCGTGGAGAGCCATGCTGTCAGGTAGTTGGCGGCGCTCTGTGGGGCAACAGCAGCCGGCTGCGGCGCCCGCGGTGAGCTCCAGGATGACGGTGTGCGGGGTCCCCAGTGGTACGGTGGTCCTCGAGGCCCAGTATGACTACAACTACCGGGGTGCAGACGGGCGGCAGGTTTCCATAAGTGAGGGTGAACGGTTTGTTCTCCTAAAGAAGACCAATACCGACTGGTGGCAGGTGAGAAAGCAGTTCATTTGTTTCTCACGTATCAGTGGAACTATAAATATTAGGAATAAATGGATATAGCGTTCATAATGTTCTGTAGGTTTCCAGGAGTTTTGAGTTTTAAGCAATTTTCTGTATGTTTAGCATCAGGGAACTCATAAAAATACCTAATATCTACAGAGCATGATTTTATCCTTAAAAAAAGTGAAGTAATTAATTTGATGTCGAGAACCATCACCTCATAAAGTGCTCATTTGATGGGGTTGTATTTTCAGCATCAGACTTAATATGTTAGTGAGTATTTACAGCATTGACATGGTGGATGTAGAACTACCTCAAATTAAACTGCAGTTCCCACGTTCTTCAAAATGGAGGAACCTGTCAGTCAGTGCAGTGCCGTGGTGCCTTTTTCCTAAATTGTGAACCACAATGTAGGTCAGTGGCACAGAGGAATAACCTAGATCAGGCTGTGGCTGCACAGAAATACTTGCAATTAGGTTGAAATTAATTGTTGGTTCTTGACCTTTTTATGGGATTTTTAACTAAACTGTCCTTTACCTAGAGTACAAGCACGTTAAGTTTTGTGGCTGACAAACGAGCACGCTACCAGATAGTGGTGAACAATAGAGAGACATTCTTCTGACACAAAATTAGTTCAGTTCTTGCATCATTGCTTTTAGTGGCCCAAAACATCTAAAGGTATAATAAGACACAGAATAATATGCATATTTGCTATTTAGGTATAAGGTTTATTATGACACTGCACCTTTTAACACTCCACCAGTCATAATTGTGTTTATAATGTTGAATGTGTCTTGATGGGAATTGTGTGATAGTTCCTTGTGAGCCCTGTCGAAGAAGAATTTCACCATTTGGGACAGACAATAAAACATATCTATCTATCTATCTATCTATCTATCTATCTATCTATCTTAAAGATGTTAAAGTTCTTAATGTAAAACTAGTCACTGAACTCTTACAATATTGTGGAGAAAAAAAAAGGAAACTTGAGAAGAGAAGTTGTGGGTTGTCTAACTGCGTATGCCTAGATGTCACAAGAAGTGCAACGTTGTGTATTTCCGTACTGGCTTCAGCCCTCGGCTGTGTTTGCTACCGCTCGGTTGGACTAAGTGGATTTACGTGGGGAAGAAATAGCAAAAGCGCATGGAAATCTGTTTGTTCTGCGACAGGTGCGGCGGATTGGAGCGGCCAGTAAAGCGAAGCCATTGTATGTTCCTGCCACATATGTGACGGAAGTACCTATTGCACCAATGCCCTCGCCTCAGCGCCTGGTCATGTCTGCCTCGCTGAACTCCAACCTCAGGATACTGCCACGGGTGTCACTCTCTCCCACCCCGACAGGGACTAATTATAACGGACAGCACCAAGGTAATGAGCAAGAGTGAGGAAGACGGTCAAAGTAAGGAAAGTCTGTGGTTTGAGCTCTATAGTTGCAGTTACAGTAAAAGAGCAAAAGCATTGAAGAACTAATTTTCAAATCTTCCTCGTGCAGTGAACAAACCCATCTATCGCTCCATGGAAAACCTCAGTTCCAACAGTGCCTTCAGTGGGCTGGGCAACAACACCAGCACGGGTGGAGGCCACTTCCCCACGCTGCCCCTCTCTGGATTCACCTTTACCCCCAACTCTCCCACCTCCCCGTCAGGCCACCTCATGGTTCCCGGTTCCCCCGCAGCCTCCACCGACCAAAAAGCACCGCAGAACCCCAGGGTGGTACCCATGATCACTCGGAGCCAGAGCTCCAGCAACCTGCCTGAAAACACGACGGAGAACCCGTATGATGAGTTGGGCGGTGGCTGCGGCAGTCGCGTCATCCACAGGGTCCCCAAGAAGTCCAGTAGCCAGGGGGACGTGGTGGAGGCTTCATGCAAGAACAACCATCTACAGGTAGGGACACATCACACATATGTTACTCAAACATCTGGTTCACACAGCCACTTCACAGCTTGTTAGCTTGTCGAAGTGGTGCTACAGTAGTTAAACTATAGTGTAATGCCAGCATTTTAGTCCAGAGGTTTCAAATATTTGACTTTTTCAGACTTTATCCACTTATTTAATAAAACCAACTTGAGGTGAAAATGTTAAAATCTTAAATAGCTGCAGTGTAGTTTTTGTTGGAACAAAACATGTCTTAACTTAACAACTTGCACAAAGCATAACAACAAACAAAATTTAAATCTACCGCTGGTCTCCAGCAGTTATTTGCTATGACATTAACCAGGCGTTCATGCTTCTGAAAGTAATTAGTATGAGGCTGTGAAGGTGAATTATGGAAAATGGGTCAAACAAATCCCTCACACGCAGCTGACGTTTAAGGAAGTGTGGGATTAGATTAATTTTGACTTCCTCTCATTGGCAAAAAATCTCTAATCTCATGGATTTGCAGGTCAAAACTCCAAAACTGCAACAACCCAGCTGGTCGGTTTTTACTAACGCTGCAAATGGAGAGGGTAAACTTATATAAACCAGGTATAAAAATGTAAAAACTTGATTTTGCTACTGTTGTTTTGATGCACTGTGAAAGTCTTTGCTGCTGTTTTGAGCTTTAAATAGCGAGACAACATTTCCAGGTCGCAAAGAAAAGCAGGAAAAGAAAAGAAAAAAACATACTAAAAGCCTAGTGTGAAAGCCTAGTATTTGAATTCCACGAGATGATGGAGATCAGCCATGGCGACAGAAGTTGTGTTTGATTTACGTCAGTGCTTGACCTTAATAATCCTCCTAGAGCAGCAATCAAGCTAGCATTGTCGTGACGCCACTGCTTCCTTGTATTACATCAGCAGGGATTACGCAAGGCGTTGCTGGTGAGAGGAATACTCAAGGTTATCCTTCTGTCAGCTGAGGGGAAACTCCCTCAGCCGAGTATCTGACCTGTCTCTCTGAATGGACTTGTGTCGCTATTAAACCGTGCGTGCAGAAGTGACTCCTGATTTTGAATAGATGTGATGGCAGTGGAAACGACAGCGCTGTTTTTCTACCTTATCTCTGTTCCTCTCTGTTTGTCTCTTTCTGCCATTGTGTCAGTTCCTATCGCTCTCTGAAGACCCTCTTTATTCGAGCCTTTAATACCAGTAAGCGGGATTATTGCAGCCACATTCAGGTCATAACTCCCTGTTTTTTAATCCAGAACACACTCTCTGAGCATACATTTCTGCCAGCCCTTTTTGTAAGTGCTGCCACACTCATGATGAATTTCAATTAAATTTAATCTTAGTCCTCCAGGGGGAAAAGTAGTTTGAATTTGAAGAAATAAAAAGGACTGAGTGTATTTTTTTTAAATGTTTTTTTGGTTCCACTGTTGGATACTGCACGCCCACGAGCACAAGGACACCAGAACATTAGGCCTATGAGTGATCGTTGTACGTCTTCCAGTCTAGGATGATGACTGTTAGACAACAAGATGCAGCTTAGTCAGATTTATCATGTTGAAGTCAAGGCTCAGTGCAGGTGCATTTCTGACTTTGTTCAAAGGAGCGCTATCACGTTGAAACAAAAAGAGCCTACTACTTTTCAGATTTTACAGCATACTAGAAAAATCAATCCACATAAAATAGAGCCCGTTGAATATCATAAATAATGATATTTTTTCAGCTGGCACCGATTTTTAGGGAGTAAAAAGCACAGATATTGATATACGGACATATTTTCTTCTAAGTATGCATATATGTGTATACATGCTGGCAAACTATAGCTAGCTAGCTGCCTCACTAGCTTAGCAGACTGCTTTTGCTCAACTGTGAAGTGCACGTTCCTACAGTTGCTGCAGATAGATAAGAGCAATATGCCCAATATATAAAAACCAACAGACCGTATACACTGATACAGATGCATCTGCGTTGTGAGGCCGAAACGTCAAGCCAATATCTGATTAACATAAATCACCTTGGGGAAAATTCTGTTAATCTGCACTGGTTTCACGTATTTAGATCTCAGTCAAATGCTGCCTGCCACCGAAAATGAACGTATACGCCTGAACAAGCCGTGGAAGCACACGTGCATCACACAAACTGCACACTCGCAACATCTAGTGTCTAGACTCCTGCTCCCACTGAAACCAAATCTTTCAAGTGCGACATGTAAAGTTCTCATATCTAACATATTCACACCTGCAACGATTCACATATTCTACTTTTTCCAACCACAGGGATGAATCATTAGTATCAAAGCGTGACACTAGTTAATTGTTGGACCAGACCCAGCCTCACAGCATGTCCAGATCAGTATGACGCGAGTCACTTCTCATATGTATGGTCTATAAATAAAGTTTTGCTTTTTTTCTTTTGCTAAGAGATTAAAATATACCTTCAAGTCTTTTATAGATTCATTCTTCAGAAGTCTAATTTTATAGTTTTTATGCGTGTGTATCTTTAAATGTGTGTCTTTAAATGACTCCTCTGACACATTGGTGATTCTAAATTGGCCGTAGGTGTGCATGTGAGTGTGAATGGTTGTCTGTCCCTCTGTGTGAGCCCTGCGATAGACTGGCGACCTGTCCAGGGTCACAGGAACAAGCGGCTACAGAAGATGAATGAATGAATGACATGCAAGTACTGTTCAGTGCATAATTTCATAGAAAGACTTCTGAGTGAGATAAGCAGAAAGAAGCAGTGGGACAGAGAACTTCAGGTGAGTCAAAGACCCAGTGCTGCCCCCTGGAGTTAAACTACAGCCACATCTCTTTCTTCAGACACTCGCACGTCCCCTACACACCATGTTTCTTCAGTTATTAGATGAAACACTGCGTTGTGTAACAGGGATCAGCCAGCTCGTCTGTAAATCAGTTATTGACTCATGTCGCGGCTGTATTCTGCAGAAATCTTACATGCATATCCGTTCAATTAATTTCACTGGACTTATGGTCCTTCTTTTATATCTTTTGCTTTGATGCTGTCTGTCTGGGCAAGCACACGTGTTTGTGTAAGATCTGTCTTAATCCAGAGACAAGTTATTCTATAGTAAAAGGCAGACGGATTTATTTGTCTCTGTCTGTGGTCTCTCTGGGGTTTCCGTCTTATATTTACGCACCGGGATCTCCACTTTTGTCCAAGCCATGGTTTTTAATCTGTGCTGTTATTTATTTTTTTATTTTTTTAGAAACTAAAACTTAATAAAAGATGCTTTCAAAACTGATAATAGTTTACCTTGTTCGTAGGTACGGGCAGGTATGTCGTTCCAAGCATCCTTTAGAGCTTTTCAGTGTTCCTCTATGGGTTTAGGCTGTGTCCGTGATGTTGAGACGGTAGTGCTGTGGTACATGGACACACGAATGGTTCTCCTGCCTTTAAAAATCATGCAGCAACTTGAAAGGAAAGTGAAGCCAGAAACTCAGATGTGCCCAGACCTGCAGTTCCTTAAATCACCACTTGAGGCTGGCTCCTAAAGAGAGTAGTTTGGTGTTTATAGCTAATTTCCTCATTCGTGTCGCCATTTTAAGTTCTATTCTGGTTTAAGTGTATGTGTTAAGGGCAAGGCTGTTTTGTGTAGCAGGTGGGTGGCCTCCCTTGTTGGTAGCTGTCTATTTAGATGTCACAAGCCCACCTTTTTTGAATTACCCGGGAGTCAGGTGGAGACAGAGGGAGTCACATTCATTGAACTTCAGAGCCTTTCTTCAAGGATCTTATAGATGATGTCAGGGAGGTATTATCTTTATGTAGAGTCAATGACTAAAGCTCACTATGGCTTCCTAACAAACACAATATTTGCTCCTTTTTGAGTAACATTCGCTGAAAAATACAGTGAACAGCTATTTTAAGAATGGATTTAATCTGGCTTCTTTCATCTCCGCATACACTTATGACTTTGCCTCTCTTGTTCTTCTCCTCTCCATCTGCCTTCAAGGTCCCAACAGAGTCGTACCTGCCCCAGCTGTCCTGGCAGGACTCCCCTCTTTATAATGAAATGCAGCAAGAGAAGCGTCAGTCACAGCAAGAGCCACCTGTCCCTGCTCCGGGTCAGCAGCCTGTTCAGGTCTTGGACCTGTGGGAGCAGTACTTCGATCCGACCACAGGTAGATGGTTCTACGTCAACAGCATCACCAAGGAGAGGTCCTGGAAGCCCCCTCGGCGGGCCCGCAGTCAAACTACCCACAAGGTAAAGCATCACGCATAGCAGGTATTCGCTGCTTGTTACTCTTCCTGAATCCTGAATATTTTGTGACTTAAATGGGGGAAGGTTGGCATTTTCTGAGATGGATGAAAGTGTCTTCCCTCAAAGGAGAGGAGAGAAAAGGTTCAGGATGTAGAATGAAAGAGAAAGATCATTTATATGCACACACGGTTTCACTGTATCAGCACTTAAATGGACCTTTTCAGTCAAAGAGCTTCACAGAACCCAAAGGAGAGCAGCATGGTTGGCATTTGTCTCTTTACTTAAACACAGAGGGCTTCAGACACAGCTGGAGTCGAGTGCACAAGGGGAGACTCCCATATGAGTTTAAGTAGTAGATGTACTCACTTTGGCACTAAGTCACATTGAGCTTAAAACGGTCCTGCAGAGTTTATTTTATTTTTTACCTCCACTTTTACCAATTTAAATGCAATGTGTGTATTCTTGTGTGTATCTTAAAGAAACGTGTTGAATTCACTTAAAAAATAAATTAAAAAAGTAAAAGTAGATCTTTAACGTTTAGTGTCTACTTACAGCACTAGTAGAAATCAAAAACCACCACTCCACAGAAACATTAACGTAAAATGACGCTGATACAGACAAATATGTGAGTATCTGGGGTGTTGAGATTGGCTAGCAGCTGCTTAGCTTAGCTTAGCTTAGCTTAGCACAAAGAATGAAAACACAGGCAAATTGATAGCCTTTAAATCCTCACTAATTAATACATTATGCCATGTTTGTTCAGCCTGTGCAGTAGTCAAGGATAAAAATATAATGAGAGGTACTTAGAAATCTGTTTCTTGGCTTGACTAGTTCCTCAAAAGTATTTAGTTGTCTCCAGGAAGTCTCTGCTCTAGGCCAAGAACCTGTCAGGCGTATAACCCTGTATGAAATTTGACTTCATAAATACTATACAGACACAAGAATAATATCAACCTTGAATTATATCTCTCAGAAAACAAGCTGTTTTTTTTTTTTTAGTAGAATATCTAATTGATCGTTATTCAATAAACTAAATGGTACAAAACAGTACCAACAGCATTTAACATTCTGTCAGTTCGTCATTCTTCAGATAGATCAGTGTTTAGGTTTGCTCAATAATAAAAGCTAACAATGTAAGACACTGCCTGTTTCACAATATCTGTGTGTTTTGTTTCTTTCTTTCCTGTTGCAGGTCAGTCCAGTACAAACTCAGACGTTACCCAGGGACACCAGCAATCTGTCACTACCACTTTCTGAAGCCGGCAATGGGACTACGCACAGGGTAAATACAGCATATCGTTCTTACACTGACGATCCCTCCTGATTCTGTCGTAGCTTCTTTAGCAGTTCAGTCACCTTTCCTGCTTGCAGTCAAAGGACATATTACAGTTTAAGATGTTGAGATCAGAATGAGGATGCAATGAAGCCGACAAAGGGAATGATTCACGACGTGTGGCTTCCTACAAGTGGAAAATCATGTGGGCTGCTGCTTAGGTTCTTTTCAACATGTGAGTGTTACTAACGGACGAGCACCATGTGTGCATTTAATATTTCCTTTTGTGTATCCAGTGCTGCAATTAAAAAAAAGTTTCATTCAATTTGAGGAAAGTTGTAGGAAAGTTGCAAATGTACTGATGGAAGCAGAAATTGAGAAGAAGAGCTTAGAGAAAAAGAAGCAAGAGCCTCCTTTGAGGGGAACTCGGACGTGGTTGTTGTCATTATTCAGGTTGCTAAAGGTCCATGTCAGAACAATGACATGCTACATACTGCTGTTGACTAGGCCATGTTGGTTGGTTGTTTGCAATATTTCTTTGTTTGGTTAGCTGCTGAGCAGGCCATACAGGCCAACAGCATTTGGTTAGCTAATATTTTACAAGGTTTGAATTATCCTCTGCTGCTCTGTGGGGCGTACAAGCTGTCATATCTCATGACCGTAGGTTTGTTAGGGTTTCTCAGTTGGACAGGGCCTCTAAATGTGTTTTGCCACAAGGGATTGTAACATCTAATCCTGTGTATTAACGCATGTAGTTTGAACATCAGTATCTGTAATACATGTAGTATCTTAACTTTATTATAATATTAGATATTATACATTTAGTTGTGACAGCCAAGGCCAGAATCATTATGTTTTTGTGTTGTCCGTACATATCCGTACATCCCAATTTTTGCGTTGTCTCAGGAATACCTTTTTTCTTCACATTTGGCACAAATGTTCACTTGGACGCAAGAATGAAGTGAGCAGGATTCAGAGGTTAAAGGTCCTCATGTGTGACTTCATGGTCCTCCCAGTTTTGTTAATGCACCTTCTCAGGAAGGATTTGAGGAAATTCTGACTAAAGGATGAACTGATTAGTTTTTGGGTCACTTTGAATTGACCTCTCAAAACCCATTTCGGTTCGTAACTCAAGAATTCATTCTCTAATTATGTCTACATTTCTAATACGTGGCGCCCGATACCTGATACCTGACTCGCGGCACCTGGTTGAGGAGGAACCTCCTCCCCTCTCTCCCACACCTCAATACTTCCTGTCTCTCCCCACTGATGAATTTTAAATGAAGACATAAAAATGCCCAAAAATCACTTAATGCCATAACATTTATTCAGCAGTAGCAACCTCCAATGCTGAAAAATGTATCCAAGCCCCAAACCACTGCGTCACCTGCTCGCCTTAGCTCCACTCACACTTCACCCCTTTTCACATTTTTTGAATTGACTTCAAAGTTTACCCAACTCTGCTACACCGATCTTCAAAAAAACACGTTAATGAAACCTAGGGATGACGTCCATCTATCTTTATACGTTATACAGACAACAGTCGTCACTATATATAGATTATCATTCGTGGATGAAACTGTAATTTTATTTTATTTTTACATTTCTTCCTAATCATTTGTATAATCTGGTTTTAAAATCCACACCCCCGTGCTGACATTCAGTGACCCTTGTCATGGGGAAGTTCTGGGGAAGCGCTAATCAGGAAGCTCCGTGCACAGCAAGTAATCATTCTAAGAAGTTGGTTTTTCAGACACGTAAAGAAGTGTTAAAATTTGTACCTTTTTGCCCCTTACACAGACGTGCACACCCTGCAAACTGCTTTGATGTGAATGTATTGTCGGCCTTTGTCTGTCACCCAGAGTGCACGCAGCGCCCAGACAAGCGCCGCACTCCAGATTAAAGCCGACAGAAACGCTGAGTTCGGCCAAACTAAAAAGGAGATTACACCCTTCTCGTCGCCCCCTCATTCACTGACCGACTCACCTCCTCATTTATTTCTTTATATATTAACTGCCCTCCGACGCTCACTTCATTTGACATTATGTTTTTTTTTTTTTTTCCCCGCTGGCCTCATCCCTGAAGGTAAACAACGAGCTAATGCCTCTTGATCTGATGCAGATGAGCAGAAGCCATTAGGGTCACACAGAGGGACACGGCCGAGTGTGTCAAATCCACAACGTTATGAAACGCTGCTAAATTTAAACCGCTCGCTGAAACTTCCCATCGGCCTCAAAACCACTCCCGGACCTTCGCAGATGCCGTCACAATAAAAACCTCCAGTGTGTCATTCATTGCACTCTCTTTTGTAAATGCAAATTTTACAACACAGGTTGTAATGAGGAAGCACTTCTGTGTCTCCAGACGTAAAGCTTTGTGGCAACAGCTGTCACTGACTGAAATTGACCTGTCCGCCGGATCAATGACGACACCGGCGCAGTAAAGCGACGCAAGCAGCTTGATGGAGATTGTTAGAGATAAGCATTTTACAACTCAAGGTTGCGTTGCCTCAACGTTGCATCAGTGTTTCAAATTTAATGTTGCTCATCAAAAAAAATATCCACATGATCAAAGCAGTGATTCCCCCATCAAGTCAGTTAGAGATGCTTTCTGTTGACCTATATGTGTCACTTTTTATTTAGTAGTACAAGGATTACCAAACAGGAACTGAGCCGTTGATATATAATGCATGCTGCATGTCATGTGTGTTTATGACCCAGGTGTTAAAACCCTAGTGGCCCACATTACTTGTTGGCACAGAACATTTTCTAGTTTAGATCGTTATGTTTAAAAAAAAACAAAAAAGAAAAACTCACCACTTTGACGTCTAGCACATCTGTGAAGTTTTTTTTTAACTGTTTCTGAGATAGTTCTGCGCCAACTGGTGCATTACCTGCACACGTATTAACCATTTTAAGCGCTTCCTCTTTTCCACTGTAGCAAAGAGAAAAAAAATTATGTTTTATTCTTTAATATGTAAAAGTAGACATGAGCTGATTAGTCAGTAAAAATAATTGCTTAGCATTTTGGTAATTGATGATTGATCGTATGTACTAATACTAATATACTCATACTAATACTAATACACAAATAGATAAAAGACAAGCAAATAAAGAAAATGCACTGAAAATACTGCAACTGCAGAAGTGTGCATCAGTGTGCAAATGAACGGTGTGTTTCGTGGATTTAGTTGAGTTGACAGGCTAATGGGAATCAAAAGGCTCATGAGGAATCAGGATGTTAAAATGAATGAACAAAAACAAACAGTTCAGTTCAGTTTTAGAGCAAGAATGAAGGTGACGGTGGCAAGGGAAAAACTCCATGAAGAAACCTTGAGCAGAACCCAGCTCATATGGAGGGACCAACTACCTAAGGCCGGCCGGGTAGAGACAGAAAAAGCAAGAGAAGGAGCGAGCAGCGGGAGTAACGAGCAGACAAACAAAAACTTAACTCATTTCTAACACCGCTTACCGAATTGCAAACTCCAAAAGTTATTAAGTTGTGAATTACAAGCGCGTCCAATCCAGGTTCGCGGGCCTCCTGGAAAGATGTCAGCTCTTTTTTTTTGCGCTATTTGCACAGTGCTTCTGTATTTTCTGTTGTTGTGCATTTCTGTATTCGGTTGTGCTGCAAATATTTTTTGTCGTTGCGTGCTTACAGCGTTTTCTGACTTTGCTTGCGTTTTCTCACTCTGCAGTGTGCTGAGCTGTCTCGGCACACGTACGCCTGCGCCGAACAAGTCAAAAAGTAAATTTTCTGCTGCTTTTGCGTAAATTTCTGAACTGTGGACCACTCCACTCGACAGAATTTTAAATTATAATCATTTAAGATGGATGCTCAGGTTTTTGTTTGTAATATTGTATAGTTATTGTTTATTTATTCTTAACACTAAAAAAAATACAGTATAGCTCTGTTTGTTTCTTGTTAACCATTTACCACAGCACGTACACAGGTTGTTGCATGCAGTTTTACACCTGCACCAGTTTGGTTGGAGACGAGTGAATTTACTTATCATAGCAGGCCGTTTATTGGTTATTGTGGCAATAAATATACTAGAGATCAGCCCACAGCCTCTTCTTCCTAAACACGGTTTTTATAGATTTTTTGAAAAGAACTGAACTCCTCCACAAACCATTAGCTATCTCTGACTTGCAGATCTTGCAGACGAAGACAGTTGGACGGTGGTTCATGTGGTAATGTTAGCAAAGTCCTGGTGTGATTATTCAGTTGAGCACACACCTTCCTGGCTGAGCTGCTTCACACAGGGCTGATCGTGACGGCCGATAAAGTCAGCTTCCCTCTAGAATGGGGAAGTAGACGCGGACTGTGACAAGAGGGAGAGCTGAATGGTTTTTAATTTCCTACACTCGCGCTGAACAGCGTCATGACATGAAACGACAGGGGGCTGAGGACTCAACAGATAACGAGCTCTCACGCACAAAAGGTTGTACCTGGACTGTACGTGTGGAGTTACAATGAGCACCTCCGCAGTAAGTTAGCTTAAGTTTCCTACTCTGTGCTGTTGGATTTCTTTTAAATGATCCTGTTGAACGGGTCTGAATATTCTTCATGTCAATGTTGTGGTGAAACTCTTCACTCGTATTTACTTTCCACTATCAGAAATGATGGCACTGACTTTTATCATACTCATCAAGAGGTTGATTTAACTGGATTTGTGATGACCTGTGTGATGCGTAATCCTGTTCAGCAGCTAGAAATCAACGTGTTCGAGTCAAATGAGTACTATACAATGAAGGTTTCGGTCTTACTGAGCAGCAACTGTCTCTCATTAACTTCAGGTGAATACAGGGGTTTGTGTCTCTGTGCTGTGACGTTGAGTTTAGTAGCACTTTTGGCTGGCAGGATGTTATCGGGACAGAGAAGTAGTTTCAGGGCTGTTGTGAGTAGTAGCCCATGCTTCTATTCTGATCTTAACTGAACAAACTTGTCAGCATCCTGTTTTTCACGTGGGTGTGAAATTTGCCCGGAGTCCTGTCGTTTAGGTTCAGATTTGCTGTTGCACCGACGCCAACGTTTAACATTCACCAAAACTGAGGAAGTACCAAGTACCAATAATTACAGATTCTAAACTCACATGTAGACTCACGTTTTAAAATTTAAATAAATGCAATTAGTAACTGTTACTAATACCAACACCACCACACTTTGTGTTTCCTGTCTCTCGTCACTCTCGCCTTCCCTTTCTCTCCAGCTGTCGCCTGATTTCGTCTTCGGGAGCCACGAGAGGAATGCTGGCGGTGGCTGGCAGATGAAACAGGTAAAACTCTTTTCCAACCGCTGCACCCTTTCATTGCCAGAGGGCATCCAATTCATTTCACCTTGACTTTAACCTTGTGATAAGAAAAACACGAGTTAGAACCTGAAGGAAGAGATCCTTTACTCGTTTGACATGTTCTCCCTGCACAACAGGATGCATTTGCTTAACAAAACGGGTCATCATTGAACTTTGGAGACGTTATCTACCGCCTTAACTTTCTCACTACTTCACGTTACGCCTCAATACAATTTCCACCTCCTACACATTGATATATATATATATATATATATATATATATATATATATATATATATATATATATACTGACGTGTAGATGTAATTTAAATGCCTGTTCACCCTCCTTTAGATGGCAGCCCTTTCTTTGTTTGCACGCCTGACCACAAAGGTAATCCTAAGTGTTTTGTCAGCATATAAAGGGCTTTTGAGGAGGGTATTTTCCTCATGAAAATCAATGAGCCCAAGTCATTAGATTTGCAAAAGCTGCATCTCCACTGTATTACTGTAGAATACATTAAAGCAATGCAAGCTATGCTCTTTAGATTCCCAGAGATCAGCATTTATGCATATTAAGGTGGCGAAATAGCAACTCATGGTGTAAAAAGAAAAGCTGTTACCCAAGCGCTTCTTACTGCAACATGTTGCATCACAGTGGGGTGTGGGTGCACTTGCTTTAAAGCCCTTTAAAGGCCTCCTTTTAGCAAAGGAGCAGATTCGGCTCTTAGTGCTAATCCTCCTTGCATGGAGAGATGGCAAACATTAGGAGGCATATTTAGTCTGATTGTTGAAAGTAGGTTACAGGGATTGGGAGGGGTACTTAATTATGGCTGCTGCCGCTGCATGAAAAGTTGGTGTAAATTTGTGCGTTTGTGTGCAGTCATGCACCGTTGTACTGTATATGCACAACAGATGCACAGGATTATGAGCATAAATGCGCGTTATGCATCATTGTGTCTCTGCGTCTTGAACTTGTTTGTGCCCGTGTGTAAATAGTTCATATTTACGGATTCAGTTGCGGCGTATGTAGCACTGCTGCTGCTGTATTGTCATTACTTTTCCGCAAAGATTGATATGACACACGGCGTCTACGTGGCAGGTTATGTGATGGCTGCCACTGCACAGAGCGAACAGAGAATAGTTAGCAAAACCTCTTCAACTGCAAAGGTGTGAATGATTGCGCAAGCCAGCACCCAGGGCAGAGACTGTGGCACTTTGAAGGTAAAGTAATTATTTTAGATGTTTTATTCAGGGTTCTGTGTACAGAGGTTGATTGACACGGATAGACACCAGTCAGGGAAACAGAACAGTCTCAAGCATCACACCGATCACCTTGTAAAGTTACACGGATCTACAAAAACACAGCTGCTGACACAAAACTGAGAGAGAAAACGTGTTGGAAAGAAAATTAGATCAGATAAAGATCATGTTAAACGGAAAAGTAAATGGAGCGCGAGCTTTCTCTAGAAATGGAGAAGTATGGGAAAAACCTACATGCTCAATTATTTTGAAAGCCCTTGACCTTTATGTTGCTTTTCACTGTGATTTTGATTGTTTAGGTATTTACTCTCATTGCACTGTTGCACTAAAGTTGCTTGAGGCAGGGGCATGAACTCAATACTGAAATGCACAGTAAATGTGTAATAAAAAAAAAATAGAACAAGCAATCGAAGCGTATTGTATTTGTCTTTCACTTAACACACAATGGATCACAGATTGCCCTTTCCCTTGTTTGTCTTGTCCCACCTCATCTGACATCTCATTGTAACCTTTGACCCTACAGAGCATGAACCGTGCCGCCTCCTCCGACACCCTGAGCACGGTGGCATTCGGCAACACTGACGCCCAGTGCCGTAACTCTGCACCCCTGCATGATGCCAAGCAGCAGCTCAGCCACTCCCAGTCCATGATCCTGCCTGAGAACGGCAAGGTATTCACACACACACACGTCACACGCGTAAGCTCACGAACTGCACCGTTCACACAGAGAGAAGAGGAAATTATGGTAAACTTCATCAAAATGTCTCTGCACAAAACATTGCATACATGCCCGTATAAACACAGACAATGGAACACAGAAGGTGATGTATACTTCCTGTTTTTCAGCTGGTCCAGCAGTGCAAAGATTATTCCTGCAATGTGACCAATATTGTAGTGGAGCCTCCGTCTCCTGCGAGCTCTCCGGACAGCGACGGCTGCACACCGGTGAGAAAACAACTTCTGTTTCTTTGCAGATGAAGCAAGACAACAACAAAAAGTGTATCTCCAAATTTGATGGCTAGGGATTCATTCATTCATTCATTCATTTTCTTTAACCGCTTGTCCTCTGGAGGGTCGCGGGGGGTCTGGAGCCTCCCCCAGTTGTCACTGGGTGAGAGGCCGGGTACACCCTGTACTGGCCGCCAGTCTATCGCAGGGTTTTTTTTCCCAGACAAACTGAACTATTACCTGTTTCTCTGAGCTTGCAGAAAGCTATTTTCAATGATTTTCTAGATTTTTTTTCATTTTTTTTAAGGCTGCATGCGTAGTTTTTCTTCATTTTTTAAGCATACATGTTCTCGATGATAATGATTTAGCGTAAGTCATAAACACGTTATTCAGATTAATCTGCCAGTGGAGCAGCCGGGAGATACTTTCTAGAAGAACTCATACTTTTTTGAATGCTTTTTTTTTTTCAACTTTTTAAACATCACAAACAGCTGCAAATAAACCCCACTATCTACTGTCGCTCGATATTTAGGGTTTTCTCTTTCTCTGTTCTCTCTTTTTAAAAATGGTCCTCACCCCACCGTAATTCAGGTTGTTCCTCACTGCCTTTTTTTTTAATATAGTGTTATACTTCATATTTAACATGAATTCTGTTCTCTAGCACCTTAAACGGGGCCATACCGCAGTGGGAGATTTTAGAGCAGCTCCCCTCCTGCTATTTTTTGAATGATGCAACAGTCAAAGTTAAACGGGTTTGCTCAGGATGCAGTAAAGAACCAACGGAGGAAAAGCCCTCCGTGGTGCTTTACTGTTACAGTTCCAGCCTGTCCTTTTTTCTTCCAGCTATGTTTGCTTGTTTTGACTGATGGCATCAGTGTGACAGTGTGAATAACGGTGATGGTTGCAGATTTGAATGTACTTTCATTGTGCTCCTAGGAGCTGGAGAAAGCAGGCCTCTTGAACAAGACAAAGATTGCAGAGGGTGGTAGAAAACTGAGGTGAGTCTGCTTCCATTGAGGGCATACAGGAAAAAGCTTAAAATTGTTATATCATTTTTGCATAAATACAATTAAATTAAGGCAAATATGATCTGATCTAACGAGATAATGTGTGTTCTTTGGACTGCAGAAAAAATTGGAGTCCTTCCTGGGTGGTGTTAGTCGGCAACAGCCTGGTGTTCTTCAAGGATCCTAAATCACAGACACCATCCAGCTGGGTAAAAATAACTCAGGCACACTCTATGTTTAATGACTTTAGTCCATTTTTCACATTTATATATAAGAATTATAACACAAAGCCAATTCTTTGATGTCAGAATCGTCAGCCTGCTCTTTTGCATGTGCGTGCAGATGTCAGTTTTTGTTCTGCATGATGGACTTATAGATTTAAGCGAGAAATTCACAAACCGGGTCACACAAACCTGTTGCAGGTGCTGTGTGTGTGAAAGTTGGTCAGGATGTAAAAAGTGATGAAATGGGGCAAAGAGTTACATCAAAACATTCTGTTTTTAGAAACAGAATCGGGTCAGTGGGCCAATGGAGACATGAGAAAATAATAATATAAATATACTGTATATTCAGTGGTGTGCAAAAGTCTTAGGCAAAAAAAATGCTGTAAACTGAGAATGCATTCAAACATGGAAGCGTTGGTTTAAATCATTTATTTTCCTCGATCAACAAAATGCAGTGAATGAAGAGAAGAGAAATCCAAATCCAAACAATATTTGGTGTGACCACTCAATACTTGTAGGTACACTTGCACACAGGTTTTGAAGGAGCTCAGCTGGTTGGTTGTTCCAAACATCTTGGAGAACTAACCACAGGTTTTCTGTGGATGCAGGCTTCCTCAAGTCCTTCTGACTCGATGATGTTTAGATCAGGTCTCTGCGGCGGCCATACCATCACTTTCAGGACTTCTTCTCCTTCTTTACACTGTAGATATTTCTTAATGACATCGGCTGTATGTTTAGGGCCATTGTCCTGCTGCAGAATAAATGCCTCCCTGATGGTTTTGCATGATGGATAAGTATCTGCCTGTATTTCTCAGCGTTGAGGACACCATTAATCCTGACCAAATTTCCATCTTCATCCCCGAACTTGCATGGAACCTCCATCATGCTTCACTGTTGCCTGCAGACACTTATTATTGCACCGCTCTCCAGCCCTTCAGGGCAAACAAACTGCCTTCTGCTGCAGCCAAAATATTTCAAATTTTGACTCATCAGTCTGCTGACATTTTTCTGCACCCCAGTTCCTCTGTTTTCGTGCATAGCTGAGTAGCTTGGCCTTGTCTCCATGTCGGAGGTATGGCTGTTTGGCCACAGCTCTTCCACTTCTGGCCAGACTTCTCCAGACAGTAGATGGGTATACCTGGCTCCCACTGGTTTCTGGCAGCTCTGAGCTGATGGCACTGCCCGACATCCTCCAGTTTTAAAGAGAAACAGTCTTGTTTTTCATCAAGTTTCGTTGGCCGACCACTGCCTGTACGATCCTACAAAATCCCTGACTTTGTGCCGCTGTACCTATAAGAACTGATGCTGATTTGAAGGCCTTTGCTGCATCAGAGTTATAATGGCAGACAGGAAGTCTCAGCATTTATCCCACAATGATTCTACATGCGGTCCTGAATGTGTGATGCAATTCTCGCCATCTGTTTAGAAAGAACTTGAATGATGGCACCAAATATTGATTTGATTAAGGTTATTCTTTTGTTCGATCGCTTTGCATTTTGTAAACTGATAAAAAACAAACAGAAAAAACAATAAAAAGTGATAATTTATAGTTTTGAAAGCATTCTATTGTGCGCTTGTGTTCGCCAAACACAGAGACCAGGAAATAGTCGCCCTGAGAGCAGTGTGGATTTAAGAGGAGCGCAGCTGCACTGGGCCAACGAGCTGTCCAGCAAGAAAAACGTCTTCAAGGTAAGGAACAAGAAAAATGGAGCAAAGAACACACGACCAAAGTGTAACAAAAGCGTAAAAAAAATTGATGTTACAATTGAGCATAAACTTCTCTTTGACGCTTTGACGAAAATGCGGTGTGTCTGGGGTTAAATGTTGTGGTAAGCTGATCTATACTGAGGACAGCCTGGTCCTGATGTCTGAAGGAAGTGAGAATCGTACACTTTCTTTCCTCTCAAGTGACACGGTGGGCAAGAGGAAGCAGAAAAAAAATAGTTTTCTGGAGAAATGTGGTAGATTAAATGCAGGTGTGAGTCATATTCTGTCTTTAAATTCAAACTGTTGTCTGTCCAGATGAGTGAACATTGTTCAAAATATGTTGATGATAGAGACGCGAAGCATTCTTGTGGACAGCGTGTCATGTGTGTCTTTTAGCTGAGGACAGTGACAGGCAACGAGTTCCTGCTGCAGTCAGAGACAGACTCTCTGATCAAAGAGTGGTACAACACCATCCAGAACGTCATCGACAGGCTGGTGAGACACACACACAGACACACTGGAATACACTCAGACAGTCGTATTTTCACTTTACCACTTCTCTGTTTTGCGGCTACGATGGTTTCCCTTTGGAGCAGTCTATAAAGTTCTCGTTTTACCTGCTGCGTTTAATCTAAACTATAAACACTGACATCCACTCAGTCACATTTTAGAATCGCCTTTTTGTTTTCTTTAAAACTTTTAAAATGTGTGTTTTAAATGTTTAATTGCAAAATTTAGGACATTTCATACCTTATGTAAAGGGCTTTTAAATTGCCATGATGAATATGACACAACACTGATTCCTATTAACTAAAAATGCTCTAAAAAGGAGATATAATTTTGTGTTTGATATTTTATGCATTTTTTAATGTGCTACAACAGCAGATAAAATCATCTGTTCTCATTGGACTGCCGAGAAGCAGGTTTCTTTTTATAACATGTTTAAAGTAAAAGCGTCTCTGTCTGCTTTCCAGGACCGTGAAAACCCGTTAGACAACGTCCTCCTGTACTCCCTGAGGAGAGCCGGCAGCGTAGAGATGCTGGACCACAGCGCTGACGAGGATGATAGGAGAACATCTCGTAAGTCATCGCCACACGACGCGTCTCATCGCTCCGTGACGCCTTCCTTCCTTCACAGAGCCGGCTCTGCCCTCCGCTCCAGTTTTACTCACTTGCTCCATCACCATCACTCTTTTCTTTCCCCCTAAACTGCCACGCAGGCTTCTTGCACCCCTCCATCCTGTCCTCCATCCTCTCCTCCATCCAGCCCACTTATATTTTCACTCAGCCCCCGTGGCAGATCATCCCCCCGTCAGTTCTGACTCACCTCCGCCGTCGCCCGGCCCTCCCGCTTTTCATTCTCACCACCATCCCCTCTCATCTGCTGTCCCGCCCGGCACCGACCGAACGCCCCGCGCTGACCTCCTCTTCCTCCTTCTCTTCCCCCTCCCCGACCTCCTCTTCCTTCTCTCCCTCCGCAGTCCCTCGCTCGACGTCCAACCTGGAGAACACGGAGAGGAAAAGAGTGAAGACCCGGCTGAAGAAGCTGATCCTGAAGAGACCTCCACTACAGGCCCTGCAGGAGAAAGGGCTCATTAAAGGTAAGATTTATTTTTGAAGTTGTAGACTATTTTGAATTCAGCTATCCTTTATTCATCTGTCTCTGTTATTCTCCATCACGCAGTTGTTAATATTACAAGAAAGCTCTTACAGCAGAAACCATCCACAGGACATTTCTTGTTAAGTTAAAACCATTTAACCGAGCCGCGTCATCATGCCTTTATAATGGCAGACAGGAAGTTTCAGCATTTATCTCGCAATGATGCCACATGCCGTCATGAATGTGTGGTGCCATCCTCACAAACTGTTTAGAAATACCTTTTTTAATGCTAAGGTTGTGCAAGCAACTGGCAAAAATGTCTTTGTCTTTCTTAAAACGATTCCTGTCTTTTTGTGACAGAAAAAGCAAAAACTGATTGTCACTGAACTTTCACCCGATTTTGGATCAGCGTGAGACAGCGTTCTCTTCCACCTTACTACACTTTTTGTTGTTTGTTTGTTTTATGCGTCTGTGAAGATTCTCATTCATTCAGGGCAAATCTGAAACGAAGCTAAAGCAAAGACAACTGGACTTGAGGTTTCTTGTAGACGTTGAATCACTCATCCAAGTGGCTTCTTCAGTTCTGACTGGCGGGGGAGTTTGGTTTTAACTTTTAGACCGTCTGTGGGTGGTGGTGAAACTTACGTGACTAAGGCTGGCGGATGAAAAATAAAACCGAACTCCGATAAAACCACGGAGTCTGTGATGTCACCTCACTTCCAGGTTGGGAAACAACAAACTAAAGTCCGCTAACATCAGCCACAGACCACATCTTTATCTTGCTTGACCTTTGCCTCACTACAACCTTCCACTCGCAGGTTTAGATATGTGGATGACACCTGTATAAATATCAAAATGCACAAAGTATGCCAATCAGGCATAACATTATGACCACTTCCTAATATTGTGTAGGTCTCCCTTGTGCCTCCAAAACATTTCTGACTGTTCAGAGAATGGACATGGGCCTCTTGAGGGTGTCCTGTGGTGTCTGGATGATGTTAGTGGGGTTGAGGGGAGGGGCCTCTGTGGATCATCCCACAGATACTTGATCAGTTTGGGATCTAGTGAATTTGGAGGCCAGGTCAACACCTTGTGCTGTTTTTCATGTTCTTTTTTAGTTGTTCCTAAACTGTTTTTGTGTGTGTGCCTGTGTCAGGCTGCATCCTGCTTCAGGTGGCTGCTGCCATCAAGGAGTGTCATTGCTATGGGGTGGGGGTGCCTGGTCTGGTCTAGGTGGGTGATCAAGTCTAAGTAAGGTCCAATAGTTTCCCAGCAGAATATTGAATTGTCACAAGATGGTCAATGTTATTTACTTCACCTGTCATAATGTTGTGGCTGTTCGGTGTATAAGGCAACCAGCCCTAGTCATGTGAGTTTTGGGTGTGTACCACCTTAACTCCCAACTAGTCAGTTAAAATTGAAGAAGCCACTTGGACGAGAGTGCTTTGAGAAACCTCAGGTACGATGAGTTGAGCTTGTTTAAACCTTAATTTAGATATACAGTGACCTACGTGAGAATCAGACAGCTGTGGGAGATGCCCACTGAAAAATTTAAATGACTATGGTGTGTTAAACACCCAGTACTCTCCTGAATTAGAAGATGATTAACCTCTGTGATGATTCTCAGTCATCTAGGTCAGTGTGTATCTAACTTGACTTGACTTGAGCTTGAGTTGTTGTTGAGACATCCAAGTGTCATTTCCGTGTTTTTTTTTTCTTTGCACGATTAATGCCTCTCTAGCCTGTTAACGACCAGAGACTCTCACAAGACTCAGAGTGCGAACAGGGTTGAATCCTCTTGCGTAGAGCTGCCTAGAGTGTCTGACCTCCCCTTCTTTAGAGAAGGGTTTCTAATCTTACACAGAGGTCTTTCTCTACTTCTCTTTTCAGCCATCCGGTCTTCTCTGTCTGTTTCAAAACAAATTGCAAAGAAAAGAAGGTGGCAGGTTAGTCAGGGTGCACAAGGACCCTGTATTTGAATATTTTGAGCAGCTGCAGTGTCCACGGGTCTTTAACATTTTTAAATGTCAAGGTTTATTGGGTGCCATGTTTGTAAAACTGCAGTAGCAGCAGGTGTGAAAAAGCAGCTATGCACAAGGCAGCCGAGCTTTTGTGAAAGTAGAGAGTCATCTGGAAACTAATCTAGGCTTCTTACAGTTACTTTCTCATAAGACAGCACTAACATCTAGCGGTATAATGGTACCATCCTCTAAAGTAAAAGGTTTCATATGGTTCTTTTCACCCTGCAGTCTATACAGTACAGTTCACGGGTTGCGTCATCAAGTGTGAGCTTCCTTGTCTGCTGGGAACAGAGTCAAACGTGGAGGTTTTTCCCCATGGTGAACAGCAAACTTAACAGTAGATTAGCTTAAGCTTGAAGCTCTTACATCAGAGTTTTATCTGAGAGAGAAAAAAACAACTACTAAACAGACTTGAAAAGTGTATTTATGTCCATCTGTCATCCCCCCTCAGATCAGGTGTTCGGCTGTAGTCTGGAGATGCTCTGCGAGAGGGAGAGGAGCACCGTCCCTCGCTTCGTCAGGCTTTGTACCGAGGCCGTGGAGAGGAGAGGTACAGTCGCTGCAGACACGGCTAATGTGATTCTCGACTCAAAGCGGGCGCATGAGAGAAAAAAAAACACCCTCGGCTCCCCCCATTCGGAGCATCGCCTGACAGCAGCTCCGAGCGCTCTGCTCCTAAAGCTGTGTGACATAAATCATCAAACTGAAATTTACTGAGAAATGTTTGTGATTGCCCGACGGCGAGCAGAAAGACTAAGATGCTCAGGTTCAGAGAAGAAGTCGTGACAGCTGCCAGCAAGAGAGAGGGGCTAAATGAGAGAAAATTGAGTTGTTTAGAAAGTGTTGAGCAACAATGCAGCGATAAATATTTAATGCGGAGAAAAAGCAGTGTTTTAGCGCCTTTAAAAAGCTGCTTTTGATGAATTAAATATGTTGAGGGAGTAGCGGTTTCAGATCAAGACATTTACATTTAAGGCTGTGGCACACTGAAAAAACTTTTGGAAAAATGTCAGGTAAATTGTATTGACAGTTCTTATAGCTATCATAGGTAGTTACTGCAAAAGACAACGAAGAAGGTGGACTCTTTTCCCAAGGGTCTAATGAAAGAGTATGCCAAACTCTGTGTTCCTGTCATCATCTGTTAACATCTTATTATTTCTATATTCAAAAAACAAAGGTGTTCAATTTACTGTCACGGAAAGTTGGAGCCGGAGTTTTTTTGCTTGAAAAATTTTTAAAAAATAGTTTATTATTAGTTTTCTCAGTTACCTTGTAGACTAATCCTTAATTTCTTTAGATCGGAAAGCCCCTCAGGGGAAATGTGTAGTTTCTGTTTAAGTTGCCTTAAAGGGGAATTACAGTTTTTTTTACAACCTGGACCTTATTTCTGGCATAAATTATGGTCGTTTACTCACCCATATAGCTTTGGTGTTATTTGGAGTCGTTAGGATGATATTTAGATCAGCGTATATCCATATAGTGGGAGTGACTGGGGCACCGAAACACAGCCTCTAAATAACGCATTACCTGCCACGAAACTCGTTCAGTTCACCAATATTTTGTTATGATATGCTAGTGCTATTCCCCGGAGCTTAAAAGGAACCCTCTATATTTACTTGCGGCGTAAGTCCTCTTCCATGGAGGCCGCCATGTTGCGCCGCCACTTTCTACAGCAAAACTGTTGGGAACAAACTATATACTGGAATTAAAGAGGACCTTTTGCGTTTTTATGTTGGAAGCCACTGTGGGTTTGAAGTCTGATGTAAGTGTTTTGGTGTAAACCAAAACATCTGCTCGTGAGCAGCAGTTAGATTCCGTCTAAGTGGCTGAGTGACAGCTGTGTGTTTTTTTTTTTTTTTTTTTTTACCAGCTCCGTCAACCATTAAGTGTCTGTCAGTAGTTAACCAGGACTGTGAAGCTGTGTAGTTTTAACACAAAAGCAATCACATGGATGCTGCCAATGATTTATAAAAGCCTGACTGCGGCTCATCACAATCTGATCCTGTGATTGTTTGACATTTCACATTATTTATGCACCAAAAAGCCTGAATTTTTCCATCTTCTGATATTGAAACTTGTCTTGAGAAAGCAGAAACTTTGTGTCATCCTAAAACTGACAGTAAATGAAGTAACGCAGAGCCAAACGTTAAGAGGAAGTTTAAAGGTATTTATAGCAGATCATGTGATCATGTTTGCAGAAAACGTCTGACATATCTGACTGAATCAAAACTAAGAAAACGATTTCTTACAGCGATAAAAGTTTAAATACTGAAACAGTTTAATTTTGATGCCCGAGGAGATCTCCCTTGTCTGACCGGCTCTGTGTGGTATTGTTTGCAGGACTGGACACAGATGGCATCTACAGAGTGTCGGGAAACCTGGCAGTGATTCAGAAGCTACGCTTTCTGGTGAATCACGGTGAGCAAGCGGAACAAGTACTGATGACCAGTGTTAATTCTGTCACTGATAATGAAACCAGAGAGGGGAAAATAAGTCAGTGGGGGAAGGACTGGAAGTGTGTGCCGAATGTATTTTGTCACAGATCATCAAAGCTGATCTGATTCTTCTTATTCAGCTTCCGAATAATGTTTTGTCTGCGTGTAGATAACGCCAACGCATTGTGTATCTGTGTGACATCTGGGACCGCCTCACTCAATCCACGCAGCATCCTTTTTGGTGAAACGGTGGCAAACGAGAGTAAAAGTCGTCTGAGTAACTGTTGGTTTTTGCAGAGCGAGCGGTGACTACTGACGGCCGTTACATGTTCCCGGCGGAGTTGGTTCAAGGTAGATTCAGGCAGGCGCCGAGAAAACAGCCTCCTTCTTGCTCAGTCTGCTTGTTTCGTGCATCATGTGTTGCATAATGTGAACACCTCAATCAAAACTACCCAGCCGCCTTCTCGACGCGCAGAGCCGAGCAGCAGACGGGCGGCGAGCAGGTTTTTTGTTGTTGTTGTGCTACCATTTGCTTAATGTATGTGTATCCCTTAGGCTTTTGTGCTTTAAGTTTTCTGATGTAATAACACGCAGCAGGTTGTACAGCGAGCTCTCACACAGTCCATGGCTGCCACCAAGTGGACGAAGCAGAGAATCAGCTGCTTGTGGAGCTCTCTGATCCCGCAGTAATGCCTCACCGACTGATGTTTCTCATCAGATTTATCACGTGAACGTCGGCCCTAGTGACACTGATCAAATTAAATCCTCTCCTCGGGCTCTCTGTGGTCCAATTGGAGAAGAATTAGTCGTAAAAAAGATGTGTGTTCCTCTTTAAATTGTGCTTGTGTTTGCTTGTGTGTCTTCTCTCACTTTCACAGACCATCTCTATCTGCCTCCTGCAGCTACAAGCCTTCATGTTACGCCTCAGCGCTGAACTGAATTCACACTCTGCTTGTGTTAAACGATGCCGTGACAGCAACTCCACTAATCCAACTCTCTCTTTTTTATTTTTTTTTGAATTCCCTCGCATTTCATTCACTTCCTCTTTCGCCTCCTCCCTCCCTCCCTCCCTCCCTCCCTGTCCTCAGAGGAGAAGCTGAATTTGGACGAGAGCGAGTGGGAGGACGTTCATGTCATCACGGGAGCTTTGAAACTTTTCTTCCGCGAGCTTCCCGAGCCCCTGGTGCCCTTCGGCTTCTTCACCGACATCGTGGAGACAGTCAGTGAGTGACCAGGCTGTTCCGAGGCTGTGCATTTTACGCACTGTACATAACTTCACGTCACACAGCTCAAAACTGACAAATTAGAAGCTTACAATGTATGTGTGAACCTAAAACTGCACAGTAAATCTGATAATCTGCTTTGTCAGAATCAGAATACTTTATTAATCCTTCAAGGAAATTGTGCTCCCATAAAGTGACAGTTGCAAAGTGACAAATCAAGTCAGATACTAATAGAATAAAAAGTAATGTAATAAATAAAGGTAAGATGCATTAAAAAAAAAACAAATATTTCACAAAAAACAAATATTGCACAATTATATTTGAGAGGAGAAAATCTCGAGGGCGCAGCAATTCTAAATCCAAGAACTTAGAGATAAATATGATGGAAATTATGCAACTGCACAATCATCTTAAACATCTCGCCCCCGTAGAACCCTTTCTAATTTCACCTTATGGCTTTACCTCTCATGTCGTATTATTTTGAATACTGCTGTGGTCTTAATGAGTCAAATGGGGCAGTCTTGGTTAGAGAGTTCACTTCGTTTTCACACGTTGTCAAACTGTGGTTAAAAGTAAATTCGTCTGCCACAGAATGCAAGGCGCTCGCAGGACCTTGTCCCCACCTTTAGGTATATACAAGGATATGTAAATATATATATGCTGTAATGCAAGATGTATGGATAAAGTAAAATAAATAAATAAGTAGTGCATACCCAAAAGAAAAATTGCACGAATTCCAAGACGAGAGCGGTTTAATTACATATTGACAGGAAGTGTAATTTATTGAGCCGCCTCGAATTAAAGTGAAGCGATAGTTCTTTGGTTGCAACCCTTTTGAGTGTAAATCTTTATGTTTCAGCACAGCTTATTCACAAAACTGCAGTAATCATCGCCTCGTGCAAATGCATTTAACTCACGCTGGAATTATAGAGCGTAATGCTGTTTTTTCCTTCATTTAATTTTACTTCTTGTCCACAAATGCCGTGATGAGACGATCGCATCAAGAACACATTAGTTAGCCTTTCTCTCCTTCACAACCTCCTGAACCCTTTTCTGTGGCGGTTCATTCTCAGTTTGTAACGGAAGATTTAAAGCTTTAAAAACAAGCCACAAATATACAGTTTAATTCAAATATTTTCCTAAGACCGGGGAACGTTTGAGTTTTGACTCTTTTATTAATCTCTTGTGTTTGTGGCAGTAGGGCGACGCGGAACTGACACGGAAATAAACTACAGAACGTATCCCATGTTCATCCAGTGCAGCAGCGTGGCCCAGTCGTTCGTTTAAAAGTTTCTGATCAACGAAGTAGATGCATCAGATCAGGATTGTTATGATGATCTGAGCTGCGATCTTTTCGTGGGATTGGCTGATGGTATAAAAAAAAAAAAAAAAAAGAATAAGATATAATCAGGCTTTTCCCCTAACCGCGTTCTTCATCGGTTAATTTGCGTGATCCTCTGGGATGTGGAAATGTGTCCGTTGACAGTAGTAGATAATAAAGCGTTTTAAAATGCATCGCACTCTGTAAAACATTTTGCATGTTAATTTGTATAAAAAATATTCAGTGTAAGAATTATGAGCTCATTCGTGATATGAACATCCTGTTCCTTTATCAATTTATGAGCCTTTTTTTTTTTTTTGACACATGCAGTAATCAGCAGTTTGGTGTTCATCAGACCATGGTTAATAATTGCACGCTGCTGGATCAGATTAGATGGTGCACATGTAAATGAGGTTTCACATGCTAATAAAGTGCATAAACAGAATGGAAACCATGACACATGTTTGTGATACAAAATGCCTCTCGCTCTGTGTCGCAGAAATGTCAGACTACATGGACAAAGTGGATCGACTGAAGTGTCTGGTGCTCAACATGCCTCCTCCGAACCACGACACGCTGAAGTTCATGTGCCGGCATCTGAGACGGTGAGAGGGTGGATAGAAAAACCATGTACAGTGCGTCTCCGCTGATGTGTCTTTATACTCTGTGATGGTTTCAGTGCCTTGAAATGTGCTCGGTTAATAATGCAGAGTAGTCCCCCGGGGCATTTTGGCACAAACGCACGAACCTGATGCCCCGGCAGGAAAGCAAAATCTCTTCTCCATAACTTTTCTTTTCAAATCCGAACACAAGAGGGAGTAGTTCCCTCGTCCGTGTCGAGTCACTTTCTGTCAGGGATTCTTTGGCCGCGGCTCTCAAAGTATGCCAGCCCTGCGCTGTACCAGGATCACACTGTTGTTAAGTTTGGGTCCCTGTGAAGATGAAAAGGCTGGAGGAAGATGAATGGCGTACAATGTTCTGCGAGCCAGTTCCTTTTACAGTACATAAAATGTGTGTTTTTTACCGCCTATGGTTTTTCCTTCCACTTCAGGGGTGAGCGTTCGTGTTCTGAGGCCGATGTTTGTGCCAGGGTGTGGTGGGCCCCATGAATTTGTCAACTCTGTGTCTTTCTCTTATTTTCTCTCCACTGTCATTCCTTTCTCCCCTCATTCTGTTTCTCATTTATTATCTCCCTGCTCAATCACCCCCCCCGTCTCCCCTTCTTGCTCGCTCGCTAACTCCCTTTCCCCTACTTCCTCTTCATCCTCTTCCTTCTCTTTTCATTCTCCCTTTCCTCTTCCTCCTCTTGTCCTCCTCTCCTCATCCCTCTCTCCTTTTCTCCCTCCTCCTGCTCCCTCCGCTCTCTCCCCCTCTCGCGCTCCTCCTTGCCTCGAAGGTCCCATGGGAGCCTTGTGGTTCGTCTGCTGGAAGGCATACCAACACCACCGCCGCCACCACTGGAACCTCTCTATTCGCTCTCTTCCTCGCTCTCTCCTTTTTTTTCTCTTCCCTCTCCTCTCTCCCTTTTTTCCTCCTCTCTTTTTAATGTGGAAGTTTTGAGCAATTGCTGGCTGCTTCTGTGGCTTGGTGGGAATGGCATTTTTAGAAGAATGCCTCATGCTGTGGCTTTAACCCATTCCTGTGTCCCCCCCCATCACACACACACACATGCTCCGACGCACCAACATAGGTGGATACGGGCGGTGGATTTAGAACATTTCATTGCATAAATCTGCACTGTAAAATCCAGATGCACGTATGTGAACGCGCACTCAAAAGCAACATGTCACTGGCAATATGCAGACTGGTTCTTTAAGTTGCTTGTAAGAGTTTGTAAAAATTATGAAGATGTGTCTTCCTAAACCGCAAACTTGAAACGATTCTACAATCGTACTAGCAACTCTGCAGCGCTGGCATGCTAGCATGGAGATGCTAATGTTGCTTTAAAGTCCCCATTAGATGGATACACAAAAAAAAAGCTCGGATGCCATCGCCTCCAGTGTCCTGAGCAGGCGTTTCCCTACCTGCTTGAGCTGAGATTGGAAGCCGGGTGGCGAAGGAAGCGTTTCATTAGTTGCAAAATTAGTAGACGCCCCCAAGTGCAGGATGAGGGATCAACAGTTTTCCAGGAAATGGCTATGCAACAAGTCTATAAACCAACAGGATGAATCAACGCTGTGCCAGATACTGGTGTAGAGGTGACATATAGGGCAAGACGTGTCATATAAGCACACCTTAACAATATTAATGTTTGGCCATGTTCATTTTCATAGTTCATTGTTTTAGTGAGCTAACATTTAAGTAGCACTATACACAAAGTAAAGCTGAATCTTTTGGGAATGATTAGTTTTGCACATATTTTTTCTGATGGTTGCACTGACTACATAGAGCTATTAGTTTTTACAATTAATCCTAAAAAGGGTCATTCATGGCACTCCACGTAACAGTGGTTGAGTCATTTCGGTACAAACCACAAATGTCAACCTCATGGTGGCCCTTAGAGGAAATGACAAAGATCACTGTAGTCAGCAAAGTCCAACAACTGTCTGTCTGGACAAAAGCTGATGCTGTCATCCGTAGAGCCGCCCCACTAGTATGACAAAAATAAAAATTCACAAGCAAAGTGGCATTAAAAGTGCATCTGCCTCGCTCCTTTCCCACAGGGTGCTGGAACATTCAAACACCAACAGAATGACCACCCAGAACATCGGCATCGTGTTCGGGCCGACGCTGATGCGCCCGGAGCGGGACAACGGCAACATGGCAGTGAACATGGTTTACCAGAACCAGGCGGTGGAGCTCATCCTCAGCGAGTTTGACCACATCTTCGGAACAAGAGGCCTCTCTTGATCTTTCGGGACGAGGGCGGGGGCGGGTTCAGAGTGCTCCCAGAGATCAGACGAAAGCACAAGCACTGCAGCGTTCGTCCTCTTTGCCTGTTGACTCATATGGTGTAAAATGGATTTCACATCAAAAGATAATTATGGGGTAAAAAGAACCAGGACACAAAGCTGCTAATCATGACATCTGGCCTCCATATAAAGCCATGCTAAAACAATAATAGTAAAACAAGCCAATTTTAGCTGCAATACTTATTCCTTTAAGTGCAGATGTGGAGCCCAGCCCCGGTGTACTTCTCTGCTGGAACAGACGCCTTCTTGTCACTCCTCCTTGATGTTTCAGATCAGGACAAAGAAAAAGCCATAAAAGTGATAAATGTCCTCCAGCCTCTCCAGCTAGCTGTGTACTTTTCAGTTATTGATCAAGGAGGGGATACATCTAGATGTAGCGCCGAAACAAAACTTAGCAGAACCATCTCACTGTGAAAACACACGCACCAGCACCTCTTGCGAGAAGAAGGACGGACAGATCCCACCTGCGGTGAATGTGCCGTAGGTTAAAGAAGGACGCAAGCTGGCTGTGGAAATTTGCTCAACTTAAAGATATTACAGTGTTTAGAAGAAGTTTTTTTTTTTGTTTTTTTTTTTTTAGAGATAAAAGTATGATTTTGATGATGGGGTGACTGTGCCAACCGGGCAGCAAATGTTCCTTTTTTACCAAATAGTACTTTTTAGTGTGTGGACCCTCAGAACGTCCCTTATTGTACAAATCTGAACCCATCTTCTATTTTTATTAGTGCAAATTCCTAATTTTAAATTAAAAATACTGAGTTGTAAATATGTGAAATACTGTCTTCGTCAACCAGTAGCACTTTGCATACGGCGTGTACCCTCGACATTATGTAATTCAAACCGATACATTTGCTTTGAAACGAACAGTGCGTTGTTAAAATATTACTGACTGTTAAAGCTCCTGCAATAAACACATGTGAACCAACTGATTGGATTTGGTTTATGATACTCAGTCAGGATGTGTCTGTCAGGTTGTTTGTACTGAGTGACGGGTTGCGTGAGAGATAGTAGAAGCGTGTGGAGGTATGTGGGCCTCAGAGACTCGGGCGGGCGGAGGCATCCCCTGTGATTGGTGCAAATGCTGCTTTTAATAACAGAACAAAAGGGGAACTGGAAATGCATATGTTTTAAAAATGTGGATTTTCCCCCCCAAACCCTCTCGCTCTGTGGCTTGGGTAATTTTATATTGACTGTGGGTTTGGCAAAAGACAAAAAAGAGCAGTAAAAAAAAAAGAAAGGCACTGCTGGGGAGGTGGACTTGTGGATTCTGCACAAGTTTTATTAGATGTATTTATTCATTTTTTATGTTTGTATTATTTCAGGTCATGTGAGAGGGCTGGGAGGGGCTAGAAGTATGTGTGGCTGACTGATGGGGAGTCATCTGAACTTGATCTGGAGCGCGCTCCTCCAAGGACGTCCTTAAATGTGATTGACTCTGAGACATTTCCACCTTAAACAGACAAACCGCGCTCGTTTATTTGACCCACATGCATGACTGCACAGTCATATTTTCGTTTACCCAGGCTAATATCAGAGTTTAAATCTAAATAAATAGTCGGTAGTAGTCGGTTTCTCAGGTTGAGTCGCAAAAATGTTTCCATTTAACGCGTTGTGCAAAATCTTAACAGCCTGAAAGCATCCATCCAGTCATTTATTAAGTATTTTTGACGTATGGTTTGTTCTCTCTCCAAATTCTGAAACTAAAAGGATTTTTATCTGTCAATAAAACCCTAGTGGCATTAAATGGCAGCAGACTGAGCCCTGTCATGTGTTTTATTTCACTTTGGTGCGATGGTGCTAATCACCTGCTAAAATTAGACTGAATCCATCAGAGACACAATCAAACACCCCTCCCTCCTAATCAACAGTTTGTTGGCAGCAAAAGTCCACATCTATTACTTCATCCTTTGTTCTTTCTTTCTTTCTTCCTCTCTTTCTTTCTTTCTTCCTCTATTTCTTTCTTTCTTTCTTTCTTTCTTTCTCACTCAGACTACATATTAAACTGTGCCTCTGTATAATTACTTTAAAAACAGCAGAACTGCTGCAGACTTTTGGAGAGGTTTTCTTACAACAACATAACTTTTGACACATGGACCGATGAACTGTTGTGACTCAAAATAAAAAACAAAAAAACAAAAAACGTTTTGCATCTGTAGGTGGTTATTGTTGTGTTGCCGCATAACTTAAAACAAAATGGTTTTTGGTCTGTGTACTATTTACTAAAAGCTTTGGAAATAAGAGAATCGGCCGGGAAGTGTTTTCATCGGTTACATGTTCCAAGCAACGCTCAGAATAAATTTAAGTTTTTCAATGTAAAAGGGAGTCCTTTACTAAACTGATTTTTAACTTTTAATGAAGCCTTTACAGACTATCTGACAGAACCTTACTTTTTATTCGATTTAGTTGGATTCGGATGTTAACGCTAGTTTAATTTAACCTTCTGTTTTCCAGTCTTATAAAATCCTCCTTCTCCTGTACTTTCTATGCCGTCTTGTGGACTTGATGTTTCAAACTGCAGAATGAAGGAAAAGTCACTTTAGAAAGATTAAAGCTTACAAGTTATTTGAAGTTGTAAGAAGAATAGTTTTTCTAATAAAATACATCTGGAGCTTTGTTCATTCTCAAGCCTCTCTCATAGAGTTTACTAGGAATTGAAACCTAACAATGCGCATCCCTTCAACCCACCTGTTGCTCATGTGTGGGACTCATTGCAAGTGATGTTCCTCTGACTGAGGTGTGCTGTGAAGGAAATTCTCAAATAAATGTCATTTTACTCACGGTCACACAGCAAGCCAGCCCCCGCCACGGCTGACTAAACGCTGCTGATGCATGGCACCCAGAAAGTATCAAACCTGCGTCACCCCGGCACGGTTTGTTAACGTTACGGTTTTCTGATTGTTTACTTGCCCCGCTGTAAAACTAAAGTTCAGTGTATCAAATATCTGCAGAGCCTCTCAGCCACTGCATGCACACACAAACATACACAGGTTCACAAGAGCACAGCGGGCACGTCTGATGAATCATCATGCAAATAGACAGAGCCACAAAAAGTCAATGTCACAAAGCAGAGATCTTGCGTATTGATGGAAACCGTTTACTGTGATGGGAAACTGAGCCGCACGGCCAAGCTTTAAAACAGTCTCATGTAGATGTCTCTGCGTACGCACAAAACTCAGGGAACCATGATCCTTTTGTTGTGATGTCTCCGAGTGTCATTTAAGACCCTGTCTAATTTGCAAGAGCTTCATATCCAACCACATGCAATTCTTTCTTTAATTATAATTTTTTTGTTTGTTCATAATGTTCATAATTAGCTGGACTACACGTCATGGGTTTATAAAGTAGAACAGGAGAAAAATGTTGAACATTTTTAATAAAAAAATAAGGAAATAGAAGATTCTGGTGACAAAGTATGTACAGTTTTATTACAAACATCCACAAACATGCAAATATATATATATATATATATATATATATAAAAAAGTGAATACAAAAGTTGCATTTACTGGAAGAGACAGTACCTAATATAAAACCGTGTGCAGGCACAGTGAAAGTAAGGCCCAGAAATAACAGGTAAGGAACTATGCAAGAGCAGAGTGGCAGTTGGTGCGTCACACATGTATATCTTTGCCGATAAACACACACATACACACGCGCCCGCGCACACACACGAAGAAACATTTCATGACCAAGAAGTGTCTTTGGAGCACGGTATGCATGAATGCTGCAAGCTTAGTCACACCTCATGCACCACCGTCTTATCTCATTGTACCAAAGCTTTGTCGGATTACTCACAGAGTCTGAGTACATCTGAGGCACTTTTCACGTTGACTACACTGCAGTCAGAAAGAGGAAGTAAAAAAAAAACTGATGCATGTGTCCTGAGTCTTGACCCTCTCGCCACACCTCAACAGACAGCCCAAACGTGTGACACGTTATCATTCAGGGGGTGCGAAAATAGGCTGCAGCACATGTAAATTATTACGAGAAACAGCACACTTCTTAACACTAAATCAAGCAGCTCCATGTGATTATTACACCGTCAGTGCAAATTGTGTTTGCTCCCTCAAGGGAAAAACCCCAAAGGCTGACTGCATCTTTTGCCCCTTTTGACATCCCGTACGGGAACGCAGAAATGACTGTCCCCGAGCAAAGCGTACAATTGAGAAGGTGCAGTCGGCTGCTTTTAGTCTAAAATAAATATAAATAATCAACCACATTTAACTTCTTCCCCTTTTTACTGCCAATAAAATTAAAGATTGCTGATGGATTAAAGCCAATGAGAACCACAGTTGACCTGAAGAGATGACTTGGTTGTTCCTTACAATTTCACAGTATAAATGATCACTTCTACTGGATATACCACACACTTGGCTTTGGGACTAAGTGATAGCTGCATTTTAACTAAAAAAACAAACTTTACACTTATTGCTAGTACCTAAAATAGAGGTAAAGATGTGTATCAAATAATACCATAGGATACTGAAAATGGAATGTCATTTGCACTTATAATAAAGGAATAAATAAATAACTAGACCCCAGGTGAATCTGTTGATATGGCTGCACTTGTAACCTTTGACCTCAGGCCTTGATGACAGGTTAATTTAACAACCAGATGCCTTTCCTTCCTGCAAACATTTCCTTCAGGGTCTTGCTTCTGAGCCCACTCAGCCGTGTGAATCTACACATGAAGAGTTATCTAATTAAATGTTGTAACAAAATACAAAAATCAACTAAATTAGAAATACTGCAATTGTGTTGTGCAACAGGCAGCAGCAGCAGCAGCAGCAGCAAGCTTGTAAGATAGAGATTTCACATCTGAAAATGTGACATGGCCAGTCGGCCCAAATGTTTAAGCCGTTCCGGGAAACAAATGAACTAAAATACAACCAAACAAAAACACACAAAAAAAACGGTATTTTACACGATAAAAATACGATCATTTGTATTGTCACAAACATTTCATTTGGCTTCATCCACTTTAAGGCCAGGAATCCTTTGGCAATTCTGTGCATTTTTCCAGTTGAAAAATTAGTTAAAAAAAACATAGTCATTATATATATATATATATATGTGAAAAAATATCAAAAATCTTAAAATATACAATATGTGTATTAAAATGGCTTGTTGAAGTCACCCTAAGTTTTTATTCTGGGTAACTCTGTTATATCCAGGCTCAGTTCACATTTGTCCAAGTCTCCATTCTGGTCCTCAGTGTCTCGCTCCCAGATGTGGTTCTCTGTATTGTCAATGTGGTTTCCTACGTCATAACCGTTCCTCTCATCTTGCTCTCCGTTCTCCCTTGTTGGTGATTCTTGGATGGGGCTACCTCCGAGCGCCTCTGCTGCCTCTGACAAACTCACGTGTGCCTCTTCCACATGGCCATCGCTGACTCTTGCCTCCTCCTCTTCGTCCTCCTCTTTGAGGGCATCCGGGGCGCCGTCCAGGCTGGAATCGCTGAGAAACGAGCGGGGAGTTTGTGTATCTTCCAAAGACAGGGGGGTGTCTTCAGCGAGGCGGCCCAAGAGACTGTTGCTTGCACCTGGGGTGAGAGGCATCTCCTCCTGGTCCTGGTCTGGATCCTGGTCTTTGCTGCAGTATGCGTAGCGATGGTTCATGTGCTGGGAGTAAGAGCCCGAGTGAGAGAAGCGTTTGCCGCATTTGTCACATTGGTAGGGTTTCTCTCCGGAGTGCAGACGGCTGTGTTCAATCAGATGGTGCTTATGCTTGAAGGCCTTGTTGCAGATCTTGCACTCGTGAGGACGTTTGCCTGTAATGAATACAGAAGAGTTGTTTCTATTGTGCAATAAAAGAGGCTATGATGAGTTTCCATGATATCAAATGTTTAAACAACAATTCTGTAGGTGAATGCTCAGGGAGCTGCATGATTAATGCCATAGTCATTACTACTTTCCAAGAGAAGTGAGATGCCTTTAAGGGTAACAGTATCATCAAGTTCATCACTTCATTCCAGAAAGCTGTTGGACTTTGACTTCAGTGATCTCTGACATTTGCTCAAGGGCCACCATGAGGTTGACATTTGTGGTTTGTACAGAAACGCCTCAACCAATGTTGGATGGAGTGTCGTGAAACTTCCTACACAAAGCCACATCCCTCTCAGAATAAACTGTAATGACTTTGATGCTCTCTTTATTTAGCACCACAATCGGGTCAAAGTTTTATTTGTCCAGTTCTTTCAAATACCACGTCTTCATCTTCAGTTTGTGTGTTGAGTGCTACTTAACAAATGTTAGCCAGCTGAAAACAATGGATTATTGAAAATGGACACTGTTAAACATTAAAGCCCCCATGAAATAATATTTTATGTGGCTTTATATGATATATCTTGCCCTATATATCACCTACACATCAGTATTTGGCACAACATTGACAAAAAGTATTTTTTAAATAACGTTATATTAGAGTTTCTTATCCTGGAAAACTATTTTGAAGAGTTGATGACTCATCCTAAACTTGGGGGCGGGTCCTACTTGTACGTCCAATGAAACGCTTTCTTGAATTTTCACGTCCCTCCCACCCCTTATGTTGTCCCTTCACCAGCAGCACTGCTGACTTTGGCTCTTGGCTTGAACATATACAGACAGTGCCTGCTCAAATCATTGGAGCTGGCCAATCAGAGCATAATTACGTTTTTCAGGCGAGGGGTGGCTTCCAGGAACACACAGATATGCATAATCAAACTCACTTACCCATTTCATTGCAACTTTAATATAAAGTTTAACATACTTTAATATTAAGACATACAGCCTACAGTCCTGAGAGTTGCATTAGTGTTTTGAATGAAAGTTACTGACCTGTGTGCTCATATTTGTGTCGGAGTAGAGAGCTGCTCTTCTGGAAGGTTTTTTCGCAAATGTCACAGGCGTAAAGCCCTTCGTCTGTCTTCTTCAGTCTCTTCCTCCCTGGTCCTCCATCTACTTCGAACCCTTCATCGATTAGAGAGAGGTAGTCCAGAGCACCGCGGTTCAACGCCTCACCCTGCAGGGAAAACATGACGGTCATGACGATACGACTTTTTAAAGAGTTAATACTTGGGTTCTATATATTTTTTAGGATTTAATGTGTGTATTTCTTTTACTCACCATTAGGCCTTGTCTCTCCTGGTAGATCTTTTTCAGCTCTGCATCTGCCTCCATCATGTAAGCCATAGGAGAGAGAAAGCCAGGGCTGTTATTTGTATGGCTAAACGGAATTGGTGTGATGCCATCATGCCCTGAAAGCCCTACACCAGACTGAGCAAGGAGGGGAAACCCATTGTACAAGGAGCCTGGAAACAAAGGAGGTCCAGCCCCTCCGAAGACAGGGTGCTGGTGCAGGTGGAGATGTGAAGATGGGCTTGGTCTACCGAGCTGCTGGGTCCCATGCCCTCTCTTCTCTCCTCTGGCTGAGATGCCATTCACAGTTTTGTTCTTTTCTGCTTGGTCTGTGTGCTGCTTGGGCATTGAGAGGTCCAGAGGTTCGTTTTGTGCGGACCAAGGGCTGCAGGTTTCTTTCCTGGGCGAGGACAGCTCAGGGGGACAGCTGGCGAGGTCGAGGCAGGCAGGGGAGCTGAATCCCGAGGAGGGAACTCTTCTTCGGCCTCGAGGCGATGACAGCTCTGGGGAATGCTGAATCAGCTGACTTGGGCTTCCCTTTTCGTGGCTGGACCAGTACATTCGTGAAGACAAGGCATCGTGGCGGGGCTGCGTGGGAGACTGCATTGCAACCAAGAGCTGCTGTGGTACAGAGTGCCAGCTGGGCTTCTGTAATGGCGACCTATTTCCAGAGAAGCCATTGGTTACTTCACTTGGTTTGTTGTTCTCTGGTGGGAGGGCAGATCTGGGGAAGAATAAAGGGGGTGATGAGTGGTCTTTCCTGTGTAAACCCTCAGGCATCTCCACTGCTTCTCTGTTGTGCTTACAGAGGTAGCGCTCGTGCTGCAGGAGCACTGCTACGTTGGGGAAAATCTGCGAGCACCAGCGGCATGTCACCCCGAGAACAGCTCTCTCCTCCCCTGGTCTCACAGCCTCTCTTCTCCTGTCAGGAGACACCTTCCTCTCAGGACCCCCTCCATTGTGAATCGCCCTCCTTTCCTCTACATCTGATTCTTCTCTGTTCACATCTTCATCTTTTTTCACATCCCTGTGAAGCATCTCCTGCAGCATCTGCTCAAATTTGGTTCCCGAGTGGAGATAAGGCAGGAGAGTAGTCCCTTTCAGAAAACTGGCCCTCATGGAGAGCTCTGCCGACTGGTCCCAAAGCCTAGCCAGGTCTGATGCGCTGGGGAAGCTTGTGGTGTTCTGGCTGAGGTCCGGCAGTGAAAGCTGGTGAGGGTCTGCTGACACTCGACCTAAAGACCTGGTATTATCTTGGTTTTGCAGAGCCAAAACAGAGCCCTTGTCATTAGCAGGTGGAGATGTTGGAAATGAGTGATGGTAGGAGCTTTGGTTATGTCCATTAAATGGCCCGCTGGGTCCTCCTGTGTTTCCCCCTCCGTTTCCTCCACCACTAAGGCACTTTTTGCTGCTTAAATGGGAGCTGTAGGAGCCAGAGTGAGAGAAACGTTTCTTGCAGTTGGAGCACTCGTAAGGCTTCTCTCCTAAAGGATGGGACAGAGAGAAAAGATGCCAAGATGGCAAGTTGAAAATACCTTCTGCATGGGTGTGATGTTTTCACATTTTTCATATTTCTCTTGTACCGTTATGAATTATTTTAGCTTTTCTGTCAACACTTCAATTTGGATATGATTTCATAACATATAATTTGCACAATAAGTAAGGGTTAGTGATGCACTGGAAACAATAGCAAATTGATGGGTGACTACAGCTGTTTTGATGTTATTTTGTCTCACCGCTGTGGATGCGGAGATGCTCTTTGAGGTGGTGTTTGTACTTGAAGGCTTTCCCACACTGCAGACATTTAAACTTCCTGGTCTCCATGCCTTGGTCCAAAGTGATGGCAGTCTAGGATGACAGAACATTATCACTGTTTCTACCGGAGCACAATTTTAGGGTGGGACTGTCACGTCTATAAAAACAAAGTTGCAAATAAATCACCTCATGACGCCAACTAAAATATCAACGGGAATTTTGAAATGCCTTGTTTCAGTCATGAAAGTGATTTTATAGTGCGTTTCTTTTCGTGCGTAACTCACCTTGTCCTGCATTTGGTTGTGAAGGGCCAGATGCCGCTCCATCTGCGACCTAAGGGTGGCAGTGTATCCACAGAGCGGACAGACCATGTGCCCCCCCTCCCTCTCCTGACAGTATTTGACATGGTCCCTCAAAGCGGCTCCTCGCTGATATACTCTGTGGCAAAATGGACAGGCCTGCTGGGTCCTGCCAGTATCTGGGGTCCAGAGAGAGGTGACATTATAAACAGAACAATTACATTTTTTTACATATGCATTAAATATATTCATCCGACTATTTTCTAAACCATAATTTACTCTGCAAGGCTGTGGGGCCCCGGAAGAGTCCCACCACACCCCAGATGCATCACCAGTACATCCCAGGGCAACAGTACATAGAGAGAGACACCCACATTCATGATCACATTAAATACATGTTGTAAACTATATTATATAAATAATATGTGTAGAAGAATGTGTATTGCTCGAGGAAGATAGTTCATCTGAATTACTCATGTGCTCAAGATCTGAGTAAACTGAGAGTTATGTTGGACGTTTGAATGAAAATACTGCAGACTGAGCACATTGTTTACTCATTTTATTTATGTGTTGAATGAAACTATTTTAACATGAACTTGATATATTTAATGTAAAATACTGATCGATGAGTAAAATACTAAGACTGTAAATGCATGTGTTGCCATAACCTGAATGTGCAGATGCCTCTGCATTTGTGGTGCCCTTATGAAGGCTCTTTGTTGAACTATTAAAAGTTGACAAGCTGATGATAATGAAGACGATGAAAAGCTGCCGATTTCTCGGAATGACGTTACCACATACTGTATCATCTGATATGCGCGTTATCTCTCCTTATTACTCATAGCCTGCAGCTGAGAAGTTCATCAAAACTAATAATCCGCTGCCCCCTGATCGTTTTATTCAGAATTATCGAAGCAGTCACGAAGTAGCCTACCTGTTCCGTCAGGTGAGCAGTGTTGAGCCCCTGGTGACCAGATGGCGGGAGGCAGCTCCTCATGCCTGGTGCTCGGGAGGTACACCGCTGCTGTGCCATTATGGTTCACGTGGTCCAGGAGACTAGCCGAGGACGAGGCCTTCCTCAAGTGGGCCAGGAATTCATAGTGAGCTAGGTCTTCAAAGGCATTCTGGGAGTCTGAGTTCTTACCTGGAGGACAGAAAAACAGATATAGCAGAACTGCCTGTGGTGTCTATAAGAGGAAATTTACTTTTAACCAGAAATTGGCATTTGAAAAACGTTTTCACTGTTTCATTACTTTATTGGTGAAATTTGCTCCAAAACAGTTTGCATCCCTTCAAATCTAATTATTCTTTTGTTTTATTAAAAGGGCTGATTGTTTCAATGAAATATAAATCGTGGCCAAAAACACAGCACAAAAGAAAACGTACAAAAGACAGACAATAAAAAAACTTAAATACACAATAGAGTCTGCTATATAAAGAATACACAACAATTCATATGTTTGATGTTTCCTGACTTTAACTAACTCTGGTTTATCTAAAGGCCTTTGATGATCGTTTCCCAAGACGATCGCCGTTCTCGACTGTGGGTGCATCTGTGAGTTCGAGCCTCGGCTGCCGTTACATTTCCATCTACTGCTGTTATAAAGAAATTATTCACAGATTGTTTTCTCTCTGTGTTTGTGCGAGTGTACAGGCTTTGTTCAAATATTCAAGAGCGTGAGCATGTGTGCACCCACTGTGTGAAATTGTAAAGTGACACTGCAACTGAATCTAATGGGACTAAATTGTTTATGTAAAGGCTACAGATGAAACAATAAATTCAGGGACCAACTTGGGCAGATATGAAACAAGATTGGAGAATTCTTTCTCGTTCGTGTCCTTGAGTGCAGTGACAGGCAGACAGAAAGAGAAAGCCACAGATGTACATGAAGAAGAGAGGGCGCCTCCTATCACAACTCAAGCCAATCAGCTTTGCTTACAGCGACTTTGAGGAAGATTTTTCAAATGTTTGCAGATGTTGGCATATTTTGAGCTGTTTTTTATGTGGTGAAGGGAAGAGCTTGTGTGGTTGGGTGTTGTAAAAACTCAGCTTTGCCTTCATCAGGCAAGGCCGAATCATACGAGGCGAGGAAGTTAAGTGATTGTTAGTAGGCAAGCCGCGTGAGCCTTTGATCTCTCCTAAATAAAAGGGAAAGCCTCACGTCGCGCAGTGCTGATTTCAGTACCGTAACGTCACCTCTTTGATGCATGGAAATATTGTGACATTGTGTGGGATGAGTTCTTTTGTCATGCTTTCAGAAGGCTGCCTTTTCAAAGAGAAGAGTGAAAAAAAAAAGGAACAGCCTGTGCGTAGGGAAGGCATGGTTTCACAAGGAGCCGATATGAAGGTGTATCTAGAGGGCTCCGAGAGGCATCATGACGCTGGCAGTGTCTTGCATCAGAAAACCACGACAAACTTGTTTACACATACAGTAGTGTCACACAAATGGTCTCGCGTATATACAGTATATATTACATTTTACACAAATATTGCGCTGCTACTGTTCTGCACCAACCTTTTGAAACAAATTAAAAAAAAAATCTTTTTTTAGATTTTAACTTACAGTACATCCTCAGTGGTTCCTGATCGCCCTCCCTGTCAGTGGATGTGTAGGTGGCGTCCCCTGTAGCCTTGGCCTCAGACTCCACCTGGCCCCAGCAGTTTCTGCCTCCAGGGCTGAGGCTGTGGGGCCTCGTTGAGTGAGCAGGGCTACCGGGCTCCTCCGTCCCCTCACTGGGCGTCAGGCTCGTCTTATCCAGGCTCTCCTGGCAGTCCTGGGGCTCCACGCTCCACAGACCCACCTCATCCTCCCCCTCGGATCCCAGTGAACTCACTTGCTCAGCATCCACTGCGAGAAGAAGTGAAAGTTGAGGGTCAATAGAAAACTCGTGCTGAAGTGCCCCTTTAAAATGCAGCAAAAATCCACTATGCTCACTTTCAGTTTAAGACTAAATGATAAAAATGTGTCTTCAATCTGTGTTTAAAATTAGATGCCACTTGGTGTCCAAATCAATAAAAGTTTTGGATACACAACTCAAATAGCATAGACATGTGTTTCGTATCATTTCAGATCAACCAGACACAATGGTACATCATTTACAAAAAAAAAAAAAAAAAGACGAGTGAGGAACTGAAACCAAACAGGAAAAAAACACGACCAAAAGGTAAAGGTTCATCGGTAAATTCTATAAATACATGTTATATGTTGTTTTAAGTTTTAAAAAGAGTATTATTTAGAGTATAATTCTGTTTATGGATTAATTTGTTTTTTCATTGTTCCTACTTCCTCTGAAAGTAAGAGGCTTTGTGTGGTTTGATGTACGTATTCTGATCAGTAAAAGCTCAAGTAATTTCTGACCAGTTTCCAAAAATGATGGATTTACTCTGACGGTACGAATGGTTAAGAGTGGTTTTCATTTTGAAAGTGATTGAAAACACATTCTTAAAATATATACATAATAATACTGGGGTTTAATAAAGTCATGATTTACAGAACTGAGTCCAGGTAATCAAACATCTTTTATTAATCATTGTTATAACCTTTTATTATTCGTCGTTTGTGATCAGATTAAAAAGCCTTTACCTTTTTCTTGTTCCGATTTAAAACCGTTTAAATATATAATTGCTCTGAAACAGCAACATTTGTGTGATTTCTGTATGTCTATATTTGTTTTTCTAGCACATGTATGATATATTGCTCGCACAGCGCATTATGACAATAATGCGGCAAGAATGTAGTGCAGCAGAACAGATTCATAACACATTGTAATTTAAAAATGTACCCTCTGTGCCCAGACTGCAGCAATGCACTGGAAAGGCGCATTACTTTTTCCCATGGCAAAGACAATAAATGACAATCACAAACACATGCCTGGGATTTCAGCTGTAGACTTTTATTTCTAAGGCATTTTTCTGAGGAGGTTTTCCCCCTGATTGGCAATATCTAATCACAACCAAGTAATGACTATTTAAGAACACAGATAGACTCTTCTAAATTTGTCATCAGGCAAAATCTAAACCATATTTGAGGGGTAGCGTGTGCCGCGCCGACATACAGTGGGCTGTACCTTCTTGTGTTGTATCGGAATAGGGTCACAATAAAATACCGCCGTGCTTCTTATTAACATTAAATATACTGTTCTCTTTAGCCAAGAGTGCCTCCTTTTCATTAGATCAGAGGGAAAATATGGTTTCACGGCTCATTAAATTTCACAAAACACACAAGTTTATTCATTTAAATGTCAAAACAGCACTCACTCACTTTTGAAAGATTTTCATTTTTGCCCGAGCCGTTCCAGCTACACCCGCACAAGCTTGTAGATGCAATATATGAGAAATATGTTACGAGTTACGACCCAATAGCTCGCCGTGACAAAAGCCAGTGACTGTACACTGCTTGGGAATAGAAAGGTAGATCTTGTAGAAAATCTACCTTTACATCGAGAAGATACAAACACACACACTCAATTCGTAACTGAAAGAGCAAAAAGGGAGCCCACTGCCACGGAGGGGGCGCACCACAAATGCCTAAAACACTTGCGAGTCAGCATGTAAGAACTTCCACCCATCCTTCTGATTAGTGTGTTGGCTAATCTCCAAATTTAACACCTACATGTGTATCTGTTTGTATCAGCAAAGGCGTATGTCCTGTCCCGGCTTCATTACACCCCTGTATGAAGTGCACTCATGCAAAACTCTGATTCACCCGAGGGCAGTCACCCAATGCGTGTTTCATATGGCGCTGCACTACTAACCTGGGGAGGAATGACTTGCTCTTATGGGGGGTGAAATTGGTCATCAAATATGCTTTACTGCAGCAGGCAGCTATGAAGTTTTGTGATGTAGTTGAGGTTGACCTATCAGCCCCGCAGGAGATTCCTGGGATGATAGGACATACCGCTGGGACAAAAAAAAAAGGAGGAAAATCTGGTCCGTATTAGCATCAAATTGGCTCTAATTTTCTCTCCCATGACAGTGAGTGACACTGAGTCTACATGTGCTGTCATTAAAGAGCACTGAGCTGGAATGGCTTTCATTATCTGGCCTGTTGATTTATTTATTTGGATAGCGACTGCATCCTTCAAATAGGTTCTTATTTTTTTTTATTGGAGCAGGATTGCGCATAGTTTTTGGATTGGCTGCAAGTAGAGAGTGAAGGTACAGAGGCTCTTGAGAGTGATGAATGTCACGCAATGTGTGAAAAGTTTTAAGGGTATCTTGTTGAAACACAAAACAATGCACAGTATAGAAGAAAACAGTACACTGCTGTGGTGCATGCACCGTATAGTGCGTGGGAAGAATGTGACTCATATCCAAAGAGTACTAACCGAACTGTGCTGCATCATGCTTGACATTCTCGATCACTCGGTCTTTTGGGGACTGTTTCTGATAGTTTGACAACAACAGTGTGCGCAGATCAAACGCTGCAGAACTATTTTAATCTGTCTACACCCTTCCCTGCCTGACTGTGACTGAACACATGAGAGACTGACAGTCTGCCTACGAGAGCTGAGCGTCCTTTATTAGTTTGGGACACCGGTATTTTTACCCTGAGTATACACACTGTTGTTTTTGTTATCTGGAGGCGTCTGATCAATCTTGAATCTGATCTGAAACATAAGAAACTGATGACCTATAGTAGTTCTTTTATCCTTTACATAGTTGAGTAAGATTTAGAAAGACAGAGGCGGACAAAGCTTAAATAACCTCATAAGCAGATGTGTGACACAGAAAGATAGATTTTACACAACCACATTAAGAAACAAAAAGGAAAAAGTCAACATTTCTTTCACACTAACTGCACTATATGTGAGGAGGCAGTTTCAGTGCTGGTCTAATGCGGCTCTGTTTATATTACCAGAGGGCATCTAGTGTACAGCAACACGCTGTGCTGCAGTTTATTTTATGATGCACACATGTGATCTGGTATTGGCCCAGTAATTATGCGGCTAAATGGTAAGCACGCAATAATTACCTTGAAATTACCTTGTTTGTTTCTTTTGGTTTTAAACGGCAACAAACAAGGCCGGGACCAATTTACCACACAGCGTAACTGATCCCGTTTTGTTGATTCTTACAATTCAAAGACTGTTACAGCAAAGCCAGAATAATTGGGACGTGATATTGCTAAGGACACTTAGATTTACATTCCCCACATGGCGGAACAACAACCAATAAACAACTATAGTTAACATTAAATAACCTTTCAAGAAAATAGTAGCTTTAGTAGCTGTCAGAAATACACCTCTAAGAAAAACACATAATACTTCTTACATTTGTTTAGAATATAGTCATTTCTTTGTGTGCTTTTCTGTATGTGGGTCTATGAAAACATTGCTGTTTTTGTTAAATACAGAAAGAAATGACCTGCATACATGCTACTAAAATTGAGATATAAACAGGAATGAACACAAAATGGTGTTTAAAGATCTGAGCTCGGCTTTATTTAAATGTGTTTCATGTATTTCTTTTGGTTTTGGTCACAGTCAGTATTTTTTTTTTATTATTTATTTATTTATTTATTTTTTACAGTATATTAAATTGCTTGTGAAATATTCCTGAAAAGTTATTCGGCTATCTAAAGAAATAAGAGATATATTGCACCTCATTTGACATGTGTACATGTCACTATGACATCGGCATGTGGTGCGCATGCCACATTACAGCAACATCTGATGCATTTTATACAGTACAACATGTATGTGGTAAAACTGTCAGAAAGAGATTCAATTGAAAACACAGAGGCATTATTAAAAACCTACAACTCCATCACATTTTGACACAGAACTCCCTTTGATATCAAACATATACTCTACATGTTATATTCAAAATGATCCGGCCCAGGTTTAGACAATGTATGAAGTAATACTTCTTCTGTGCTGGTAAAACTGCGACAGTTTCACAGGCGACAAAAGAAACTCAACATTGCTATTTTAAACTCAATAAATTACCACAGGACACCCACATGCTAAACAAAAGACAAGAGAAGGAAGATGTGTGTAATGTCATTTGTACAGTACCTACGAGAGCAGTTCAGAGACGAGGTAGATCCATATTCATCTGCAGAGCACACACGTGTCGACAATGACTACCTCTCTTTAAATATATCGCAGAAATCAAAGATGCCATTTAAAGAACTCTCACTGTAGCAGCTCTCCTATTCATACCTGCTGACTGACATTCGTACAATGAGTCAGGGGAGGACTGCAACCAAGAACAAACACCTCCCACCTGATCTCCTTCATCTAAGCAGCAACTCACACTCTCTCTGTCTCTCGGGGTGATGGCTCCTTCTGATTTTGGCACCTTGGCCTACCCTGCTTTTTCGTTTCACCTGCACCACTTAGTGAGTGAGAAAATGCACACTGATGCCAATGTGCCAGTCATGTTTTATCTACACATGTTATGACTCCTAATAAATCATAAAAAATTCCCTGGATATGACCTGCAAAAAGAATATCAAAAAGGCTTTTGATTCAGGAGTATATCATTTAAAGATGGTGAATTTTTTAAAGTTATATCTTTACCAGTTCTGAGCTGAGTTTAACCGAAAACTTTCACCTGATCAGTTTGACCTCCGACTTCCTGCCCGATTTTGCAGCTCTTAATTTCAATTTTCCCAAATGGTTTACAGATTATATCATAAATGCTGACAGCAAATTGAGAATTAAATGCTCGAAATTACATGTTAAACAACAGGAATGGTGGTAATGTAATGTTTTGCTGCATTTTTACTGAATTTCTGTGGCCAGTCAAAAGGAAGTGCAAACATTCTTGTCTAATGATGGTGAACATAACCACAAACACATTGATATGAAAGTTGCACAGTCAAGTTTTAGTTCAATTGATTGCATTCGTCTCTTAGCTGGTAGGTACACACACACACACACACACACACACACACAACCACACACACAAACAAACCCAGACACGCAAGCAAATGGCTTCTGGCGAGAATAAAATGAGACTGAAAGTGTAACACTGTGATTATAAAGGTCATATTAGCGTGGAGGAAGAAATGCAATGTGTGGTGTCTGGTACACTGTGGGGGGGGGGGGGGGGGGGGGGGGGTAACAGTGAGATAAAGGTGCACACATGCCAATGCACGAAGGATCTTGCAAGAGCATACAAGACACTAGAGCAAGAGAGAAAGAGAGGAGGGATGTGAAAGAGAGCGATAAGAGAGCGACAGAGGAGTGAGGAATTCGAGAAGAAAAAAAGAGAGACAGAAAGCAGCAGTGTCAAACTGTCCCTGACACGAATCCTCCAACTGATGTTGAGCTGTGAAAACACGTTACAGAGGGAAATTCCCTCAACACACACACACACATGCACACAAACTAGGGTATAGAGAAATGCATAAAAACAAACAAACATGACTTGTGGGCAAAAACGGGGAGCTAGGCCCACTTGGTGCAGCAGAAGACGACAATATGATCAAACACAGAAAAGAACTATATGACAGTGGGCGTGTGCAAAGCTCCGTGAACGTCTGAAGCGCAGTCAGAGATAGAAAAAAAAAAGTGGCCCATGCGATGCCACAGCAGCAAAGTCACAGCTTTCAGATGCCCTGCTCATTAGGAGACACCACCCCGTCAGAGTATTTAAACCACCACCATGGAATGTGCAGCCTTGGGGCGACATCTGCACTTTAAAAGACACCGAGCTCAAGAAATAAACGCCAAGCTAATTTCCTCCTATTGATTTAGACAGGGGGACGCACAACAGCAACGTAATTCTGCACATTAAGCAGTGATTTTTAAATTGACGCCAACGATACCGTACTGAAACTATTTTGCCTTTGTTGCTTTTAATGATTCTGTTCAATTAGGGCCCTTGTGACACAAAAAAAGAATCCCTTTTGGTGTTTTATTAGCTTCAAAGTCACTGAGCCATTCAGCGATACTCACAGAGTTGATTTGTCGACAAGTTTTGCTTTTAGTGTCACTGCGCTGGGGTTGGTTTCACTATTCACTATGAAAGACTATATAATGAGCTCTCAGTACGATTACAGTGGATGCTTGGCAAATCAAAGAATGGCCTCCAAAGACAATGACGAACATGCTGTAGTGTTGTGTACAGCAGCTCTGCAGAGGCCGAAGCGTTTGAAAATCGATTGATATCAGTATTACTGATCTCTGTTCTCCCCTATCTACGTGTCACATTGCTTCACCGAACACTGAACCACACATGCTTAATGGAAACCTTCTCTGATGTGACTTCAGTAGACCAAAAGATTAAACCAATAGCAAGCAAGCTCAAATAATGTACAGTTAAAACCACCAAAGAAACTGTTAAGATAGCTATAACCCACTGTACCATCTGTTGCTCTGTAAGCTAATCTACCTCATGGCGAAACTGAGAGGACAACAACTCGCCTGCATTTGTCTTTATCTTTCACCTTCAATCTTAAACCATTTTTTCCCCCCTTTCTGATAGCTCTTATCGACTCCTACTCACTTTTCCCATGTGTACTTGCACATCTTTGCTTAGTTATGGCACACATAGCTATGTATAGCATTTTCAAATTGTTGAATCAATGACAAATGTTGCATTTCTGAACACATGTATAATATCAATACGGTACATTATTGTGCTGCACCTCAAGTGTGTCATTATAGAAATACAATAAACTTTTCTCACCTACTACTCCATATCTGTTTGTTAAGAGGCTGAAAAGAAAGAAAGAGAATGAACAGGGACAGGAAAGGGTCTGAATACACTGTGGCCTAAGTTGCTAATCACACCACAAAGGTGCATATTGTACATACGTGCTGGTGTAGCAGTGAGAAAACTGTGACTCACTCTGAGGTACAACACACAAGAGGCAGTGTGAAGAAGGAGGAACAAACTCATCTCCTCTCGTAGATTCCCACCCGAGCTCTGTATTCTTAGATTGTGGTGAGTCAACTCTAGGCATCTGTGTTATATTTTCGTAGCCTATAATGATGTTAACTGAGCCTCAACGGGAAGTTCAAGATTAATAGCTTGACATATCTCACAGGTAGAGTTTCAAGAGGAAAGGATAGTTAGTGCATCTTCAGAATTCTTATCTTGTTGTTATAAGTAGCGTGTGCTGGTTTAATTTATACGATCTCAGCTCTAAGCGATGCACAGATAACCTTAAACAAACCACAGAGTTAAAAAAGGATAAACGCCTCGGTTTATCTTACATAGTCTTCTATGAATATTGAAAACACAATAAGGCAGGAGGAAAATGAAAAAATAAGCAGAAGTTTAAATGGTTTGTCTATGATGTACTTTCTTTTTATAAAAAAAAATAAAAAAAACTTAAGTAAAAAGGGTTACTGCTCTGGTGTGACTCAGGCATTTACCGAACAGAATGATCAATTTGTGCAAAAAAAAATTAAAATAGATAAATAAAAAATGCGGCAATCACTTTTTCTCTTTGCAAAAATGAGGCAAGGTGTGAGTGAAGAGGTGTGCAAACAGACTTTGTGGTTGTGTGTCTTCTTCCTTTGGAGGTTTCCTGTATGCTGCTGCCTGCATGTTTGCCACAGTGTTTACCTGTCCTGTCGACCACCACATTGACATTTATCGAAAAAAAAGTTACCTTGCTTGACAGCAGCCTTTACCTTCAAAGCCAATCCATGTGGCTTTCTGCATTTCTGCTGCGTTTGAACTTCTTGAAAAACTAGTAAGGCTGACACACTAGACAGGAATTAGGTTTTCTCCTGTCAGAACTTGTGTCGATTTAACAAGCTGTAATATGTATTTAATATTTACAATTTCAATTAATATTAAAGGGACAAGAGCAAAATACTATATACATATATATTTTTTATAATCACATTTTTTTTTTCACAATATTAAAATCACTACAATGACAATGACTTCCGCTGACTGCATGAATAGTCATTGTTCTCATTACTCATCCACTCTCGCACAGAAAACTATTTCCACTGATCTGTCGAAGTTAAATTCACACAGCTAACATCATTCTGGACTTCCCTACTATGTCATGTTGAATTTTGAGTCATTTACCGTGTAAGTGACTCACCAGAAGTGACAAATATACTGTGTGCATACTTAGTGCGCACACATGAACAAAGCCTTGCTGCTGTATTTGAGCGCAGTGTCAGTGCCATTGCGCCCTGCGTGCATCTGCTGCGATGGAAGCAAGGCCAGTGTTGGTGAGAAAGGTTAGCTCGGTTAGAGGAACACGTTATTTCGAGTTGGCCCGCAGCCTCCTCCTGTGGCCTGCGCTGGTTTCCGTGTACCGAGGGATCGGTGCAGGAATGCAGTAACAGTCACAGAGGGACCCACGCGCTCACCACATTGTGAATCAAAACCCAAACTCCACTTCATTAGGCTCCTGTCATTGCAAAGACTCTCACACCACTCTATAAATACCCCTGTCTCCCCCCTCCAAATTTGTTTTCCCTCTTTTTTCTTACACATGAAAATGCTCAGGGACTGTTCCAGCCTTCTGATGTGGCTCTTTATTTTGTACGTTGGCGCAAGAAAACCACACAATAGTGGCTCCTTTTGAATATTAAAACATTCTCTGACAGGGTACAAAGGTTCTGAAGTTTTTTAATAGGGGTACAAGCTAAAATAAAACTTCTCTTTGAGCTTAACAGTTATGCAATGTGGGATTTGGTTAGTTCAACTTGAGTTGCAGCTTTTAGTTACTCACTACAGGAGATTTGTCGTGAGGGTGAAACCAATATGCCAAAGTATCCCCCTGACTTCAAACATCTGTATACAAGATTTGTTGGAGGTGATGCAAAAAAAGAGGAGAGCCTATTGTATTATATGTCAAAATATCCTAATTTAACCACTCAAAGCTGATTTGAAACACAAGATACAAGAATTCTGAGGAACCCACATTAAAATATAAAAGCTCAGAGCAGACCGCACGAAGGTATTCATCACATGTGCATGCAAAGAAACACATTAAACTCTCACTGCTTGTGTTTCCCAGTACTTCCAAGCCTAAGAGTAAAACATAAAGGCAGAGTAGAAATGGCCTAATAGTCAGTAAAGTGAATGTAACTGTAACATTATGATCAAATACTTTTGCTTTACAAAAACACACTGTTCTACAAGACAGCCTATGAAGATGAGATCTGGCGTTCAGTTCTTGAAAGGTTAACATACAGATGTGGCGCCATCCTCTGGCCGATTTTGACGTTACAGCCCCCAAATGAGAGATGATGTTAGACAGAAACGTTTCCAGTGACCACATGTGACCTCGAAGGCTTTGAAACACAAAAAAAAATGTGTCACTCTCCTTTTATTTTCTTTGTCCTTCTATCAATCGCTCCTCACATGCCTGCACACCCAGTCTTCTTTCTCTGTCCCTGCCCGTCTGCTTTCTTCTGTCACTTTTTCTGTTGTTAAAGCATCCACACATAAACAAATGCAGACAAAAAAAATGATACTATTAAAGTGGTCTTTTTGCGGTTATGCCGTTCTCATTAAGAAGATGTATGAATCATACTGCGTATTAATTTACACACATCGGTATATTAGTTTCAGCTTGATGTACGAGTGTGTGTGCTGTGCATGTGAAGCCCAAACCAATGTCTTGAAAAAGAAACTAATTAAAGTCATGGAGAAAAATGCAAAGGCAGCAGAACCGCACAAGAAAGTGTGTGCATGTCATTACTGACCTGGCCCATGTTGGAGAGAAAGAAAGAGATGGCAAGAGGAGAGGGAGAAAGAAAGAGAGCGAAGGAGAGTGTAAAACCTCAACCAGTGAAATAATGTATATAAAAAAAGACTCAACAAGAAAAACGTTTAAAAAGCAAACTTGGGGAGTTTAAGAGGATCTTTGATGTGTATCAGAAGAGGAAAGCAGCCTTGCGACTGGGACGACAGTAATTTTAAGTCAAAGCAGAAGGCTGGCTGACTGGCTGCCTTACTGGCTGGCTGGCTGACTGCCTGGCTGACTGACTGTGGTCTTTGATGGCGCTGGCTGTTTGAAGTGGTTTTCGGGGGGATGGGAGCAGCGTGTGGTGTCAGTGGGACAGGGGAGGCGCTCGGGGAGGAGGGGGGACATGATGGCGACCGTACAAGGCTTGGGGAGCCCGGGCTGGGAGGAGCAGGGGATGGAGAGATGGAAAGAAAGGAGAAGAAAAAGAGGTGAAATAATGGATGAAAATGGAAAAAAGGTGAAAGGGATAAGAGGTGGAAGAGTTGAGATACAAGGAAATGGAGATGAAGGATCAAAGGGTTGATTAAGATTGAAACGGCAAGAGATGAGAGACTTTAACAAAGGAGAGAAGAAAGAGGGGCAACAGATGACAACCAGAAAAGTTAAAAATATGTGGAGTGGTTAAAAAAAGACGTTACCAAAATTGAAGTCAAGGAAGCAAACCTTCCAGAAATGTGTGTGTCTGACATCCAAGCCCGTCCCAGCATGAGGTCTGGACACATTCACACCTACAGTACCTATTACTTGTATCATATAGATGACGTTACCCCTCTCTGATATGCTGCCAGTATGCCTTATGACTTATTTCCCCTTCCATCCCTCCAACAATGCAGGACACATGCACGGTATAATCATAACTACGCCGTTTCCCTGAGGTACTGAAGTCGACCGCACGGCCGAAAAGGAAAAAGAAATTGATTTTGTACAACTTCAGAATGTTTTTGTCCTCCTTGCATATTCATTTTATTATTACTAAGTGGCCTGCTTTAATGAAAAAAACTGCCCAGTTTAGGGCAATAGCTTTTGCAATAGCTAACCTGTCACGTACCATGAGAAATTCTTTTAAAACATCAGATAAGACTATTTACTAGATTGTCACATGGAGATAAATGACAAGAGTGGACCAGTACTTAGTTTGCTGTTTCCTTTCTAGCTCACAAAACTTCCGTTGTATGGATCCTGTTCTTTATCATACCTGAGCTAAAGATTAATTTATCATATTCCCCGAGTTAAGACTTTTGACTTAAGACATTTGAGCGGTGTCTTTTGCATTGATCAGGTCTAAAGAAAACTACAATTTAAAGCACAAACTGTTTGCAAGAATCTCATTATTTTGCAAAAAAAAAAAAGAAAATTCAGTCTCTTTGTGGGCTTCCTGATGCACAATGCTGCAAACTACATATGCAGAGATACATTTTTATGATATATGTATACACATTGTCTGTCAGACTCACTGAATAAATGAATGAATAAAAGGTTCACTTTTGTGATGATTTTTTGCTTATGAAACACATTTGCAGAGGCGATGCATTCACTGTCTCTAAAACTGTTTGATGGAGACAAGTGCAAAAGTTCTTCAGCAAAAAAAAAAAAAGCCAGAAAACACACAGAAAGAAAAAAAAAAGACAGTGATAGAGATGTTTTTACCACTAAAATCACAATGTGTTTTCTCCATAATAGAATGTGTTTAACTATGTGTATGTATATTATCTCCCTGTGTGTGTTTGCATGGACCAGAGAGTTGATGTGCAGGTCAGGTGAAGGCGGTACCTGGTGACCACAGGTACAGGGAACCTGAGGGAGAGTGCTCTGTTGGCTTGTTTTGTTTTGTTTTGACCTGGCCTGATAAAAGGTGGTGGTTAGGGCTGGTGGTAGACTGGCCCCATTCAGGCCATAACATCTGACCTTGGCAATCCAATTGCAAGTGAACTCCTGTAAGTACCCATGGTCTCCAAAATGCATCTCCACATGCATCACTAGTCAGCACTCTGTATGCAAATAAGCACTGCCATCGCTTGGGGTGTGGTAGAATATTGTAGCAGCTGCTGTCTATAATGGTTCTCTACCTACCGCTGAATCAGAACCACAGACAGATGTTTGTTGTGTGACTTGGGGGTACGGTACATATTTTGGAGCAAGCTATGAAGTCTCTTGCGCACTCTCGTTAAAAGCACAAGTAATCTCTGCAAAGACATCTCTGCACAAAGCTGCGATTATAACCAAACCCTGGAAGCTTACAATCGCCGCTGTGCTGTTCAAAGCAGTGACAAAAAAAAAAAAAAAAAAAAAAAAAAATCATTGGTAATAATTGTAAGCAAAGACACCTTAACTGCACGCTACTCCTAATACATCAACATGATCACATCAATAATTATGCACATAATACACATTTGTTTTAATAACAGAACTCCACACAATGTACTCATACTAAATAATTCCATTTGTTAGTTGTTGTTTTCCGTTTTTTCGTTTATAATAATGAGTGTGTGAAGATTTAGTCATCCTTAGTTGTAGCCCTGGGCACGTTAATTTATCTATAACCAGTTATTGAACAGATTTTCCATAACATGTACCATATTATGCCATGCTGAAGTATGGCACTACATATACTATAAAAAACACATGCATCCCAATCGCTAGCTCCTATTGCTTCATATTAGTTAATTCATAAACCACACCACATTAATCCATCTGATGCATTGCTGTGGTCTTGGGAAATAAGATCCTTAATATGTTTTTCAGTCACCAGAAAGGCCATGCAAGGCAGAGCTAAACACGTTAACTGTTTATATCTCCTTTGATGCAGCTATTAAGTTACACAATAATTTTAGCGTGTGCCAGTGGCTGATACATGTTTTGCTCTTAGTGGAAGGACAGATGTAGACAAGAAAAGGAGTTCACATGATGCAGATTAAGATAATCAGCGCCAGAGATTTTAGATCTGTTATCTGTGGCAATATTCCCATGCTGATTGGTTTAGAAAAAGCTAAACAGGGGAAGCAACTGCAGCAATGGAGATGGACTAGCCGAAAGCAGCTAGGAGTAACGAGTTATGAATCTAACTTGGGCTCAATAAATTAGCTGTATGCTGTTGTGGTCAGAAAATGGAACACTATCTAGGAAGCATCCAAACGATTTCTGAAGGACTGCAGACTGTAGGCATACCTTGACAGTGTTTGTGCAATTAATCTCAATGCCAGAAGTGGAAACCACAAGTTCTTTGCTGCAGCTTTAAAACTTTAAAACGAATGAAGGAAAATGAACTTAGACTAAAAGACTGACATGAAAAAAACAAGAGAAAGACAGAGTGTTAAACTGATGAATCCACAAACACCGCTTTCTGTCAGGTGCAATGTTTTTTTACCACAGAGGTGATAAAGGGTGTGCTAAAAAAAATGCTGCCCTTCTCTTGAACGCCACCACATATCAAACTGTTCCTCATTCAACACTGACATGCCATATCTAGTTCCTTTAAATCCTGGCACACTTTCAGCCAGCTGAGTGGGCCTGCCTGCCAGGCTGCTCTCTCCTTGTCTCTGTTTCTGTCTCCCCTCTCTCTCTCTGCCACCCATCTGGCCCTTGTAATACATGACAGCTGAAGCAGGGTTTCCAAATTTAATTTGAGGTGTGATAAAACAGCATATATCTATAAATTGTGTGCAGAGAGCCTGCCTATCTGGATAGTTTTAACCTCTTTTTTTTTTTTTTATATATCAGACATGTGCAGATTATCAAACACACAAACGCCAGACTGTCTGCAATAAAGGAAGATCCACAAATAGACTTAATGGTGAGGATTTTTGCCAAAGCAATGACAAAGAACATAATAATAATGCTGCAAATGGAATAAGACAAGAACAATAGATATCAGTTTTCAAGATCAGAGTATATAGTATGAAAACCTGTTCTGACAGATAAAACAAAGTGCCATAAGATTAAGTAGCTGCCAGAAATAAAGATGGTGTTAAATGTGACAAGAGCGTATCCTGTCACCTATATATACACACGCACACGCAAGCATACACACCTCATGGGCTCTGTGGCTACTAGTGTTATCTTACAGTTTAAACACATATGATCCTTTGACATACTGTACACTTAGCTCGCAGGTTTCTAATGTAGTCCTGTGTTCAACAATGTGATATTCTACACTGCATTTGCCTTTCATCTACCAAGGGATCAGAGCATGATTGGTTGAACACAATGCTTATTTCTGTCAGTTCAAATTATGTTTTTCTGTAAGATCTTGTCAAAAGAGGGGCTACAGCTCCAAACAATCATGGAGTGTAGGAACTAATACGGCAAAAAAAAAAAAAAACGCTCTGCATTTCTTCATCTTGCAACAGCAAGATTTTTCCAAATTATTCCTCCTAGAGAGAAACACCAGTGTGACATCCATGCGGCAGGAATGTACAGTAAAACATGGGGCTGATTTGCCGACATCTGAAACATCAGAATGAGCAATAATTGAACGAACATGTGAACAAATACCAGAGGATCTCAATCAAGGGATTCCCCATTACTGCTGTGTTGAACTGGCAACAAACACACGCACAGCAACGATGGGAGAAAACTCTGACGCTTGGAGCTGTGGGAACGTTGAGGAACAAATGAGGAAACACTTAGATTATCCCACTTTCTGTCGCCCATCCTGTCTCTTCTGTCTCTACCCCCACACGCCCCTCAACCCCTCAATCTCTTGTCTTCTCATGCCGAAGAGCTGTTTTTGCTGTCTCCAGCCCTGTCAACCCCATCAGTCCCCCAACTCTGTCATCCTCCTCTCTTCTCTTCTTCTTCTTCTGTCCCTCCCACCCACTGGTTCTGACGCCTGTGCTGAGCCCCTTGAAGAGTCCTGGTAATAAACTGTGGTGCCTGAGCTCTTCATTGCTGTCTCGCTCTCCCCACCCTTCATCCCCGAGCGGCGATACATCTGCCGTTAAAGTAGGCTCGGTCCAAAAGGCCCAGCCCCTCCGCTCTGTACAGTACAAGCCCGTCAGTCTTCAACGTTCCAGTGCTCTCCCCTATTCTCTCTCTTTCTCTTTTCCCTCTCTTTTTTGTTGCTCGAGTCCTTTGTGTACAGTGTGCTATGCTCACAGTGGCAGCAGTGTGCCAGAAAAACCCACACAACTCACACACATGTATGCATGCACATACACAGTCACAGACACACAGCTGGGCCCCAGCTGCATACAAAGACTGGGGTTTGGAAATCAATGAAGGAGAAAGAAGAAAAGGGGAAAGGAGTTTAAATAAATTGGCACTTGAAAAAAGAAGAAAAACGAGAAAGGGAAAGAGGGAACAGAGAGAGAGAGAAAGCGCTCTCTTAAAAAGGCACATCCACTCAACAACAGAGTGAGGTCTTTAATGAACTAAGAAAACAAAGTGCAAGGTAACAGAACGACATATGTTTGTGAGTGTGCGCACGAAACACAGACCTACATCTGACTCAAGAGCAATGTTTGAATGAGTCTGATCAGTAATTCTAGCAAACATGTCGAGTTTGAGAGCAGAGGAAAGTCCATACACAAAATATTCAGAAGAAATAACTGATAGAAACTAACAAAGCTGGAATCTAAACAACGCTGTATCTGCTCCACATCAGTCGCTTTGTTAAATCCATTAAGACGGAGATAGAGTATGCATATGAATGCCACGGCTGCAAAGCCGCAAAAATAATTTCTTGATAAATTTGTTTCACTGTAGAAACAAATCGTGGCATGGCTTTTGTTAAGGAAATGTTGTGCACAAGCAATTATTAAAACCTACTGAAGGAAATTGCGGAAAAGGATATTCAGCTGTTAAATGAAGTGAGAAATCATTGGTTTAGTTGACTGTGTATGGATGCCTGAAGTGAGAAGTTTGGTATTGGTCTGCAGCAAATTAATTCACACATTTTGAAATGCTCACCTACGCCCGGGCCACGTATTCAAATGTATATTGTTACAATGTAATCCCAGAACAGCTTTCAATCTGGCAGCAATGAGGAGTTATAATTTCCTCACATTTCTTAGTATCGCTGAACATTGATGGTTTTATTGGGGGAGACAGAGACATAATCAATAGGCGCCTTGAAGAGAGAAGAAAAGTCAGCCAGTCAGTTTTTTCTCTTTCTTCTGGCTTGGAAACGATCCCCAAATTGCTGTCTTATGGGTCGGGCCTGCCAAATTCATTTGGTTTTATCAAGGACCTTTAACTCCCTATAACACGGCCGCCTCCAGCCCAACACATTCCAAATCCTACACACAGCTTTAACACACGCATTTCTTCACTGACATGAGGATGCACACGCAGTAAGCACACTGCACACACAACCTTCTGCATTAAAGCCTGTGTGACACATGCTACGCATAAGCACCGGCTAACTCGGGCAGATTCACCAACAATTCGCAAAGCAATTATAAATGAGCGCAAAAGAGAAAACGCAGCCTGGACTGCCATCTGTGTAGAATATATCAAAGATAACATTCATCAACTTGACATTTAAAAGCATTTCACATTCACAGCTGAATATCAGTTAATAATCAGTTATCTTTTTTTCCTCTCTGCCGACTTTTGAAATTGCATTCAGTTCATTAAACCCTCGTTACTTAATAAACTTAACTGGAAATTTACTGTAGGTGATGTGTGTCTCTCTTCTGAGGACACTGCAGGAATTAGAGGAAGTGGGCTGTTTTTTGTTGGTTGTCTAATAAGTGACAGGTCCTTCTCAGTAAGTGTGCTTAGCTGATAGCTTTCACAGTTGTGAGATGCTGTTGATTTGTGAAATAGAGTGCAGTTGGTCGACAAACTGCTACACGACAGTAAAAGGTGAGAGTGTGTGTGGTTGTGTGTCTGTGTGTGTGTTAGTGTACACATGCCCACATAAGTACCCGTTAATGGTAAGCAGCTAGAGAGGATCTCACCCTGGTGACACTCTTCAGGCTTCAGGCTTCACACCTTTCTGAATAAAATGAGGAAACACTAACAGCAACTAATAAACAAGTAAACTGGCTACTTACAGCAAATAGGCCTGCTGTAGTTTCATGTCAGATGAGAGGCAAAGAAGAACACTGCATGTTTTGGGATGAGTTTTGTGAAACTTGAGAGAGTTATGACAAAGACAAATGTGTTTGTGTGATCTCTTACACAGGCCATTACTTGAAGACAACATGTGTTCTTAAGTAGCGTAAGATGACAAACTAACAAAGTGACCAACTTAGTTCTGCTTTTTTCTCAGCTTAGGGCCTCATTTATATTTAGAGTAATGTCTTTCACTGCAATATGGAGCCAGCAGCAAGTCTTGGTTGTCACTCAAAACCCATATTAGCATAATTTATAATAAGTTAAACATATGTTTTTAAGAGTCATTTAGAGAGGGGCTGCAAGTTAAATTTAGGGTTAGAGAAACTTTCAATATTCAATGCTGGGGATAATTTTAGAGTAAGGGAAGTAGGGTTTGATTCTAATGTTCCAATCGTCATCAGACGGCTAGAAAAACAAATGTTGTGTCAAATGCATATTGTCTGCAGGTGTGTGTATCCTTACATCTGTTTGTGAGTTCAGAGCGTCACACAAACAAGGCACTGCATGAACAAAGCCTCAACAAGGTCTCAAAATTCAACGTCTTGACTAGAAGTTCCTCGCAGTACTGTTGTAAAAAGGATATATATAAAGAAAGTGATAACGGACATCATACTGGAGTCTTAACTAATTCTTGATCAGGGGATCGAGAGCCATGATGTATGACACAGAAAAAGATAAAAGAATTTGAAATGTGTGATATGGCAGAAAAAAAACACATCTAAAGTAGACAGCATAGAAGGTATCTGTGTAGACGTTATTTAAAATCTGTTTCAATTTATGAATTTTATTCAAAATGCAAAACTTTATCCAATGTACGGCATGGAGGATGAATAAAAAACCTAGTTCTAAAAGAACTGAGCTACTTTTATTATTTCGCATGTGTATAATGTATTTTAGTTGAGAAAAATAGTATCTATGTAACATACTAAACTGCATTTCTTAACAAGGTCTAGATAGAACATATAAAATAGGGGAACAAGATCATCGTTTCAGTCTCAGAGGAGGTTAATCTTTTAGAGTGAACGTTAACTTAAGACTACATTAAGAGAAAATCACTCTAAAGTACAGTACACTGGGCTGTAAGACGTCTTTTTTATTGACAAAAATCGTTTCTTAGTGAAAACAACAAAATCACTTGCTGCACTGGGTTTATGGAAGTGCGAATTCTTCTTAATTTCGGACGATTTGGCTTTAATTTGGAACTATTTTAATTACGCAAATAAAGCACACTAAGACCATTCCTTCTCATGGATTTCTTGCCTCGCACCTTTTATTGAACGGTCCGTTTGTGCAGATAGATTAATCCTGCGAGAACCATATCCTGAACAGAACTGAGTCCTGTCTGCTCATCCCCACGGCTTATGCAGCAAGTCATCCGCAACACACGGACATAAAATCCGAAACATGGATGTATTGAAAGTTATCTGTATCGCCAAATGCTACACAAATAGCTAAATGCCATACAGATAACATAATCGGTTTTCCGGAAGAAATCAACTCGTTTCGCGTGAGGTCTTCTGTCCGCTGCAGCAACATCTGTCCGCATCATTTACCAACTTATCAAAACTTTCCAGCTCTGCACGTTTCTTACCTCGATTCCTCCTCGGGTTGGCTTGTTTCCTGCGTTTCCCCCTACTTTCTTCTGTCATCATTACGCCTTATTACTTATAGAAAAAAATAAAAGTTGTCCGGTGAGCGGTGCGAGTGTGCGTCCTCAGTGCCTGCCTGAGAATGAATGGTGCTGAGGCATCGCCTTCGGTCACAGCGGGAGACTCAGACCTTGATGGGACTCCAAGCGGAGGCGACGAGCCGTGAGGAGTGATGTCAGCAGCAGAGGTTGGCCCTGAGGTCAGTCTTGGCATCGTGAACGTACACCTTCCCCAAAGCCGTAAGACCTGCTCATATAGGCTGACTGCAATAAACCTCCGCTATAGTTTCACAATATATTACCCCGTATTCGCTCCATTGCACATCCTCTCCAGAGAGGGAATCCCGACAGCGGCCCTTGTTCTCCTCCATCTATAACGGAGAAACACAGTGCACGACTTTAACTTTTATGCCATTACACAAACTGATTTTATGCATGAATATAAATTACTGCTATGTGCTAGAGCAGTCTTTGATCGCAAGTTATTTATAAGAAATGACACGAGCGATCGATTTCATCTTACGTTTGACAGTTTCCTTTGTGTGTTTAGTTGACATGTATAATTTTCGTGCTATAACTGACCATTGCTATCTTGTATTTCATCTGCTGCAGCGCAAACTTTCTCTCCCTCACACACACACACACACACACACGCTTTCAGCGCCTAGGCTTTTTGACGAGGTGCAAATGGGGCCGTTAACTCCAGCGGCTCATCTTGCAACATTTTCACCGAGAAGAGATTACACTAACCACAGGTTAATGAGAACAGGTATGTGTGAACCCCCCCTTCCTCCTCTGCTCCCCCAGCCCCATTCGTGTTTTATGGCATGACTGTTATGCATGTCGCACCTGCGCTCAAGTAGTACCCTGGAGTGGACCCCGTCCTGCGCCCCATTCACCCCTGCACGGCTGTAGGAAGTGGTGCATTGACAGTCCTTTGTGTTGCAGCCTGGACCGTAATCTGTTTTGCAACTGAAAAAAACATCCGAAATAAAACTCTAACGCGGCGTTCAGGACCCCCACCTTGGCTTTCTGGTGCCCCCCTACCTCCAAGTAACTCTGCGAGATAATAAGAGCGAGACGGGCAGCTTTTCACTGCGCATAATGTGCCCTGCTATAGAGTCTGTGCGGAGTAAACAAACAGGGATCTGACACCGTGACACCGATTAAGTAAATTAAAGACGAGGAAAGAGAGTCTTTACTGAGCGAGGAAAACGTAAATCACCCACAAAAAGTTAAGTAATTTAGAATTATCACAACACTACAGTAGAAAAAAAAGTTCTCTTACAGCCCCTGCGTATTTAAAAAACAAGCCATTCACATCTAACAGACATAAGACTTCACATAAGCACACCATTTTATTGTTTAGGCATGAAAACTACAGCCAGTTCCAACATATTTCTTGTTCTTCCGCTTCATGAGCTCAAGTTCACATTTTGAACCGGACCAGCTCATGTTGAAACAGTAAAATGCACAGCCCTACGTTTCTTCAACCATCATGACTGCTGAGGGGGGGGGTGTTAATGGATTCTAATAGAGAAAGCATCCTGAAGGTGGGGAGGGTGCAGAGGGCCAAAGAAAGAGAGGGACAGAAGGGTCATCACGGCCCTTTGTGGTGGGATGGATAGAGGAGAGGGAGGAGAGAAGGTGGACGAGGAGGGGGCAATAAACTTTGCTGCAGATGAGGGTCATAGAGGTGCAGAGGTGCCTCAGAGGTCCTGGGAGCTGTTTTTCTTTTTAAATGATCTTCATATAAAACCGTGCACTGGATATTTTCACTCAAAATTTCGTGTGATTTTCGTCAGACCTCGGCCCAGTTTGTTTAAACGTATGGTGGCGTGTTGCTCAAATGTTACATGGCCATTGTTTTTCACTCTACTTTAATTAAAAAGAGCCCGTATTACACTTCTGTGGATAACTCCGCTGCTCTCTGGTGAACATTTTCTGACGGACTGTACGAAATGCCTTTGTTCGCTCTAAACTCCGTTAAAGGCTTGTGTACAGTAATAAGGATACCGCGGTGCTGTGGTGGTATATTTTGAGTTTTCTACTGTCTTGTTAAAACAACTACTTACTCTCCCTCACACACACACACACACACACACACACACATATACACACAAGAGGGAGCATGGAGGAAGCAGTCCCACTGGGGTTTTGTCCCAGTCTGTGGTCTATGAGTTCAAAGCTTCTTGCATGGGGAGGAGAGCCCTTACACAGCATATTAAGCAGGAGTTAATTATATGCCAACCTAAGTGACAAAGGAAAAGAAAAGCCTCCCTCTGAATGGCAAGACAAGAAAAGAGAAAAGTCATTATGCTGCCCACTTCTTTGCATTTGAAAAACTCAGTTCTTATTTTGGCATTTCCATTTGTAACACTAAAGAAAAGTGAAGATCCCACTGCAGAGAGGTGACAACGCTACGTTTGCTTCGAATGAATCAAACTTTTTTTGCTTTAGCTATTTAGGAACATCATTCTTCAGCATGCGCACACTTACTCTCTAGCTTCACAGCTAAAGGAAATGTGGACATTTGCAAGAGACAAAACATTGTCTCGTACTTTGAGGAATAGGTCACAGTGCTTTAGATGTCACAGTGTCAAACAAGGTTACAGTGCAAACATTAAACATTAACATCAGTCATTTCTTATTTTAAAAAAAGCCTGTTTCTAATTTAGTATGTGCACCTTCTTCACTGGAAGTTTGAACATCTAATCTGATACATCTAAAGGGTGACCTCTTAAACTTTTAGGAGCTATAGAGGTGGTAACATTAATTGTTTCTTGTTATTTTGCAAAATGTGGGTATTCATTTAGTCAAAGCTCTGACTTGTCTTATATCTGCTCACCCCTGCCCCAAACACCCTACGTAGCCTCCTTTGTGGAAACTCTGCTATTGTTTGAAATCACAAATCGGGATATGCCAGATTGCGAATCAGTAGTCCGTCAGGAAAACTTCCCCTCGCCTCGGAGCAAATGAGTCAGCTTTAGCACCACTGCCAGGCTGTAGTGGCTGCCGTGAGTCTACTGTGCCATGCCACAACACCACAATGCCAATATAGCCTAAGCACACTGGGGCCCCCCGAACCAAAACGAGCAAACACTGTAGAAAGTAAAGGTGGTGACTCCGTTTTAAATAAATAAATAAATAAATAAAAAAGTCAGCTAAAGTTACTGTCAATTAGTTTTTCGACCTCAACAAACACAGGACATTAAATTAAAGGTCTTTTGCGAGTTTTACCAATTAGTTACGAAAATAAAATTGTAATAATATCCGGATATTTTGACTTACATACTCTAATATCGAATGTACTGACACTTACCACAGACGCATCCACATATCCATATTTAAAAACTTGCTCGTATTAGTTAAAAACAGGGCTAGCTCGTTAAGCTAGCTCGTAAAGTAGCAGGTGAAGATACCGTTGTTATGGTTATCAAGGATTAATACCTATTTGGGAAAGTGATCAGGTAAATTATGACCGGGACTATGTTTACTTTTTTTTTAAAAAAACTGCAACTTCCTTCATGAAAAATAAATATATATTTTAGCAGTTATATAATCAACAATTATTTACAGTTAGGCTGTAAGTTTTATTTGAAGTGATGTAGTTTAACTGTAGTGTAACTAATTGTACAGCAGTGGTTCGCAACCTGGCGGAAGGATATCTCAAACTATATCAACCAACACTGAACTACTTTTTTGTGTTAGTAGTACATGCTCCCTATCATTCATTTTAATATATTTTAAACCATATATCTTTTGTTGTATATTTTTATTCAAGCAACGCTTTTGCACCTTTTGTTTTTTACAGTATTCAGCAGCCCATAGTGCCAGTCCCCACTGACCACAGAGAGTCTGTCCAGGCACTGATGTCATCAAGAGCAGCCATTTTTAATACTCATCCAGTTAATCTTAGGAGATCACTGTAGCCCGTAACAGCCCACCATAACAAGGGGTTTTCCACTTAGCCTGGGGGACAAAAAAAAATGGAAGGATGCTTTAGGATAAATGTTCACTTGGACAGACTTTGAGTAGTTTGGTGCATAAAAAGTGTATAATATACTGATGTTTAACTTCTTGCAGAAATGATAGACTATGCAGGCGAAGTATGTGGCATTCAAGTTATTCTGTGGGGGCTCAATTTGTAGAGGATGGAAGTGAAATGCTTGGTGCTTGTTCCCATGCTGTGCTGCACTCTATTGGAGAAAAGGGTCATTGCATTAATCCGCAAGGAACAAAACCAGATGTCATCCGGCAACACCAAGCATTTTTACCTGGGAACGTTGGTCATGGATCAGCGACTCTTCCACCTAAAGTTTTAATGATATCCATATGGCGCAAAAACAGGGACTTGAGTTGTATCAGTGATGCAACAATAGACATGAAGAAGAAACACCAGACAAACATTCTGCATCCATCCCAAACTGAACAAGTTTATTCATAAAATGGTAAAATATAGCACATATGTATAAAAATGTAGAAAATTGTACACAAAATATAACACTTGGCTTTTATCTAATATAGTTATTGCTACTATAATAGCTTTCTGTTGCTAAATGTGATATTCTTTTGCCAGCAAAAAAGTCAGAATGAAGGATGACAGCTATAAAAAAAAGACAAACACACACACACACAAAAGGCAACATCCATAAAGTTCATTAATATAAAAAGATAAATTTATACAAAACATCTCATACATTCTAAAGAACAGCACTATCAGTCAATGTTCATGCCCTTATTGCTAGTGTTAGTGTTGTGTTAAAACAGACTATTTGTGCATCTTTTTCTCAGTCATTTTTAGGTGTCTTTGGTAGGTTGTGCACTTTTTCCAAACGAAGAAATGTTCATTTCTGCTAATGCCTAGTGATCTTTGCTACACTACTATTTTACTCTGAGAAGTCACATGAAATGCTTTAGCAATACTTTAACGCGGCCTGACTGGGTGTACGTGTGCGCAGATGTGCTCTTGAATGACTATTTAAAAAAATACTGTTGTAATTCTGTATTGTTATCAAAATGAGGTTCATGTGAATAGTCATAAGAGACAGAGACCTTTCCACACAGTGCTGTAGTCAGTGCAAAGCCACAGTATAAAATTAGTTTTCCTACAAAGAGCTGTAGCTTATTGATACAGCTCAATAGTTGCACAAAAGTACCTCAGTGTACCCATACAATTTTACTACAATGGTAGCAAATGATGAAATGCATGATTCTTGCTGCCTTATCCTGATTTAGTAATGCAGAATTGTCTAATCTTTGGGATTAGAGTAAAAGCACAGCAAAGCTTTCCTATCAATGTACCTCAAAATTATTATCGTGGATCTATTAACAGATACAATCCAGATGAGCACATTCAATAGCCTCAACAGGTATCCTTCTCAGCCGACTCATGTAAGAGTCATAGGTCAGTTTAATCTGGAACAAAGGCATTGTGTTTCAATATATCTGACATATTGCGACAGTGATTGTTAATACATATTATGTTTGAGCTTTGCTCATTGTATGTACCTTAGAAAGGATGGGCACTTTCTGTTTTGCAGTTATAAACACAGAAAAAAAGTACACAGCTGCTTTAGGAACACTTACAGTAAACATGTGGAGTGCAAACTCTCTGTCTGGAAAGGCAATTACAACATACACGTGAATAAAGAGTCAAACAAGTCCTGAGTGTCTGTGTGTGGGCACATGTGCGGTCATACGATGGGTGTGAATTTGCATCTGTGCATGTGTGGGAATACTGGTTCAGATTGTGCTGTTCCTGGCAAGGAGTAAATCCTTAGCATTACAGATGAATATTTTGTAGCACTGAGAAATAATCTTTCTCGTCTCTTCAAACCACCATTTTACTACCATCCCCTGAACATTTGCCTTCAGAATCCAAGCAGTCAATGAAAAGACTTTACATATTTACATACATCCTTCTCTGCTTCACTGTTGCCAAAGCCCTATGTGACTGGAATGCCTGTTTAGGAAAAAGCTGAGTATCATCAGTTCATATCAGGCAAACAGCTCCATGTCTTAGATTAAGGCATTGAAAAGTACCAAGGCAGCAGGGGAACAATACAGTAAGGGAGGCTGATCAGGCACCTTTGGTTTTAAGGTTTTTGGGAGCGGATTTGTACAATTGTCTAACTTGTCGTGGGGCAGCATTAGTAGCTTTGTCTCAAAAAACACAGAACACCATGGTTTTATCTGTTACATGAATATCCAGTAGCATCGGGATTCTGGCTTGAGTTAGATTTAATGTGTTAGATTTACATAAAAAGGCATACATATGAGGCGTATGTATTAAAGAAGACAAAGAAGACATGGATCCCTTACATAAGATGTTCCATTCATGAATTTGTCTTAAGCAGATTTTTCTTGCAATGAAAAAACGAGAATCACTATAAGCGACAGATATTTGAGTTTTTTAAACACAAGGCTGGTTACAAGGAAACCTGGTCAAGGCAAGTATTTGATTGTTAGACCAATATGTATACTTAGCTGCCCGAGAGTCTTTTTCTAAGACAGTGTGTTCAGGTATTTATTCTCCCCAGCCAGTGAGGTAAGCATGGATGTCATGTCGCCCACAGCCATGTTAGACAGGCCGGAACCTGCTGCTAGGCTGACAGAAGTCTGGGGGGTGGTGAGACGGGATGAGGCCTGGGAGGATGATCCGGGCTGACCCTGAAGGGGATTGTTGACTGGGCTGAACGAGGAAGAGTCAGCATCATCGATAATGGAAGTGAAGTCTATACGAGCATTGTCCAGGTCCAGGTTTTCTAAGGCATTCGAAATGGGGCCAGACTCAGGATAGGGAGCCATGGGGGCTGACTTTGTGCCACCTGCTGGGTCGAGATTGGACACCATGCTGTGCTGCTGGTTGAGACAAGGTCCATTCTGAGGGTCCATGTGTTTATCCATATCGATATTTATCTGACCCGTGTAGTACATGGTGTTGTTGTTGGAAGGAGAGAACATTTCATTTTGCGGGTGCTGTGGATGCTGGACAGGAGGAAGCCGAACCCCTCGTCTAGGGCTGGAAGTGGAGTGGACGGGGCTGAGGTGTGGTGGGCTGCCAAGGTAGCCTCCTACCTGTGACACACTATTCTGGCGGCTCAGAGGTTTCCGTCCCTGAGGAGGTCTGGGGACCACCATCTCCTGGTTATAACATGAACCTTGGAGACCTGCGAGCTGCTGGTCCTTAGACGTCACTGAGCTGGGCCCTCGGCTGTGGGCTGAAGGGCTCATTACCAGGTTCTGGTTGGGATAGGAAGGATAGGTCTGGCTGGAGTAAAGGTTCTGGTTTTGGTGCTGTGGACTGTGTTGCATCATTACTGTCTGGCCACTTAGATCCATATTGTCAGAAAGAGGGGGAGGCTTTATTCCACTCTGCTGTTGCTGCTCTTGTTGCTGCTCCCACATCAGTGCTTGCTGGGACTGTACATAGCTCCTCACCATCATCTCTTTTACCTGCATCATTGGTGTTTCTGACCTCTGGCCATCAGACAGTGCAGAGCCAGCGCAGCCCAAACTCAATCCCCCTCCACTGGGAAAAGAGTTTTGGTTCTGCCCTTGAAAGTCACAGCTGGGATTGTTAGAGTTCCTCATCATTACTTGGCCTGCCTGTTGTGGGTACCCCTGTGTCTGCTGCAGGAGCATCCGTTGCTGATGGAGCTTAGAATTTTGGCAGGCATCCCCACCCCCCATCCCAGGATGGAACTGCTGCTCAGGCTTAATGATGAGTTTGTGGGTACCATCTGAACTGTTGTAGAGGCCTGTCTGATTGTTGAAGTGGGCCTGAGTCTGAGGCTGCAGGTTAGGATCTGAATACTGCATTGCTCGCTGGTTCTGAAGAGCATGACTGGGAGTTTGTACTTGGCTGTGGGTATCATTCCAAGGGCCTCCAGCATCACCACCCTGGCCTATGTTAGGGTAATGTGGGCCTGAGGGACTGAGCTGGCACGTGCTCATACTGTATTCAGTCTGTTGGAGAAGTGTATTTGACATGCCCTCTGGCTGAACAGGCCTTGTCTGGCCCATTGGATTTCCACCAGGCCTGGAAATTACTTCTCCTCCCTGGTTCTGGTAGTGGCGCTGCATGTAGCCCTGGTCTGGGCAGCTCAGAGAGTCATGGCTTGGGGAGAGTTGGTTCGAAATGGGACCACCACCTCCGACTCCTCCAAGGGTCGGATTCTGTTGCTGGTATCCCATGAAGTTTCTCTCTCCAGGGGGCATCATCATGGAACGATCCCTGGCACCAACAGGAGCGAGATGGGGCTCCATGCTCATAGCCTCCATCATTACATTCTCTGTAATACTGGGTGGCCGAGGGGAGTACATGTGGCGGGCAAGGCTGGTGTCAGAGCCACGTGGTTGCAGTGCATTCCTTCTGCTCATCATGGCAACATTATTGAGGCTATTGAAGCGCTTGGGGAGAGCTTGAGGATCTGCAACTGATCGAACTGGGTCACTGGCTCGCCTAGTGCTGTTACCTGGAGCCTGGTGAGGGTAGATAACACCAGTACCATACTCTGTGTTGGCACTGTGCCTACGAGGGCCAACTTGCTGAAGGAAGGGAGGCAGGGGCTGCCCCTGGTACTCACTCAAAACTCCTCTTCTGCCTGGGGTAGCTGGTTGCTCCATATTTGGTAAAGGTGTAGGCGGGGGTCCACCAGTAGCTGCAGCGTATTTGGCCTTTAGGCTGTACTGCTGAGCAGGTGTTAAATTAGGAAGACCAGGCAACCCGCTTCCTCCATGACATGGAGCTCCTCTGCGATTTGTTTCAGGAGAGAGAGGGTCTCCCCCTGCTTGGTCTGGGCCTGGAAGGTGGCATCCTCCCCCTGCTGGTCCTCCCATTTGTGAGACCTCACTAGAGCGTCGACTGGACAGGTAAGGAGACACCATGGATGAACGACGGCTCACGGTATAGGCAGAGCTTAGGCTGCTGGTACCACTTCCTCTCCTATCGTTAGTAGAGCAGGCAATTGTTCCCCCTCCTAGATCATGGTTGGACAGCTCCATAACCCGCCGATTTGAGAGAAGCGGAGAAGGTGCACACATTCCCATAGTTTCCCCTGAACCTAAAAATGAACAATTCAAATTTTTAGGTTATTTTTATGCAGTCCAGATAAATACACCTGATTTATAGATGCTACAGCCCAACAGAAAAGTTCCATAGTTGCACAGCAGTTTTAAATCTTAACTTGTTTGATCACAATACGAACCAGGAAGAGCTGGAAGCTTGTTGCTGGCACAGCGGCCAGGAGGAGTTGGCCTGCGGATTTGCTTAAGCTTGTCGATCTTCAGGTTCTCCAGCCTCTTCAGGGCCTGTGCTGACATCCCCATTGTTCCTGGCTCCCCTCCTCCTCCACCACCTGCAACTCCATCTTCCAATGCTGTAAGATCCTCCAGGCTGCCCGCTGCATTAAGGTTCATTTCCACGCCACTGTCATTGTTGTTGGCACTCCCCAGTGGAGAACGTTCGCTACTGCAGGATGATTGCCCTCCAGGACTTGGCTGGGATTTCTGAAAAGAGAAGAGATGTAGTTTAATCCATGTACAAGAAACCATATGTGCTACAGACACATTACAGTAGGTGTATGAGATTCGCAGTAATGGGCTAATACAAACTAAGAAACTATGGGTACAGGGGTTCTATGCTGTTATAATTAACTCCAGTTTTAATGTCCCGTTTCACAATACAACGAAACACTGTATTGGAGCTTTGTTTGTTTTTCATGCAAATATCCTTCAGTAAAATTTATCACTCACCAGAGCAGTCTCAGGGGCCAACAGTTTGCAGTCTTCTCTGCGTGTCTCTTCTTTCTCCATCAACAGTTCAGAGTTTGGGCCTCCAGGTGTCATAGCTGAACCGGGAGGTCGAGGGCCGGTGTCTCCACGGTGCTTCTTGGTGATGTGGGCCTCAGGGCCATGTACCGTCTTCACATGTTTGCGCAGAGAGCTTGGGTCTGTGTACCGCTTAGTGCAACCAGGGATTTTACATACATACGGTTTCTGTAAAAGAGCAATGCATCCGTCAACACACAGAATGTTGTTTATGTGTACACAGCTGTGTATACCAAAATTTAATTAAATGCAGCTTTACTGCTCCTGAAAGTGTCTTTTGACTTCTTTAGTCAGTTTATCAGTTAGCACTGTAGCTGTCAAGATGTTGTGCAAATTCATTACCTTATAATTTATACAGGTATATAGGTTACGTATATTTTTCAGTGGTGCATGCTACAATACCTCATTGGAATGAGTTCGGTTTTGGTGCTTAGCACGGTCGGAAGCATTGGAGAAAGCTTTGTTGCAGCCTTCATGTTCACACACATACGGTTTCTCTCCGGTGTGAGAGCGCAAGTGGGTTTTCAAATTCTCCAGGCGAGAGTAGGCCTTGTTACAGCCTTCAAACTAAAAAGAGAAAACATACATAAATGTTTTAAAATGGTTTTAAAACAAAACCCAAGTTAAAAGAATAGAAAAGAAAAGAAAAGAAATGGTCTCTGGACGTTTTACTAACACACCTACAGTACTATATTTAAGCTACAGTACATTGTAAGAATGAGTCATACTGGAGTTAAAATAGAGGTGCAATTATGTTCCTGAAAGAGGAAAAAGAAGAATGATAGCATCAGTAGAGAGGGCAAGTTTAGTTCCTCATTGAGTTTCCCCTGATTAGCCAACTGTAGAGGTATTCAGAAGCCTTTCATACATACATACTGTATATGTGCTAATGACCTTCATCGATGTATTTTCAACAGTATACCTTTTAAGGAGTTTTGTGTTGTAATAACTGTACAAGGCAGCTGCCTTGCCTCTGGTATTTCTTTGCTTGCACGTGCAAATGTCTAAATAATGACAAAAACAGAAACAGGAACAAAGGGCCGAGACAGAGACGTCTGAATCACTCACAGTGCACTTGTGTGGCTTCTCTCCTGTGTGTCTGCGCATGTGAACCACCAGCATGTACTGGGCCTTGAAGGGCCTCTGTTCTCGAGAGCACTCCTGCCAGTGGCACACAAACTCCTTCTTCTCTCCGTGGATGTGCTCATTATTGATGTGCTGCACGGTAAACAGATTCATTCAGTCAGTGTGATAGAGGCTGATAGATTCCACTAAAGTGCTTTAAGAGGAGATATGTTGATCTAAACTTTGTTTTGCTAGAGCATGCGTTATCTTGCTCAACTGCAATGATCAGGTTATGCATATCTTACATGAACTAGCTGGTCTTGTGTGTCGAATTCCTTGTTGCAGCTCTCCCAGTGACAGTTGGTCTCATAGACGGCCTCTGGTTCAGGCTTCCCATCCTCCTTGTCCAAGTCATCTCTGCCATCTAGTAGACCTAGGAGAGGATCCTGATGACACAAACCAAAGTCATGTGAGTCCAAGTTTACTCAGCATGTTTGAAAAAAGTCAAATGTACCCATATAATATCATGCACTGCTGATGTGACCAAAATTATAAGGTTACAGATACATAAACATACTAGATCTTTTCTTTTCACAAATGCTTTTATATTCCAGCATGTGTAACAGCTATAAAGCTCAAATGTAGGTCTTTTTAATAAGTTGAACTACTGTACCTGAGTACCAGTGGAAGAGGGACTGGCTACATCTCCCTCTGACCTCTCCTCCAGGCTCTTCACATTAATGCCATCTATCACACCGCCCAGCCCTGGCTCCGTCTTGAGCTGCAAAAAAATTTAAAAAAAATATATGCACATAATATCACCTCAAATACAATTTACTTAAATTCTCTCTCTCTCTCATTATCTGCCGCAGTCAGTTCCCATCTATTGTCTCAGAGCTGTCAAAAGACGCACCGATGTTGAGTGAGCGTTTTTTGCAAAGTGATTAAGAGAGCAGTCTTACATGTCCATGCTTGGGCGGAGCGTGGAGTCGAGGATTGTGGGGAGGTAAGCGGGAAGCTTGGCAGGGACCTGGTGTGTGTCCACCCAGAGGTGTCACCCCTCCATACATGGAGCCTTGTTGTCTGGATTGGCAATTTATGTTGCTGGAGTAACCCATCGACGGGCTGCAGGAAAACAGAGGAGACATAAAATGTGGTAACGTTATAAGAACAAAAGGCTGAAAGATTAAAACATGAATGTCACATAAAGATGTCAAGTTGTCCTCTATGTGTGTATATACAATGTCATGGATCAGAACAAATCCTTTCATTTTAAACTAGGTCAATATCCATGGATATGGATGGGTGGTCTATTAAATGTATTTTCTTTACAATATATAAAATAGAGACATATCTGACCTCATGGCGCTCACAGAAAGGTGCCCATAGGAGCTCGCCCCGTTGGGGTTGCAGCGAGAGTTGACAAAGGCCACCAGGGAGTTGGGTGAGGTCCGGATGACCGTCTGCAGGTCTACGCTGGCATCAGACAGAGGAGAGATGGACAGAGCTCTCTTTTTGCTCAGCTTGAGAATGGAACGAGGTGTGGAGAACCTAGAGCCTAAAGTGGAGAGAAGACAGGAGGAGGGTTAGCTTTTCACGACACAAAATGTTCACTTTCACGAAATTATTCATTTAAAATTTGAATTTTTAACAGTATATTAGGCTGTTTTCTTACCATCACCCGACCCAATCTGATCAGAGCCAGGCTGGACCTGGCAGAAGTTGTGATGCGAAGACATCATGTTGTTCTGATTACAGTAGGGGGTGGTATTGCCTCCTGTAGGACATTATAGTTGGACAGAAACTTTAAAACACGCCACTGCAAAGATCCACTCTCATTTCATTAGTAAGCGCTGTGTTATCGTCATCCAGATAATTTGTAGATGCTCAGAACCTCAGCAATACATGATGTGAAGTTCCGTGCATCAGAAAACAGAAAGAAACAGAAGTCATGTGAATTTTTAGGTGCAGACGCAAGATGGCTTTTACATTTAAGCGTTTTATGTAGTAAGACGTGGAAGGACATACAGAGACAATGATAGTAACAGACAAAATAGTAAAAAACAGATATTGCAGGACCATGCATCACCTTTCACATTAGCATCATAATTACGTAAATCTTGAATATTTTTAATCAGGTTAACTGATTAAATATTTTGTATTACACATTTTCTGTAGCTGCAACTGAGAAATTTAGAGTAGTGCAAATTGCTGACACTCCACCCTGCAGACCAGCAGATGCATCTATGTTTCGGCAGTACAAACAGCCAACTGTTAACTTCTGATCAATCCTTAAGTAGGAATCCGTGCAGTTTTAGTTTCAGTCTATCAGGTATCCTTAAGTCCAAATCAATAGCAGCTGTGAGATTAAGGCAATGTAAAAAGATACTCTGACTCACCCTCTGTGGGCGGCATGCCCCTATGGCCCATCATACTGTGTGGCGGTGGAGCTTGAGGGGGCCTCATATATTGATCCAAACAGTGGCCTATCCCCTGCCCGGGCCCGGATCCGTGAGTCATGCTGGGAGTCATGGGGTTATACATGGCGTGGCAGTCCTGGGGAGGCCCGTCGATCAGCGGAGCGCGCAGCGAAGACACATCGCTGTAGGGAGACTGCTCTGACGGGACTATGCTGCGAATTTCAGACAGTTACAAAGTGCAGGGAATTAAAACAATGTGGAAAAGGGTCACTGCAAATGAGGATTGCGTAAAAAGTAAAGAATAATGACGGCAGGATATGATTCGTTTGTGTCCATGTAAATTATGTAATTTGGATTTCTGGATTGAAGCACTGGAGCATATAAAACAGAAAATAAATGAGCAAGTAAATAAATAACCTAATTTTGACCAAAAATTTAAAATAAAATAGTATTTCTTGTGTTACTTTTTTAAAAAAAAAGCTTTTTTGAGGCAGTGTGGGGAAAAAAGCGCTGCCTTGAGGAGCTGACCTCTGGTTCATCTCTCCTCTGAAGCTGCTGTGATGTCTACCTCCCACCACTAGATGGGGTACAGTCCTTACATTTGTCTAAAGTGCAGAGATTGGCTCATCTGGGTTTTCCCCCTTCCATACTAGAGTAGTTAAGCTTCACTGGAACTTTCCAGCATTCTCATGGATTTCAATGGATTCTCTAACGTCTCCTCACTCTCAATCTGTCCCTCCTGGTTTTTTCCTCTTTCCCTCTGTCCCTCTCGCTCCTCTTCCAAAGGGACAGACTGCATCCATCCACCTTCTCCTAAGTCGCCCTTTCAGCTCTTTAATGCTTTCACCACAACGTGTATTCCACACAGGAGCTTAATCTGTCTTCTCTAATCCACTGTGCTGCCCCCTCCCTGAATTTACCTCCCTCCCATTCTCACTCTTCTCTCCCTTTCACCCTTTCTGTTGTACTTTTCTAATTCTCCTCCCTTCTCTCTCTCGCTCTCTCCCTCATTTCTGTCTCCCTCTATCTCCTCATACTTTCTTCCCTCTCCTCTGTTTTTTTTCCTCTTCTTTCTCTGTCCTGCACAGCCACCTTTCTCTCCAACTCTCTCTGCTTCTCCCTCATTCTGGGTAACCTGAGTGGGGCGCGAGGCAGTCATGCAGAGCGCAGCGGGGCCTGGTCAGCCTGTAATTAGCAGCTGTCAGAGAGAGGCCGAGTCCACCCGCAACCTGGGTGGCATGAGGGATAGAGGGAAGGAGGGAGGGAGGAGGGCGAGAGGGTGGATAGGGGAGGAGTGAGGGTCGGAGCTAGCTCTCTGTCCACAACAATCACAGAGAGACCTGGGCTTCTGCATCCTCAAAATATCTGTGAGACTAAAATAGGAACAGTTCATCTCTGCTTCCTGGAGAGGAGCTGCTGTGATTTCTCTGACTGTGCTGGTGTGTGGCAAGATCTGAGCGAAACACTGATAAGAAAAGAAAAAGTTCTGGTTATTTGCTTTCGACCCAAGAATGAAATTAGAAAATGTATCAAACCAAAAGCGAAATGAAAATTTAGTCCATATTCCCATTTCAAAAATACGCCTACCATCACCTTTAGCTTTTATTTATTTAAACCCCATCCAGAACGTAAACAGAAATGCAAATGTATGTCAGTTTGTGGCTTCTGGGGGGAGTTACACACTGCAGCTATTGTCCTCTTCCCAAAGTCTTGCCATGGCAAAGAGGTTTCCAGGTTTGACACCAGACCAGAAATCACATCTTCTATTGACAATGTATTTGACAATGCTGAACTTCTCATGTAAAATAGCCGTGGCAGAGCATGCCAACGGCCGTCTCACCCTCTGGAGGGCTGGCTGGGTGACGTCTCATAGTAATACAGCCCCTGGTGTGGCTGCATGTCCACTGGCATTGGAGCTCCGAGTCCTGCTGCTCCCCTTACACCCTGGACCTGACGCAGAGAGAGCAAAGGACGCGGTTAAGGTGAAGACAGGGAAACCAAACAAACCTAATCCAACCAAACTGAACCAAAGAAAAGCCAAATATACAGGGAACAATTGTGGTGGCGGAAAAAAAAAAGAATACGTAGGATGTTAATAACAGAGCAAACCAAAGCAAGCAAAACAGAGAAGTTTGAGTCATACTTATTTTAAACAAAGTTGGTTCAAAGCACCAAATCCCTGACTCGCAGTCAGTAAAAGCTGCAAGTTTAAAGTTGAAAGACGTGAAACATTCTTGAGCATTTAAAGTAACAACACTCATCCTAATCCAGTTTATGTCTGTGAAGGTTCTCGGCCGTCTATCTAGTTTAGTTCTGTATACACAGTCTCAATTAGAAAGTGTTTCCTCGCATCAGATGTACTTGAGCACAAGTTTTTGCTGCAACATTCAACCAAGTGTCAAAAAATGGAAACTGCACAAAGAGAGAAATGCAAAGGAGGATTTAACTGAATATTCCTGAGTGGTCGGATCACAACTGGCCAGCTTTCAGTGCGTGTGTTCACACCCAGCATTAGAAAGCGACTCTACATGCGTCTCGGGCCAGCGACAGTTCTTTCCTCTGTATGCCAATAAACACAGACATCATTTGTGACGTGGCAGAATATTGTGCAAACAGCTGCTGTGTCAAAACAATGGGTCGCTACCTGCTGCTGTTTCAGAACCATGAACGGTTTCTCGCACGTTAACCCCAGGTCTAAGCGTTTCAGATAACAAAACCCCATTTTGACAGACTGACAGTCTCAGATACTTTTTGCAGATGAAATTGATTGATTTCAACCTGAGAATCTGAGGTTGTGAAACTCTTTTTAAAAAACCGAACTCAATGCAGCACAGAAAGAATCTGCAGACTCTTGTATACCAGTGTGACTATATACAAACATTTAAATTAAAATTGCTAATATTTGTACCATTTAGTCCTACTGTTATAAACTTGGTACTACGGTGACTCAGTGCTCAGAGATTTAAATAAGCAAAAGGGGTGACTGTATAGGTTACAGATACTTTAATGGCAGGCCATGTGATGGAGCTGATGTGCCCTAACATACGCTTACAGATTAGACAAAAGCCTGTGACACAAACAGTGGGCTTGGCTGTAATCTCCCTTCTCCAAACACAGTCATGCACCTCAAACACCGCTGACAGACACCGAAAAACCAGTCACACCTTCGCTGCAAAGCAGTGATCAGTGCAGGAGAGGGAGCACACAGAAGAAGAAAAACTGGCTTTTGCCTTGAAGCTTAAAGGACAAAAGTTTAGGGATGCTAGCAACGCAAACTGAGAAGAAAAAAATGAAAGCGGAACAAAGCAGGCTTTTGTGCGAAAACTCATATTGAGAAGGTATCTTTCAGCGAGAGTGTATGCGTAAGGTAATTCTAGCTGAGAGATCTCGGGAGCAAGCACCTGCTCATTACATCCAACCACATCAGTGCAGGTACTAATAGTTGGAACTGTGGATTCTAAGAAAGGTAATTAGGACCCAAAAACATTAGGACACATGTTTTAGCTACAAGAAATGGAGAAAGGCCAGAAAAGTGTTTTTGTGAATTTATCTATTGTAACCCCCTCCCCCCCCCCCCCCCCCCAAAAAAAAAAAAATTCCATATTTTCCTTCATTTTACATGCTTTCAAACAAAGGCGCAAAAACATATTTTCAAAGTTTCAAAGATTTTATTGTCAGTTCTCTATATTTTCAGGACAGGATCATCAGAAAACCGTTATATATGAAATAAACACTGTAGAAAAAAATATATATATATAAAATCAGCCTATGGAAGACAGTGGCGGTAGTGCAACATAGTAGCAGCATGAGGGGCATGGACAGTAGTGCAAATGGTACAGTATCTGACTTCTATCGCCGCCGTGCACGTGGTCACAGAATGTCACATTGCTTCCCTCCTGTCCACGACTGCAGATCAAAGCTCTATGGTTTCAGTGCAACAGGTTGCCAGGCCTGTTATGTAGTAGCACAAGTGTTAAAAGGGCAGTGGGGACCTATTTAAGCCCACATGCCACCACCAGTGGGGGATTTGGTACGCAAATTTAGCCAGCGGCTAAATTACGTGGGCGGTCCAAAGCTAATTGCATATAGTCAGTATGATAATTAGCCGGAAGTGCTAAATAGAGATCCTTCTGAGCACCTCAGCTGTCCAGAACTAATAAATACCGAGAGGGGAGCCTGACACACACACACACACATTGGCCCACCTGTCAGTCTCGCCAGGGGGTAGCATGATAATCCAGCGGCCTCCAAGTCTGCAGAGAGTGTGTGCGAAAGAGTGTGGCAGTGAGAATGCTGAAGCGGTTTATAATGTGTAAGCCCGGTAGCAGGTGTGTATGAGGGGAGAGTTTTGGGGACAAGTGCATGTGCGGAGGACGAGTGTGTGTGTGTCTTTGGACGTGTGCTGGGAGGGCGCTCGACATGATGAACGGCGGTGGATCTTGGAGTGAAAGTGAATAATGCATGAGCCCACCTGCGCACAAGCAAGCTGGAACTTTTTTTTTTTGAAAAACATTTCTGCGGGTATTTCCTCGGGGAGCGGGGGCAGCGAGTGAGTGAGTGTGTTACTGTTGCAGCTACAGCATGTGTACACACACTAAACTGTGTCTTGTTTAATTAACTGACACACTGTGGCGCCCTCTCTTATCCAGGAAAAGTCAACATGCATGAATATTTACAACGTGTGAGCAACCCTATCTGCATGTTGGGTCCTTAAATGTTTGCTACAGCAAGTAAATCAAGGCTGTGACTTTATTTACCTTCAATATAAGAATCATCTGCATCCATAGAGAAACCCTATGCACTGTTAAATCAGCTGGTAATTTTACAATTATACATTAGCACGCTTGCACAGTTTGATTATTCTACGCTTTTTTTTTTGTCATTTTTCTCTGAAATGTATGACATTAGCTTTCAGTGTTATTAAATAGGTCGTAGTTTTTTAAATAAATGTGCAAAAGTTATAATGTGACTCATCTTTGTCTGATTCTTTACCCCCCAAAAACCTGCTGATTTAATGGGACGCATCGATTTTTTATTTTATATATATATATATATATATGTGCATGTATCGAGTGTGACAATAAGGATTTTGTTCTGAACCATGCGCTGATGGATGACTTCATATATATTCTTGGTGCTGACACAGGTGTCGTGGCGTTGCGCTATTCTAGGTCAGTATTTTGTGAGAAACTCTGAGTGAGCTTGCTCGCCGGTGTAATTTTGCGGTGCCGGGTTTGAGAGGGACGGGGCGGCAGCGTATTAAAAACCCCAAGGCCATAAATCAAACGGTTAACTAAACACGACTGCTCCACTGCGGCACAGCGAGCTGGGCAGAAACCAAGGAGCTGAGGATGAGGACAGGATGTCCAGCCGCTTTCTACACCCAAAACCTCGCCATTCAAACACTCAAGGTTCACTAACCCTGCAGCAGCATCCCAGCCCAGTACAATTATGTTGAAAAGCTGGACGCCTTCAAACCTCACACAGTGAATTTGCCCTCTACTCCATTAACAATACACATTGAGTGAATGCAGCCTATTTTCTAACATGGTTCTGCTTTCTAAGCGCCGCAGTGCTTTTTCCACAGTGATGCAGACTTATGAATCTCCAGGTGAATGGTGATATCAGCTGAGCTCACCTCAGTTACTGGATATTTTTAACCGCCCTAAGAAGTCCCGTCTGCAGCATCACCTAATAAATTTCCATTCCAGCTCTAACCTCCTTACTCACCAAACCAACACAGCCTACCACTAATAAATATGGTATGGTTTTGTATCCTTTGTGGGCTATTACTCACTCACTTTCAGAAACCTAACCACTGCACGACAGACACCCATCATTCAGCAAAATCTGATCCGGACTACAAAAACAGGTCTGGTCCCAGGTCTTCTGTTGGATGTAAAACTACAGTGTGGAACTTTTGCCAAAAACAAATACACAAATATCATGTGTATATGGTCCCTTCTGTTTTTTTTTTTCCTTTCAGTGGTTTCCGACTAGAAAAAGGTTATAGTTGATTTCAGAGTGCTTTCCTATGTTTCGCTCCGATTCAGGTTGCAGCATTTAACCTTAATCTAAATAGTGTTCACATGGCAATCGAGACAAAGCTCTGACAAACTGAAAATGAATAAACCTCCTAAGACGCATCAGGTACTTATATATAACTATAAGGTAGCCGTATCGAGCTGAGACCAACCTCTCTAACTGGGCTTAGCTCGGTCCGCCCATACAGTGCAGACCTTCGATGCTCTCAGACGAGCAACAGACCCACGGCTGGACGTGGTTTCTTCTCGCCGTTCATTGATTTCCTTATCAGACTCAAATCTTAACTCTGAACGTAAAGATTTTTTTCTATCTGGAGCATCAGAAACATTTCTCAAGATTTGATTTCATTCTTCCAGACCGCCAGAGATGCTGAATTCATAGAGCCTTTTACTTTACTATAAATTACCTTTCTCCATCATAGGCTCTGCCATAGTCCGACTGGCTTGTAGGTTACTAGTTGATGTGAAATGCACTGACACCTGTGTAGCAGCTTTAAACCATTTGTATACTGCAAATATAACCTACAGCTGATTTATGAATGAACTGCAGGAGTTTGTTGGGCAAGGGTTAATTGACGCGGAAAACTCCCACACGATGGCTCTCTTTGAAAGTGAGTTAAACTGCTTTTACAGGTGACGCTATGACATTTTAAGCTCTACTACACTTTTGCTTTACTGAGTATAACTTGGATTTCAGCTTGTGGCCTTTATCGGGGTCATCCCTCAGTTGTTGCAACCACTTCACACCTCTTACCTGCATCTGAGACGTAGATGACGTAGCCTTACTTGCGTTGGTATGACCAGACGCTTATTGAAAGATAGCTAATGTTAGCAAACTTTGGGTAGATAATGGCCAATAAATATATATGGAGAGCTTGGTGACCTTATCCCAACTGTAGCACTTTTTGCCTCAGTGGGGCGGTTCAGCTAAACAGTTCACCTAACGTGAGCCTCGGTGACAATTATGGAACAAAATGAGTAAGTTTAAGAGTAAACAGAAAAAGCTAAATGTTTGAATGTGTGGAGCTGAGGATGGGTGCATAAACACGGTCTAATTTAAGAAACTAGTTTACCAGTTGCAGAGATCGGACTGGTCATCGTCGCATGACTTTTTTCCACTAATGGCCCTTGAAGCGTATCTGTCCCACTAGATTGAGTTCTCAGGTGGAAGTTTGTGTTTGTCGTACACAAAGAGAAACATTGTTTAGTCTTGCCCGCTTGGGCCGTTTGTGACATTCCCATAAAGTGCTGATCCTCCTCGCTCGGAGGAAGTCTCCAGAGAGGACAGACATTTCCACAGGTCACTGGTCGTGTCAGACAAAAGGTCTGATCCGGCCCCGCTCCGCTCTGCCTCTACGCTCTTCTTTCTCTAGGGTGTAACACTAAACTGGGGCTCACGCATGTCCCCCTCCTCCTTCGCCCTCCTCGGCCTTTAATGACATCTCCTTTCCTCTTCATTTCTCCTCTAATCTCAGATGGGAATGTCAGAATGAAGTGTGTGTGCTTGGTAATCTATAACCTACAAAGACAAAACAGCCTAAATAAAACTCAGCACACATCGTTGGAGCTTGCAGAGTAAACACTCATCTGGAAGTATTGTCTTTCTCCTCCGCCCGCTCCTTCGTTCCCTGCCGTCCTCCTCTCATTCTGCCTTTTCCATTGCCCTATATCTCCAACTATCTCCTGCTCCCTCCTCTCCCCCGCTGCCTCCACCCTCTCCCTCGTTCCCCCTATCCCTCTCTCTCTGCTCATTCCTGCTCTTGCGACCTCTCCCTCGCCCCTCCCCCTCCTGGCGGCGCTGCAGTCGAGGTGGGTGTTCTCTGGCTGTTTTGACTTGAGAGACGATAATGGCAGCTATAATGTAGCCAGCCGTTCCTGATGTGGCTGGGCTTGTGGGGGATTCTGTTGTGTTAGGGCTGGAGACGGAGGGTGGGAGGGAGCGCGGGAGGGAGGGAGGGGAGTGTAGGCGGGGCCCGGGCCCTCGGCCAACCACAGCCCAGATTTTACCTCATTTTCTTCTTCAATTTTTTTTTTTTTTCTCCTCATCTTTGTCTCTCTCCTCTCACGCCGACTTCTTTCTAGCTCCGTTGTTTTCCTTCGGTGGTAAACTTTGTTTTTAAATTCTGGCTTTGTTTTTGTAACCCCCACCCACCCAACACGGGCTCTCCTCCCTTCCTGCCTCTCTTTCTCCCCCCCCCCCCACCCCCCATCCACCCTCCCCCTGTGTTTTTTACCCCCTTTTACCCAGACTCTGTGAATTCCTCGCAGCTGCTGTAATGTGATGGGGGCCAATGGTGTGACCACTGAAAGGCCACGGGGCTGGAGACATCACTGTAATGTACAATAAGCCCTTCTCACTGACCTGCTCCAGGGAAGATTAATGTCATATCTACTTAGGAACACCAATTTTATGTTTGATTATGGACACTTTCAAAAACGTACACCTCATTATGAACAGCAAACAGGTGTTATGCAATAATTAAGCATTTTTGTTTAGTTCCTTTCAATGGCATCGTGATAATATCATGACAATATAATAGTAAAATGTGCTGCTAAATTTATAAATATAAGTAAATGACGGGTTTTAACATAAAGCTAACCACTGTTTTTTCATAAACGATGATTTTTTTTTTTTAATCAACTGACATAATTGGTCTTAATCTCGATTTATTTTTCTGCACCAGAATGTGGCTACAAGCTGTAAAGCCTTTATACTTGTGCGCCGGTGTGTCAGCATTGCTCTGTATTAGCGCAGTCAGCTGGTAAATGCTAGTCAGCTGTGTTGAGGTCCTCTCTGTAGTTCAAATAATGGCGATTGGAACCGGAGTCGGAGCTAATCAATGTTGAATCGAGCGCATTTTCGGACCAATCACGACTGTTGCGGTCGGCGTTGCCGCCACACGTGGTTGCATTTCTGGTAAGGGGCACTTCAGGCCACGCCGTAGTGTACAGAGTGACAACTAAAAAACCTTTTGGATAACAGACGTTCATTTATATGTGAATAAACCACACTTCTCTTAAAATTATTAATATGACTTGGTAACAAATAAAGTTCATGAGTGTACAGGAAGTATATATAGCATATGGAACAACTTTATAAGTTAACCTCCATCAAGATGCTCCCTCAGTTGTTCCATGGGCTAACAGTGGAGTTAAAACTACTTGTCTCTTTCTCAGCTTTACGCATCTTGGAAGTAGTGTAGTAGTGTAGAAATCTAAACCCTACACTCTTTTGAGTATACTCATACCAGGCTTGTGCACAATTCAGAATTGAATTGAGAATGACTCCTAAATTCCAATTCAATTCTTGAATTTGAATTGAATTTGAACTGATGTCAAAAACAGGATCTAGAATTACAATTCGAATTTGAATTAAAGGAAGCAGAATTGCAATTCAATACAAATTCAAAGAAATTCATATACATAAGTGAAGTGGTTAACAATGAAGCTTTACAATATATGTCAGATATGATTTCATTACATATTCTATAAATGATATTAGTTTGAACTACTTGTACAGATTACATTAACAGGAAATGTTTCCCCCCAGCAATGAATGTTAAAAGCTCTAGTCACAGAACACATAATTAAGTTTGATTTATTGGAATTGTAATTTTGTGGAACACAATGGAACGTGACTCCATATCCCAGAATGCTTTGCTTTAACCAAGTATTTAAAATGGTTGCCAAACAATTTGAGGTGGACATTTGTTTGAAAGCTTCTTTTCTACACAATTTGATGGTCAACACCGGACTTTTTAAGTTTCAGAAGTCCCTTACAACTTCAGATTACAAACGTTTATGGGTTTTTTAGGGTAGCCTATGCTGGTGCGAGCCATTTATACTTGCATGCTCGTCAGTCTGCCTCGCTCTGTAAAAATGCTGCCCAAACGCTAGTCGGCGCTGAGTCTTTTCCCAGTCGGGTTTATTTTTGTTTCTACTTCCTGCTTCACTTTCGACAATGGCGAATGAAACTTTCGCCCAAATTTCGCAGAAGTCGAGTCATACATATGTTTGTATCTCCGAACCTCCTCAGCTAACCTTTCCTCGATGTGTTCCATCTGTATTGATGAAATCAATCAATTTGAAAACTGCGGAGATGGAGAAGCAGCTGGAAATGCGCTGCTACCAAGCGGACCAGTCACAGCTCTTGCGTCGCCTCAACGTGTGGTTACATTTCCGGGGAGGTGCACGTCAGGCTACGGTGTTAGGGTCTGCGTATGGTCTGGACTGTTGTAGCAACGGCATCAAATTGACACAGAAACCGCCTATTACATGAGCTATATTGCCTTTATGGGGAGTTGCACAGTGGGCAAACCAATGAAGAATCATAAATCTCACTATAGGGAAGGTGCAACATGAACTCATGCACTCCACGTCCAGGACAAAAACTGTAATTTCCTCTTGTCAGGAGTTACCCAATATAATAAAGTTCATTGCACTAAATACCTGTCATACAATCGAGTCTACAAAATTAAGATGGACATTTATAATCACATTTTTAATTCTAAAGAAACAGACATATTTTCTGAAAGTTTACTGAAACTTTCATTAAAAGGATAACAGTGGAAATTACAGTGTCAGAAGTGTGGCTAAACAAAGAAAAACACAAAGTTTAGGACTTGAACTATGTGACGCACCTGGATGAACCTCCCTGACAAAAACACTACACTAAATACTAGCGGTGTTGTTTAATACAGTCGACGCCATAACCCCGGCTTCAACCCCAGCGAGTCACACCTCATCTGCCCCTGTACTGTAAACTGTGTGGGCTGTGGAAGCTGCGGTGGTGATGTCTCACTGCTGGGGTTCTCACCTTGTCGAAATGGCGGGATGAAACGTTGATCCCCTGTTGCTACACAGGCGAAGTGACTGATGACAGACGTCAGGGCACTAGAGGCCTTGAGTGCCTCACCACGACGAAAAACAGCCAGAGGGTGTGCTGAGTGAAGCTCAGACAGTGCCAAAGATCTGAGTGAACTGAGGGCTATATTTTTTTATTATAAATATGATGAAAAGTTATCCTAAAGGTAACTTGGAGGGAGGTGCACACTCTGTACAACCATGAGGGGTGTAGAGGAAAGTAAAAAAGACAAAGAAGGGATTTTGGTATACCATAATTAAATGTCGTGTGAACAGCAAGACGCTCCCCTGATTACTGTTTTATCACCTTTGTAACTGTTGGCGCGATCAGTCAGTGACTTGATAGAGTTTGTTTTAGGATTAGGAGCAGTTCACCTCTCCTTGTTTTCATTTGCCTGTACAAGCACCGATCTGCGCTGCCGGCCACTGAGGCGGAGGTTTGATTTTTAACATTTGTCAGTTCGGGGATCTCAACAAGCGACTATTAAGGCGACAGATGCGGCGCTAGCAACACGTGTTTCCTTCGTCTTCGCCCTGCGCCATGACTCGCTGTTCCTTTCATGATCCCACTTTTTCTCCGTCCTCTCTGTAGGCCACCCACCCGCCACCCTGCACATACCTGTGGTTTCCTGTTCCCCTCTCCTCCCTCCTCTCTCCTCTCCTCCCTCCTCTCTCGCTCTCTCTACCTCCAGCCCCTCTTCCCCCCCCTTCCCCCTCCTCTTTTTTTCTCTGTCTACCAAGTATTAAACTCTTGTCTTGTCTTCCCCTCTTCGACTTTTACTACCTTTGCAGAACTTCTTGCATGTCTCTTTTTCAGATAGGTAATGCCCCAGCCACAAGTATTTCTTTGAACTCCTTTTAAGGAGCAGGAGCAGAGGAAACAGGGGGAGGAAAAGGAGGGAGAGAAGGATGGATGGATAAAGCAGACGAGGAAAGGTTGATTCAAGCAGCTGGCTCCCAGCTGTAGGCCAAGGCAGCTCGCAGCACTGTGCTCCATATAAACAAGTTGGAGCCCATCCCCCATTTTCAAGAGCCCACAGAGCTTTGTCATTGTAAATCCAGCACTCCTCTTCACCTTGTTCACCTTGCCTGTTGCTCTTTTCCTCCCTTCCTTTATGCAGTTTTACGCCATTTCTCCTCCTGGCATTTTATTCACTCCACTCATCATTGCCGAGGCTATACTTTCGCTGTTGCAGCTATTTTTTTCTCGGGTCAATCATCCCTCTGACACCAGCAAAAAGGAAAATGTCCCGTGCAGAAATTCACCGGTGCTGTCAGCTAACTTCTGAAAAGGGGGCCCGCATCAGGGAACAAAAACCAGATAATAATCTGTTCGGTTTATAGAAAGACCGCAGTGATTATAAGAAAAATAATAATCCTAACAGTCTTGGGTGGGCAGGCAATATTTATAGCCGGCCTGCTGCTACTTATATTCCTTAGCTGTATAACACAGCTGGAAGCGAGGGAGGAGAGAGAGAGGAGGTGGAAAACTCATGAGTAAAAAGAGACAGAGTAAAGACAGAACGAGGGGCTCCAGAATGGAGCGGAGGTGGAGAGTGTGTATATATGTGTGTGTGTGTGTGTGTGTGGAGGGGCGGATACCCGGCGAAACGAGTGCGGCCGAGAGCAAGACAGACAAAGAAAGACAGACAGAGACACTGCATGAGCGTGCATGTGTGTGTTTAAATTCAGAGTGTGGGAGAAACCGCGGCTCAGTCCCTCCAAAAGATGAGGTCTGCAGGCCACCAGACGAACAAAGTGGCCACAGCTCTGAGAGCCTCTCACCGAGAGGAAGCAAGGAGATATATGACACAGACAACACGGCCGTTAAACGCAACAGATGAGATTAATCAAGAGAGGAGAGTGCTTTTTTCTATTCTGAGCATCCGTTTTAGGGTAAGGGAGGTCCTTCCTGTGCAGGTGAGCACAACAATATAGGTGAACAGGGAGGGAGGTACTGTCTTAAGTATGCAGATTTAAAGGCATCAGCCTCTGAAAGGCAGGTCCTGTAATAGGCGGTTTGGCTACAGTGACAGCGCGGACCCATACGCAGACCATACGCACATCCTAATGCCGTAGTTGACGTGCACCTCCCCTAGAAATGTAACTACGTGCCACGATGACGCAGACCGCAAGAGCTGCGACTGGTCCGCTTGGTAGTAGCGTATTTCCGCTTTAGTATTTCCGGCCGCTTCTCCATCCCCGCAATTTTCGAAGATGGAACATATTGACGAAAGGTTAACTGAGGATGTTCGGAGATGCGAACATTTGAATGACTTCTGCGAACTTTGGGCGAACATTGTTGAAAGTGAAGCAGGAAGTAGAAACAAAACTGAACCCGACTGGCAAAAAAGACACAGCACCGACTAGCGTTTTGGTGGCGTTTTTACAGAGCGAGCCAGACTGACAAGCGTACAAGTATAAATGGCTCTATGAGTATGGCGTCTATGTCCCGCAGAGGTATAAACTCCGCTTAAATGCTATGATTGGCAGGTAAATGTGTGGTCACGCTGACAGACAAACTAATTGCCAGACGAAGTCAGTCGCAACTGACAAAAACTGTTTCTACCGTTGCAGCTTTGCAGTGTGCAGTATAAGCTTGCATATTCAATGTAATGCTTATTTAAAGTAGCAACGATTTAAATGTCAAAAATAAATAAAAGGCATGCAACCGAACAGTGTCCCGTCTCTAGCCTGGTGACTGTAGGTTTTCCCCATGAAATGTAACTCTGCACGGTCACTGTTAACAAAATCTGTTCTTCCAAAAACAAAGAAACAAATCTAATTTAAAATATGTCAGACTTCTCAATACATCACTGTTAAATGTTGTTTTTATGTCAAACACTGTGTTTTGATTGTTTGCGAAACCCGAGACAAACAAAAATCCCCTAACACAAGACAGCATGGGAGAACTTCTCACATGGGAGAGCCAGAGATCATGTTTCATTTCATGCATTCTTCTTTCCCGTCAAACCTGGGTGCCAGCGTTACCCACAATCCAACTCAACAGCCAAGAAATTTGAGTGTTTTTCTGGTAAATTCACTTCATCATATCTCCACTCCCCCTAAATTGTTTTCATTTTTTTGGCAACTACTTATCAGCCAACTCTGTGCTGCTCTCTCTGCAGCCACAATCTGGTTTATGCAACCATTTTCACATATCAGTGAAACGGAAGCACGGTCGCTCCGTCATGGCTTTTAATTACCGAACACAAATCCTTCATGATGTTCTTCGTTTTTTATCTGTTCCTCACCTCAGCATGTAAACTGTACTTTAATTTGTCCCAGCAGCTGAACACACGTGTGGAGACTTGTCTCTTCATCAGTTCACAGTTGTATGACTAAACGTGCACATCTGTGCGTGCACCTTGACAGGTCATTGTATTATATGGTGTTAAATTATGACTTTAACACTTTCCTTGAAACTGACCCCCGCCCTCACTTCAAAAAAATGTTCCCGTATTCCTCTCCTCTCGCTCTCCTCACCATGTAGTGAAAAAAAGAAAACCGTTTTCTCATTTTTATAGTTGTCTGTTGTGCAAGAAAACGTGCACAAATCCGTCTCAGCCCACAACTCATCTCTCTCGCGTGCCCACCGGGAACTCGCAGCGGAGTATAAATCACACGAGAGCTGACGGATGGCGCGATCTGAAGACAGATCTGTTGATGTGAAACAGTGAGGATGAAAACGGTGGTCTCCTTTTTCATTCTGCTTGCCATTTAGTTAAACAAGCCTCATCAATTTACGCAGTGAACGAGTTACAGACTGTAAGTTAAAACGCGCACTTCTCCTGTGTGGTCCTCCTCATAGCTGCTGACTTCATAACTAATATATCGCAGGCGTTTAGTTTAATACCCAGATGTTGGTAGGAGAAAGGCATCCGGGCCTGCATTAGCTTTTAATTGGCTGCGATCCCTGAGCTGATGTTTGGGGCTTAGCATGTGACTAAGGGAGACTCTCTCTCTCTCTCTCTCTCTCTCACACACACACACACACGCACACAGGCAAAATCAGCCACACACACACACATATGAATACACACACTTTCCCTGAACGAATGAAAGGCTTGGCCGGGCTGCGATAGGGCGGCAGTCTCATACGCTGTTAGGAAGAGACGAGTCATGGCTGTCCAGAGCAGACTACAAACTAAACAAACACAGACAACACACATGCAGGGACTCATAAACACACACACACTGAGTTGCATCTTCGAGATCCCAGGACTGACTGACGCCATGCTGAGGACACTAGCATCAAGCAGCAACCATGATAACTAGCGAGCAGATTTTCTTGGTCCCGAATGACGAATCCAAACAAGAAAGGTTGATTGTTAGTGTGTGTGTGTCTGTGTGTGTGTGTGTGTGTGAAGTAGAAAGAGAGAGAGAGAGAGAGAGAGAGAGAGAGAGAGAGAGAGAGAGAGAGAAAGACTTGAGTTCCCACCGGGGCTGTAATTAAGTGGCATTAACATAACTAAAAGGCAACAAATCAGCTAATCAGCTGGCTGTGAATTGGAGGAGCTTAAAACACACCCACCCACGCACACACAAACACACGCACACATTCAAACACACACGACTGAAAATACAGTCATTACTGGCACATTTTTAGGTTTTGCTCTCAAATAAACACAGACACGCAAACTTCTGGGGATGGAAAACATATGAGGAATTTCACTGATCTAGACTGCAGCTCATTTGAATCGATTGTGAAATCGGTGCTTAAGTGGGGAACAGATTATACAACATGTTCTCGCTGGCGGTTGCGGGAGACCCCACACATAAAGCATTTTTTGTCACTCATTGTGTCTCATTAACGTGTGGACACCAAACAAGCCCAGACTGACCTCAGGACTGCCACTTGTGATGTGCACAATACAAGACTTTTGAGAGGAACAAACATTATCTTAAGGAGGAAATGGTTCAATGAGAGAAGTGTAGGAGAGTGATATTTGCATCAGTAGGCATCAAGAAAACTCTGTACATCACTGTAGGTAAATGTTATCAACACCTACTTTTTACATCTGTCAGTGCAGACAATATTGAATCAAACTGATTGAAGATGGTGAGATTAACTGAAACAAGCCCTGCTTTAGTTTGGGTAATCTCCTTAGCTGAGCCTACTTTCAGTATGAGCCTTTTCTTCTATGGGAATGTAGCGAACGGCACCCGAACCTACCAGTCATCTCCAGTAGATGACTGTGATCGGAACACATGCAAATAATCAACAGTATCCGAGGTATAAAAGTATGATTTCGAATCTGGTGTTTTAAATTTCTATGAATCTTCAGTTCACCCAGAAGAAAACTTGCAAAAATTAGGAATTAATGATACATCTGATGTGTCCTGGTGAGAAATGTTAACAGCAAACTAAGCTGAACACTCGGCCATTGGCTAGCGGCGCGTCCTGCACTGTCACCACTAGTAACTATGATAGAAGTAAGAGCCAGAGAGTGAGACCACTCTGATTGGCTGTTTAACGTAGATGACTAGCGCACAGGAAGGAGGAACAGAAGTGCCAAAAGCGAGAGTCGTCATTCATTTTACATCAACGTCACAATCATCTGCAACGAAGAAACTCACAAGTAGCCAGCTTTGTACGATGATTTGTAGCTTGTCCTAGCTTCCTAACTAGTCCTAGCTCTTCCAGTTTCCCCCTTTTTGAATGACAAATACAGACTACTGCCACCTGCTGGTAGGGAGAGGTATTTCCTGTCATGTGGGCGCATAACATATGTGCCATCAGGCCATTGGCTGTAGTTTATAGTATGTTCAAGTGACTTTTCAGTCCAGACACAGGCAACTGAGGTACTTTATAGTTGTCTTTTATTGGCATAAGTTCTTTCATGTTGGTTTGGTGAATCTGGGACTTAATACAGACCACTGGAAACAAACAGTGAACTAGAGAAAAAAGTTATGAAGTTTCTAGAATCCAAGCGTTGGCATTTTCAAACACAACAGGCAATAATCACAGGTAATGGTTGGTCAGGTTTCACTAATTTCAAATTTATTGTGATTTCACTGACATACAAATGAGATCTGAAGTATATCGAATATATTTATACCTACATTTGTTGTTTTAGCTCTGGTTACAGAACTGTTCCTGAATCCCAAACCCGTTGAGAGATTAATTCGGTACCACCAAACAACAAGCCAAAATATTTAAACTGTAATTCACGTATGAAATCCATCCTTTCTCTTGCATGGAGAAATCAGTGAACCCATATGCAAACCACTGATCACTTAATGACGAATCACCGTCTCCAAAAAATCAACTCAAATTTGATTGAAAGCTGGCGGAACGCAGAAAGTTTCACCATCTGTCATATACTGTGGTCTACATTAGGTCAATCAGAACAGAGATGTTTTGCAGTCGCAGAAGCTTTCTGCTATTTGTGCATGTAAACACTGATTCTATCTCGTGCATGAGGAAGGGGCTTCCCTTTCACTGCGTCTCAGCCCTAAATTCCAGTCTGTATCTCCGTGCAGTGCTCAGTGATGCGCAGGGAACACATGCACACATTGACACAAACACACAATCGTTCACTCTCCCTCCCTTCTACACGCTCAAATATATGCATGCATGCTGTATACACAGAGCACAAATATTTACACATTAACTGTCAGCTATACCTAAAGAGATGCACACACAGGTACAGATATACAAGCATACAAACAGTTATACACACACATACACAGCGTTGATAGGGTGGCAGATAGCCCGGAAGACCCAGGGACCTGATGTGACAAACACAATCAGAAAGGCACCATTTACGTCAGCCACTAGTGAATAGCTCGCTAAAGACGTGCAGACACACACACACACACAAAACTACTGGAGGATGTTTAGTAGCAATTCTTTAAAGGAGCTACCCTCGTTCGTTTCATCACTTTTGAAAGCAGCAACTATTACATTAGGACACAATCTTTCCAAGGTCAAAAAGCCACAAAAAAGAAGGAGATATAATTTTTTTATATTAGCGTAAACTATTAAAAACTAAACTACAGTTATCAACAGAATGTGAGGAAGAAGCGTTGTCATTCTATTTTAATAATATGGAAGTTTCTGAAAATATTAAATGGGAGACTTATCTAATGGCATTTCATTTGACCAAAAAAAAAAAAAAAACTATCTACCATTTTCCATGGAAACCTAGGAAACTACAAACTTAACCTCAACACTTGTTGCTGTGTAACGGGTAAATTTCAAAGCTGAACGGGCCTCAGCATTTTTCAGCACCTCAATGACGTGTTGACCAACCGTGTGTCAGCCAAGTCAAACTTGAAGGATCATTTCGTATCTTCAAACACACAACCATTGCGTATTTTCTGAGGACGTGCACAACTGGAAGTTGTAAACACTGAAATCTTCCCGTCTTCACCGTATGACATAAGCACCGAGCATTCGGCAAAGATTAAAAACTAACTTACGCATGCTTTATGTAACCTTATCTGAAGTAATCAAAAGCAACACAAATCTCATAAACTTAACATAAAGCTTTTAAATTTAGAAGTAGTGGAGCACACGTTCACCACTGTTTCCTGCACAGAGGGAGAGAGAAAAAAAAAATACGAGGTGGAGTGATTCACTTGAGATGGAAAAAATCTGGCGGCAGCGATGTTGCTGAGCAGCGGGTGACTCAAAGTCTGTGTGTGGCATTCATGTCCTCCTCTTTCTCTTTTATAAAGGAAGGAATGGGGGGGATCAGAAGGGATACAACGACGGAGACAGAGAGGTAGAGAAAATGAGAGTGACAAAAAGAAAAAACAGAAGAAAAACCAAGCTGATGGAAGAAGAGGAATGGTAAAAAGAGAGAGAGAGAGGAAGAGAGAGAGAGAGAGAGAGAGAGAGAGGAAGAGAGAGAGAGAGAGAGAGAGAGAGAGTGAGCAGCGTTCAGCGGCACTATGCTTGAGCAGTCCTTTTGACTGAGAAAAACCAGAGACCTATTGTTGAAATCCCATTCCTCACTGTATTGTCTGACCTTATCAATGCAGGGTCACCAGGGACAATGGAGGACCCTCCTATAAGTTCTCATTTGTTTAGTGTGGTGGAATCAGCCCAAAACATTGTATTTGTAAAACTTTTTACTGGTCAATAAAGTGCACATGATATCCTTCGGCAGTTATCTATAAAACACTGATTAGTCATGGCCCAGTAGTAGCTTTAGCAAACAATCAGAACAGAGATGTTTTGCATTACATATGCCCAGACCTGATTCTCTCTTTCACACATGTAGCAGAAAACATGAGATTCCACTGCTCAGAAAACAATCACACTAATGGAAATACCGTATTTTGCTAAGGTCGAGAGGTGGCGTCTGTCTGGAGCATGCAGGAGGCAGGACATGACCTGCACACACAAGCTCAATTGGATATTACTCAGACTCTGTGCTCGGGATGACTCGGCTGACAGGTCTTCGGACATTTACATCCCCACGCTGCCTTCAAGAACTTGTGAGTTTGTGGTTATGACATGGGAAGTTGTGTACACAAAACGCTTGTTGACATCAGCCGGAAGTCGTGGGAGCGCTGCTGTGAGGCAACTGTGGCCGTCAGTTTAGAGACTTAAAAACTAGATGACTTAATGTAGGAAAACAAAAGCACAATGAACGCATGAGGACATTGGGATTATCAGCATTTCCCCCAGGCATAAGAGTACAAAGAAAACTCTATACTACCGAAGTACTTCATGTTAACTTCCCATCCACCTCCGTCATTTATGAAAACGTCAGCAAAACACGTCACAACTCCTGAAGTTGGAACCACTTTCCACTGATGAGGTTATGAATACCAGAAGACAGTTTTGCTCCTATGGACTTTTCTTGTGAACACATTTAACCCAGCCCCATTAAAAAGATGCATCACATAGATCTCCTCCAGAAAACAGCTTACAGTACGTTCGCCTTTTGAATCTCAAGCTAAAGCCGGCAGCCGTTAGCTTAGCGTAGCATGATACTGCTACCAGGGTAAACAGCTTGCTAACAAACAAGAAAATCTTTCTACCAGCAATGCTAGAGAACTGCCGCAGTAACTTCCTGCAATTCCTATTCGTTAGCGCACCAAGCCAAGAAGTAATCAGTTTAGATGAAAAAAATATATATAAAAAACCTACATTTGCAAGCTCACAACCTTTAGCTAGAGCTGAGTTGTCTTTTCCAATCTTTATGCTAAGCTAAGCGAACTGGTTGTAGGCTGATCCGGATAATTTATGGGAAAATGGCTAAACATGCATCCAAAAATAATGTGAAATGAACCCACAAAGTACATTATTAATCATTTTCCATGTGTCAAAGTAACTACAAATGAAAGTTAATAAGACAGTGGGGCAGTCCGTCTATTAGAAAAATAAAAGAAACAAACAACAACCAGAGTTTGGGGGATTTGATTGGAACTTCCAGACACGGAAACTGTAAAAATAGTAAAAACTGGAATACATCCAGTAAAAATACAGTGAATACCAATGGATACAAGACGTAAAATCCCTCTTAAATTGTTGTTCCTGTAAGCGTTTTATCCAAATTACTCCAGGACGAGTAGAACAAAAGAGAAAATTCCACCTGTGCAATGGACAAAAAAAAAAAAAAAACTCCTCTTGGGTCACCAGACGTTTCTTATTCATTACAAGCTATAAAGCCTGACAAAGAGAAGGCTTCTAGCCCTTCATCTGCCTCTTCATTCCCTCTCTCCCTGTGGCTCTCCATGGAGAACAGAGAGGGGAATCATTCAGCGACTGAAAAGGTTAAAGTCTAGCAGTAGGCTGGAGTTCCTGCGTCTGCCAGGGGCACCTGAAGAGGGGCAAACATTTACCGGCAAAGAAAAGAGGGGTGAAAAAAAAAATCAACAGCCTGCCCGAGAGCTACGGGGTCTGCAGTGAGTGGTGGTGTAGGGCCCTCGGGGAGTTTGTCTTGTAATTGAGTCAATTGTTGACCCCTTGTTCAACCTGCCTCGGCAAATCTTGGGGGGAAAAGCTTGCCGAATAATTAATGTTCTCTCTCCTTCTCTTCATCTATCCATCTCCTACTCCTCTTCACTTTCCCCTCCTCTCCTTCCCTTGTTTTCCGTTGTCTCAGGGGATAATTGTGCTGTGAGTAAAAGGCAGTCATTTAGGGAGGGAGGAGGGCTGTTCAGGGATCTGCTGAGGCTTACAATCTTCTTTTCAACCCAAATCTTTCTTACCCCCCAACACTCACTCTCTCTCCTCTCTGGCATTCTCTCCCTTTTTCATTCCTCCTTTTGTTTGCACCGTGGGATGAATTTTAATCACTCCACCCTGCACCTCCAATCTCAGTCGCCCCTCATTTTTTTTTCCCTCTCTTTCCCCAGTCTGGCCGTTCACTCCCTGTGTCCAGCTTACACATCCAGCACTGTAGCACCTTCTCTCCTTACCACTCCTCCACCGATCGTCCCCTCAAAAGTGAAAACAAGGGCGCAGATGCAGCCCTTTGATGGCGAGAAGAAGCGAGTATTTGTCACTCCGTGTTCACTAGAGGCCAAATGTCTTTAACAGGCCCCGGGACAGATGAGAAGAGGGAGCAGGAGGAAGAATGAGCACAAAAAGTGGGGGTTTAGGGAGGTGCGGTGGGGACAGCAGGGACAGAGGGAGGAGGATCACATTCTGTTTGTGGAGAGCGATCATTTTAAAATGCCTCCTTCATTCGAGAACACTTTGTTTGCACAAGGGCTCTAGTGTTGCGCTCCTATTGTGGCGGCTTATCCCGAGGGACAGTGCAAGCCAGGGGCACTGTTGTTATTCACATTTCACACATTCGCTAATTAACAAGAAAAGTGCATTAATGCAACTTTAAAAGTGAGAGTAAAAGCATGTTAGCATAAGAGGAGAGTGCGTAGTGTGTACTGAAGCGAGTGAGGAAAACAGACGACACGGGTTCCTGACCAGCCAAACAGACACAATTAAAATCTTCTTCCGTATTTCCTTCCTCAGACAACACATTTGCCTTAGTGGTCTGGAGCAGCTGACGACATTTACAAGACGACATGAGAAGGCCGGACGACTCTTTGAGTCTTTATGGTGATGTTAGGATGTCACTTGAGAGTTGACAACTTTACTAACCAAGCGTGAACTCCTGATCCTTGTGGTAATGTTAGGATTGCATGTACAGTATGTTTGCAGAAGGGGGGTGGGGTGGGAGGACTTGCACATTTACTTAAGAATCCTCCTTTATTCCTTTACTATAATTCCTTCTTTTATTTTTATCTGACAAAATCTAAATGGATGTTTAACAATCAATTTAAGGCTTATTTATGGAGTAATGTGACAGCACTAATGAATCTGTTTGGTTTTTATGATGCACTGGGAGGATTGTCCACGAAGCTACGCAGTTACATCCTAGAAATCTAGAAATAAAACCTTTTTAAGATCCTGTATCATTGCAATATTAAGATTGTGACAGCAGAAACATTTTCGTTTTTTGGGTTTTAACATGTTCTGGCTAACAAGGGGTTCATTTAACAGTTCTGTTCCCTCAATATGGGAGGAATCAAAGTGTTAGACGCATAAATTAAACCATTTACAAAAAAATCCTTTACAATTCCTCAAGATTAACTACTTAACTGCTTCAAAATGTAGCTTACAAGTAAATAACCTGACTTTTTATAATAGGCTATTTTCTACAGCATGTTCTTTCATATAAACCCATATTTATGCACTTTATTTTAATAAGACTTCAGTACTTTCACTTTATTAATCTGTGCAAACAGTTTCTGTCACCGCTGGGTGTTTGTGTTAAGCTACCAACATCCAGTCACGATTTACTGCTCTGTCTTCTCCACCACCGACAGAGTCGGGTCCTGCCTGCCTCCCTTTCCTCCTCTCCACCATCCGCGGCCCTCCTCGTGGAGTGTTTGTTAGGAAATCCTGAACAAACCGCGGCTGTTTGTTCTCGCTTTGTCAGCGACGGGTTTTTATAGAGTTCTACTATTGACAATTGTGTGACTCCCGTTGGCCTCACACAAGCTGGATAACACTGTGCAAACAGGTGTATGTACACACACGTTCACGATCTGTCCGAAAAGCGGCCGCAACCTGCGTACGGATCATCTGGGGCACATTGGAGGGGGAGATTAGATATTAGAAAAAGAAGAAAGCTAAAATAATTACGTTCATACATGACTAATTGAAGTGGACTTGAAAAAACTCAAATAGTGTAGTTTAACAGAAGCTTTAAGACACTAAATGACCCAAACAAAGCTCATTAATGAAGCATGCTATTAAGTATGCAGACACCTACTGTATATGTGAAGCTGTGCATTAACCCAGTCATAAACAGGGGCATTTATATGCTGCAACAGAGCTATCCTCTAGGAAGGCTGTCCTCAAGGTCTAGTAATGCTCCCTTTTAGCCACCTCAGCCCAAAAGTACTAATGTTGGAAGGAGGCCTGACTCGCAAACAATTTCTTTATGGGCATCAGATTGTGCACAGGGCCCTTGCTTCCTTTCCTTGTCACCTTAAATGTAAATGTGCTGCAAATTCTGTAATTTCCACGCTTAACTTTTAGTACTATACTGTTGTTTTGTATTGGCTCTTACTATTTACGGCTGAGCCGACCGGTTCTCTCGTCCACAACTTTTCATTGCACTGTTAACCCTGTGTTAATCCTACACGTGACAAATAAACCTGAACCTGAAACAGACAGGAGCTCCTCCACACTGCTGCCACAAAATAAGATAGATAGATAGATAGATAGATAGATAGATAGATAGATAGATACTTTATTGATCCCGAAGGAAATTCAAGCATCCAGTAGCAGTAACATACATTGAACATAATTATAAACTATATTAAAAAAAAAATATATATATATATATATATATTAAAAAAGATCTCCCTTGATCTGAATTTAGAGTTAAATGTTAGATTTTTTTAAGGCTGATTCCGACATTTCTAATCCAAAATATTATAAAATAATTACTTAAATTAAAATAACAGGTGTTTAAAATGACAGAATTGCCCACAAGTAGAAAAGGGCAGAAGGACGTTCGTGCAGGTAAATAAGACCGTTATGTATGCAGATGAAAAATACAGAGCTCAACAGTTAAAGATGTTGTATTTAAAACATTTTGCAGAGTTTGGTTGGTGAAGTACTGGCTACATCCGCACTACAGACAGGGGCGCCTACATACTTTAAGCCATACAGTATGTGTCTGGGTCTCATGGGGCTTCTAAGTTACATGCATACAGTAGCAGTTGACACCACGGTGAAACTCGACTGTAGCAGCCTGTCATCATTGCCATTCGCAGCTATTAGTATGAATCCCGTTAACTCAAACAGGACAACGAAGGACTCTCCAGATTCTTTCGCTGTGACTCAGACCAAAAAAAAAAAAAAAAAAAAAAAGAATAGAAGGACGAGGGAAGTGAAGAGACACCGTGAGCGAGGGAAAGCGAGAAAAAGGTTGACAAAAACACACAGAGGGAGAGGAGCAGAGCTTCTGTGTCAATGGAGGAGATCATGGATGCCAGTAGGGGGCTCAGCCTTCAGCACAATAGACCCCCAACTGAGCCAAAACCCCTAATACCCATACTCCCATTTCACACATCTTTTCAAAGCACCCCATACAACCGACATTCAACTCCCCCGAACACACACACACCTCCACACTCTGGCCGGGTCCAGTGATTGCAGCCGGGGTGACAATAGCGTGAAACTTTTTAGGGGCCATCCGGGGACTCAAGCGGGGGCCATCAGGACACCTTGTCTTTGTGTATTGAAAGACAATAGAGACATCTTAGCAGCAGTAAAAGCTTCCTCTGTCCTGGCAGGGAGCTGTTAAGAATGACAGGAGCATCAAGTGTCAGTGATAAATGGATCATTATCATCTGATCTGAGGTGAAGTGTGGAGCTGATAATGAGTCTCTGTCAAAGTCACAGCTACCGGCGAGAGCGTGGTGTGCAGCCACTTGAATGGCTTTCGCAACTGCTTGACGGCAACTGGCGTCAGGAGTCACTCAGGCAGAATTAACGTTAAAATGTGACATAACGTTGCGTCAGCATGCACTGATAGCTGCTGAAATATTCTAAACTTGCCTGCAGACAGAGGTCTTTAAGTCTCCTAAGGTGCGATCTGGTCGGCGCAATTGGAAAGAGAGAGACAAGCAAATATTTCTCTTATGCAAAAAGAAAACATTTTGAAAAAAAAAAATAAAAATCTCTGGGAGAGGGGAGGAAAAATATACCTCAACATCCTGGGCAGTTCTAAGGGAATTCTGGCTCAGACCCAAACACTGGAAACGGGGTGAAGAAGGCTTGGCTTTGTGGAGTAATGTGGTAGGGCGCTTAGCTAGGGGCATTAGGTAACTAAGAAATGATTTACATTGGCAAAAATGTGGAAAGTTTTCTCTTTGCATCAAGCTTTAGAAAATTGTGCAAAAAAATGTGTGCGAGCAAATACAATTTGTGTTGTAGTTTTTCCCCTAATTCGCTGAACTAATCCTCCAACCAATTTTCATTTTTTCTACAAGCCCCCTTTTTTACTGCTGACCTCGTTGCATCAGTACCCTGGGGGGCATTATCAGCCCAACAAACTAGCCTTTAGTCATGACCTAGCTTAGCTCCACTAGCCTCTCAGCTCGGCTACTCCACTCAAGCAGACCCCCTCCTCCATTTACAAGGCCCTTCAGTAGTCGACTGGTTGCTAGACAATGTGCTTGGTTATGTGGGTTATGTAAAGACCCTCCTGCACACAAAAGCCAATGTGGGCGCCTGTTATGTGCAGCTCTTCAGAGCCCCGGGTCAGTTAGCAGAAGAGCTCTGGCGCTAACACTCCAAGTTAAAAACGTTTGCTCTTCAGTGTGTTTACTGAGACTGAGACTGAGAGGGCAGGAGAGGAGAGGAGAGGAGAGGAGAGGAGAAAAGAGGAGAGGAGAGATCAGTGTATTATCTATCACTCGTTCATTTCACTTCAACTACCGAACTCCACTTCGCTGAGGTTAAAACAACTTGTTGACCTGTAGAGGCGAATGGATGTGTAAGCACGTGTGTTCTTATTGACTGGTTCATATCTCACAAGAATACATACACCAGTCAGGCATAACATTATGACCACCTTCCTAATATTGGGTAGGTCTCCCTTGTTCCTCCAAATCAGTTGTGACTCATCAGAGAATGGACATGGGCCTTCTGAGGGTGTCCTGTGGTGTCTGGCAACAGAATGTTGTTAGTGGGGGCCTTTGGGTCCTACAGGTTGAGGGGAGGGGCCTCTGTGGATCATCCCACAGATGCTTGATCAGTTTGGGATCTAGTGAATTTGGAGGCCAGGTCAACACCTTGTGTGTGCTTGTGTCAGGCTGCATCCTGTTGACGATAGCTGCTGCCATCGAGGAGTGTCATTGCTATGGGGTGGTGGTGTCTGGTCTCGGTGAGTGCTAAGTATCATGTCTAAGTAACATCCACATGAATGCCAGGTCCAAAGGTTTCCCAGCAGAACATTGAAGTGTCACAAAACGGTCAATGTTATTTAGTTCTCCTGTCATAATGTCATAATGGCCTGATCGGTGTTTATACATATGGAATATAACGGCAATACATCTGCTTGCCAGTCTAATGTCTAAAAGAGCAGACCGATAAGTTTATATAAAACTAACACAGCAATCGTCTGAGGTCAGACAGTCCAGTCTGTAGAAACATTTCCATAAGACTTCCATTAAGGCTCAAGATTGATGCCAAGGCTGCAACAGCACAAATTAAAACATCTTCCCACATCCATTACATCTTCCTTTACACATCTGACTGTCATTCAAGAGAGCTGCATGGCTGAAATTTGTGAATACCTTGCAATATACACACAGCACACACAGACTTAGAAATAAACAACATAAAAACTGTGACAGAAACGGTTGATCGTCTTCCTGCGTCGCTCTTCCTAGCTATCTGGCTTTCCACCTAACAGTAGCTCTTCCAGCTCCTTCATTCATTCATTCATCTTCTGTGCGTCTGTACTTTCAAAGTCAGATACATGTCACATATAAGATGCCCGATGCCTGGCTCTCGGGTTTTGCATTTTTGCGTCAGTGGTGGCTTTTCCTTCGTCAGAGAAGGGAAACACAACATCTGCCAGTGCACACAAAGGTGACAACAGGCAGCACCAGCCCTCCAGGCAGTGACATGGTGGTAAGCCACACACCTCAGACACTACCACCGGTCTACACCAGTCTTCAGGGGATGAAGCCCTGAGGTACTGAGGTAAAGTACACCACTGAATGTGTGCGCAGGGTTCACCTTAAAGACACGCAAAGTTGCCTGCACAGAAATGCACACATAACCGGTTGATGTTTGCACACCGCAGAGTGTCTCCATCGTGGTGCCGGCGAAGAGATCAGGCATGACATGGAACCACATAAACATGCCAAAACCCAGACTGAGTGAAATTATAGCGCAGAACACTTTAAAAGACAACCACAGAATTAGTTTCCTGAGTTTTAAAAAAATAGATCAGGACATTTGTCGACGTGACAACTTGTTTTTGAAAAGAATGTAACCATGATATGTTGCTCTTTTAGTTGTTAAAATCACCTGATTAATTTAATTGCTTAAAAACAGAAGTTATTTTGTTTTAGATTTGTTGTTTGTTTTTGGCTTATGTGATAATAAAATGAGGATTAGCAGGTTTTGGAGAGTTGAAGAGACAAAAACACTAATTGAAAACATCATCTCTGCCTTTAAGAAACTGTAAGATTACGCTGGAAAATAAATAAAAGGCATCTTTGAATGGTAAAGTTTTAGCAGGACGTGTAAGTCTCTGTCACAGGATATGGCTTGCCCCTGAAAATTCAATTTGCTAGTTAATGCCAAGTTTATTTGATTACAGTTAAAACTATGATGCCTGTGAGATATCTTTTCCTGTCCTAATGTGAGTTAAGGAGATTTAACAGTTGCACAGCGACAAACAGCACTCACTGTGTGCAAGTATCACATATACATAATATTTATTTTCAATTGCAACAGGAGACAGTAAATGTTTTACATTTCTGTGACTTTCCGGGGCCGCTGTCCCACAAATAAAGCTCAGGAAGGCAATGTGTGTTTAGGGAACCTGAGATGAACCTGCACCGCTCTGAACTCCTACTAATTGAATTTTTCATCCTGTCCTAGACAGTCCACCTCCACCCACAGAGAGAAAACACCCCTATCTCTGAACATCTAAATACTTGCACAAGAAGACGGCCGGAGACACGCAGACGTATAGGCACTTACATGCATACACTCACTCTGACACCCTACTGCCCTCGCACAAGCTCAGTCTGACAAGCCGGAGCATGTGTGACAGAGCTCGTTGGTTGGAAACAGACATCCCTCTGCCCTGAGGCTCGGCTCTATCCCACAGGAAGCTGGAGTGTGAGCTGGGACACACAAGATGAGGGAGGGAGGGAGGGAGGGAGGCACTGGGGGAGGGAGGAAGACGGGGAGCAGCCACAAGGACTCAGCTCAACATTAACTGGAACATGTTGTTTTGTAATTACGAGACTGATTTGTTGAAGATGCTTAAATTACGGGAAAGTGAAAATGGGAAACAAAATGGTCTGAAATCCGTCCAGTGAACAGTTTTAATTTGATCTACAGGCTTAACGCTGCATCTCTTTAAAGCAAAGATTCAAACCTGATTTGCAGTCAAGAGAGAAACACTGACTTCTCAATGAGCTCCAGTAGTTAATCTTTGTCATCATCAGATCTTGTTATAGACAATCAGCCTGGACACACCAAGTTGACATTTGCACCTGAACACACCGCAGAGACTAAAGCCAATGACCATCTGGTGCGTATGTTCTGTGTCTGTGTGAAAGGAAATAACTCTGCATAGCAGCAGGTGGCAGTAGTCTGAATTCGTCATTCGAAAGGAGAAACTTGGGACGACTACTATTAGATGAGAGGCGACACGGTGCACAGAGCCGGCCTCTCCTGGATCATGCAGATCAGGCGGTCTACAGTTTATTCACTCTCGATGACCATTCAGATGAGCTTCGTCGTTTTGTTCCACATTTATCCTGTTAACCATCGGCTTAAGGATAATGGATGCAATGATCCTTCTCCCGTGAGTGCACTTCAGTTTTCTAACATTAACGCTTGTAGCCAAGTGACGGGCCTACGTACTTCCAACCCTCCCTTCCTGACTTTACCACAGACTCAGTTGACAATGACTCCAAAAACACTCCTTGCACAACAAAATAACAAACTCTTTCCTTATACGCACAAATCAAGACGCGTGCCTTCCAGTATCGGTGGCTGATTCTTTTGAGTTCCTCACACAAGAACTGACAAAAGTTGCTGATCACGTGTAGTGACTATCGAAAGACCAGCAGCTGCCTAGCATAACATTACTGTACCTAGTATGTACTTTTACGCGGCGGTTTATGGACAACCGTCCAGTTCATACTCAATGCAATGCACACTTGTCGGATTACATTGCAGGATTTTGGCCACTTATCATATTCTGTCTTCTACGTTTTCCATACAAAGTTTCCAACAGTCAAATCGTAGCAACTGGCGAAAGCAAGCACAACAACAGTGGATCCAAAGGTTCGGCTAATCACCAACAACTTCCCTCCTTGCACAACATCCACATCTGGGACCCTTCGCCCACTCTACGCCCAAGCATGCGCACACAACACTCAACATTCACGCAGACACACTGACACGCACAAGTGCTCACCACATTTCTGCTCCACAGCTGCACGAGAAGACAAGAGTCGATAAATAACCCCTTTGAATGGGATCCTGCGGGTTTGACTGTTTGAAACTTTGAACATCCAGCGACTGCTCTCTGAAGCATAACAAATTTCCGTCCGTATCCCAAATGAGGTGTTGCTCTCTCCGCGCTCAGAGCTCAAAGACAGCGTGTATCTGTCAGTTTGTCAGCACAGCGGAGCTTTTAATGGACTACAGGTGCCAGCTAATAAGGGCCAATAAATGCGCCGTTGTGGAGCAACTGCCTGTCCGGTCCTGAATAGGAATAACGGGAACAGAGGTTTGACTGCTGGGGAAATAATCAGCGGTCGGGAAAGTCACAACCTGCTGCAGAGTCATCAGATTAGGAGAACTTGAAGAGAAACTACGAGGTTTTGTGTTAGCGGAGAGAAAAATTTGATTATTTGGAAAAACTTGATGTAAAATATTGTGTCTTGCAGAAGTTTGTAGTTTTTTTCTCTTGCACATCATCTCTGATCTCTACTGGCAGGTGTAACTGTGCTCTTTCACTTCACTCGAATCTAAAAGCATCATCATAAAACTATAAATAAATGGTTTATACTCACTTCTCGACAGTTTTGGCTTCTTCTATTAAGTCATTTAAATATTGGTATGAGTTTGGCCTGTATTTCATCAGATATTAGGGAAAGTCCCAAAAAATTTCCCAAAGAACTATTTTTTTACTTATATTTTCCTCCACTTATCATCACATGTTTCTTTCAGATTCATCTCTTGACCGAACGGACTAGGGCCAAATCTTGAGAAGCATGGTAAACGTTCTCACCAGATTTTGAGATGTATAAAGAATGAGAAAAAAAAAGTACTATACAGTCTGGCAGCGCTTATTTTTTATTTTTTATATACGCTCTATACTTCTTTTCAGGGTCTAGCTAGGGGCAGCTGTAGCTTTTCCCAGCATGCACTGGGTGAAAGGAAGGGAATCACCCCGCACAGGTCGCCAGTCTATCGCACTGCGAGCGCAGAGCATTGTACGGGCGGTGTGAAAAGAAAAGTGAGCGCGGATCCCTGTTGACCCTCTGTGTATTCAGCTGAGCCCGGTCCCATAAGCCCGCCATAAATGCCCAGCGTGGTACTGCGATCCTCCCCGCCGCCCAAAGACCAAGCGACTCGGTCTCACAGCCTCTTCCTTTCACTGTACCCTGCCCTCTCTCTGACTCTCCGCGACGCTCACAGAAAGACAGTGTCTCTCCCCCACCGGTTACTCTTCCGCCGTCTCACACAAACTTCTGCTAGCAGGTGCATTACTGTGTGAGCTCCTGTCCCGCGGCCTAACACCACTCTGCAACCCCCCCCTGGCATGAAGACAGTGATGAGGACAAGGAGAGCATCAGGAGAAAGAAGTACAGGAGGTGGAGGAGGAGGAGGAGGAGGAGGAGGAGAGGACAACAGCTCTGGACCTGAAAAAACAACAGCTGCGACAGCCGCATTGTCATTCCAACATTTGTTTCATGCTGAGTGCAGCAGCAGGTCAGTTCACGGCATGGGAACCACAGGACTAACACCGTTTTGTCACTGGCACCACTCTGCATCCTCAGGTCAAGCAACAAGACATATATAGTTTAGAGGATTTTCATATTTCATAGATTATTCAGTGATAAGTTTGAGAAGTGAATAATGATTTTTGTACTTTTTAAAGACATGAAGACATTACCTGTTTAATGTTTCTCACATGTGAAAATTCTGTGCGTAGGTTGGACAAAACAAACCACCTGAAGACTTCACTTACAGTCCATAGGAATCTCACTTTTAAGCTTCGCTGTGTGTGCCGACGTCTGTAATATAATGTGAACGGACTGCCCTTTAAATAAGTCTTTACATTCTCTACAATCATGCTGAGACTGAGCTCTACCACGGTGTGAAGCCATCACACCTGCATCCGTCCAGTCGCAACATGTTGGTAAACCCACTTCTCCGTCTCTTCTCCAGGAGACATGACCTGCAGGGAGCTTAGTGTGTGGCCAAAAACGTTAGCTACCGATGCAGAAGGAACAACAAACTGCGCTGTCGATTTTAACATCAAGAACACCGTTGAACAGCTGTGCTGCCGCGTCGCTTCCCTCCCGCTTTACTCGACAGCTACGATGTAGATTTATGCAAGCTACATAAAGTCACTCAACGTAAGGCTGGAAATACCGTACAGTGCATTATGCGGCTTCTTTAACCTTGGGCTCATACATGGAAGGCCGTGTTTCATGTTTCACCACACTCACTATAATCATGTGTGTCTTTTAGAGCCCTTCTTTACTGGCTGTCTCTCTGTTAGTTATGGGCTAGCAGGAAATGAAGGCCCTCCTCGTGTAATTAATGGGCACAATTATGTAATTGAGGAGTGGTCTGCAGACGGGACCAGATGGCCCGCGGGCCTGCCGGGCGAGGAGTCCCGAACGCTCACAGTGGGGTCAGCGGTCGTACCAAGACGTAGCTCGCCCCCGCACACACAGTCACCCAGACCCTCTTTTCTTTCTCTTGTAAATAAAGACTTAATGGTTTACAAGCCTTCCAATAACCGTAATACCTTCAGACTGAATTAGCTCGCAAAGCAGCCAGACGCGCAGGCTGGAACGAAGCGAGGCAGAAGAAACACACCCACACACATTTCTCTTCTTTACAAAAGCAGCGCTTTTATGTTTTAAAGTTTAAAATCGTAAGTCAAACAAGACTTCTTTCAGGTGTCCTGTTGATGCAGTGTGTATGTGCGCACCATGAACACGTGTAGGTGCCAGGACGTTACCTCTGAAGTTTAGATTATTACTCTGCGGGGAGCTGATTTAAATGCTGCTGGAGTCGTATCCTCGCTGCAGTCCTGTGCCCTCACTGAGGCTGTTTTCAAAAGTTTGAGAAACTCAACACTGAGCAGGCCTTTCAGTGTAAAAGTAGGACACCACGTGAGGAAGGACTGAAACTCATACACTGTGTTTGAGGTCTAGTTTCACTTTATAAGTTAAAGTTGTAATATTTGTTAGTCTATGTATCGTTACAGAGAAGAACAGCGCTTGATAGCCGCTTGTTGAGTGAGCTACTCTCCCTCATCCTAAACATGAGGGAATCTATTTGTAGGCGAGATGTGGGCCCGGATCTTTCTCATGCTGAGCAAAACAAACAGTCACTGCTGGCACGAAATACAGAGCAGCCAGAATCATGCCTTATCTGATCCAAGTTCTTGGGCTGAGATGTGAATTGTTTCTGTCGTTTCTCGAGTACAAACTACCTCGCGTCGGAAATCAGTTTAAGCAAGGAATGTCTCTTTTTTATGAAAAAGAAAAACATTGTCTGTAAAACGGCGTAACAGTTTCTTACTCATAAAAACTTTTGTACTGTTGCAGCTTCCAGGAATGTTAAAAAAAAAAACAAAAAAACAAAAACAAACAACAGACGCCATTAAAGTTAGAAATAATACCGAAAACACTGAAAAGCTATGGTCGCTCGGTGAGCGTCAGAAAAGTTGCTGTAGTTGAGTCGGTTAGGGCAGGGCCAGGCAGTCAGTCAGCCAGTCAGGACGGTTGAGTTGTAAATGTGTTCCAGCAGGAAAAGCTTCAGAGCAAGGCGAACAGTCTGGAGTCGGCAACTTTCCCCTGCTCCAGCTAGCGCACCGCCCTCCCTGCAGCCCACCCAAGAAGCAGCCCATGGGCATAAATTTGAGAGCCTGACTCGCTGCGGATTTAAAACAATCTGCATCTCTCTCTCTCTCTCTCTCTCTCTCTCTCTCTCTCCAACTCCTCCACATTCACTATGAAATGTTTTACTCCTTCACCCTTTGCTTCTTTCCTTTCCGACAAATTCCACTGTTAATGAAAATGGAAAGTTCTTTCTTAGCATGTGCCAATAATATTGTTTTTCTAAAGGCTTAATTAAGTTTGCAAATACATGAGCACAGGAACTATATTTTTCTGTTACTGTAAAGTGTTTGGAAAGGCTTCTTCGTTTTTTTTTTTGTCTCTGCTGGAAACAAGACACGGCCAAAGCTTTGTTGAAATAAAGTTAATTACACCTCACAAAATGTAACCTTTCAATAGTTTGTTGTTTCCTGTAGGGAATTATTTTCTGAATAACTAGCTCGACACAAACTTGACTCCTAGTTTCCATGTACGTTTTATGGCAGCAGACCACAGGGAACACGTCTGTAAACAATATTTGATGCTAGCGAAGGAAACCCCAGTCGGTTTAGGCTATCAGTAAAGCAACCAAACAAGCACACTTTTCTTAATCATGTACTGCCGTGATGTTTAGCCTCAATAGGTTCGGTTTGGTCCCAGATGCTTCTCTTTGAGTTTGGATTTATCGTCCCGTTTCTGCTACGAAAACAATCAGCAGATGTTACATATAAATTCAAATGAAGGTGCAGAGTTTTCCCTAAATCATTTGCTAGAGCCCGACTCTCCACGGGGAGCCCGAGGTCTGATCAAAGTGCTCTGCTGACTGAAATGTCATGTCGAGTGTGTTGTATTAAATATGAAGCTGTTTGACTGAGGGCGCAGTTACCTTTGACCCACAGCAGATTGATGTCAGCGTATCAGTGACAGCTCGGCCTGCATTTGGCTTGGAGTGGTAGTAAGTCATGCGCGCGTGTCACAGTGCGGCGTCCATGAATGTGGACTGACTTCCTGTTATGGCATCTGATCTGGTTAACGTGGCATCGGCGAGCCACTGCAGCTCCTCGCGACTGTCACTTACTTACAGAGCGGGGAAACGGGAATAGAAAACGACGCAAGAGGCTGAGCAGCAGAGAAAGAGCACAAGGAGAAAGAATGAGTTGAAGGAAGATTTGTTTACGCAGAACTGGAACAAAAACAGACGAAACACTGAAAGAGAAAGAATCATCTTTCTTTGCGGGTCTGGAAGACTGACCACACTGCTCCCTACTCATAAACATGAAGTATAAAGCAACAATAGCACAGTGGTTGGGGATTTCTACCGGATTAAAGTTTGTTTTGCATCTCCATAAACCTGAAACATATATACAGAAAAATGCACATACAATTGGGTAAATGCAAGTAAAACCCAAAACTTCCACAATAACCATTCATCATATTGTAATCCAAGGGGTCTGACAGGAACCTTTAGAAGGCTTTAGAAGAGATAAATGCAGATGAACATCCCATCAGATGGCAGAAAATCCCTCAGGAAAAGTTATTATTCCAACACTTGCAACAACTGCCTTCACTGCAAAGCTACCAAAACAAGAGCCTGAGAAAAAACACAATAAAGCCCTCGTCAATATCCGCAAAACATTTCAGAAATGCACCCGCCATGAAGTCCAAGCTTGCCGTACTTCTCCTGACAGTCAAAGGTATGTTGAATGTTGCTGACAGTTTAGCCTTTTGCTAACTGTAGCCCGCAGCTAACTGGCTAATTGGATTTCAGCTAGGAGCTACAGGAATCACAGAATGTTACTTCCGCGAGGTTAACAGGGCCGTAAGATTGCAAAGAAAATATTCTCATACTCTCCATCACGTCACCGGGATCATGATCAGGGTGACAGCTCGTGTGCTTTTGTATTTGTTCGGCAGGTGGGAGGAGCTTATGACAGAGGAGGCGATGCTGCCGTTGCTACGCCTCTTCATTTTCTGCCCACTCCAATATTTAGATGTAGAATTTATTTTGATGACAATACGCTGTCTTGCACTTCTTCCTCTTTTTTTTTATTGCTGCCATTGGTCCAGCAAGATGGTGGCAAGAAAACACTATGGTTGGGTGTGTAAAGGCTTTATTTTCTTAACTTTTCCTTTGACATGCCCCAAAATATAAAACTCTCTAGAATTTAGAATAAATACATTACATACATAGACCATCCAGTGCTCTTGATTTTTAACACAGGTGCTTTTGTTCTTCAAACTAATGTAATTAGGTAAATTATAATCAAACATTAATGCAAAAATCAATACTGAAGCTGATGTATTACATCAAAATCTCAAAAACACCCAGTTGCCCGATTCTCTCTGGTGCAGCATCAAATAATAATAAGGTGAATTAAATACCTAGAAGTCACCAGACCCCATGTGCATCCCTGTCTGACAATATGTCCAACATGCGAAACATGACGCGTGGTAAATCACAGATCTGTTTGTGCTGCTCCAATTTCTGCGTAGTCGCTGTATACGCCGAGGAAGAGAGTGTGGTATGTGGTACAGCAAGTTGCTCAAGAGCATATGCCAAGCCAAGAATCTCAGGACGTTATCTCATCTTAGATAACGGAGTTGTTGTCCAGAAGAACCATCATAAACACACGCAACGCGAATCTGCCTCTGCACTCTGTCTCAACTCCTCAGCCTCTCGCTCTGTCTCCCGCCGCCTCTCACTATGTGGAAGTCGGAAATTATCGTTGCAGTAAAACGTAATAGCACATTAAACTGTGTTGACAATGTTGTGACTTACACAAAAAGCGCTAAAGAGCTAAAGAGGAGGAATGTAACTTCTCTATAGACTTATTTATTCACTTTGGAATAAATAAGTGTTTGGCTCTTCTAAAAGTTGAAGTTTCTTTTCAAAGTCCTTCAGAACCTCGCCGTATCACACTTAAACTCTCAGGATGACCCTGCCCTGCGATTCTGACAGCGTAAGAGAAGGTCTGAGGGTGTTTTTTCTAATTGGTGGACGTCAGAGAGACGCAGGCAGTGAGGTGGGTGACAGTCAGACTCTGTGTTGTAATTAGGCCCATGATGGCAGCACCAGAATGCATCGTGGCTATGGCAACCTGGTGAAATAATAAACACCGCCTCCTCTTCACTTTCTGCCTGCCGACAGGACGGCACGACATGACTCATCGGCGGCTGAGAACACACACAGTCGAACACACACACACACGCTAAAGACTCTAACACATACGGGCACCTAATCTTGCAAGGAATACAAATACTCGGCGAAAACACAAACACGCATCTGTAAACAACAAATCCGCGCCGTCAGTTTAAACCTCACGGAGATGGCTTTTTTATCGGGACTCATCAGACGACTGAATCACACACTGCAAAATTACAAGATCAGGTTTGCTCCCGGCTCACGTTTCTCCTTTGCCATCCATGGCCGACCACCATCCCTCAAAGAAACCCCAACCGCAGGCCCATTGTTTAAAACAGAGCTAAGGCAACGGAGCAGGGGCAGCATGAGCAAGTATCACCGCGTGGGTTGTTTGTGCACACAACAGCTACACACAAACTAACCTGGATCCTATTAGTTTGATTTCTAATATCGACCACATGAGACGATAGCTAACGTGCCTAACTGCTTTTACACACACACACACACACCCACACACACACATATATACATGAAAAAAATTCCGCCACCCTCATTCAAAGAAGAAAGGATGACGGGGAGGGGATCAGCTCCACCTTTTCCTGCTTAAATCTATATCACATGCATGCACATATTCCCTCAGGCATAAGCCCATGCAAAAAAAAACAACAACACTGCATTTACTGTAAAACAGAACTCAGCATCACACTCACTGCTGCCTGCTGTGCCCCTTTGTGACTAGACCCAACAAGATTACGCCTAATTGAAACACATGCATTTCTAAAATTAGATCAGGTCTGCAGTTATTTTCATCACTGATTAATCTGTCAACTATTTTGGTTGATTAATTGATAGTTGTTTAGCCTCTAAAAGTAGTTATATGAATCCCGGTTGAACTATTCTTTTCTTTTCTTTTTTTTTAAATCTCCATGACCGCAATTTGTCGGGCACGTCCTCTAATGGGTGGGAAAGTTAGCAAGTGACCATGAACAATGATTTTGGGAATATTTCCCATGACTGCAACATTTCCCCTTTCTATTATGCGTGCCCTTTGGCTAATACGATTCGAGCTTTCTAAGTGTCTAATGCCTTTGCCCTCTGGTGTCAGCCCACTACTTAGTAACGACCCCCGCCTCCCTCATTCCTCTGCCTCAGTTCAGCATCATTTGATATATCTGATGTTGTATTTCTCGGAAGAGGGGACCTCGGTGCATCGTTGGCGTGATCTGACAGCGAATTTTGACGCTTGTCATGCATGACTGTGGCTTGTTGTGACATTCAGATGACGCCGCCGGGATAAAGTTTGGCTTAATGATAAAAATAATATTCTCTCTTGATGAACAATGTCCAAAAATTATATGAATGCAACTGTTTGAACATAAAAGAAAGTCAATCAGTCGTCGCAGAACTGGGGGAGAGTTGAAGTGGATGAGGAAAATAGAAAAGACTAGCAGGGGATAAGGACAGAAAAGGAGTGTGTGTGTGTGTGTGTGTGTGTGTGTGTGTGGCATTGCTGGCGTGTCCTTTGGAGCATCCCAAGCCCGTCTACTGTTCTGCTGATCGGCTCTGCACTGCGAGTCTGCATGGTCTCAGCCAGGGCCGGCACAGACAGACAGCTGCTATTAAACCCTGATTGTTTCAGGTTCACAGGGTGTGAAAGGGTCTGATTGAGGGGCTGTGATCCCAGTGAGGGTGGTCTTTCTCCCCCTTCTCTCTCTCTCTCTCCACCTCACCTCCCTCTCTTTCTGGAAGGTGGGAGGAGGGTGTCGGGGAGGAGGACTGTGTGTGTGTTGGTGGGTGGATGGGGGGGGGGGGTTGCAGGCGTCACGTGACGCGTGTTTCTTGCTGAGCGGACTAAAATGGAATCTGGACAAAAACACACCACTTGTTGCTGCCTGCCTTTGGTTACGTGTGGGTCACATGACTTGCGGTTGACGGTGGCAACGGAGAAAATTCCACATCATTAAGGCCGTGGAGGTATTTCATTCTCCTAATTTCCCTCAAAGCTGTCAGTGATTAAATTGCTTGCTGTTTAAATTCAACTGTATTCAGAGGCTGATCACTGCTCTGATGTGGCTCTGATAGACTTGTCAGTCCTCACCTGTGACTGGCTGCAGGGGGACAGTTGCTTCCTGTATGGTCTATTTGTTTAAGAGCATTCCCATTAAGGAGCCTTTTGGCCTTAACACACTTGATAAAGACCGGGGAGGGCAAGGAAGCTCCCCTGCAGAGCTTTTCACACGTGGCCAAAGGACAAGTGCACTTTCCCCACTCAGACTCTCCCCCATCTCAACCTTGAGAAGCGTTCTCTGCTAACAATCAAAAAGCTGGATCTGTGCTGCGCTGAAATGCGTTGCAATTTAATCAGACAAAATGCAAAAAGGAAAACCCCTGCACTGACCGAGGAAAAGCCTCCGCACACGAGAGCTTGCAAAGTTAAACATTATTCTTACTTTCACCATAAAAGCGTCCAGATATCAATAGTTTGTGTGCGATCCTTTCACTTTAAACAAGCCAAATAAATCCTATAAAGTGTTTCACCCTCTCGTGTTATTGAAGGAGTCCATTCTCTCCCAGTGTTTGTCCGTGCAAATACTGTTAAAGGAGGTTGTGAGTCTGTGTGCTTAGCACTTCTCACTGTCACTTTGGAATAAATAAGTGTTTGGCTCTTCTATTGAGTCCAGTGTTGACGCTCTTCAGTCCAGGGCCCACTGCATGAAGACCGGCAGCCTAATCTTCCCACATTAGCAGCTACAGTCAAGCCTAATAGAGATAATTAGATTAGAATCCATAATCTATCTCAGATTAGAGATAGATTATAGCGGCCTTCAGTGCAAGAAAGAAAGAAATCCTCAGCCAGCACATGTCAGGAGGAAACCAGTAAGTTACTGAAACACTTATCAGTCAGGAGCTTTCAGCTCATTGAGGCCTCACACAGTGCTCAGTGATGGTGTTGTTCTGTGGGCGCCCTGGCCCTAACTCGTGTTTGGAAAAGATATTGGCACCTCAAGTATTTCAGGTTACAAGAAACAGCTGTTCTCGGGTGGCCCTGCGTGCCACCCTCCTCTGTGCCTGGTGATTTTAAACCGTGCAGGCAGTCATACCCGTAAAAGAAGCGCTTCTGGAAGAGATGAACGAATGAAGGCAGGGAAGCTTTCTTTCATGTTCTGATGCCTGGACTCTCGCAGTCCCTCACTTCGTGCCAGCATGTTCTTCGCGTGTCCGCAAATGGATCGAAAAATGCAGCACAAGCGCGACTTCACGCAGACGAGGAACTGATTTGTAAATGAATTCACAAAACGTGACGTATCACAGCGAATGAAGTATTTAGGTGGGCTGATGGAGATATAATCCAATTCACTGACTGAAATCTGGAGAATTCAAATTAGAAAGTATCTGAGCTGATCAAGACAATGCTGCAGCAAGTAAAAGTTGCGCACTATCACCTGAGATTAAAGACAAGACTCACTATGGAATCACCGATAACACAAGTACAAGCCTTTTTACTCAAAAGTAATTATAGTGCCACGTAATTTAATTTCATAGCTACACATTATTTATCAATATTAGGTTGTGATTTAAAGCGTGAATGTGACTCATCAGCACGGCTTACCTCAGGTAAATGCAGGGATATTCAGCATGAAACTTTCTGACTTGGTTCCCAGAGTCCTTGGAGGAGCACCGAGGGGTCCGAGGACTGAGAGAGTCGAGAGTTTCCAGTAAAAGCCTCCCTTCTGCGTTTTTTCTCTCCCTCTGTGTTCTCTGGCAGGCTCGCTCGGATGGAGATGACTGAATTCTTCACAGAAACCGGCTCATCGTCCTCCCTCAGAAGCGCTTCTCCATACTTTTAATCTTCAGAGTCGCTTTGCGCAAACGGTGACAAAATTGAACCCCATGTTCGGCTATGGAGTCCCGCAAAGCGCCCTGGAGTTGGTCGCACAGCCAATGCGGGAATGCGCACCCCCTTCTCTCCCCCCCACCTCACTCCCTCCTCCTCCTCCTCCTCCTCCTCCCTTTCTCCACAGTCTGTGGACCACCCCGAAACAGGAAGTTCACTTTTTGTTTTTCTTAAAAAAAAAAAAAAAAAAGAGGAGCACGCTGCTTCAGTTTTTCCCCACAAACTTTACATGCGCCCCCAGACACCCAGCCGAACTGCTAGATTATCACTTTATCGCCGTTTCCTCTGCAACAAAACCCAAATACTTTTGCAGCGTTACAGTGAGTTATATAAAGACATTACAGCATGTTTATAAAATACTTGTGTGGACATGGCTGCGTCTATATAAAGTGCGATGCCGTCTAGCAATTGGGATAATCTATCTATAAACGTTTGTGTTTACTTTATTAGTGTAACTTCATAGCAGCTCCTCGGACAGCGTGTGTGGCTGGCTACGTGTGGGGATGCTGCAGATTGCTGCGTCTTGCCAGGAAAACCCACCACAAAACCCGGACTGGACTTCAGTCAACAGCCTGGGAACAACGATTTTACTTAAGAGTTGAGGCTTCCCACAGCATTTTTCTTTCTAATTTGACAAAGTGATCAACTTAATTCACCTAAACCCTTCGGCCTTGTCAGATCCTGGATTCATTTAGAATCAGCTGGTATCTGGTCATCTCATTTTTGTTTGGATACTTTCATCAGTAAAGTACAATATCAGTCAAGCAGGTGGTACTTTGTCTAATGTAAAGAGGCCTGTGCCAAAGTCTTTGACATATACACCGATCAGTCATAACATTATGACCACCTTCCTAATGTTGTGTAGGTCTCCCTTGTGCCTCCAAGACAGTTGTGACTCATCAGAGAATGGACATGGGCCTTCTGAGGGTGTCCTGTGGTGTCTGGATACAGAATGTTGTTAGTGGGGGCCTTTGGGTCCTATGAGTTGAGGGTAGGGGCCTCTGTGGATCATCCCACAGATACTTGATCAGTTTAAGATCTAGTGAATTTGGAGGCCAGGTCAACACCTTGTTCTTGTTTTGTTTTTTTAGTTGTTCCTAAACTGTTTTCGTGTGTGTGTCTGTGTCGGGCTGCATCCTGCTGGGGATGGCTGCTGCCATCAAGGATTGTCATTTCTATGGGGTGGGGGTGCCTGGTCTGGTCTAGGTGGGTGGTACATGTCTAAGTAACATCCACATGAATGCCAGGTCCAAAAGTTTCCCAGCAGAACATTGAATTGTCACAAGATGTCATGCCCTTCTCCTGTCAGTGACATAATACACACAGGTAGATGTCCACAGTATTTTATTTCTAAAATGAAATGGTATACATAAAAAAATGATCAAGTCAGCGATACACACAAAAATAAAAAACTTCACGTAAAATACATTTTACTAAAAATCTGAAACATTTCACATTTTCCTTTTATTTCTACTTCTATTTCAAGGAAGGACAATTCTGTACCACTGACAATTCTTGGATTGATTTTACATCAGTCATATCAGATGCACAAATGTTCCTTTATCTGATCTGGTGGTGATTTATTGTAAAGGAGGCCTAGACTATAGTTATTTCTCCGTCATCATCTAATGGTGGATAAAAGGTTTTTCTTAATGAGAATCTTAAGAAGGCACCTGGCATTTAACTGTGGAAGATGGAGTGTGGGAGGTCAATAGGTTCCCCCACTGTCAATATCTTGTCTCCAAACTGCTGTAATGAGTAAATCCAGTCATACTTCATTATTCTTCCAGCATACAATTTGATATACACCCTGCTAAGATTCATATTTTGCCATGTTGGTGCTTTCACGTACCCAAGACTGGAGTTCTTGTCCTTCCTGACCTCTTGACCTCCTGACCATTCTCTGAAGCTGATGATGAGTTTTTGAACATCAGCGATCAATAACAGCCAGTCACTGTGAAATGGTTTCCTTTATGCCGTTTGCTGTTATACCTGCAGCCATGACGGAAGCTCAAAGCCAAATGCCAGACACTTAATCGGCTAACATATCTATGATCATTAAGTCTCTGATGAAAATGATGTGACATTTAAGCTCATGCCAAATTAAGGCAGCACTCTTTGAGCTGGTATTTCATAGTGTTGTCTGGTGGTGTGAGAAGCAGTAGCTGTTTCAGGTGGTTTTAAAGAAACTAGAAGGCTTCAGTTTTATGACGTCTGTGTTATTCATCAACTTCCTTTTATAGAGATGCATGTGAAAATCTCAACAATGTGTCTTTAGAGGTTATTATTATTATTTAGAGGTTAGTGTCATCACACTAGATTAGGAAATGTTTTATTTGGGTGAGCGGCTAAAGGCTTATATTTCCTATTCATACTTATGTGGATCAAGATATGGAGCAACACCTTACACATTGCAGCATTTTATGTTTCCTTTTCTAAAGGCTATTATTATTGTTTTTCATATACAGTGAAACAAACTGATATATATATATATATATATATATATATATATATATATGAAACAGTCAAGTATGCCTAGAGTTTAGCTTTTGTTTTTACGTTAAAATAAATTACATTCACACATTCAATGGTTATTATTAATATTGCTGTGTGCAATGCTCACATTTTCTGTTCTTCAATGTATTGCTCAAACTTCTTGAGATGATACTACTAGCACTAACACCTACAACCTGACCAGGGAGACCGGGCCTTGATGCCACGGATTTTAAATATCATTTGTGCAGTTTATCATCAGATTATCATTTAACAGAGCTACGTTGTTATATTAGATCTATTTGATTATATAAATACCTTTATTCTCTCTTTCTGTCTGCACTGGCTATGAGGTGCAGTTGGAGATAGATAGATAGATAGATAGATAGATAGATAGATAGATAGATAGATTGTGTAATACCTACGCTTTGGCATTTACCATTTTTCCGTGCAGTGCTCATTTAATTACTTAACTTTAATCACTGAGATCTCTTACTGAGGCCCAACCACCGTCTACCATGAGGTACACATTCATATATCCAACACTCTTGACTCTTTTAGATTTGCTCTTTGCATTAACACACCTTTTCTGGACCTTTTCCTGTCTCTCTTTTTTCACATCATTCAGGCACAGTTATTCAGTTACTTTACTATTTAAAACCAGACTTTATATAAACAGTAAATTTTCAGTGTATTCTGTATAATTAACACTGTTTCTCATATATTTATGTCTCTTCTTTTCATAGTATGGCTTTTGCACCAAACAACAATACAAATGCCTTGTATGTGTAAGCATGCATGGCAATAAATCTCACTCTGATGCTGATTCTGACAATTACTCTGTTTATTGTATTCTTATTTAATTAAATCTCCTACTTTTCTGGCCTATTGGTATGTCACTGTTTATGTGCATGGACAGGACAAATTTCTCCAATGTGTGACATGCTTATATAATGTCATACTGATTTTGACATTCACCACCACCAGCTGGGTAAACATGATGAAAAAGTGAGTTTTAGTCATCATGTTTCAGATGAAGCGATCGTGATTCATCGCGTCATGGCTGGAGGGATTTGTTTCTGCGTACATTGGAAAACAGCTACATTCACGAAGCAGTGCAAAGCAGCAATGAAAGCTGAGTCAAAGTGTGAACAGTTGGTGACCTGAGCCGGGTCCAGTGCCCATTGAGAGCATACGGCCAGTGGTTAAATGAGATTTTGTCAATGAGAGTCGTGGGCTTTAGTCTCAATATATCTCCTGCTGTAGCTGCCAAGCAGGGAATTCTTGGCTGTAAAATCTGCCCGCAGATGCCGGAGCCATATGCTTCATCTGAGCGCGGGGAGAATACAGCACCAGCTTCACTTGAGATTATCAATGAGCGGGATTAAAGGTGAAACATTCAGTCAGCACAAGTGCATGGTCTTACTGGTCTCATTGCATCATGCTGTGAAATCTGATGCTGGAGTATTTCCAGCTCATATCATAATAGCCTGTATATGAGTGCTCAGATTAAATTAAAAAGGGATCATTTTCACTTAATACTTCTTAAATAGTATTGCACTGACAGTTATTTTGACCAGATGGTTAAAGCTGTTCTCTGACAGATGGATGACTCCACTTTTTAAAGCTACATTCATTATTTTTTGGCCACTTGAGGGCAGCAGAACAACTAAAAATAGATATTTGACACACGGTTTAACCAGGTCATTAAATTGGTACTTGTTGCTGCACACTTTACATTTATTACTAATAATGACATCTCCGCTATATTTGGATAGTCACAAAGTTTGTATAACAGTGGCATAGTCCAAAGAGCACTAATACTTTAATGACCCTTTAATCTTTAACAGGTAGTTAATCTTTGTAGCAATGAGCATTTATGATATGACTCAATTATTTATCAGAATTTGGAGTTCATCATGGGTGGTGTTTCAACCACTACAGAGAAAACAGTAGCTCTGCAAACAATTAGAGCAAGACATTATGTGACGTCAATATCTGGTGGAGGCTTGATGGGGGTATCGGCAGATATTTTGTGGTAAACAAAAAAACTGATGTGTACAACTGTGTCACTGTTGCTCTTTTGTCTATCGTCACATGAAGCTTAAACAATCTGATGGGCCTGGCAGATCCTCAACAGACATAATGATTGAATATGAATTAATTACTTCAGACTGGAATTCCCCTACTAAAATGGTATGGCCTGGCTTCCATCAGTGACACATCATGCTATAAAAAGAGTGATGCGGTAAAGCGTGATGAAATGTGATTACAGGAGCAGAGAAGCTCAGATTACCAATCGCAACAAAGAATGCATGAAAAAATTTAATGAATGGTGCAAATTACACCATGGGTCTCCACGGAGTTGAACTGCGTGGCAGAGGTTAAAAAACAACTTTCACATATATATAATAAAGTGATCCATTGTTATCTATAATATTAGCAAACTGTGCTTGCAAAATCATAGTACTAGGTTTGAAATAAGTACAAATCCGGCTCACCTTTACTCTCACTGAAGCATTAAGAGGAAAGGTGAATGGGACAGAAATAAAAGTTACAGATGTCTACCTCCAAAGCTCATCGAGGGCTTACAGCACTAGATGGATTAGAGGCGAGGTAATGTTGTGGTTAAGTCAAAGCAAAAGCTTCCAGCCATTCAGTACAAGTGACCACGAGGACTCAAAGCTGCAAATAAGAGGCTGCTTCACTCCTCATTGCTCTGTCTTTAGTCAGTGGAAAACATTTGGTGCAGATTTACACTGTTGAAATGCACTTTTATACATTAATATGACACAGCAAGATAGCTCCACAGTTATGAAGCAAGGATATGCACATGTCACGACGTGTAAACAAACGAGCAAACACTAATAAAAACATTATTTACTGATGGTTAAAGAAAGTGCTTTATGGGTGTAGGAGCATCCACACTTCCAGTGTTTGAGGCCACTGCGGGATACAGAGGAACGTGCAGGTTGGTCAAGTGAGGGGGAGAGAAAGCATCTGCCACTAAGATTCAGGGCAGCTGGACACCGTTCCCGCGTGCAGCAAAATCCACCAAATCTTTTACAGGATTTGTTTTTCCATTACAGATGGTCCTTTGCACATGTTTTCTTTCCATTGGCCCAGGGTCCCTGGCTGATAGTGCTGCAGCTCTGCAGGCACTGCATATAAGGGTGCGCACTGCCTGCGACAGCTCTCTGCACACTGGAGAGAAGATGTTGAAGATGAAAGCCTGCAGGACAATAAATGGAGGGGCAGCTCTTCATGAGGGCTCTGTACCTTTAGTCACTGCAGGGTTCAAGAGGTAAGCGCTCTACAGAGGTCTTATTTTAGTCTATCGATAGATAGGTTTTATTTGTCACATGCACAGTTATACATAGTACAATGCACAGTGAAATGTACTGTTGTACCTGCAGCCAGTAGTAAAAAAATATATAAGTACTACAGTAAACAGTAGTTACTACAGTAAACAGTAGTTACTACAGTAAACAGTAGTTGCACACAACTACTACATCGAAGGATGTAATACTGCATTTACAAGTTTTGCAATGCATGCATGCAAATAAAAGTAAATCTGCGAGTTTTGCAGCACGTATGTGTCCTGCATATACCACTGTATGCTATCACATTCACTTGTGTAGTATTTCTGCCATGCATTTGTTCACATGAATTGCGAATTTTGTAACGATGTCCGCAATTTCTTCAACTGAAAATTATTTGTAGATATTAATAGAACACGTGCAGATGTGTGTGCAGATATTTTCCACGTCAGATACATTTAATACATTTTTTAGAGATGATTTAATATGCATTAAAGACATTTAATAAAATAATCCTGGAAATACGTTACCTGTAGTGTTACAGACACGTTTATTATTTCAGTTTTGATTTAATGTCAACCCATGTGCTGAATACCTCCAAATTAGAAAACATAATCACTACAGTAGCATAGTAGAAATTGACAAATTATGAATTTGTCTGACAAGCAATTAATGTTTGAGAAAGAATGTTTATGCATGCATCTGATGTGCAGAATGGACTGAAATACTACAACTTCAAGTTAGCACTGTTACTTCATGTTGAGTAGTTAGATACTGTTGTTAAATTATCGTGTAGATTAGACGCAAAGTTAGAGAAAAGTATTGTTTCCCGTAAATTTACCCAAATTACAGATTATTACAGTTATTATTATCAATGGCCATGAAGATGTTTCATTATTAATTAGAAAATGACTTTACACTGCAATGAAATAGATCTCTTCTATCATTGTTTAACAGTGCAATATTTTATTTACTACACGTGGAGCTGCACCCGTAATGAGTGGCAAACATAACTCAGTTTGACAGTGAGTAGTGTGGGAGGCAGGTGTACTATCTGCTGGCCGGTCACTGTAATCCACAGCACTGTTTTGAATGGATTATTCACACCGGCCTGTAAGACAATTTAAACAGGAGATGGGCTGAGTAAGGACATTTTACTATGTGTTTTTTATTTATTTATTTACAATTCTTTAATTCTTATTATTATTTTAATTTGGTATTTGCATTGCAAATGTAATTAGTGTTGCAAATAAGACAAAAAAAATAGGAAATTGAGTATATACATGCTATAACATCACGGTGTGAATTTGAATGCATTGTGTAATTGACTGCCTTTTCTCTGTGTGTGATGTGTGTTTCCTTGTTGAGGGAATTGTGTGAACAGTGTGTTTAAAAAAAATGCATTTGTCAATAAAACATGACTACATGCAGTTATAAGTGACAGCATTTTGCATTGCACGTCAACTGACAAAAATCTGAGGCTTGTGATGCGGACTAGAGAACAGGTAGTTGTAAATCTTTGAGTGCAGTAAGTATATGTAATAACACTTAATCTGACTGTCAAGTTATTATGAAAGTCAGAAAAGTAAAATGCATCTTTGCTTCTTTAAGTATACAATAAGCACTTAAAAAAAGAGAGAAAGAAACCTGAGTCACAGTCACCAGAGGGCAGCATTATACAGGCTGAAAACAACACCAACTGAAACACCATGGAAACAGTGCAGCTCTGTACACAGTATTCAATGTTAGAAAGCCATAAACTGGCAGAAGGTTATGTTATTAGTTAGAGTAAGATACACAGTTTTTATAATCTCGTTTCCAGTAGTTTTTCTGTGTCTTAAGTGGCACATTTAAATATTAAATGTCTTATTCGCCTACAGCTGGACGACTCCGGTGACAAGAAGAACTTTGAAGTTACAACATACAATTTTTGTGTAATGATTTAAAAATAAAACATCCATTAACCACACATAGCCCCTTTTTCTAACACAGAGCAGTCAAATCTCATGTGTACATATGTTATTTTTCTGGTTTCATAAGTGTCGTGTGTCTGTTACAGACCTGCAGCTCTAATCAGGCGGACAGATCTTCATCTTTGTTTTATAAGACAGGAGAAGAGAGAAGTTGGCTCTTATTGTTGTGTGCTGGGTATGTATGCAATCACACACGTACAGCGTCTACAGTCAGAACTCTTAATATGAGGAGCTGCATTATGCATTTCCAAAAAGTTTAATTCATAAAAAAAGAAAATGTTTTAAATCAAAGTTTAAAATGGTTGACCTGATTTATTGTTTGTTATTAATACAATAAAGAGAGTCGTTTTTTTTTTTTTTATCTTATCCAGAATACTCTCTAAACTAAATCTGTAAGCTGTCACAATAAAAACATTACAAGCTGGCATCCAAAAACCCGGCTGGATGGCTTCTGTTTAGTCGTCTTTGACAGAATTAGGTCCACACAGGAAAGTGTGCGGTAAGACCTGTGTGAGGGTTAAGGTGGAACAACGAGGACTGTGACATTAATTCCCTGAGCTGTGCTGATGAAAGCTCCTGTTGGATCATGGACTATTTAAATCCAGCAGCCCCTGTCCTCATTGAAACACTTCCTTACAGCCCACCTGTTTTTGAAGACACCAGGATTCAAAGTCACTCATCCAGGTTTCTTAATCCTAGCTAAAGATCTCAAGGTCATAGAATATTTGAATGTCATCTTATAATATTCAGTATTTTTATTTTTTCTTCTGATTATGGTTTCACAGATTATTTTAGGCAACTGTGTAAATAACCTTAATTTGGCTCCCTCAGTTGGATGTATAAAAAAATTGTAACAGACACCTTCCACAGCCTCTCCCAAGCACAGATTGAGTCTAGAGACATATGACATAAAGATAAAGGGCCCGAACAGAGTTTGCACTAATTTCCTGGATTGTCCCATTTTTCAAATTTTCAGTTCTGGTAAATTACCAGTGTGGTTTATTGCCCTTCCAGCAAATACAGTATGTCCTTCAGATTCAGTGTGTAGGATTTAGGGGGATATTATGATATTAAGTCACACTCATTCTGTCAACATCTATAGCAATCAGTTCATAACATTATTATTCAATGAAATATTCATTTAGGGCAGATCAGTGGTGGTTAGCACTGATACCTCACAGCAAGAAGGTTCCGGGTTCGAATCCATGGGCCGACTGGGCCTTTCTGTTCATGTTCTCCCTGTGTCTGCGTGGGTTCTCTCTGGATACTCCAGCTTCCTCCCACCGTCCAAAGACATGCTGGTTAGGTTAATTGGTGATTCTAAATTTGCTGTAGGTGTGCATGTGAGTGTTAGCCCTGTGATAGACTGGCGACCTGTCCAGGGTGCACCCAGCCTCTTGCCCGATGACAGCTGGGATAGACTCCAGCCTCCCCGCGACCCCTCACAGGACAAGCGGTTACAGGAAATGAATGAATGAATGAATGAATATTCCTTCAGATATTAGCATGAACTTTTTTGAGCAGTGGAGGGGCATTCGGTTGGTTGCAATCTGCAGCTTCACCACTAGATGTCACTACATCTGACAGAGTTGTCCTCTAAAGCAACAAAAGCATGCCTTTTCCAACTAGCTCATCTGCTTGTTGTTGTTTTTTTGCCTGTCTTTATCCTATCTTTATCATATTAGAGGCACAGAGGATTCACTGAAATACTTAAAGAAGAAAGAAGAAAATACTTTGCAGTAACAGATTTGCTGTGTTTACAAGTTGAAAACAACAAAATAAGTCAAAGAACTGCATTTGTTTGCTCTTAGTATGCTCATGGCACAGTGTTTTCTAATTGGTACATCATATGAAGATATCAGGTGTACCCTGTTGCTCGCACACCTTATTTGTGCAGTGTCGTCATTAAGTTGTCGCTCCAGTTGGTTCCCATATATTGATCAGATAGAATAAATCTTTTCATTTTGCGCTAACAATTGAACACATGGGCACTTGCATGTAAAAGGTATTGCTAGTTGTGCTAAACCCTTTCTGGCATACAACTTGTGCTTCTTTTTTGTTACTGAAAAATCTCTAAGAAAATTTACCCTCAATCTACCTTTTACCAAACAACAAACAATGCAGAATCTCGCTGGTGAACAAAGTAGAGAATCAGGCAGCTAAACAGCCACAACCATCCGTCAGCAGTTGGTGGAGACAAACGCAGAGTAAGAGTGAATGCTGGACCTACATTTGCCCACAAACCAGAGAGGTGAAAATGCGACAATGTCGTATTAACTTCTGGTATTTGCTGCCACCAAGTGGCCCCAAAAGAGAAGGTTTAAGTAACACATATATAGGCTACAGTGACTTCTGTGTTGTAAAACTAAAGCATAAATGTGGTTATTTTGGCTTACAGTTTGTAGATGCCACCCAGCATCATGTTGCGGGATGTCCTGGATATCCCAGAAGGACCTTACAAGAGTTTAATCATGCGCAGCAGTACCCTTAGCTAACCCAACTGGGTGGAAAGCTAGAAAGAAATCGTGGAGGCCACAAACTGTTTGCTCAAGCTATCTGAAATTGGAAGGGGTTGGAGAGGTGTGGGATCTGGGATGAATTTCTATGGACATGAATGTTGTGGTGATCCTTGTTTCTGTCATGCAAGTTGAAGCAGCTGCAACCAACTTAATCAAGTACAAGCACTGGCTGGTTGATTCCCAGTACACTTATCTGAGTTCTGCAGAGACAGCTCATTCCAACCAACTTTGACACATCATAAAGAGCATATTGGCATGAGATTGGCAACGTTCAGCAGCAATCAGACTAGATTTGGACTTGGTCCTGGGAACCAGAAGAAGACCTGTATACCCGGTATGCTCCAGGCAGACTCTTCAGCCACCGCTGGACCAAGCCAATTTGATATCAGGGCTGTTGCGCAAATCCAGTAGGCTATGGGTTTTTAAAACAAGTCTTTATGTGTCTCTTGTTTTGGCTGCTGCAATACCCTCAAACCAAATCAGGAAACTGCTGATGGATGAAGTCTCTGGAGCCATGGTCCAAGGATTCATCTACTTCTATCTTCAGTCCAGTTTACATCAACAAGACAAGTTGGTGCTTCAGAGAATCTTCAAGCAAGGTATGTACGTCAGTCAACAATTTGGAGTTGACCGTGTCACCAAAATTAACTTCTGATGCATGCACTTTACATGCACGTAGTGTACGTAAATACTCTGTGGTCAGTATACCCAAGATTCATAGCTACTTTGACTAGAGAAACACAGGACGCAAAAAAGGACAATGTCTTTTTTGCTCTAGATTACATTATTGCTTACTGTATTGTGTTGTTTCTCGTTTACAAGTTGGAAACAACGATAAGTCAAAGCACTGCACAAGTTGTGCACTTCGTATTCTCACAGCAGTGTTTTCTCCTTGGTACATCAAATGAACCATCAGGCACACCCTGTTGCTCGGACACTTTCTTCATGCAGTGTCCATGTAAAATTGTGTCTCCAGTTGTCTCCCATAGATAGATCTGCGAACTGAGCTGTAAATCGATTGAGACGTTAACACATATCTGATGTTGTTTCAAATTTAGATGATGCCAAAGACGGTGAAGGACTGCCGCTTGAATCTGGGTGTTCTTTTGGAATCAGAAGTGGAAGCTGCCAAGTGAGTACTGTAAGCTACAAGTGGCACAGACTTGTGTCAGGTTTACAGGTATAAATATTGCATTGATATCCTTGTTAGGCTTTTAAATGTGGATGTTATGATGTGTTTAGACAAGAGATACAGGCGCCAACTCTGACTTGCCTCAGGCTAAGGGGTTAGAAGGGATTCCCATATGTTTTTCAGACAGGGAGAGAACTTTGAAAGCTTGACTGGGAGCTTTCTGACAAGGACAAAGTTATGTTTTAGTGAGTTACTGTATAGTTATAAGTTTGTAACCTTTTCAAGCTCCAAGAATTGATCACTTTGAGCAGATCCCATGTCACACCAGCTTATTTGACACTGAAGCTGCTTCAAACATTTAAAAATGTGTCTCTATAGGCTCCGGACAGTAAGCGTCCCTGCAACATTTTTAAAGTGCCACTCAGAGCTTTCAAAACCGCCCTTTCCGCCTTTGATCCACCAAATGTTTCTTCTCTCATAGTGCAACTGTGATTTTAGCTACAAGCAGAGGCTTGGAAGTCAGATGCTACAAACTAATCACTAGTGATACAAAGTCAACATGTTTGAATAGAGCGTCCCATTTTGGCATGCCCAGACGCATTACTCTTACAAAGACATGCCCATTTCATTCTCAAATGCCAAGCTAAATGTACATGCAACCTAATCATCTTGAAGTAAGCTTGCACATGTTCTACTGTAGTATAACCAACACAAAAGATGCACCACAAACACATGGTTGGAGTAGTTCAAGGATATGTCTGCTAGTGCATTGACTGTAAATCAGTTGTTGGCATAAGAGTCTTTCCTCATTCCTCATTCCTCTCATTTTGATGCCTCGTGGCAAGTATTATAATCCAGCCTCAGTGCTTATTCTGATCAGTAAACATCAGCAACAAATTCTTGCTCAACAATGAGCTGGAATGCCTATATTTCATAGGTACGTTTCATGGGTACTGATTGACAACACTGTTTGACACATGCCTAAAGTCCTCAGATCTCATGAGGCCCACACCTCATCACTAATCATACACACTTCCAGAGCTGTATCTTTAATCTTCACCTTCATTTTCAGAGACCCATAGACACAAACAATAAATCTAGTGCCACCTGCTGACCAAACTGCAAATATAATTATAACAGCCGATGGTATTCATTATTTCCAGCCGTGTTTTTGGTGACAATCTCAGAACTGCAAGAAGTGGCACTGATTGGGTATTCATGATACCTCAGACAAATGTTCGTCTAGACATGATGTACTGATTACCCCCACCATTTAAAAGATGATGACGCAGACACATAAGCCTTTTACATCTGATTCTTGTGCAAGGTGGACACTCCATGACTGTGTTTATGGCCCCTGATCTCAAATATTGGTTTTGATCTGGAGTCAAGTTGGCAACCTTGGAATTTGAAGTTCTTGGGGGTAAAAGTGACAGAGTAAACAGCATGAACGCGCTAAAGTAGGAGTGGTTTTAATTGGATTTTTTCTCTGTAGCAAATCTGAATTAGTGAACCTCAAGCTTATTACCTGAACAACGCCACCATGTGGCAAAACTGAACAGACTGATGCACAATTTGGTAAACAGTGGCAGCGCACCAACAGATGCACTGCCAACGGCTTGGCAGGCCCTATATAGCTGATTTGCACGTTTCTAGAGATAAAGATGATGATGAAAAATATTATTAATAATAATAATAATAATAATAATAGTTCTGATATTTTACGATAATTTCAAAATTCAACACCAGTTTATCTTAAATATTTTGCAGAAAGATATATTAATAAAGGGTCTCTGAGAAAAAATATCTTAGATTTAAGATATTGATATAATAATTTAGCAGTTTAATCATATGCATGATCATAACCTGAGCCATTTTGGAGCACATTTACATGGCTTTTAGTCAAGAGGAGCAAATAATTATTTGCCAGCAGTCAGTGTTATTGATGACGGCTGAAATCAAATGACCTCTTTTACAGTGGTCACCAAGTCCAGAACAAATCTTCTACTGAGTTCACATTAAGGATGCAGGACATTGTTCCGTAACAGGGCACTTCTGATGTAACACAGAGATATAACAGGTAACTGGGTCCCTCCTAATGGGATCATCCTGTGGATTTAAAAGTTATTTGAAGTGCTGCTTTCATCAGTGCAAGTATACAGACAACATCTCAGATCTAGGCCATTCGGAATGGCCACAGATTATCACTAAGGTTGAACTTAGTGTTCATAATCTTACATTTTTGCATGACATAACACATGACACTTATTAGTTGTTGCATGTTTTCTATCATAACAATACTTCATACCAAAAGAACATCTTTGTAACCACTGGCCGATTTAAGTAAAGTTTAAATATTGTCCTCGAATCAGTATATAGTGAATATTGATGCATGAAATATGCGAAATGAAACTGACACAGAAATATCTCAATGAAATGTGTTTGGGTGAAGTGCATGATTGTGCGAGTTCACACAGCTGATAAGCCTACATTTTAGATTGTTAAATTAAATAATAGTTCTGTCCCCTGTTTAGGGATTTGACATACAGTCAAACAGACATACAGTTTGTCACAGATTCATTTCATTTTGGAGTTCTTACTGTGCATAGCTGTTTGTGCACTAATCTATACACTCAACATAACACTGTTGTTCACTGTTTACCTGAAGCCTGCCGGGGGAAAGGAGAGAGTGTGAGAACGATCCCTTCCCGTGTTGTCCTGTCATGACACTGCGGGGGACGAGCCTGACTGACGTCTTAACTCTACCCCAGGGGATTTGCAGGATTGCGAACGGAGTGAAGGATTAGGGTTTTAGTGGCACACAGCAAACAGTGGGTCAGTGTGTCAGTGTATCAGTGAGTCAGTAGGCTTTTATTTTTCCCAGAGCAGGTCGTCTATCTGCTTTCCATGAGCGCGTCCAGCGCTGTCACTTCCTGGTGACCAAGAGTTCTCACCTTCTCTCATGAACAGTCCCCATGCCCTAAAACCATTACACGTGCATCCAGACACTCAGCCTTTAGCCATGTTCTTCACCCAGCATCATCAGCAGGGCTCTTTACTCATATGTTTATCTGTCACGCCACTATATGATTAGTTATTGACCTTTTGCCGAGCAGATTCTATGAAATTCCCCACATCTCAGTCACTACTGGGATGCTGAATAAATTTAAAGATCACAAACTTTCTAAATTTATATATCCAGGGTGTGCTGCAACAAGGCACAGACTGAGCTACAAGAAATACAACATGTAAAACACCTGTATTGGGCCAGACCGATTGTTTTGGCTTTGTTTGACCAAGTTCTCAGGCATCCACTGATGAAACATCCGTAGTCACACAAAAAGCAATGGAGGTAAATGGAAATTTGTTCATTTTTTGTTTAAAACATCAATGTCCATCAATGTTGTAACTCTCCGGATACAATGTCCTGATTACCCTAGCATTCTAGGCATCACAACGGAGAGTTTATTGCTGCATTTTGCTTCAACTAGAAGATATTTCAAAATGAGAGCAGTTGCTACATCTTTAGAAGAAAGCAGCTACTATCAAAGCTGTCCATTATACATTAGAAAGTCTACAAGTTGTAGTGCCTCAATCCAAATCCTTTACACATCTTCTTGTATGGAAACAGTGACAGAAAACTCAGGGAAATACAACCCAAACTATCTGGAGCGCCATATGTCTCAATATTATTCGTATATGCAAACACCGCAATGTACGCGTATGATAGAATTTGCAAACGCAAAGTCAAAATTCGTGACTTGTAAATTTAATTTGCAAGTGCAAAATCAAAATTCGTGACTTGTAAATTGGTATTTGCACAAAGGTGTAATGATTTATTCAAATGTTTGGAAACTTGCAAATTAATTCATACCAATTTGTACAAATATATCACTTCTCACATTTGCGTCTGTCTTGAAATTTCATTTGCGACTCTTACTTTCCGTGTGTGAAGTGTTGAATCTGCGTTTGCAGATCATCCAACGCGCACATTCATCCCCGCTTCTGCTTGCGTAATTTTGAGACATTCCTTTCGCATTTTTCCAATCCGATCCGTACGCGAAGGTCTTAACCCATGCAAGAGTCCACCCCCCACCCACCCAAAAAAAGTAGGTGGCGGTGTTGATCCTGCTTTACCGATGTACATTCGTTCCCCACTCTATGGAGTGCTGATGGCTGCTCATGCACTCCGGTGAGACAGACAACATAGACGTGGTGAGTGAAATGCATCAGTTTTATGTTTACGATAACGTTTGTTTTTTGAGACAATGCGTTGGTATGGCATACAAATACAATTTCTGTCTAGAGTCTAGCCTGAATGTTCACAAGGGGCGCTAACGTTTAGCTATGTAGCTAACGATTAGCGTTAGCCTAAAATGCAGCTCAGGAAAGGATGGACTGCACTGTTTTGCTGTTAAACTTGCTTATTCATTTTGACTAAATGATATAGACGAACCTAATAAGCAGAGGTGGAAAGAGTACTAAAAATTTGTACTCAAGTACAAGTACCATTACATTGCTTAAATTATACTCAATTCCAAGTAAAAGTACTGGTCTTAAAAAAATACTTAAGTAAAAGTAAAAAGTACTCTTCTCAAAAACTACTCAGAGTATTAATTACTTTTCAACCAGATGTTTTATTACATCGATAGCAGGCAGAATTTTTTTTTGTAAACAAAATCAAATATTTCTTTTGTTAAAAGATAGATAAAACAAAATCAAACCTTTTGTTATTCCTCACACATGTCACACGTGGTCACATGTAACCAATCAAAGTCAAAATAAAGTCAGTCCAGAGAGTGACTTCAAAAGCATCTTGTACTCAAATCACATCTGTAAACACAACAAAGTCAGCATCTGTCCCTCCACTCTGGCTCTTACTTTCTCCCTTTTCGCTCAGATGTCAATGCACAGAACAGTTTAAACTCTCTTTTTCTCCATTTTGGCTTTTTTCCCTCCAAATCTTCATTCAATTAAGCGCTCTCTGGCTGTGTACTGCCGCAGCTGCGGAGTTGTCCTTTCCTTACGTCATCACGTTAATCAATTGGCGCGGTCGCGGATTGGGGGCGTAGGTAGCGACTTTTAATTCTAAAAGTAGCAGAGTAGATTACATGCTGCACATTGTACTCAAGTATGAGTAAAATTACACACTTTAAAAAAATACTCAGAAAAGTATAAGTACCCAAAAAATCTACTTAATTACAGTAACGTGAGTATTTGTAATTCGTTACTTCCACCCCTGCTAATAAGTAGATGTAGGGGAAACACTTGAGATCTGACACCAGAATATTGTCATAAGGATCAGTTTTAATAGAATTACAGTAGCCATATTACCTAACGATACAAAAATGTTAATTTCCAATCATCATCATGCTTTGTGCGTGTATGTTTCAGCTGCTGTAAGGTGTAACTGCCTAACATCTGGGGCCACAGACCAGGAAATCGACTCGGTCATCAAAAGATGGTTACGTCTCTCTCCAGGTAGAGATGGTGGCAGACTGAAGAGGATGAAGAGAAAGTATGGACAGCACCATATCTTAAACTCATGCTGACAGTGGGGAGAATCCAATTTATCCAGTTTATGGACATGTGTAGAATCATAAATGTACAGTTTTTAAATTTGTTAAATGTGCAGGTGTGTGTACTGTGTTGACATGACTAAAAAAATAAATAAACATTTGCTTATTCAAGATTCAAGATTTCTTTATTGTCAATTTCTCAATACGTTCACAACATACAGAAAAATCTAAAAAACGTTTCTCTCTCTTTCTCACATAATAATAAAAGAAAACCTAAATAGACGAAAGTGAATTAAGTTGGCAGTGAAACAGTTACTAAGTAAACAGTTATAATACAGTTATAATTCTGTACTTGTTGATTTTTTTAATATATATTTATATAAATAATCTGGATCAAATATGGCACATAAATTAGGTGGCTGAGTTAAGGTTGAATTAAGGCTGACATCAGGAACCACTTCTGAAAATAGTTTGGCCCACCATAGGGCCAGATTAGGGCCAGCTCTGGTTGCAGTTTGGCTGAGTTGTGGGCCTTATGTGGCACACATGTTGGATGCCAGATGTGGGCCACATAGGGGCCGAAATTCATTCATGCATGTGGGCCAAGTGCAAGTGGGCTCTGTGGCCCATCACTGTGCCAGACCAGTTTTGCTATGGGGGAATGACCGATAGCATAGGTCTTGCATGAGAATCAGTGGAAATTGGTGAAAACAAATCAGATCATTGTAATATTGAAATAAATGAAGTTTTCTGTCCCTGCTAGCTTAAAACAGAGTCTCATGCCAAATCCAGAGATACATAGCTTTCAGAAAAATATTGTTAGTGACACGCCCCTTTTTAGTTAGTTAGTTAGTGCATACTGTAAGCTAAGTCGACTAGCCTGCTAGCAAGCTGCAAATGATAATTTTGGTGAAGCCAAATGCAACATAACGACACAAATATTGCCTGCAGGCCAAGGTAATTCACCATCCATAAAATAGTGATTTGTCCCAATTCAAAACACATTGTCAAATCTGGGATCTAGGTCCGAATGGCCTGCAGGGAGAAGCTCCTCCTCATTCCTTCTGTGTTTGTCTTCAATCTCGCACCGCCTTCTGGACTTAAATTCATGGTTGTTAAGACTCATAATACACTGCATGTAGTAAAGACTATTAAGAATTTAATTTAACATTATGATCCCGCAGTGAAGTTGACCTTTAATCTTTTGGATATAAAACATTGCGTTTTATCCAATCAGACATTGGTGTAATTTGTTTTGTCATAATTATCATATGAATTCTTGGCCAAAAACATATTTGCTGTGGTCGCAAGGACCTTGGCCTTTGACCCTTGAACACCTAGTGTTTCTGAGATATCGTGGTCATAAGAATGGAGCCGACTGATGTAGAACCAAACTAACTTTTTGTCGATTTCCTGGTCTGTGGCCCAAGATGTTAGGCGGTTACGCCTTACAGCAGCTGAAACATACACGCACAAAGCACAAATGATTGGAAATTAACATTTTTGTATCATTAGGTAATATGGCTACTGTAATTCTATTAAAACTGATCCTTATTCTGGTGTCAGATCTCAAGCGTTTCCCCTACATCTACTTCTTAGGTTCCTCTATATCATTTAGTCAAAACGAATAAGCAAGTTTAACAGCAAAACAGTGCAGTCCATCCTTTCCTGAGCCGCATTTTAGGCTAACGCTAAATGTTAGCACCTCTTGTTAACATTCAGGCTAGACTCTAGACAGAAATTGTCTTTGTATGCCAACTGCCAAAAACAGTGAATGAGCAATCAGCATTTCATAGAGTGGGGAACAAATGTACAATTTACAAGTCACGAATTTTGATTTTGCGCTTACAAATTAAATTTACAAGTCACGAATTTTGACTTTGCGTTTGCAAATTCTATCATACGCGTAGATTGAGATTGCATATACGAATAATATTGACACATATCGCGCTCCATAGAGGATTAGCTACATACTGTAGATTCTTGAGTGAATCTACAGTATGTGCCAGCTGCAGGGCTACAAAACACCTCTTCTCATCTTTAGCGTTTAACGATGAGAGTAAGTCTTTCTTTCCCTAAGGGAAATTCCACTGCGACACTGGTTATAGTCCATTTCAGATGGTGTAACATTGCCACAATGTTTGGTTTTTAAAGAAAGTTTGGCAAGAGAACACAAGCCGAGGATTTTTGGCAAATGATCTGTTTTTTTTTGACATTTTTGAAACAGACATTTTTGTATAAATACATTCAAATATCTCTAGAATTCTCTTAAAACACACAACTGAAAATACCATAAGTCTTTACAGCTCAGTTTATAACCATGGTGCACCATAAATAATCTGAGGTGGTTACCTACGTTTTCCTTTTGGTTCTGTGCTCTTTTACGGCCTGTAATCCTTCTAAAATGGGTCGCAGCATAGGTATTGTATTGTTTCTTGGTATAATTGGAGATCTTCCTCTACATTATTGTCTCAGCAGTAGCCTGCAATTCTGTCTCATATGCAAACGCATAATGTGAAAATGATAACATGCCAAGGGAATGTGACAACTGTTTACATATCAAACACAGACAGTCCATAAAGCCACTTCCAGTGTTTGTACGAGCAAACATACCCTTTGCCTTACAGACAGTATCAATGTGATTACTGGGCAGATCAGTCTCGATGAATTCAGGACCTGATGATTGTGGGGTTTTTTAAGTTCTGTTAAAGTAGTGGCGGCCAATTACAGTCTTCCAGACACATGTCTTCAGACAGAAAGTTCAAGTTGAATATGTTGACCAATGTTGTTTCTGTTCTACGGTGCTCTGTGTTGTCAGTGTGGCTTAAGACAGAGGAGAGAGACAATGATTTAAACATTAAAATAAAAAGCAATGTAACAACGTGGTTATTTTTTAAAATGTTTATTTATTTATTAAAAATATACTTTAACTGTAATCATGTCATTGCAGCACATTATGACACGTACATGCTACTACAAGTGATTCATTTTTCATAAAATATAGAATGATACAAAAATAATAATAATAATAATCATTTTTGAATTGAAACATAATTTCATATCCTGGTTCCATTTCCACCAGTAATAATAATGTACAAAGATTCCTGCATCATCCGTTTGCTCTGCAGTTTCATACATATTTAAACACAACTAGAGCTTAAGAAAATAAGCTGATTGACATTTGCTTTTGGTATGCCTACTTACATTTTAGGTAGTGCCCACCTGAGTTATAAGTACAGTAATAGACCCGTCAAGCAAAATTTGCTCTAAAAAATACAGTAGGGTGATAAAGTGCTTAGTAAGTTATGTTAAAATGGCACCTCAATGTCACATTGAGTCCTGAGACAGGAAGTGCTTACGAGAGAGATAAAAACGCTCAATAAACTCCACCATTAAAAACTGTGTCACTCTAATGAATTAGTGCAGATTTCAGAGGCAGCAGAGAGAGGTGAAAACAATTTGCGGGCAATTGGAAGGTGACGTCTTGCTTATTTGGGCAAAATGCCTTATTGTACTGCATGGAAATGCTTCCTGTATATCCTGGCAGTACAATCTAAGTCCTTAAGAGATGCAGCTTACCAACACAGCGAGGACAAACACTGACCTTTACACTGCTTAGGGTAAATATAGGCAAGTTGTAGACAAGGCCTGGGTTTCTAATCTATACTAAAGATTTTGGTGCTAGCAGTGCAATATGTCATAATAATTATACAATAAATTCCTGTACTGTATAGTATTTAGTAACGTAAAATGACAAAGGCGAGTGCTGACAGATGTCAGTCTTTGGCCACAGTTTTCACGTTTCCCAGCCATGAGTCGATGCTCAGTTTCTGTTTTGCATTGTGGAAACTGTTCCACCAACATCACACTTTAAATTAGGTGACATTAATATGACTGCTGGACTTTATAAATATACTTCATTTGGTATTTTTTTCCAGTATGGACATCTTGCTTTACAATCATATACAAACCAAATATAAATCATATAATAATAAACCAGAGCTAGTTGGAGCAAAGGAACATGAACAGATAACAGGTACAGCTGTGGCTGGAAAGCGTCTAATTTTAAATCACCTCTGAAAACTTTAGACTTTGAGAGCTATAAATGCCAACGTGCAACCGCACATGCTCATTGACCCAACATCCTGACAGACCTTCACATTACCTGACACTGAAGCAATAGCTAAATGTTTGCTCACACTGCTGCGAAATGACCTTGGGTTCATATTCTGTCAGAGCCACAGTTACCCAACAGATTAGTCGACTTGTGTAAATAGTACAGTGCGGATGCTGATTGAACATATTTCAACTGCACGCACCATTGGCTGGTCTTGGGGCAGATTATACCAGCTCAAACCCTTTCATTCAGCATGTACTTTCACTGTATTAAAAAAGATACGCACAATATGACAAATGTTTGTTAAATGTAAGGAAAACGTTAAATCACAGGTCCACATAAAAAACCATTAATGTAAAAAAAAGTAGTAAACTATAACTAAAGGGCAAGTATAAACACTTTATTTAGACACCTCTTTGTGAGAACCACTTGAAACTCACTCTTCAAGTTGCACTTGTTTTCACAAGTTCAAGAAGAAGGCACACTCTGAATCAAAAGCTCTTTCATTGTTTTAAAATGGCAGCATCGACCAAGAAAAATATAAAAGTTCTGTAAAGTTAAGTGGTTAGATTCTGTACATTGTATGTGGACACTGTGACCATAACGTGACACATACTGGAAACGTAGCTCTGCTCACAATCTCCTGAGCTCCCTAAGACATTTTACTGCGTCTTTGAACTGAATCTCAGCAGCAGCAGCAGCAGCAGCAGCAGCAGCAGCGTTGTGTGTGTGTGGGGAGGGGCCCTTCCTATTACAAAAGTGAAAATTAATTTACGGTACAATGAAAAGGTTTAAGCGTTTCTTAATATATATATATATATTAAACCCTGGCCTGTTCTACATGTCACCCTTGTAAAAATTTTGAATTAGAAATTGCAACTTTCTCATCTGGGTTGAGTCTTAAGGTTGCTTTCCATCCTCTCTTCCAGGTATGCCTCTGATACATGGATGAAGAAATGCGTCTGCATTCAGACTAAGTATATACACTCAAATCTAGGCACTGAAATGTATTACAGTCTTTGAAACTGAAAGGTGGACTTTTATCAACAACACATTACTTACTAGAAGATTTTATAATTAAATATATATATTTTTAATTCTCTATTCTCTCTGTGCCTGTAGTAATTTTCCTGAATCTGTTCATAATTTTGAAACAACAAGTGTTTCACTTCGTATTTTTCTGTAAAATACAAAACAAACCAACATTTGGTATCTGTATTGCCAAAGATGTATCTCTTTACGATGGACATTTCTCATTTTGTAGCTTGTAGTCTTGTGTAGAAGTGCTGCTTATCCAAAACTAGACATGCCTCCACTGTGCATGTTTGTGTTTCTTTAAGTCTGTCTGTCTACAAGACGCATAAAACTAAACAGATAACTACACCCTGTCCATACTCTGTCCTTTATGTACATCCGCAGGATTCTACAATCATGTCGGGGACGTCTGTTTTGACAATGCTGTGCTGAGAGTTGAAGTAGACCATGGAGAGCGGTCGGCGCTCAGTGGGAACGCAGCATGAAGCCGTTGCCGTGTTAATGCCGTTGACTTTGAGCTGGCTGAAGACGGTGGCATGGAACGAGGATGCTATGCCTGGGGAGCCAGCCAGATGTGGGGAGCACTGACCCATGCAGTAATTCATGTGGTAGCCTTCAGGTGCAATGATCCACTCATCCCACTGGATATCCTTGAACTTGATGTAGAAGTCTCTCTTGCAGCACACGGTAACTTCTTCCCCACAACGCAGCGAGCGCTTCCTGCGTAATTGTTTGGACTGGTCATCGCGGAGACGCACCTGGGCTACAAGGAAGGGCTGGTGGGAGGCGTCGGCAGAACTGTCCAAGGAGCAGAGGTTCTTCCCGTCTTCTTCACAGCTGACCTCCAGCCGTAGCCGACGCTGGCCCCCGTCTAAAAAGGACTGCAGGGTGTGAGTGATGGGGAAAGTGTGCCAGTTACTCTCCTGAACCTCCAGCATCTTTTCCATCACCAGGGTGCGATTAGAACCTGAGAAACCATCATCTGCAGACAGGAAGACCCGGGCGAGGAGACGGGAGTCCCGGTGAGGGTCCTCAGTGGACCGGGCATAGATCCACAGAGAGGACTGGAGAACGTGGATACTTTGGTCATGTTCCTTTAGAAACTGGAAGGTGAGGCTAAGGCTTGCCTTGTCACTGCTTTCTGTCTCATCTATGAAACAATAATAGTTTAAAGACAAAAGAATGGTTATTAGTTTGAGCATTTAAAAGATCACATTTATTACTCAGCGAAGGTGTGATCAGTTTAAACCAAGTCAATGTCCTAATACCTGTTTTAAACATTCCACCTTATCACTGTGATTGACTTTTACTAGAAACTTACAACACCCCCTGGAGACAGTATAGTACATAGACAAAAGTTTTGGCAAACTAAATATTTTGTTAGAAAATAAGTAAATACAAGCACTGTTACGTTTTATTGTGTGAACTTAAACGAGCAGAATTGAGGCATGTGTAAGAGGTTTGGGAACCCTACAAAGTCAGAACTTAAAATCCCCACTTTCAGACATCATAGGCTGCAAATACTTTTTGTAGCCGTGAAAGTAGTCTTTCATGCATAGCACATGTGACAACTACTTACAAATGTTCAGAGAGGCTCAGCTCAGAGACTCTGAGAGCTACTCCAAAAGATGCAGCCTCTTTTCAGTTTAGTTTGCTGACATTTACAGAGATAATTTGCTGATGTTTAGTGAAACCTATTCTTACAGTATCTGTGCAGCCTGCTGCTGGCTGCCACACAACCCTAAATCAAAATATTTTACCCCCACACTTTAAAAGGGATGGTTGGCCAACATATACAAATGGTCCAGGGGTGTACCTACTTCTTCTCACTTTAAAAATCAATGAATTATGTTAGCTGTCCAGAGTAATCCAAACTTTTGTACATGACCGATGTTGATATGTAATGCTACTTTTTGTTGCCACATCGTATGTATCGTTACAATAACACTGTTAATAAGTCGCAGGTAAACCCTGACTTAACGTGCCCATTTTACGCACAAGCGCACACAGATGCGCTCATGTAGCGTAGTGTTCGCGTCACTGAAATCAGCTGTACAATGTAAAATATAAATACCAAACTTACTTATATCTGCAAAGCTCACTATTTCATAGCCTTGATCTTTAGTTGGTATTTTGTTTTCTAGTTCAAGGGTGCCATCCTGCCTGACGCGCCCCGAGTGCAGTTTGCGCAGCGCAGTGAGAAGCGCTGCCCGGGGCACCGTTTGCGTGATGTTTGGTCTTTCTTTCAGGTGGAGTTTTTCCAAAAGTTGTTGCTTGGCGTACTCTATCATCAGCCTTTCCTCTGCGCCTTTCTCCATCGCCGGCAAGCCACAAGACGCGCAGGTCGGGGAGCCGTTGACCCAGAGACCCTTGAGCAGCAAGGGTGCCAAAAAGAGAAACGCTGAGAATGATAAAGACGACGTCATCTTTGACTCTGAAGAAAATTGGTGCATTTGTGCACTTGGGGTGCGTAAAGAACCAATAAAAATCTTCAAATCCTTTCGCTTGTGAGTTGTTGTGCGGAAAGCACAAGTTTCCAAAATGTTGTCAAAGGTCCTCGCTGGCAGCTGGGCACCGTGAAGGCAGGAGGTGAGAAAGCGGACTGGTGTTTCAGTCTCCTGATGGTGAAGATATCTGGGGTAATCCACCAAAACTGGTGACACGTTGGAGGGATGCACCAATGAGCGCATCGGTGCACCGGGGAAATTACTGGCAAAGCATCTGTCTGTCCTCTCTCACAACGCAGACACTCACACAACACACACATAACACGCACTCACACGCAGGCTATTGACTCACGGTCACTGTGGAATCCATAAAACTTTTGAACGCGAAACACCCGGTGCATGATCTCATCGCTGCTTTATATCAATAAATGTAAAGTGATTGCTTTTGATGGTAGGCAAAGTTGACACAGTCCGATAACGTTAATCACAACAGGTGATTTCTGGTGCCACGTTGCTGGGGCAGCTGAGCGGGATGGCTACGCAACCTGCCATCACTCTTGCAGATCAAAGTTGAAACTCCTTGCCTTTTAACCCAGATACGGAATACGACTAACTGCCACCAAACAATGGAGCTGCGGCTCAAAATGTGCGAGTGCGCTCGGGGCTGTGAGACTGGGAACTCAACGTGGTATTTGAAACACGTTCTGTCATGTCTTTTTCTGCAAAGTGGCATTATCATGCTGTAAAACGATCCCTGCTGTGACTGTGTGTGTGCGAGAGGGAGAGAGAGGGAGAGAATGATATCAGTTCAGTCTTTGCCTGCTCACGTGTTATCTGTTTGGATTATCACGGCATTTTATTCCTAAAATAAAATCCATAATGGATCAAGTCGCAGCAAATAACGAGCTAGACAACATACTGTCATAGTGTAAAAAGGCAAACCACTGTAATAAATCTCTTCTGCAGAGTGGATTTGCAAACTAAGCCGATATTCTAGCCTGAACTATTGGATGGGGAGTCAAACAGGAAACAGGGATGACTGTTTGACACCCCAACTAATATTTTAGGCTAGAATATTGGCTTAGTTTGCAAAAGTCATTCATGGAAGCAGGATTTCCAGACTAAAGAACTCTTTATTTCCCACTGCCAGACTCCTAAACAGCTGACAGGAGTTTAAAATCATGGGCTACTGCATGACTTCACACTCACAGCTGACTGTTGCACATACAGCCCATGCTGTTTCTATTTCTATTGTATTTTCACATGCTGCTTTTTGAAATTTCCTTTGTTTATATTGATTTATATATGGCATGCTTTATATTGTATCTGTGGCATTCATTGTGGACGGCAAGGGGACATTTTCATTGTACAAGGACACAGGTTTCCTTACTGTGCATATGACAATAAACACTTTGAATCTTGAAATGATTTCAATCTGTACACAATTCATCATTATGCAATGCCCTAAAGTAGGACAGGGAATGAATGTGTGCTCCTCAACGCTGACATTAAAAAAAGCTATGTGGATACTCAAATCGAGTTTTTTTTTCATCTACCTGCCTCCTGTTCCTTTCTTTTGTTTGTTTTATTGCCTTATGGGTTTATGGATTGGAGATTGATCGTCCTCGCCATGGCATGGGAGTACTTGCCTGCCGACATGTGGGAAGTTTGGGGAACTACAACTACCTACTTACCTTCACCTGATAACCTGCCACCTGTGAAAAATGTGTTCAAATAAAAAGTGAATGAATTCATTTATTTCACTCCGCAGCTTTTTCTGAATGTGGATTGTTTCCTAAGGAAAATGAAGAAGCCAGAACTCATTCAGTGAGAGACGATGTCAAAATAATAATGTATATTTTGATATTTTTATTTTTATTAGATTGGTTAGGGGCTTATTTGCGGGAGATACTGTGTAGATAAACGAGATGGCGGAGTGGTTCAACAGCGCAACAACAAACAATAATTTGATCAACTTTGATTTTCAACCAAATTAGACAGCTGTCAAAATTGGCAGCAAAATAATGGCATCTTGGTGACACGTGTTCACAGACAAAACTGATTTTTTATTTTTTTTATTTTCGCGTCGCTTTTTCGTTTTGTGGCCGATGACAAAAATTAGATAAAGCATAAACAAGTTTACTGGATCCTGAACGTCTCTCCCTGCGACTGTGAAGTACGCCGCTGACGTAAACTGTCGGTGAGGGGAAAAAAAAAAAAGTGACGCTGACACACACACACACACACACAGCCGAGAAGGGGGAATAGCGTTTTGTTTCTTTTCTTTAATTTGTGTCCTTTTATTCTTTGGCGTTTTGTTGTTGTTTAGCTCTGCTCCTCTCGCGGATCCGACTGCCTCGCTCTTCAGCGCTCGCTGCCTACCGTTAACGTCCATGCCGCTCTCCCCTCACGCGGCGCTATTTTGACAGTCGGGGTCGTAGTGAACCAACTCAAGCTAGCAGCTCCATTATATTAGCACTGGTAAGTCATTCGGAAAGCTAGCAACCCTTACCAGCTAGCACCTCGTATTTTGAGACCCGACAGCTCTGGCACGGGTCAATAACAATGTTTGTCTTACTGTAAACACGCGATACTCTGTTTTCCAACTGGTTTTAGTATAAACACTAGGTTTTGTGAACGCTGGCTTGCTAGCGTACATTGAAAAGAAAAGGCTAGCTAGTAGGCTAACATTAGCTCGGTGGCTAGGTGCTTGTAGGTGGCTAATTATACTCACCGGAGGAAGCAAGCTAATACCGCGAGCTAGCTATTGTTAGCGTTTGGGCAAGCTAATATTTTCAGTCAACTGCACAGCAACGACTCTCACCACACTGCCATATGTTCTCTACAGACACAACTTGAAGGATTCTGCACACGGACCCAGAACACACAACCAGCAAAACGGTAAGCTGAGCCGCAAAGATGACTTGAGGTAACTTAGAATCGATGATCCCCATATCTTTAGTCCGATCGTAGCGTTAAGCACCATCTTTAAAAGTCCGCCTTCTCTATACCAGACACGAGATGGCCATGTTTAACATTTTATCGTCTAATCTAATCGTAGCTAAGATGTGTTACTGAAACTCTGTGTGCTCGTGACTGTAGTGTTTGCGAATTAAGTGATTAATTATTTGGATCCTTTGTAGTTGTTCAGTGCAGCCATGCTTAAAGCATACATTGAATGGTGACGACAAGGTGTTATTTATGGCATTACACTGCGATGTGTGTTTATTCAGTGGCTATGGCAAGATATGTGTCTATGCCTTTGCGTGTGGCATATAGCAAACAAGGTTCTCTGTGTATATCCAAGGATTATGAGTCTCATTCTTGAGTTGGCTGATTTTAAATTTGTTCTACAAACAGGTATATTGTATTGCTTACCTGTAGTCATCACACTATAGCATGCATGCTTATATTGTGCTAAATGCATCCCTAAACTTGCTTTGCCACATTCCTGAGTTAATATCCATCTTGTAGGGCCATGGCTCATTGACATACTTCTTGAGTCAGAAACGAGTTTGACACTGATGTGTGTTCCAGTCCATAGCTGGTAAAAACTCATTGTTGTGGAGGCTTAAATTAAGCTATGGGGTTTGTCAAATAATCATTGCTCTCTGTCTCTCCACTTCAGCTCTGCTTTTTGACACTCGAGCGAAAAATAGACTGTTGTGACGAGCAAGTTGAGATCGCAGCACAGTCTTGTCAAATCTGTGATTCAAACATCTGCTCTGGGAAAACGGCATGTGTGACAGAAAACAAAAACTTTCATGTCAGTTGGCGTCGGCCAGTCACGTGATGTTGAGAATTGACAAGCGCCAGGCGGTAACTGGCAGCATATTCATATTTGATGCTGAGATTTTCACGAAAGCATCACAGTCTCTCTCTCTGTTAGCCGAGTGAGATCACCTACAGCTTAAGGAGGTACACTTGCAGAGTAATTTTACTTCTATCTTCATTGAATTGCGGCTCTACTGCCACTTGCTTTTTTTTTGCATTGGGCAGTGTCTTTCCTAAAAAGTCGCCGAGTCCATTAAGCTGGCCTAAGGGGAGTATCATTGAGAAAAGACTTATCCATAGTAAGATCTGGTGGAGATGAGTCATTGAATCAACAGTCTACTGTTGCTAAGGCCACCAGTAAGAAAGATGGCGTATCCTTCCTCCCTGTCAACGTATTCCCTCCTTATATTCTGAAGCTTGTGGATCATTATGCATCTTAACTCATCCTGCATAAAGCATAAATAAAATGTTGTGGAGATTTATTACAGTGAGAATCTCTCATTTTTGATACACAAGACAAGAAGTGCTGAAGATATTTTGTAAGCACGTTTATTTTGGTCTGTAGGATGCATGTCTGTTAATAATCTTTTTTCATACAGCGGTAGAATAATGTATTTTGTGTGTTGTGGGGATCCCCTCCTTGCTTCTTGTATTCACATACTGTAATCAAATATTTATACAAGCCAAGATAACTAGTGTAAAACTGTTTTCACTATTGTATTTTTTTGGGCGGGTGTAATCAAAACAGGCAACGGTTAGTCCCTATGATGTGATCTCTGTTTGTTTGTCAGCCAGTTATCCATATCTGCTTCTGTCTCTGAATCTCTGTTTGCAGCAGCATAAGTAGAAGAGTGGCTTTTTCTAGAGAGATTTGAAGAGCTATTTATAGATCTCTGCCAGAGCACCAAGCGTGGTGCTGTTGCTGCTGCTTCTGCTCCTATCTGTCTCTTCTCTTAACTGCTCTGGCTTCTCTCGCTCCATCTTTATATTTCCCTCCTTCTTTCCGGTTCTTTTTGTTTTCACAGCTCCTTTTTCTCACGCCGTCTTCCCCCCTTCAGTGTTTGGCAATCTTATTTTTCCATATCCACCCTTCATTGCTTGCTTTGATGTAAATTATTGATCAGTACAGAGGGGAGGTGACTGGTTGCATGGCCTCAGCTTGGGTATATCGGTCTGACTCATATCACTGTCGTTGCTGCAAAGCTGGACGGTTTATGCATGATAGGGAATGAAAATGAAAAGTTCATCACATGTTGAAATGCACAATTCAAACAGATTGAAAAAGTGCCTTACAAACACTTTTAGGATGAGTATCTAATGGATGCACTAAGTCAGTGAGAACCAGTTGATGTCCGTATTAAGTTACTTTTAGAAAAGACCTGTTTCAGCCTGTTTGTGTGTTTGCAGCATTGGTATAGTATTCAGTGTTTCCCTAATGGGGGTCATTTAGCTACACTGACTAGCCAGTTCCCTAGGTAAATTAGTGAAAACGAATGCATCCCAATATAACAGCCCTGTGCTAAATTTTAGCATCACAAAGGTTTTGGTATACTGCAGAGTTGCTATATGTTCTGGCCACAAGCAGATGGTAGAGCAGGACCCAGGAAGAAATGTGTGTTCCTGGGAGAATTTGTGTTGTTACTGACGCTATATAAATAAGATTGAATTGAATTATATTGGAGCATTTTGAGTGTATATGCTGCATGTAGAAACTGCAGTAGGTTGTTAGGTGATTGTGTGCACAAATGGTCTATCTGCGTAATCTTTGGCTTCTGCTTGGTGCTCGGCTCCTGCCCTCTCTCCTTCCCTCGTTCTAAGCGCTTCTCTTACTGTGCTGTGAAAGAAGCTACCTGGCGTCTCAAGTGCGGAGGAAGCAGGTCGACTGTTTTGAGGCATTAGGTGGCATTAGTGCATGCCATCCCCTTTATCCCAGTCATGTGGTCAACCTGAGACGAACCTTATTCCAAGGCCATGCTTAGATTGCAGAGTCTTTGTTGGTTTCTAGTCTTAACGAATGTCATGAAGGTGATAACCAGTGAGCTGCCTGGGTGCTCCAAACACAACTCTGTTCCAAAGCAAAAGGAGGGCATTGCCTTGCTTATTCGCAAGAGTCAAATCTACACCATTAAACTTAAGAGGCAAACTCCACTGTGGGTTTTTGTTCACTGTTTTCTGCCTGAGATTGTAGTCCTTTAGATCAGTGGGGTCCCATTAGAAATAAACACTTGAAGATTGGCATGCTGGACTGTCTAGTATTTGTATTAAGGCTTCAGCACGTGAAAATTACAGTGGTACTTCTGTTTAACAGTAAACGTAAAAACTATTTTCTGATGTGCATTTTTATGCATCTACTAGCACTCATATCGTAGATATAATGGATTTAATGCAATAAGTAAACACAAGACAATAAAAGTGAATGAAACTGAGTTGTTAGAGTGGGAATGGGATAAATCCAACATCCTCAAGAACTGATTCTGCAACCAGCATGTTCCACTGCTGTTGTTTGATGTTAACTTCCAAAACCATGAGAATAGGCTCAACTTTAGATCTACTGTTCCACCTGCTACAAGATTGCAGACATGCAATTACCTTGAAATGGCCTACCTGTTTTGATGCAGGTTGCACAAAGTAGACTTAACACATGTGCATAGATGTAACCCTAATCATCGCCACTGATCTGGTTACCGAGAGTTTTGGTTTGTTGGTTATCTGGGTTACAGTTACAACAATATTCACAATTAATGATAGTCTAGCCTGGCTGCTGCTGCTTGAATGTAATTCAGAACTGGAACATCGCCTAATTTGACCACACATTTATCTGTTTTCCCAAGGAAGCTTGCAAGAACTTTACTATCTACGAGACGTCTGTTTTGCTGATGTGTGCACTGATGCTGAACTTTTGACTGCCTCTTCTCCACTGCATCTTTCAGCTGCCGTTTACAGTTAGGAGGCTGCAGGGAGAGGATGCAAATGTGTTTTCTTGTGGGATTAAGGTTTTTCCTTGCTAATGAGGCGGTTTCATTATTTTCCCTCCGCTATCTTCCCCCTGTAATCTATCTTATTTTGGCCGTTGCAGCAGTGCTCTGTTTCACCAGCAGTGTCAGTACTTTTATGTTTATTATGAGATATGTCAGATTGTGACTTATATTAGATATTTCCATTAAATGGAGAGTGAAGAGTGGTGACTAGTGTCTGCCTGTACTGCACATCCTTCTTATCTGAATGCTCTGACCTTTTTGGAGAACACTGCTAAAACGGAAACTGTAGCTTTTGAAAAATACATCACATCTACTGCAAACTCTCATTGTAGAGTCCTGCTCTTGTATAAGGTGACATACTAGCTGCAGCAAGCAGCCTTTTAAACAGCTGGGCATCTTGCGCGCCCTAGTTTGGCTGTCATTGCAATTATATTGTTTCACAGAGGCAGAGAGCAAACAAGATATGTAAGAGAGAGAGGGGGAGAGAATCTACACGAAAGGGAGGGTTGGAGGAGAAGGGAGCGGTGCAAACTGTGCGCATGATAGCATAAGAGTGGTAGAGAGAGAGAGGGAGAGGGAGCCAGCTAGCAAGCAAGGTTTTCTTTTTCACTGATGTGCTTGTGCTTCATTCAGAAAAAGAAAGTGGGCAGTCAAAAGTATGACAGTACTTGCAGACAGGAGGGAAACAGAGCAAGCGTGAAGACTAAGAAAGTAGAATGAACTGAGGAGAGTTACAGACCTAACTACTCCTGAAACTAAAATGGAATTCATTCATTTGTACTATTTAGCGAGGTAAAACTAATGTCCGCGTTGTTTAAATTGAGAGCTGCTTCTGCTGCTGATTCTCCTGCGATAATGTGCTTTTATCTGTGAGACACCTGATCCGATTTGGCTGGAGATCCAGAGTGCTGAATTCTAAATACAGTAAGGATGGACTGTTTGTATCTGTGTGTCTGTGTGTGTCTTTGTGGGCGGGTGTTAATAATTCATAGATGAAATGTAGCTTCTTTAACTGTATCTGCACTTTAACATAACACCGCTGCTGTCGTTATAATTGCCTCTCATCACGGGACATTTAATTATTGCTCTTTGTAAAGTTCCTGAAGTAATTTCCTATATTATGCCTCGGTAACAGTGCAAATTCATACTTATTTAAGCATAACTCTTTTTGTCAGGATGCCATAACTGGAAAGACAATCCTGATTGGATTTGCATAGACGGATTTTAAACATTACAGGTTGTAAGATGTTATCATACGTGCGGTCTTTCATGTTGTTTGTACCGAGTGGTCATATTATGTTAATATATGTATAGGCACACACAAAAGGTGTTTCGTGAGGTAGATGCTGAGGTAATGAGGAATTCCCTAGCACTGTCTCCGTGTGGCATGAGGGAGGGAGGGAGGAGGGTGGAGGTGGCCTTGTGAGGTGGAGAGTCACTGAGAAGTAGGCGTTGCTCTGCAATACTGAGGAGGGAGGGAGATTTTGCAAGGAAAAAAGGACAACATGCATAAGGCATGGTGAGCGTCCTGTATTCAGAGATCCTGAAGTGTACCAACATGGACACTCTTGATAGCTGAATGTGCATTAATGAGTTTTTTTTTTTAAATTTCAAAAAATATTTGTTGGTTCTTTTGATCTCAAAATGCAATTTATATTTGTACCTGCATATGTCAGTGTTTTCCCCCTTTGTTTGTGGAACACCGTGTGCGTGAACAGAGAGAATGGGGAGGAGGTGTGAGAGAGAGAGAGAGGCAGCACAAGCGTGAGAGAAAGCACAACAGCAGAGCCCTCTTGAATAAAAAATCTGTCGCTATAAATAGCTAGCCATCCTCACGGCCTGAGCGCTGTTTCAGGTTTAGAAGACCTGGCTTTTGCCTCTCGTCACTGTTCTGATGGTTATAGCCTTGCAACAATTTAGGCTCACAATCCTCCTCATCACTTCCTCTTTTTTTTTTTTGTTCACTTGGCCCTGATCTGTCTTGTGCTGGATATGGCCTGTTTATATAATGTCTGCCTCTTTGTGTACGTGTGTGCATCTCTTTCAGCATTGTAATAAATCGGCATGCATCGGTGTCCCATGTGACACACCCTAATTCAACTTGCTTGATGTTCATAAAATGGCAATGATGCCACGATGCTACCGTCTTGTCAGTTAGAATTTAAAGACGGACGACCACCACAACAACCCCAAATTAGATAGAAGCTGGCCATTTGGTGTCATGTTGCCAGAGCTAATGCTGTTTTCATTCAGTGGTGTGTTTGTCAACATGTTAACTCCTTTCTTGAGCAAGGCAACATGGGGACAACGAGAGTGACTTAGGCCAGGTGCTTTACTTTGACTGACATGATTAAGTTCATCCCCTCGCATTAGGAAAGTGCCCGTGCATCCTGCAAGACCAGTGCTTTTTTCTTAGTGACTTAGGAGTTCTGCTCCCCAGGTAGTTGATGCTCCTATAGCCTCACTCCTGAATACTAATTGCCAATGCGTGGGAAAAAGACTGAGTATGGACTAGAGGAAAGGAGAAAAGAAATCAATAGCAAAACCCCAGAGAAACTGCTGCTGTAAATGCCTTTAAGTCAGTAAGTTCACATTCTTATATGGAGCTTTTTCAAAATAAAAATAAAAATCCTGGACACATATAAATGCCTAATAAGAAAAAAACTCATTAACACCCCATTGTAGATACATTTTGTTTGTTTTGGTTGCATAGTCTTATAGCTCCGAATCTCTCTTTCTAAACTTTTTTTCTGCCTTGTTTATTGTCCAGTTTTTGTGGTGTTAATACAGGTTTTGTAATATTAGTATGATGGCAAAAGTGGCTGGATAATCGTAGGGTGCAACTATCTATTAAACTCTTCCATTTTCTTAACGATAAATGGGATAAAAGCAACATACCCCATTGTAAAGTGTCTACAGAGACGGTCTGAGGTGTAACTGAGAGAAATTTAAAGGAAAAAATGTCAGTAATAGGCCTCCAAAGCAAATAGATTTCCTTTTCAGACATGCTGTGTTTAAACAAAACACATTTAGAAGTGGTTGTTTCTGACATAATTAGATGGTTATGATGATAGCGAATTAAGGGGCAGAGAGGCAAGAAAAACTGGAAGTAGGTGGGAACAGATTAACTGCTATCCTTAGACAGGCAAACATATTGGGAGTGGTTGGCTTTTACAGGTAAACAGATGGCATTGCACAGTGCTACACTGACTTACCACCGCTGTCAGGTCAGCTACGTGATCTGGCGACTGACTGTACTGTGCAGTTCTCTAGTTAACACTACCTTCTAATCTGTGTTGGGCCGGTTGTGTGCCATACTCTCTCTCCCTTTCTCTCTCTCTAGTAGAGAGCACAGTATCTATGAATTTGACAAAGCCAAAACATTACAAATAGAAGAGTCAAGACCTCATCAATTTAAAATGCACAGTGTAAGCGTTTTTATGAAAGACACGTGGAATTTGTTTAGCATCCTCAAGAAGAGGTTGTTGTATGGGCAGTGTTATTCCAAACATGTCAAGTAGAAGGATGCTGATTAAATTTGGATCAGTACAACTGTATTCAGATATAATAAATTAGCCCTGTTTAGCTGAACTTGCATGTCTGTTGAAGGTGCTACGCAGGACGCATGTCATTTTGTGTCTACAGCTCGTCCAGCCAACAGCAGGCCTGTCATCATCCCCCTATTTTTCTATTTTAGCGCAGTGTTGTCATTGTTGGAACTGTGCAGTTGTCCAATGTCTGTTGTAATGGTAATGCATGAAGAACAGAGGCCATGTTTTAGGCTTCTGTGCTGACTTGCTAGCATGCTAGCTGTTGTTTTTGTTTTTAGTGGTCTCATATTGGTGTGTGATGGAGAGTTCGGAGTAGGTGTCTTGTTTTTCAAACCCAGACTTGTGTGGTTGTGGCCTCTAAGATTTGATATTCAGCTGGCCAAATAGGGGAATGAAGTAAGGGATAGAAACACTAAAGAGGATGCTTCGGGGGTACACAGCTGAATGTTGGTTGGCTGGATGGATGTCTGAATAACTGGAAATGTTGGCTTTCTGCTGGCTATTCTGGAGTGCATAAGCCACTTTGAAAGAGACCACATTTTGCGCTGGCTCCACATAGACAGGCTGGCAGGTTGACTGGCTGGTTGCCTGACTTCTTGGTTAGACTGGCTGTCTGGCAGCGCCCAAGCTACCATCAGTGTTGTGGAATGGCAGCCCAGAAAGCCAGCTGTCGTTATGTATGGTTGTGGCAACTGGAGGTGTTTGTGTAGGCCATAGAGGACATTGGTCACCATCTGGAAACATCCCGTTGTTGGTTACTGCATTACTTAACATGTGCAGACTATAGTTTGGTGTTCTGACCCCGAAATAGCACTGTGTTAAAAAATAACATGAGGGGCTCCTTGGTATGGATGTGTTGCTACAGACACCACTGAAAAGATGACATACAATCTAGGTCCAGTCTGGATTGTTGAGCTCACACGGTGGTTTTTAACGCTGCGGTCTGTTGTTGGTCAATGACATGCGCCCTAGATGGATCACAGCATTATAAACCACAATAAAGATAATAGTTTTTGGATGACATTGGCTTGTTTTTCTCCAAATGTTAAGCCAAATGCATCTTCTTTCTATAACCTTTGGTATTCTATCCAGACATCTCGGGCACACTGCTATTCTTAAGTTTATAGAGCTAGAGTAGGGAGTTGTAGTTTTACTTGAATTTAAGTTTTCTATATTTAACTTTTACCAGTAAGGCACACATGAAAGCCGTGGTGCTCTGGTTGCTTTACATAATTGAAAGCACTTCTTGTTTCACAGAACAAATTTTAGTTATTTGATTTCTAAGGCTTATTTTTATTGCAACTTACAAGCAGAGCTCTGACTGTGTAAAGTTCACACTTTGAGCAGCTAATGATTAGAGGAGTGCTAGATTTGATAACATTTAACATCTACAGAGAAGCCGTTGTTAAAAAGTCATGTTATGCCACCCCCATTTTTCTTGATGGTAGGCTTTCATTTAAGTGGTGAAAAGTGTAAAAAGAGTGTTCAGTGAAACCCTTTGTTGTGTATAACCACCTATGTGTCCACTGATCTAGTGCTCTAAATGTGTTGCTTAAGTGCTTATCAGTTGTCATTAATGTCTTTTTTGTTGTCCTATGTAGTGTTTTCCCAATAGGTGATCTATCAAATCATCTGTATTCAGTTGTGGTTACTGATTGGGTAACTATACCCTGGTGTGGCTAATCATTTTGCCAACAGAGCTTTGAAATGTACTTTCTACTATAACAGCGCTTTTATGAGTTTCGCATATCAGACTTTGTGTATTTATCTAGTTTGATCAGGCCAGGAAATTATGATAGGCTTAAACTATTCAAATATTTTCAATGTGTTATTTATTGTTTTGTAAACATTGTTTTGTTTTGTTGCAACTGTAGAAAGACAAGACCAACATATTTGAAATGATCTGTGATGACAGAAGATTCTTGTTTGTGTGAACAGGAAGCGTACAGGAGACAAGCTGGATTTATAGTCTGTCCAAACTGTGAGTTAGATCGTTGTTGAGGAGAAATACGCACACCTTTCCAAAATCCACTCTCCAAGTTTATACTAACATGATTATGACTAACTGTGATTGGTCAGAGTTGGGGAGTTGCAAGGCAACTGTAGTCTTCATTCTAGATCATTTATATTTGTTTCATAACTGTTAGTTGCACATCTCATGTGGATAATCCAGTGAACAGTATCAGTGTCATTCAGTGTGTCAAGACTGTAATAACTATTAACACATTTCATTCTGCATGATCAGGCAGCACGTTTAAGAACTAGCTCTGAAAGTTCATAATCTTGCCCTGAATGTAGAAGGGTTACAATAGAAAATGCTGCTGGTACACTCGGTGCTCAAATCGGATAGAACATAAAAAGACAAGACCAACATATTTGAAATAGTCAGAGGAAAAAATACATCCAGAAAGAGGCAATGACATTTGGTGGGAATCCTTAAAAGCTAAAATGCAGTGGGCTGAGAAAGTGAGTTGTATTTCCTATCTTACCTGCATCCAAATCATTGGCATACAAAGTGTGACTTGTGGGAAGCCTCACAACAGGGTGATAAAATATCCAGAACTAGAGGCTATTAACTGAAGACTACCAGCTAAATTGAGAGGGTGGAAACGTTGTACATCTAGAGACTGAGGGCTGAGGAGGGATAGTGACAGTAAATCTGTATATTAGCTGAAGCTCGATTTCTACTAGAGCAGTCTCTGGTGATCCAACCCTCAGGGGTGGACTCCCTCCCAACCTATCTGGGTAAGGCATTTCAGGAAAGACCACTGACCCAGCTGACTACACCTGTTCTGCTTTTAAGCCAGCTCTTTCCAGCTTAATATATCAAACTTTGACACTGGTCACTGGACTGGACGTTCCTTATTTGGATTCATACATAACAACCCCTGTGAAATGTGTGTTATTGGGCTGCCATGTTACTGTGCTGTTCATACAGACACAAAAGTCACAATTTTAGCTCTCCAAATACGGCATGTGTCTCTTTGGTACAGTGAATTGAAATGGAGCTGAAACAACAAGTAACAAGCTGTAATTGGTTCTGTGCACGTCATGTTTTGGAGTATACCCACAAGTCACACTTAAAAGTGCAGATCAGGCACTACAAAGTGTCTGTCTCTGTGTGTGGATCAGAAACGGTGCTCTTGATTTATTGCTTCTCTTCATAGATATGCATTATCTGTGCCTTTGTGGCTTGACATTAACCTTTTGAGGGACTTGTTCTTTGGATGAGTAAATTTACCTTTCACTTGTGTCTGTCAAAAGGACAGAATGCGTTCACATTTTTCCATTGATGTTTAAAAAGTGCAGTCGTTGATTAAAACAAATAAATCGGTTAATGTGACTTCTTTCTGAGCAATACTCATACTTTTTATTTATTTAACTGGATAGCAGAGTTATTAGTGGCAAATATCATGAAGACACATTTTCTTTCTGTTCATGGCTTGTCTGGTACAGTGCAGTCATTTCTCTATGACTTGCCTTGGGAAAGTAGACGAGCCTTAATGTCGAGCACTTGGCATAACTAACTTCTTTCTGAACATTATCTCTGTTACGTGAACCATGCTTAATTCATAATGCTTATGTTTATTCCACTCCATACAGACCTTCTTGCAGAGGCTGTGTGTCAGTATGTGTGTGTCATGTGATGGCAAACAAAATATGGTTGAGGACGTCTCAGTGTTTCTGGGAGTATTTTCTGTTGGCATGCCATTTTCAGTTGTGTGGCAGTGGTGAAGTAGGAGTCTATCATTATTAACTTTCAATTAAGCTTTAAGGTTAACCTCAAATATTAAGATGAGCATCATGTGGTTCCCCACCCCACATTTGTTAGCTTTGGCCTGAAAATTATTTGCGTTAAGTAAAGGTGAGCCAGTACTTAATGAGGATAGTTTAAAAAAATAAATAAATAAATAAATATCTAAATAAATATTCTAAATATCTTTTAGATTCAAATTGATCTTCATTTGAAGGATCAGATATGTGTTCATAAAATATTTCCTCTCTCTACAAATCTCGCCGAGGTCTCGTGAGACTGGTTGCGCATGATTTGTCTTGTGAGCCCGTGTAACAAGATTAGTCCACATCTGAGAGAGATCCAAAATACGACTGAAGCTACAACTCTGAGAGCACCGTCAGACTTGTTAGCTGATGTGTGGCAGCATTTTGGATTTGAAAAGTATGATGACAGAAGATGAGGTAAAACAATACTAGAGGTAAATATCATCGAAATACCACAAATCTCCGAAAACGATGACATTAGTTTTGTAAAAATCTCTTTTATAACTAAAATCTATCTAAATGAAGCAATATTGAATTGAACTACATTAATATCTTGTGAATTGAAATTGAATCCATTCAGAAAATCGGTAGTGATGGTGAGTCCTACTCTTATGCATGATGACTTCACACTGTGCATATGTACATCTGTGACAAAAAGACAGCTTATGTCTGGGTCCTGGGTCCAACTTAGTTATTCTTGAGGTCTGTTCTTTTGTCTGTGAGCTAAATCTGTTAAGTTGAGGGTTCACCTCCACCAGACCTGATAGTTAGTCACTGTTCTCTCATCAGGACAGAGTGGAACAGAAACTGTCTGCAGTCAGACAGTGTGTGAGGGAAGTCATCGCCAATCTGCACATTGAAATAACTGTGTGTGTGTGTGTGTGTGTGTGTGTGTGCGCGCATGTGAGAATGATTCACATTCGGATCACTTTGTAAGCCCCATTAAGTCTATGTGTTTCTGTGTACATCTGCAAGCCTTGTTTGGTCATGCGTGTTTGTTGTGTCTGTGTAATTGAGCAGTGTTGTTCGGGCTATAAGTAAGCCATGATGCTCCTGTGTGTCTGTATGTTGTTTTTATCTGCCTTTATGCAGAACCCAGTGATAAATACACTGTGCCTTGTAATTGGGGAAAGGAGGGGGGTCGTGAAAGAGAAAAGGAGAGAAAAATATGGGGGTGTTGAGGGATATGGCTGCTTTTCTCTTGGTGACAGAGCCTGTTGCCATGGAGCTGGTCCTCCCATTGGTGGAAGTCTGGTCCAATCGCTTAACAGTGCAGATTGTTTCATCATTGAGAAGTTTTTCCTCTCTTCCTGTCTCACTAGCTACCCCTTGCTTCTCCATCTTTCTCTCCTCTTTTTTCCTCCCCTTTCTCTCTTCTACCGTCTCCTGCTGCTTCCTGCTTCTCACACTAAAAGGAGCTGATAAATTACGTAAGGTTTATAATGAGTGCGGGAGCTGCCACCCAGTTTCATTTTGACACAGTTATTCATTTTACATCAGCTTAAGTGTGGCTTGCCGAATCTTTCACAAATCTCCTTATGGTACTCGAAGAGACAAGCTAACCTCACAGTCTAATTTATGCAATATTTATTTTTTGCAGAGTTGAACAATGGCCTTATGTTTTTTTTTCTTGTGCTCCAGAAGGCTTAAAAATGTGAGATGCATACCCTTTGGACAGGCAGATGCTTATTATCAGCTTAAAATTAATTATTGCTTTGGTAAAATATTAGTTTTTGTCTGAATCTCCTGCAGTGTAGACCTTTTCTTTGATGCTCTCGGCTAGGCCATTCACAAAGTTTTGGAACTGCCTTAGCTATTTTGTCATACTCAATAAAACATAATACTTGCGTGTTACCGAGTATTTTATTTGAACATTGTCTCATCTCAGCAGCTGCCTTCCAATATTTACAAAGCGGTATCCTTTGTGCAACCGTGTTTCCAAAATAGTTGAGCCACTTTGAAATATAAATAAAAACAGAATGCTTGAATTTGCAAATCATTTACAATTACTGAAAATAATGCAACACATCAAATCTTGACAACTTGGCTGTTTAATTTTTAATTTTTTAAATATGCTCATTTTGACAACACAGGGAGCAAAAGGCTGGATAAGTTGTTTAATACTAAAAAAAGTCTTGGAACATCTCCACTAGTTTGGTTAATTGGCAACTTGTCAATAATGTGATTGGGTTTAAAAAGAGAATCTCAGAGAGTCTTTCAGAAGTCAAAACGACTGGGCACATTGCTCAACAGTTTAAGAATAACATTTCTCAACATAAGATTGCACCAAATTTCGGGGTTTCATCATCTGCAGCACATAATATCATTAAAAGTTTCATAGAATCTCTGTATTTAAGAGTCACAGCTAAAAAGAGTTCTCAAATCTTTGGGCCCACAGTTTTGCAATCAGCCTATGGAACGACTCTCAAAAAAGTTTAAAACAACAAACAACATAAACAAGATACAGAAATGCCACTGCCTTCTCTGCTTAGCCGACATTTCAACAGTCATCATCTGTGATGTGGTGTTGGTGAAACCATGGCTAACCATACAGGCCACATCTTTTTAGGAAAGGCTTTACTTTTTTCAGACAATGCCAAACCACATTCTGCACTTATTACAGGAGCATGGCTCCATAGTAGAACTCACTTTCCCGTAATGCAGCCCCATCACCCCTTTAAATAGAATGGAAATGGAAAGGAAGCCGTGAACAGCTAATATCTATATCAAGCAAGTATGGGCAAGTGTTTTCAAAACAAAAAAGGTGAAATGTTTGTAAGACTGTGCCAAAAATAATACTGTTATTTTCAGTTAATGGCCTGTTGTTGTTGTTGTTGTTGTTTTTTAAATCATGCCATTTGTTTGTGGCATACTGCCACTGAAATTTAAACTTGTTCTCACCATTGGGTGTGTTGTTAACATGATTATATATGTTGAATGTCACTTGCTAGTCTAAGTATTCTGCCACGGTGCAGTTTAAAAGGTGATATTACTGAATGTGCTTTATTGGCGGTACAAACTATCGTCATCTCAACAGCCCCATCCTAAACCTAACATTGCCCTCTGATGTTTTGCCGTTAGCTACAGCAAAATACTCTTGAGTTAAAGTTCTCTATTAAATCTGTATAATTGCTGACAACAACACATAATCCATATTTTGGTGCAGACCCAGTATTTATTTCCACAGAGAAGTTTTTTTTTTCCTTGTCTTGAACATCATCAACAGTTTTTTTTTTGGGTTTTTTTGGGCTGTGACTCATTTTCCGTTTCAGTTGTTGCTTAGAAGCATTTTCTTTTACTGTGGTTGTTCGCACATCAGATTTGTTTCTCCCTCTACTTGTCTGTACACAGTTTGTCACATGTTTAAATGTGATCATTGGTTGATGCAGCTTAAATATAAAAGAGGAGTCATTGCTTGGATGCCCTGGCTCTTCCTGATGCAAATAGGATACCCTGTGCCGAGCAAACTCCAAATGGTTAATAGCTTTCTTAATTTTATTAGTGTATTGCTGACCCCTACCATTCATCTCCTATTTCTTTATAATGGAGAATGAGAATGCACATGTTTGTTCTCCCCCAACCCCATTTAAAATAGAAAATGCATAGTTTTAAAGTTAAGATATTAGTCGCAAAAATATCTCTGGACCTGATCTATAAAATCTTATTAAATATTAATGAACAAGATTTTCTGATACACTGTAAAAATAATTTATAATTTCTTTTTGCTAATAATCTTAATTATTTAGCATTTTTCTCATAAATAAAACTCTAGTTTACTTGCTCAAACTTTTTTCTCCGTCACCCACATTCCTGCACCTTTATCAATAATGCTTCCGAGATCAGGATCCCTCATCTCTCCACTGCCATTTACTCATTATGCAAACGAGAGACTGTCGTCTATTTATCCAACATATTCTTGTTCCACTCACATCACCCACTTTCTCCATGTATTTACATTTTTTTCTGATTTATTCTTTCCATATACTTTCCGCATGTTCCTCCAAACACAGCATAGAACTATACAGAGGTTATAACTAGTGAGAGCAGCAGAGATGGAGAGAGAAAGCCATAGAAAGGTAGGTAGGTAGGTAACCAGGGAGGGGGGGGGAGGGGAGGGAAGCAGGGAGAGAATGAGTCATAGCTCGTCCCACAGGACTGAGTGGGCTGGCTGAGTGGAGGAGGATGGCGTCAGCAGTAGGCCTGACAATTTAAGAAGACACATTAAAAGAGGAAGAAAAAAGAGAGCTAACATTTTAGTAGTGGGTGGATGAAGGGAGAGAGAGGGAGAGAGAGATATTGATGGGAGGTGTTGACGTGGAGGGGGTGGAAGGCAGGAAGGGGTATCCTCATAACGCAGAGACAAACCAGAGAGGGGGTGGTTGGAGAAGGACAGAAAGAGGCATACATGGAAGAAGAGGAACCCTGTCTTCCGCTGCATTTGACCATTTATGTTCCCGTCATCAGTGTTATGTGCTTCAAGGATGTTTTTTTCCCCTCTTTGTTGCTGTTGTTACTTTTCACGTCTCTCTCTTTGTAAGCCATATAATCACCTTAATCACCTTAATCACTTGTACATACCTCATGCCAGAGAACGGTATAACGCAGAGTTGGTCAGCGGTGGTTATATGCATACCTTAAGCGAAGCACAGGCTCCGTTTTAGATTAAAAGAGCCTGGACTGTTCCTCTACAGTCCCTTGTGCTCTGTGAGCCCCCTCGTCCCCTCCCTGTGTGAAATTGTGCAACCAACGCAAAGGGGAATCCTCTCTGACACAGACGAGCACTGGTACGCACACACTGCAAGTGCCGCTGATATATAATATGTGCAGGCAGGCACTGAGCTTGCACAAACTCTGCCATTACTACACACACATCAGACTCCACTCCGTGAAGACATAACCTTGCTTCCTTTTGTGAAATGGGTTCTCTCTGACGTCAAATGGGCGAGGTGCGCAGTTGAATACAGAGGAGCTGAATTGGGTCGAGCTGCCTCTGTGTGTCTCTCCCAGTGTTGTCTGTGGGTTTGTACGTGCTTGCTCACTCCTGTTTGCAGCGCTCTGCGCTTCCATTCACCTTCATCTTTCATTCAACCTCTGCAGAGGAAATAGAGAGGAATGTTTGCGACATATGCTTCTTCATTGTGAAATCTGAAAGAATGGCAGTGAATTAAATAATTCATAGGAACTCTTAACCCTTCCCTCACACAATTTTATGACTATAAAGTGCTTTTTCTCTGTTCACTTGAACTCAGGCATTAATGAATATTAAACTGGCTAAGACAACCAGATGGTCACTATAGATTCATCCGTCTATTTCTACCGTGTCTATATATTTTTTTTAACCTGTTGAAACAGATCAATTACCGTCTATTTAAAATGTTAAGAGGCCATGGGAAATTAGATTCACTAATTAATTGATTTTGTGGAAAGGATGACGTTTTGATGTTTGAGAATTTTAGAGTTAAATTCTTTAACCTTTAAATTCTAGCTCCCTGTCTGATGATATCCGTTAATCAGTCAGACATTAGATGACTGATAAGTTAATCAGCCAGTATGATTTCTCTTATAAGACAATATCTTCTTACCAGCTGTAAAATTCCTCTCATTTCTCTGGCTTGCCCCGCTGCTAACTATTGCTGAGACCCTGACCCAGCTTGGCCCAGGGCAGCTAAATTTGACAGTGAGCTCATACCTGCACGAAATATTTAGTCTCGCTGCTTCACTGTCTGAAGTGTCTGCCTTAACACAAACACACACTCACACACACTGTGTTGACCAGGCAGATAGCTCTTTCTCTGTGTCTTTCACTCACTGGCCCCTCTCACTCACTCACGCAGGGCTCCCTTCCATTCGCAGTTTTTGATGTGGTAACCTGACCCAGTGGGCAGGACAGTGTATGACTTGAGTGTCTCAGCTGGTCGCCTGTCATCAGGAGGAGTCCATTTAAGTACGCAAGGCTGGAAATGTGGACAATGTGGGTCGGAGCGCCCTGCACTGGATTAAGACAGAGACGATTTATGATCTGAGATGTGTGTTGGGTGGTCAATAGCAGTGTTGGGAACGTTACTTTAAAAAAGTAATTAGTTATAGTTACTCACTACTTGTTCCAAAAAGTAACTGAGTTAGTAACTGAATTACTCTATAATAAAAGTAACTCATTACCAGGGAAAGTAACTATTTGACTTACTGTTAAAAAAAAAAAAAAAGTTGCTATATGTCAAAGAGTTTGGATTTTTTTTGAGCAGTTTTCACAAGTCAGTTGAAATGAGTAGAACAGACAGGTGTTTGTACATAACTTTCGATATTTATATATTTATATATATATTTTGTAATATTTATATTTCGATAGGGTTTAGACGGCGAGCTATCATCTGTGGTGGAGGTATCGGTGTTTTTGGCCACTAGCTTTGTAGATGCGTGTGTCATTGTGAGATGCTTCATTAAATTAGAGTTGCTTACGACGGATGTCGACAAAATCTTCGCTCCTGGACATAATGTACACATTACATGCACGTTCTTGCCTTTGACCACAATGAATTTTTTTATTTATTGAAGTAGTGCTTATATCTCCACCTTGAAAATGCCAACTTTTCATCGGATTGCTCCTGACTCGCCATCTCTCTTGCTTCATCGAATCTCTGTTTAGCTGTTGTGTGTGTGTGGCGCGTGTGCTGGCATGTGTGTAAAAACACTGGCTCTGATTGGCTACCATGAAACATGACTCTGCCTTAGCCAATCATAATCGCTAACCTCGTTATTAACCCACCTCCTCACTAGCGGTGAGCCAGGGGTGCGTTTGGATTACACAGTTTATTCAATCAATGCATAGTAACGCACCGCATTTAACGTCCAGTAACGTTAACGGCGTTGTAACGACGGGAAAAGTAATTAGTGAGATTACCCCGTTACTGAAAAAATAACGTCGTTACCTAACGCCGTTCTTTTAAACGGCGTTATTCCAAACACTGGTCGATAGCAATAAATTCATAAGAACATGTGCATCATTAATGTCTTAATGTTAAGATTCACTAAATGGAACTTAAAAATGGAAATTGTTCAGCTAGTTGGAATACTTCAGATAATTGAGACTGACATGGACAGGATGGAGGACTGTGCAGTATTTTGAAAGTTAATAATGATGTTAGTGAATTTTTTTGAGAATGTAGTATTATATAACAAGATGTAATTAATTTTTGCTGCAACAAAAATAAACATTACTTCTGAAATGCAGCTATTACTATATAGGACTGAATTAATGTCTCATAGTGAGACCAGACTGAATAATTACACAGACACAACACAAGAGGTTGAATTTAGACCTTCATCAGTAACGCGGTTTTGCTAGAAGTTAAGAGAAACGTCAGTAAATCTGTCTTAACATCTGAATTGGTCAATACTCGCGACTTAAATGCGTCTTTATTATTATCTTTTAAACACTAGTTTTGAGGACAACTTGATGTGGATAAATCTTTATCTATGATGTAACTGGCCCAAGTCCTGTGTGAATCAGCTACCCTGCTGCATATACGCAGCCACATGTGATGATGCAAACAGTTGCCAGAGAAATGTCAGCTTCTGGCCCACCAACACACTGACTGAACTGGGACACAACAAGCAGGGAGTGGTGCTGCATCTGGTATTGTAGTTGTTGAGTCTGCAGTTTACAACCCATATTGTGACTCTCTGTATTTGCATTCTCAAGCCTGTAATACCGCTATCTAAGGATAAGCATGTTTATTTAATAGTATTAGTTACAATTGTTGACCTTCTGAAAGAGGCACTAACAGTTTAGTTATCAGTTATCAACGGCATTTTTCCAACAACATAAATAAGCTTTGCAAGGGGTTGTTGCAGTGGGTACACCTTGTGATTCAAATACATACTCTCCGAAGTCTATTTAAGTCTAAGTACTTGAACAGACAGAACTGAAATTCAAGAGCATGAGCTCCTTATCATTTTGTTAGAGCGTCAGTCTGCCAGCCTGGGTACAAGACAGTAGTGTTAACCTTGAAGGAGCAGGCAGTTCTACAGGTGAACTGACTGACCATTGTTTGGAGCTCACAATGAACACAGTTGAACAGAGACCTGGGTAGTTCCGCTGTGTGACGGTGACAATAAGGTTTATTGCACGAGAATCTATTAGCATCTGCTTCAGTCGGGTCGTGTTTGAAACGCAACAGAGAAGGGTGCAAATTCATTACGTTGATGCAGACATAATTATTATGTTCGGGATAATGTATTGGTAAATAAATGTAGTTTTTGTGACAGACCTGGAGAGGACTGTTGCATTCTACTTTTATTTGTCCCTCTCTTGTTCATGTGGTATTTGTTTGAGAGACTTTTAATGTGTTTAACTCAAAACATCTCCCTGGAGAGAGTGTCAAAATATATGTACAGTTATCCCCATTTTTAAAACGATTTCATGTACCCCTCTCCCAACCCTTCCTTATGATACCTTCAGATCTGCCATTCTGAATGACTGTGAACACATTTAATCATCCGACATGATCAAAGATGGCTTCCAAAAACCTTTTTATTATAGTTTTAATGTGTCGTTGGTATAGTAACCGATCCAAGGCAGTAAGAATCAGTTTTTGAACAAGTACTACTTGATACCGCATGATCACCTGGGTAATCAAGAACCCGCATTGTTGTAGCTGTCGCAGTCCAAGATTGCCTGAATTTAGAAGAAACTGGAACACCAACAAAAGCATATCCCGGTCTCTCATCTTTTTCTTTTCGCGCTGCCTTGTCCTCTCTGCTTCTGTCCCTCTATCTCCCAGTCTGTGCACACTGCAAGCCATGTATTTATTTTTAATATCATTCTTCTCCCTTCCCTCCTCGCTGGTACTCGCTCAACACGAATGGCAGCAGTTGAGAATGACGTTACCATCTCCTTGGCAACCCCGTGGGCTGGTGTGTGTTGAGGGAAGCTGGGGTGGGGGGTGTTGCTGAGAGAGCTCAGGGAACATACGAGAGCGATGGGTGGAGGAGGAGAGAATATGTGAAGCTGGTTTAATCAGAAGTACCGTTTTACTTGCTCTGATTCACAATTTTCCTTGAAGCACCTTCCTACCATTAAGCCAGGACACAAGATCTGAGACTGACGCTGAAAATGAATGAGTATCTGTCTTTCTAATCCGAACCCATTCACTCTTTTGTGCAAGAATACACCATATGTGTCTGAGCAAGCAAATGGAGGAGATTAAACGAGTGAAGTCTAGATTACAGTGTTGTATTCTTTTTTTTTTTTTTTTTTACTCCACCGTAGAGTTGTGTAAGCAGGATGCGGCTGGGGCATGTGGGTGTCCTGGTCAATGATGCAGTCTGATGCTGCTGCCGATGACGCCTTTGCTGTTGGATTGCCTGGGTCTTTCCCACACTGGGAATCCCTGCCTCGTTTGTTCACTCATCTCATCTATTCTACAGCACAGCACAGTGGTGCAGGCAGGGACATGCATGAATGGCACTCATCCACCCTGCATGCATACATGCTGGCAATCAACCCTCTGATGTCTGAATGCATGCAACCAAGATTTGATACGGTTTTATCTTTAATTCTGCAAATTGACTTATGACGATGTGATGGAGAAAATATAGGCTGGTAGGACAGATGGATTGTTATTCACTGGTGACTATGTGCCTGTGTACTTGTAAGACACCAGAATTCACCCCAAAGCAGTTTGTTGTCACGTTACAAAAATAGGTTTATTGATGTAAATGAAGGGGAAGTAAATAGTGGTGAAATCATAGTAGTTGCTGTTGTTATTTATTTTTAGTGATTATGACCGGCACAAATATCAGCTTCTACGTGTATTGATCCGAAGTTAATGAGTTGACACAGAGCCGGTGTAATGATGACTATGATCCCATTCTTGTCCTGCACTGCAATCTTAAATGTACAGTGAGCTGCTATTTTGATGCTTTGCTTCATTAGTTTAAAGATTCTAAGAAGGAGTGAGATAAAAAAAAAAAAGTAGGCGTATCTGTCAATACCAAAAATCTTCAGTTACACATCAGTGCAGTGCTCCTAGCCGTAAGAGGTAATTTACAATAGTTGGCACTACACAGGACTTTCAGTTGCAAAGGCAATACATTTCGGTGCATTTGTGCACCCTTTTAACATTTCCCATTCATAAAGAGGGGATCCCACGCAATCAAAACTTGAATTTTAATCACCAACATGTCAAGTAATGAGCATTTCAGCAATTTAGGGAAGATTAAACCAGATTTTAGGGGCTCATTTCTAAGTCTATGTGCCAGGAGGCTCTGAGCTTTCAGCTGCTTGGTCCCTCTCCCTGCTAGAAGTAGCAGCAGTGGCAGCTGCAGCAGCAGCAGCAGCAGTGATGAGTCACTCAGTGTGTGAAACATGACGTCATTCGTGTCTTCCTCTTCTGCTCTGGGTATCCAGGACTCCTGACTGTAGGACAGACAATGCTGCTGCACTAAGTCGGAGGGAGAGAAGAGAGAGAGCGAGGCCCCAGAGGACCGCTGAGGTGGTGGTTGGCCTGTTGGTGTGCCCCTCCCCCTTGTCTGGCTGGCTAACCGCTGCCTCTTCAGTTCACCTGATTGCTGTAAATATTATATTTATATTTATATTATATATATATATATATATATATATATATTTTTTTTTATTTATTTATTTTTTTTAACAAGTGTGCATGTCATTTTAGTAAAAAATTGTCTTTTGGAGTTTTCTATGATATATAATACAAGCGATATGACTACCTCTTTTGTTCTGACAATTAAATAACTATCATAACTGGTTTTAAATTGATGTTAATAATCTGAATGTGTACTTGATCTGTTAACCTGGGTGTTTTGTTTTCTTCTAAGAGTGAGGTAACCCATACATATAGTAGACAGATGATGAGTTTACTATATATGTTGCAAAGAACAATAGTTTAAACTTGATAATGTTTTCTGTTTTCATACAGTTTTGTCACTTTTTCCTTTTTTGTTTCTTCACAGCCCCCTCCCTCCCAAACCCCAAGGCTTGCTATGGACTGCGCTTCGCCCCCTGCCGCAGCCCAGCCCAGTACACTACCTGCTTAGTGGGTTCTCCTAATTTTTCTGTGCGTGGTTCCTATCCAGAATCACTGTACAGAGTCCAGCACAGATCTGGTATCACCTACAGGTAGGTGGTGTGGAAGTGCAATCTCACACATAAACTATTTGTATATTTAACTATTTTTGTCCTGAGTATTTATTCATGTTTGCCTAAAGTTTCCCTCTCTCATTTCTTGCCTCTTTTTTTTCTTCAGCCGCTCCTGGGCCTCCACCCAACCCCCTCCCCACTCCCACCCTCTCCCCCTCCCCTAAGAAGATGTCAGTAAGCCTGACAACAGACATCCAGCAGGAGGGAGAGAGTGGGCCACTTATCGAGCCCTGCAGTCGAGGCAAGGCCTCCCCTCAACCACAGGGCACCAAGGAAGGGACAGGAGAGGCCCTGGAGCCTGATGATAGCTCCCCGCAGGATGCACAGGTAGGTGGAAGCAACAATATCACTAGTAATTACAACGTCAGATACAATGGATTTGTTGAATAATTGAGGCCGAAACTTAGCATGTATTATTATACTTTGCAATAAACTGGTTGCTGCAATAATTCACATTGTATTGTCGATGCATAATAATGTCTGCCAGGTTTAGATTTTTATGGCAGATATCAATAACCAGTAATTATGCATTTCTGTGACCAATATGGTAATTGATACTGAAAGATAGGGAGGGTTCACGAGTAAGAAACTTTATATCTTGCTTGTTCGACAGGTGTTTCAGGAATTGTTCTGTACCGTCTCCCTAACTGGAAAATATTTCATAGTATTTAAAGAAGACGAGCGTTGTTGTCTTAAAGTCAAGTAAGATATTACCATATCTCTGTGTGATGAACCACACCCTTATACAAACAGGCAACATCACAGAGATCAGAGACAAGGAGAGGACAATCACCTCTTTCAACCAGGTTTTGAGTGGCCTTATCAATAACATGCTACGTATCATCATATTTATCAGAACAACAACTTACCGATAATCTTTCAGCGACAGACATATGTTTGCCTCCTGCTTTTTTCCACCATATTTTTTTTAGAGGATACTTTATATATTTATAAGAGAATCTTTATACCAGTGGATGCACACTTATCTTTTTTTTTTCACTATGCAAACTTTTCATTTTTAAACAAAATGACACCATTTTATACAGAGATTTTACTGACAATGTGGCTTATTTAGATTTATTTATTTTGTTTAATAGACATCATTAAACGGTGATAGAGTCATGCACACTGCTGAATCAGTGATGCTGAAGCACTGATACTGTCACGGTTTAAAAACTGCAAATGTGTCTTTTAAAAACGCTGTTACAAACCATCGGGGAACACAGAAGATCAAGAAATGAGATTTCTGCCACTGACAAATTTTAACTACATATAATGGAGCAGCAGGAACTTCCATTCAGTCCTTTACCGTTTCTGTCAATAATTCCTGCTGTACTCTGAGCCATTGCACCGAAATTTCATTTTGATGAAAATCTAAATGACAAATAAAGTCTGTCTCTAACTATATGGATACTTTTGTAATGTAGTGGTTAGAAAGGGACTGTAAGATCACTAGCTAGAATCCTTTTTAAGTCCACGTCTGAGGTGCCTTGTGCAAGCACCTGAACCCCCAAAACTAATCCCAGAGCACCGCATGTGTGGCTGCCGACTGATCAGTGTTCAAAATTTGATGTGTATGAATAAATGGGTTAAATACAGAGAAGGAATAAAGGATAACAAACAAAATTCCTTCTGGAAGTTGTATAACAAAAAAATTGAATATAACCACAGTATGAGAAATGGGGTAATATTTCTGTTGATATCTGTTAATAACAATCTCTTTTCAGATGTGTTAATCTGCACCTAATCTGTTTTATTTAGTTACTTTGGTTGTGGATTGTAAGGCATAGGTAATGTGCACCTTTTACTAAAATTAGTAAAATAACAAATTTTTCTTGCAGAAACGGGCTCCTAACCATAGCCATGGCAGGAAAAGGGCCAAGGTAAGTGAATTGCAGTCCGTCCTTACCAGTTTGTTGTATAAGAGGACCTTCCATTATTAACGTTCGTTAATCCTCTCAGCTACAGTGGACCACCTTGTCTCTGTTATTGACTTAAAATCTTAAATCCAGCGAGAGCGTTACAAGTAGGTCTGTTGGAGTGACCTCAGTGAGAGATGACACTAATAACACTATAACCAGTTAATGGGTGATTGGAGGATAACAGCAAAGCTCAGATCTTATCTTTTGATTTGCTAAACGAACCACTTACTTGACTGGTACATAATCCTCAAAGGGATAGCGTCCTTATCACCTTTTGTTGTATTTCAGCTCAGTGTGTTCTCCATGTCTCACTTCAGCTCCTCCCCATTCCTCTGGGAACTCTTTTATCAGTTGTTGTCCTTGGTTTTATGCAGCTTTACAGTCTTACAAGGGTGCGAGACATATTTAAGATCTTGTTTTATGTTATGAAAATACAAAGACGCAAATTACTTTATGAACTTTTATGAGGTGCAGCAGACAACAGTAAACTAAGTGGTGTTCTTCTCAAAACACTGAGTGAAAGAAACACTTGATATTAGAAGGATTGCTGCACACTGTGGCTAGGAGTCTTTCTTTTTTCTTTTTTTTGTTTTAAATCATTAATTCAGATTTGGGAAATCTAGGAAATGTGTTTGCATCAATAACGGTTTAAAACATTTTAAAATCATTTGATTCATTTAAAATGGTTCGATTTTATGTCAGAAACGTAAATAACTATTAGTCTCACAGTTGATTTATCCTGTGTGTGATTCTGTTTCAGTCTAATGCCAAGCTGAAGCTGGTACGGAGTCTGGCAGTGTGTGAGGAGTCCTCTGGTCCGTTTTCCAATGATGGACCTCCAGAATCGGTACCTTTCCTCTTTTATTAACCATAACGTCACTCCATAATACGCTCCAATGTTTTTTATTTTTTGACAATAACTGTCCTGGTAGGCTTAACAATATTAGAAAACAATCAATTTATTCTTATAGTAATGGAATATGGTTTTCTAGGACATCATCCAGCTTCACATCAGCTGTCCATCAGACAAAGAGGAGGAAAAGTCCTCAAAGGACGAGTATGAAAATGAAGAGAAGGAGAAGAAGGACAAGACTCCCCGAAAGATGCTGTCACGTGGTAAGATGCTGACTTTGGTGTTAAATGCATTTTGTAGCCCGCTGTTCTCGTCTGTTTTCACAAGATGATAACGGCTCTAGACAAATACAGCAAGTGCTAAATAACACTGTCAGTGGTCGGTGCCTGGCGTTAGTTTTTGTCTAGTCAATACCCAAACTAATATGATATCAAACTAATTTCCCAGAAAGATAATGGGATCCCTCCCCCTTCTTTTTTTAATTACCTACCTCCTTCCCTCTCTGCTTAGGCCCTCAGGTGTCATTAGACTGTGAGCAGCAGAGATGAAATGGCTAGCCCAACTGTCTAGTGTGGTGGAAAATAGTGGAAAATGATGCCCTGAAGAGTGTGTGTATGTGTGTGTGTGTGTGTGTGTGTATGTGGAACCATAGAAGAACAGCTAGCTGGCGTCTCATGCCATTTACTTCTGATGTTTATCCTCCCTGAACAACCTGGAATGTCGTAGCTCGTATCTTTGGTGCCGTTTTAGGAGCTGAGCTTAGCAGCAGTCTGACTTGGCTCTTTCTGGCTCACTTGTACTTTCTAAAAGTGTCATACTCTCTACCCATCCATTCTTTAAAACTTTTCTCTCCATCTCACCTGCCTTACATTTTTATTCTTTCTCTTAGACTCCAGTCAGGAATACACTGACTCCACGGGCATCGATGTTCACGAGTTTTTGGTCAACACACTGAAAAACAATCCCAGGTATGAGACTGTGGCCCATTAACTATAGAAAGTTATCAATAACCTTTATGAAAAAGATTGTATTTCAGTTGTTCATTTTAGACAAATACATCCAATTTCTTGATGAAATAGAAATAAAATAAAACACCCGCCTCATGTCTTAGTCTGGTAACATTTTAGTTGTGCTGATGGCAACATGCAACTTGAATTCACGTAACTCAGGTGGTGGAGCAGGCTGTCCTGTAATCACAGGATAAATACCAAGTTTGCTTGACACTGAACCCCATGTTACTCCTGATAACATGACAGCTCCACTGCCTTTGTGTGTGAAAATGAGAAACATTTTAAAAGTGCTTTGTAATAAACCATGCACTTAATGTGATGTGCGATCACTTGATTTGCTGTAAGATCCCCTATGTAGTACACAATGTCAAAGACGAGGACTGCCCAATTCCTGACATTCATCCTGTGCAGGTTTTTGAACATGAAGTCTTTATGCAAGTTGTCCCCCACCCCAGAAAATACTAAAATGATTGTATCCAGATCTTTTATGAGCAAAAAATAAGGATGCAGAGTCAGAATCATCTGAAAACTGTGCAAGAATCTCATCATAATGGCACAGTTGTGGTTATGTTTATCACACTCTTCTTTAGTCACTGACTCACTCCCTCCTCTGATCTCTCTCCCTCGCTCCCCTTCCCCTTTTGACCCGCCAGGGATCGAATGATGCTGCTCAAACTAGAACAAGATATCCTGGAGTTCATTAATGACGACAAGTAAGCCACGTTCTTCATAACACTCACTTGTATTTAAATTTAGCCCTCCTACATTCATCCTGTATTATTTATAGATTGCTGAGGTAATAAGATAAATTTGCCAAGTTGTAGTTGACATATTTATCCTTTAAGGGGCAACTTTAGACTGACAGTATTTTTGACCGTGATTGTGTTTCTCTGTCGCCCTAAATTGCGTTATTAGACTTAAGCACAATGATTTGAAGTCATTCAAATTCAAGTCATTCTCAAAGTGGTAAATCACCTTGTCAACAGCAGAGCCCACAGAATTGCCCCCTAAGTGAGCTGTCAAACACCTCCTTAAATTAAATGAGCGAAATAAAAACAGCCTTTTAAGCAAGACGACACCAGTTCCACTTGGCTCTTCTCTTGATATCAAAGAAGAAATGGAAGAAATCATTCCCTTTTTCATTTATTCACTATTTATTAACTATTTCTCAGTGTATTATATGTACTAACGTTGCAGCTTTCAATAGGCCTATTTATCAAATAGCAATTCTTTGCAGCGCCGTGTTGAAATAACATGCTTCTCACAACTTTTTTTTTTTTTTTTTTTTGCAGTAACCAGTATAAGAAGTTTCCTCAGATGACTTCTTATCACCGTATGCTGCTTCACCGCGTGGCTGCCTACTTTGGCATGGACCACAATGTGGATCAGACTGGCAAGGCTGTCATCATCAATAAGACGGGCAACACGCGCATGTGAGCATTGTTTATGACTTTGGTTCAGTCATCTATTTGCCAGAATTATATTGGTGTTAACAGGGTTATAGTAAAGACTGATTAAATGCAAATGATGTAACATAATAATGTAAACGGGCTCAAAGGAACATAACAGACTCACATGGCTGAGGCTACAACATCGTGAACGTGACATAAACAGTATAGACACTTGTTAATTCATCAACTAGCTGTTTATAAGTTGGGTTATATTCCACAGCTGCAGGTAGTAAATGTAATGTTAGTAATTCAGTTATTTTACAAAATAAACCCATCTCTCAGCAGTTAATTAAAGCCTGGCACACAGACACATTATCTTTCTTCCTTCCTCGGAATACATCACTGGGACTTTTTATGGTTAAAAATAATCTCAAATAGACAAATCGCTAATTATTATTTATTTTCCTTGCTCACAGCAAAAACAGTGTCTAGTGTACTCCATTAAATAGCATATAGGTACTAGCATATAGCATATAAGTCCCTTTCTGTATGTTGCATGATCCCACTGTAGCTACTCAATATCATTAGTTCAACCAGTAAAAAATACGGGATTACAATTATAACCAGTTAAGATATAAGAGACAGTCATTGATGATACAATTTGGGGCTGATGAAAACAAATTTGTGATTTTTAGTTTCTCATGAAAATAGAACTTTACCAAAAGTGCTAAAAGTTGTCAGTGAGTTTGTTAGAAGTTAAAATATGCTTGTGTTGTTGGTGCAACGGCAGCCTGGTGCACCGTAACAGTTAAACATTCCCAAATTCTGGGAGATTCAGTTTTTTTCTCTGTTGTGTAGTCAAATGTAGTCATTTTTATGGTATTAAAAGCCTTGCATCCTCTACCTTTTCAACAGCCCCGAACAGAGGTTCTCTGAACACATCAAGGATGAACGTAACATGGATTTCCAGAAGAAATTCATCCTTAAGAGAGATGACGCTAGCATGGACAAAGATGATAATCAGGTAGGCTGGGTTGGCTACCACAAAATATTTAATATTAAAATGTGTATTTAATAGTGCGAACATTCACTACTTCTTCTCATACTTTCATGTCCCATAATGCTGTCATTGCACTATCCCATTATTTTTGGAGTTGAATTGCATGAATATTATTTCAACAGACTGTCTGCATTAGGGCGCTGTACAGCAGAAGAGTGGCTTCAACAAGCAATACGGCATCATCTTGGCTCTATTAATTAAATTTATCAGTGTTGTGTGTAGGGTTTGATTAGGGTTTTTACAGGGTTTGACTGTACATCGTTATAGTTGCGGAGTTGGTAGGTGGGAGTGATACTGCATTCATGTAGTTATTTGTCGACCAGGCATCTCACGCTTGGAGAAATGTTTTCCTTTTTTAATCCACTACTAATGAAGTTGGGACGAGAAATAAAGATGACATGACTCTAAATTTATACACAGTGTATACCTTATACTTAATTATTATTAGACTGTTCAAGGAGGGCAACTTCCTCCTTCTCCTAACTGTTTTAAATACAGTGCCGAGTCTCCTAGAACCAAAGCGAATAACTTTTAATAACTTGTCAATAATTATCCTGTAACAACAGCTTATTTTTCAGTGTTCAGAATATATATATATTAGGTGTTGTTTAGCCACTATTTATTTATTAAGGATTTAGCCACTGTGCTGTTAAATTGTTAATGGATTGGTGCGTCCACAACAAGTTTTGTATATTAGCTATAACAAAGCTTTGTTGACTTCTGAAGCAAGTTTTAACACCTCTTTGTTTCAGCAGGGTTTGTTTGGAAGCTATCACACTTTCTTTGGCACCTAATGCTTGTACAGATTTGTTATAGTCTTTTGTTCTGTCGCGTTCATGGTGTTAAACCTTCCCACTCTGATTCCATCATGCTGTCTTGTTTTGACAACATACATCTGCCCTTCTTCACGTGCTGCTGTTGCTATAATGTGTTGTTTCTTTACAGCAGGTGACACAAATTGTGTGTATCTATTTATATTACATACATTTACTGTCAGTTTTTCACTATGATTGTCTTCCCAAATGTCAGATCCGTGTGCCGCTGCAGGACGGGCGGCGTAGCAAGTCAATTGAAGAGCGAGAGGAAGAATATCAGCGGGTACGAGACCGGATCTTTGCCCGAGAAGTAAGTATTGAACCTAGACGAGGTGTCATTTCATATAGGTTAGCTGTTACCTGCAGCTCCTTTTGAATTTGTAAGAAGTCAGTACTTCTTGAGTTGACAAGAACAAGAACTGTTTATTTGTTTAATAGCTAAAATATCGCAATAGTGAAAGAAGTTAATGTACTCAAAAGTCAGTTGCCAACACTCAGCACACCATAAATGTTGCGTGAGATGTTCATTCAAAAGGATTTTTATCTTCTTAAACAGTGCCAGTATAACCATTACCCCTGAAGAAGCAAAGCTGTAATAAAATAGCAAAGAATATGAATTTTGCTGGACTCGTCTTGTGACCATGAGCTAATTACACTCTCCCTTGAGGGGATTCTCAAAAAACATCTGAAAGGTTTATATGCATAAAACCAGTCTAAAGTGCTCCTGTAAGAATTATGCATTTCATAATGTGCAGGTGTCCTTTTTTTTGCAGTCCTCTCAGAACGGATACATCAATGACAACAGGTAAGATGATACATCCTTGTGGAAACCTAAGTGTGTGTAATTCATTAGAGCCCATCCATGCTACCTCTCCTGTTAAAGGTACCATTTGCTTCTTAGGTTTCAGTTATAAAAGGTAGTCGGCTTTAGACCCATAAATACCTAATTTAACTTGGCTGATTCTCTGTTCAAATCAAAGACCTCTGGTGAAGAATTAACTAAATTAGCCGTTTTATTGCATCTGCTAAGTTTGCTTATCTGTGCCAGATTTTACATCTCTACAACATTTTAGTGAGAACAATTTGTGGATATTGGATAAAAAATTTTCTTAAAGCTAGCTCACGCAGCAGTTAGTCAGCCACCATCCCTAGGCAACCTGGACACTGAGGTTGAAAGATTAGGACTTAATATGCTGAGAGAGAGAGAAAGAGGGAGTGTGGGCTTTTCAACAGTCAACTTTCTGCCTCGTATGCGTTTTTGTTTTCTTTTTTTTTTTCTTCTCGGGGTCTAAAAAGTTTTACATTGTGCCTACCTCTGCCTTGCAGCCATCTTTATCTCACCCTTCTCTATACACTCACCTGTTCTCCACTTCAGTCCTGTAACCCTAGCATTTTCTCCTAATGTTAACCCCAACAGACTTTCCACTGAGGGCTACTGCTCTAGCTCTCAAAAGAGGAGGCAGATCTTTAGGTATTGGGGTGCTGCTGACTGACTTTTGTGTTGCCATGCCCATTTTTGAAAGTGGTTTGATGATGGTAGTGGTGACTTGTGGTGGTTATTATCTTTGCTTGGCGTAGTCGGCTGATTAATGGCTATTCCACCGTTGCACCGTGGGGCTTCCCATGGCCCATGCATGGCTGCTTTGTGGTTTCACTGAGGACTGATTGACCTACTTACCTCTCCACCCATCTACCATTTTGATATAAAGTACCTGCATTACCTTCACGGTAACCTGTTTGTTTTGTGGTTGACTTAGTCGTGTAGTTTTTGTTAACATGTCACCTGTTGCCCAGTAGTACTAGTAGTACATTAAATAAGATGAGCAGTACATACTTTACATGTGGCTGTGTACCTGAAATGAGCTGAGAACAAGAAACTCACAGCTGTGGATTAAACTGTGTTATCATGTTTTAACTGTTGCATTACATTATAGGTTAATGTTTTGGTCTAAATAGTGGAAAAAAATGTTCAACACAATTTCTAGGAAGCCACAATTGTTCAGTCATCTAAACCCATACAATAGAAAATATTATGACCTTCTCACTTATTTGCTAGTTGGTACTTTGCAACCAAAACCTCCATCACGCACTCTACAAGACTTTTACAAATGCCCTGTGGCACTGAGACTTTACCAACAGTTCCTTTCGGTCATGTAAAGTGCAAGATGCAGACACACACATTTGAACATCTTTATTGTCATTGTAACACGTACAACTAAATTACGTTCAGTCATTCAGTGCAGAATTAAATGTAATGAAATATATTAAATGATAATAAAATATGCATTTATGCGAAGACATGAAGACAAACACACACAGACATCATTAACGAATATGAATTAATTATGCTTCAGCAGCATTTAATACATTAATAGAGTGTGACATTGGGGCTGCACATTTTAACAAACACCCTGTCTCTGGTTTGTAATTTCCTGTAATCAATTAATCAACAAATGACCGTGACTATAGTTTCTGCTCTGAAGTGCATCAGTATAGAGTTTTTTGTTGTGATTTTGTAAAAGTGTGCAGTACGCATTCTGCTGTTTCTAAACTGCCTTTTGTGTGCAGAGTGTAATGACTTTAATATTAGCTTTTAGACACAGCCTTCCTTTCTTTTATTCCTGTAATCTTGTGTAGTTTACACTAAAGTTTTCATCTTAAGCCTTTTTAACGATCCAATTATTTGGTGCATATTTGCTGATTTCATTCTGACCACTTTTTTTTAAAATAAAATTTTTTTATTTGTGCTGCTTTCAGAAATTTGACGAGGAACCTAAAATGAGATTAATAATATATGTTTGAAGTTTTTCATTTCCATCTACAAATGAGCTTAATAGCCCAAGCACAATATGCATACCAAGCAGGTGCTGTTGTTGTGCTGTTAAATTAATAATGCCATTTAAAAAAACAAACCAAAAAAAAACCACACAGACTGCAGTTGAATTAACAAGAAGCCTTAACATCTACCGAGCGATCGAAGCACATGGCATCGGTCTTCCCTGGTTTCCCTGTCTGCGCATGTGATGGTGAATGCTATTGCGAGGAGAGAGTGGAGAAGAAACATCACATGATCAACAGCCTCCTCCTCCTCCTCCTCGTCCTCCTCATTTTTATCCCGCTCATCCTGCTCTCATCTTTGTCTGCAGAGCGAAGCAAACAAGTGTGCGCCTGCCTGTATGGAGAATGTCAGTGCACCCACCCTCCCTTAAAATAGGCCGTGCAGAGAGGGGCTCAAAATAGATCCTCCATTAATTACAGTCTCTCTGAAATATTTATGAGCCACGTCCACCTTTTAAACACTACTCGCTCTTGCAAGGATTTTACAACCCTTACCACATCCCTGTTTTCGTCACGGAGATTCCCACAATCTGTCTTACATATATTCAATACGTTTCACTCTTGTTCTCTCTACCCAGACATAATCTGTTTATTACCGTTTTCGAGCGCTAAGGTTGGAAAAGAAATTAGTGTTTACAGCTGACTTGGCTGTGCCTTTTTTCCACCCCGTCCTCATTGCAGAGCTGTATTCACCTGCAAAGATTCCTATTCAGGTTCAGCAGTTGTCATATAATTCTTTTTTTTTTCCCCTGAGAGAATTTACTGTTTTTTCAAATAGACCCAGAAATAATATTCCTAATGCTCACAGGTCAATAACAGATTCAACCATTCACTTGTGATGCTGGGGTTTGTTGAGAGTTGTGGTTACACTTACAGTATGATCACTGGTTTTCTTGGCAGCTGCCCTTATCCAGGGTGACAGCATCACACCAGCACAATGAGTGTGTATACAGCAATGTAGTTCACAGAACCATAGTGGTGAACCAGTGGTAGCACGTTATTCTTTTGTCGATAGAGTGTGCGAGTCTGAGTGTTTATGTACATCTGGTATTAATTGAAAGGCGTGTCTTGTTTCTGTGTCATTCCTTATTCCTTGTCTCTAATACAACATATTTTACACGCATGTTTTAGTGTTTTATCTGTATTTAAATGTTTATGTTTGCGATTGCCCATTATGTAAGTCTGTTATGTGTATGGTGTCTAGAGTCTGTGCTGGTTTGCGTGTTGAATCCACAGAGGTTTGTCTCATCTAGTGTCACTGTATTTTCCTCTTTCTTCACCCTGTTGTTGTTTGGAGCATCTTCCCTCCCTGCATGTGTGTTTTCCTATGTGGACGGGTTTGCGTGTGTGAATGTGTGTCTGGTCCTACTGTATGTTTAAAATTGGACAGTATGGTTTGGTGGTTTGTTGCCTGAGTTTGTATTGTGGTTACACTAAATCAGCCAGTATGCATCAGTGTCGAATGCACCATTCAAAAAAGCCTGTCAACCTGCGTGTCCTCTCTGGAAGTTGATGACCTTACTCTGCTCTTGTCCTTCTGCTCTTCCCTCTTCTGTCTTTTTCCACCTACATTATACTTTCTGTAATATACACACATCTCTTACTTTCTATCTCATTACTCCCGCTTCAACTCTTTTATTTTGACAATTTTTCCCATTCAAACTTTTTCATTTCATCTCTCTGCTCTGTCTTCTTCCTCCCCGTTATGTCTTCCCTCAGAGGGAACCGTGAAAGCTCCAGCCGGGCGTCTAGCAGTCGTCAAAGCAGCACAGACAGTGACATGAAGTGCCTGGAGCCACGGCCCTGGAGCAGCACAGACTCGGACAGCTCTAACCGCACCCTACGGCCACCCGTCACGAAGGCCAGCAGCTTCTCTGGCATCTCCATCCTCACCAGGGGGGATAGCCTTGGCAGCAACAAAGGCTCACAAGGAAGCTGCAAAGGCTCTCGCTCTGGTAAGAACTTGCCTTGTCTCAAGTCATGTAAGCTGCTTATAGATACAATGACTTATTGCAACTGAAGCTCATTAAAGAGATGTGTAGTACCACACAGGACCAAATTTATGTTTTCAGTTTAGACCATAAACACAAACTTTTATTTGTTAGAGTTGATGGCTTTGCTATCTCTCAAATTTAAGAATTGTGTGTATTAGCGAGTTATTGCTCAACCCAGGGGACAATAAAGGTTTAAAAATATTGTTTTGGAGATACTTTAGTTTGAAGTCGTGACTAGTCCTTTTGAAAAGTAATCCAAGAAGGCTGTGCTTATCTTTATTTTTTTCTCTTCAGTAAGGAGAACTTAAATGTCAGACACAGTCTCACACATTAGAAGGAAGTGGAAGTGGTCAGAATAATAGCTTTTTTTCATCATTATGAAATTATGTGTTAGCAGTTACTCTTGACAGATGATTCAATCCCTGCAGTTTCTGCATTGACGTTGAGACGTATTATTTCAAATCATTACAGAAGCAGTTATTTTCCTACATTACCTGCTGTTGAAACACTTTTAGGGCTGACTGTACCCTCGATTTTACTCATAATCTTCAAAGGTTATTTCTCGAGAAATCTTCCACCTGCTTTTTAATATTTAAAAATGCACAAGCATTAGATGACAATATGTTGATTTAGGACTTCTGTGTTGTCATATTAATCAATGGAGTTGATGCATATTCTGAAGGGAAATACTGTAGTGGCTCATTCACTGTGTTTCCCTGTTTCTGTGCCTAATATCTGAAGATTCACAGAACACACGTATCGGTGATCTTAGGAGGCGGTACAAGATGTGCATTTTCTTTTTTTTTTTTTGTAGAGACTACAAAAAAAAGTCCCTTATCATGTATTCTTTTGTATCACTAGGCCTGCCCCTAGTCAGTCCTGATGTGTGTCCCCTGCCTGCAGCCTCCCAGTCCAGCCGTAGCCTGCTTCCCTGCCCGTCTCAGCAGCCGCAGCAGCCGCAGCCTCAGCCTCAGGCTCCGCCTCAGACTGCGCTGCTGCCTACCCCACAGCAGCACCCAATGGGCAACCACATGATTGCTCAGGTAAGTACACCCAACCATGGCTGAATATGAAGGGACACTTTGAAGTTTCAGAGAAGCTAAATAAACTTTTAGTGACTTTAACATCTTCAATAATAATGTTTCCACACTTAAATTAAGTGCTGTAGTCTGGTTACATGTAAAAAGTCAGACATTATACACCCACAGTTTATTACGCTTGTGCAATATTTAGACTATACTTTGCTATCCTTTCTGCTCATTAACAACTTTTCCTTTGTGTTCTAACCCTCATTTTTCCAATGTCTTTATTTCTCCTTCTTCCCTTCTTTCCATCTGCTTCTGACACGCTTTTTCTCACTGCCTTGCTCCACTCTGTCTGGACTCTACCTCTTTATTTCCTCCCTCTTTCTGTTGCGTATAGCCGGTGGCATCTCTGCAGCCCTCTCAGCCTGTCTCCTACTCCAGCCCTTCCTGCCCCCAGGTTCTCCTGCCAGTTTCTCCTCCCCAGCAGTACACAATGGTACTGACACCTCTTATAGCTTCATCTCTTTGGCCTCATTCATACTTTGCATCAAAATTTGTCACGGAAAATCCAAAATTGCAACTGGCCATCTTAAACCACAGGTGTGAACACACCCAGGATGCATTTGAGTGATCCAGTCTCAGACCACATTTGGATTTGGACTGGGAAGCATTTGATTGCAAGCCTCTGCTAGTGTGAACACACGATGCGTCTTTGGTCACATTAAAGACCGACTACTGAACAGGGGTGCTCTCACGTAAATGGAGTTTTGCCTCATTCGTTAAGAAAAAAAAGAAGCAACCTCTATTTTCAGTGTCTGCCAGAAAAGGAAAAAATGCCGTAAGTGACGTCTGCTCTTTAGTAATGAGAGTCTTTTAAACAATTTTGCCCTTGTAGTTATTAACTAATTAGATTAATAAATAAATCTTTAAAATTAGGCATTATGACCACTGACAGGAGGAGTAAATAACATTGACCATCTTGTGACACTACAATGTTCTGCTGGGAAATTTTTGGACCTGGCATTCATGTGGATGTTACTTAGACATGTAGCACCCACCTAGACCAGACCAGGCACCCCCACCCCATAGCAATGACACTCCTTGATGGCAGCAGCCATCCCCAGCAGGATGCAGCCTTATACAGACACACGTGCACACACACATTTAGGAACAACTAAAAAAAAAAACGTGAAAAACACCACAAGGTGTTGACCTGGCCTCAAAATTCCCTAGATCCCAAACTGATCAAGTATCTGTGGGATGCACTGGAACCAGCCTGATCCACAGAGATGTTTATGGTTCTGGTCCAGCAGTAAATGAAGATCTATTAGAGACAGCAGATGCTATAATATTCCCGCACCCCAAATGATGATGGTGTTTATTTGCATACAGAGCATGTAACTGAGATGGGCTCTCAAGTGCTGGTTAAGGAACCATTCTAATGCCACGTGTGAACTCGGGTACTTAAATCTGGCCATTTGCAATAGGATTGCCCAGGACGGATGTTGATGCACGGCCTGAATGGGGCTTCATCTCAATTCATTTGAGACTAAATCAGGATTTACACCCTCATACTTGGCAAATGTTGACTTATACTAAGAACTTACTCTCTTCTCATTAACATTTATTAGGTATTTAACCATGATGACAACAACAAATTATGCCGTTGCTGCTCTAACCAATCAAGTATTACATACATATATCTGGCATCGTTTGAACGACCGTAGTCATCTGGTTGCACGTACCATAATGAAGTACTTGTACATTTCTATACTTGGAAAAATAGTTGAGGGTACAGTTATGCTCTTGGCTTTTAATTTAAATTTTACATTTAGCATTTATTTGTGAAAATATTTGTTTCATCAAGGTCTTCACGTTACAGCACTTCTTTTGGGAAGCAAATTGGCATTAGTTGTTGCTGTTATAAATTTTTTTAAATTTGTTTATTATTGAGTTTTTCCCCTTTGTACTGGATGCAAAGAGATGATATTGGTGTCATCTAAGTTATTGTAAGACAGGGGTATTTTCTATAGTGACACATTATTCCTGAAATGCTCCTATCTCCAGGGCTTGTACACTTTTGCATATTTAGCGTTACTGTTTTGATAATTACTCTCCATCACCTAGTTATACCTTACATTGCAGCTCCAAAATTCACAGTAGATGCTGTGACAAAGATGCACCATGAACAATCAAAACCCTCATGTGACGTCATTCCCCACAGGGAGAAGAGCTGGCGTCCCAGTTCACCCAGATGACGCTGAGTCGGCAGGGCTCCAGTGAGAACCCTGAGCCTCCTCCCATGTATCAGCCTCCTCCCACGGTGCTGTCACAGCATCCCCCACCTCAGACAGGTTACATCATGGCTACTACGGGCCAGCCTATGGCACCTCCGTCTGGCTACCAGCCTGCGACTGGACACCCCCATCCTCCACCTCCACCACCACCTCCATCCCAGCCTGTCATGCAGGCCCCACCGCCTCCACAAGGCTACATGCAACCCCCTCCACCTCAACAGGTATGCCTCAGCAGGTTGTCAAAATAAAACACTTTGGACGAATCCATACCATCCACAGCTATTATGAACTTGTGCTTGGGTTTTTCTTTGTTGCGCACACGTTAACATTACGAACATAAGAGCATCAGAGTAATAATACTGTGATAATTACAATTATTTGGTTCAATTCAGATTTATTGATAGGAAATGTATTGATTTCTCAGTGGATTGGAAACAAGTAGACAATTTTAATAGTCTCTATGTTTACGGACCCAATTTGAGAAATTTGATTTTGAAAGTCTTTGGTTTGTGGAAGTTTTCTCAAGAGGGCACATATGTTGGACATTAATACATTAATGTTGGAATGCCAAGTATCTCCGGCCTCTAGCTGGCCAGTAGATAAGTATGAAGACAAATGCAATATATACCAATATTTATTTATAACAACACCACTTAGTCCTATGCTAAATAAAACATGGACTTCACAGTTGGTTTTGTTCTCATTTTTGAGCCTAACATTAACAGCTGTTGTTTTCACAGATAAAGCTTTTACCACATTTTTAAGGACCAGTCGGCATACACAGCATTAACATACCAACTACAAAAAAATAACTGTGGTCCGAAAATGTTATTGTTGAAAACTTGATTGTCCATACATTGAACTTGGTTTAAAATCACATGGTAACAATCATGCATTAAATGTCTTCTTTAAACTTATAGACTGAGGTGATTATGTGAATTCATTCCTCGCACCATTTCTCACCTTCACAAGCTCGGCCCCTCAGTCAGTCAGTCAGCTAGCCTGTCACGTCCTTTTGATTGCAGAGGCGGTGGCAATAATGAGTTCCCTCACTCTCTGTCATTCACAGTCTTCCTCCCCTCCCTCAGGCCTTTGCTTGAATCCATAAAATAGTTATTATAACTCACTTGAGGAGGGAGAACTAAATTGACCTGGCCATTAAACACCCTGTGGGAGACATTAAGCCCTGTAATGTTGCTCTGGGGCTAAGCTATAAAATAAGAGAGTCTGTTTAGTAGTTTTTAATAGCTGAAGTCACTTTTTTTACTAACTGGCAATAGTTTTGTGATTGTGGGGAGACAATTAGTGGTCAGTAGTGTTTCATCAAAACGGACCGGCTGTTGCATCACCCATGCACTAGTGGCTTTGTGTTATCAATATTGTAAAACCGTTCTGTTTCTCCAAACTGGTCTATATCGTCTCCTGTTTTCTTACTTTTTATAGCTTCTTTTTCCTCTGTGCTTTTTCTGTGTAGTTCCAGGCTTATATCGATAGTGTCTTTTCATGCCTTTTATCAACCTACACACCTTCCTGTATTGTCCTCACACTTAGATCTCCATGCTTGTGTAAACAGCTTAGGTTGAGGAAAGGATGCCCTTTGTTGTTCAGTGTGTGGGTGGTCGACAGGAGTGCAGATACTGACACCTCTGCAGCCTCTAGACGGCCTGATTGTTGTCATGTATGTAGATGAGGGTTGAGGCAGGAACTATCGATCCTCCTTACGTTCAACTTGCTCTCTGTTTGTCCATTTTACTTTGCTCGTTTGGACTCTTCTGTGCTACATTTAGCCCAGTTGTATAAGATGCAATATGTTCAAGCTTCAGCACTCAACAGTCACTGCCTTGCCTACTTTGTTAGATGCTTGATATTGAACAGTCTAACTTGTGTCATCACTGTTGGATGCAAAGAAGTAAGACACAGCGATATAAAGAAGTAACTATGGCTCGCATTAAAATTATGTTAACGGAATTACTCTTAGTGACTGCAGTTTATTACCTTTCTGCTCATTGTTTTGATTTAGTCTGACCCCTGTCACATGGTGTCAATGTTAACTTTGTAATCTTTAAAGAGCTACATCGTACAGAGCTAGCCTCTCCTGAATCATGCAGATAGGTTGATCTATAGTTTATTCAATCCAGTTGACTGGAATATATGTGCATTTTAACGTTTAGATGAGATTAAGACAAAAATGAGACAAGTCTGTGTGCACTATTGAATTAGTCATTGGGTTTCTTGGTAAAACACACATGACTCCAAGTAATCTGTCTGATCAATGGCGAGTCAGCATGCTGGAGCGGCTAGTGCCAATGGTGCACGACCAAAACTAGGCTCACAGATGCTTATTGACTGCCTGGCAAACAGCCGACCATCAGCTCTGACTGTCACGGCCTTAAGCTGCCAAATATTTACTTTAGGAGTTGGTGGAGACCGAAAACTTAAGGGGAGAGTGAATATTGGATTTCTATTCCATCAGAGGATCGGTAACACAACACCAAATAAATGATGATGTCAGTGCACGTCTGGGGGCCTTGTAAATAAGTGTTACCTAAATCTAAGGTCTGATTTATTTTTAAATACAGGTGGCTAAACAACAATGTGAAAATATTACAAAATAATTAATAAAGCAGAAACAATTGTACATGCATTATGCAGCGGTTATTTTTCTTTCGTTTCGTATGTATTACTCTCTAAATTGTGCTCATATTTGTTCTCTACAGATACAAGTGTCATACTACCCTCCTGGTCAGTATCCCAGCTCAGGCCAGCAGTACCGTGTGTCCCAGCCTATCTCCCACCAGGTGTCTTATCCTGCCCAGCGCACACAACCCATGCCTCAGCCCACACAGCAGTCAGGTCAGTCCATTTTAGTTACACTGTGCTGTACCGTCATCATCTCAAAATCACTCAGATTTAGCAGACAAATCTGTACAAATATTTTATTTTACTGATGCTGGATGTGAACAGAAATAAAAACCTCTGCAGCAGACATTAAGAATGAGCTATTATTCGAATGCTGCTTTTTTATTTCATAAAACTGAGAAGAAGAAAATTAGAATGTAATTTCATGTGTATGTGTCATCATGTGGACTTCAGTCAGATTTCCAAACTACTACTGCTATGGTACTGATTTGGCTGGACCTTGACACGTGCCCCATTTTATTTATTTATTTTAATTTTTTTTAAACTTGATGAAATAAAAAGTAAACACTTTACTAATAATTAATAATAATAAGCCTTCACACTGTAATTGTGACACGCTCCACTTCAGAAATCATCAACATAGGTAGCTTGTCTATCTCTTGTCTGTGTCATATTTACAATCGGACATACACTTATAAATTATATGAGTTTAGACATAATAATTCACCTATTCAGACCACAATCCATAATGTATCCAGAGCAAGTCAACACACAAAGTCCACTTGATTTTATAACTGTATTATGAAAAAACAAACACAAAACTGCGAACTCATACTGAGGCTACCAGGTGAACAGTCCAATTCAAACAACCATGTCTCTGTATTGTCCTGCCAAGTCAAATGTACTCAGACTAATTTAGAGCAGTATTATTTACACTAGAAAGCAGCAGCTTCATCCTTCAGCCTCTTTAACATGTGGTTTGTGAAGCTTGGCTGCGTGCTTATACAGTAAGTGACAGATAGACATCGCTGACAACCTAAATGGACTTTGGGTCATAATGGAAAGCTGCCAAATCCACATAGCTCATGAATTGTAAGGTCCGTAAGACCTTGCATCAGTCCACAGCTGCTGTCTGGTTTGAAATATGAGTTTTGCAATGGAGGATTATACGTAAAGCAAGCGCGGGTTAACACCTTTCCACATAGTTTATTCAAACTGGGATTGGTGACTCTTAGGTGGTAAAAAACCTCTTAATCTGTAATAAAAAGACAGTATACTTTATATAAACATAAAAAATAATGGTACAGGTGATAGCACAAAAACCTCAGCCAAGTTGCTTAATTTTTAACCAGAGGTCAAGTTATCCATTACATGTGGTATTCTATAAAATCACTGACCTTTGTTTGTAGATATTAACTGATTTGTTCTGTTCTAATGTTTTTATTTTTTTTATTTTATTTTAGCTACCTGTTTTCTGTAATCCATTTAATTTCTTCTTCCTCACTTGAACTACACTCCATCTTTACCCCCTAGTCAATTTTCTTCTCCGACTGTGTTCATCAGGTCTTCAGACCATGATGCCCAGCCAGCAGCCGAGCTACCAGGGCATGATGGGTGTGCAGCAGCCCCAAAACCCTGGCCTGCTCAATTCCCAAAGGGCAGGCATGGGAGGACAAATGCAAAGCATAATGGTCCAGTATCCGCAGATGCCATCATATCAGGTATGGACTGATTCTGCTCATGTTCATTAATATAGTGTACAGGTCCTCAGTAGTTTTAAACTACCAAAATGATCCCAAAAGTACAAATTTCAAACTGATGACAGGAAAATGGTCTGTGTACCCTTAATGTTAACTGAATGAATTGTATCTCGTACATGTGTCTCCTTTGACCAGGTAAACAGCTCCATCTGGTGCACAGTTACAACATTTCATTGATTCTTTTGATCATCACTCTTGATTAATGTGAATCATAGATAATTCTGTAGTCCTTAATGTCCTAAAACAACAATAAGCTTTTAAAAAAGCAGCACACTAAGGAAAAGTTGTGAAAGTGCACCAGTTTGCATAGTTCTATGATATATTTGATGCCAGTTTGAGCAGCTGATTGGGTCTGAAGTGTCCACGATCTGAGTTTGATCCAGTGCTGTGGTTGTGTTTACAATTGGGCGAGGAGTGAAGTAAGGAAAGCTGCTGCTCTTCGCTTGTGTAATTCAGTGTATGTTGTGTTTATGGCTAAGAAGAACAATAAAAGGACCTTAATTCACAATCCTCTTAATATCATGATCATGTTAAGAGAGAAAATAGGTCTTCCAAAAGATGTTGCTGCTTGAATGAACGATTGCTTGGGAAGATTGAACGTAAAAGTGGCAGCCCCTCAGTGCTTCCCTCTCTACTAATCTTTTTTTTAGGTCTGGCAACAGAACCACCATTAACTGTTTTTTTATTTATTTATTTTTTTTAATCGACCCTTGACTCATCTGCAGGTACCGGTGGGAAATGAAAATCAGCAGGTGGTGCAGCAGCAGTACCAGCAGCAGGTCATGGTACCAGTCAGCCAGTCAGTCCAGGGCCCCATGCCTGTCTACTACAGTGTTATCACACCCACACAGCAGAATAGCACAAGGTATGTATGAACACATCCTGTTCATGTGAGGATTTGGCAACGCTACCAAAACCTTCATCATGTGCATGAAATATAGATGTTAGTGGCTCAGGTTACTGTATTTTTGATTCCTCTGATTGAATCATTTTCTCAAAGATATGTGGCAAAAATGTAAATAGATGAAACCTGCCTCCTTAATATTCATACATCAAGATGTAACAGTTCTTCCTACATTGCTATTAAAGTACCCTCCAATGTATGCATGTCAATTCTCTTCTCATCTGTTCGTCCTGCAGCCCGTCAGTAGGTTACCTGCAGCCCCCCAGCTCTGAGCAGTATCAGATTACACAGTCGCCGTCCCCCTGCAACCCTCAACAGTTGCAGCAGCAATATTCAGGTGAGACACGATGTCAGGAGATTGTAACGTTAAAATTGCCACCTGGTGACCATTACTTTAGGTTTGAACGTTTGTTTTAGTTTTACTCCAGATCCTTATATGTGTTGGAACGACTTTTGTTATTTTAACTAATATAATCAGGTTGCCATTATAAGCAAAGTGAGACTTTCAGCTTTAATTTGAGGGTATTTACATTCAAATTGTTGGAATGATGTAGGAATTACAACCAATTTAACGCAAAGACCTTTAAAAAAAAAAAAAAAGTGGGTTTCCTCCTCTGGGATGCTTTGACGTATTCACTTTTAGTTTGTTTTTTGTGACTTTTAGTTTTATCTTTAACAAGTCAAATGCAACTCGACTTAGCTATTGCGCAATATTTCACTTTTTTACCTTCAAAGTCTCCTTTTGTTGCTCTCACAGTATGTCCATATGTGCTGTAAACATAATTAAAATATGTGCCTGAGTGCAAACGTGTATGGACCTAACTGTATTTGTCATTTGCCGTCATAATTAAATAACAGATTTTCAGAAAGTCTGGTCAGTGCCAAATTATGTACGACTGAGAGAAAAGTTGCGTCATCTTTCTTCGTTTATTTGTCTATAACTGCTGCTGAACACCACGATCAGACTCATGAGACTCATGTTTGAATTTACATCAGTAATGACCTTGCAAAGTCGTAGTGTGCTCGTGTGATAAACCCTGCGTTGACTAATTGTAGAGTTTGGAGCTGTACTTTTCTAAACAAGGTGAAAGGTATTTAGGGGAAGGTTCAGGCAGAGGTACATGGGTTCACACGTTGAACATGCAGATCAATGGCCTTTCAAGAAATCAGGAAAAATACAGACTGATCGTGTTCCCGTTTAAGCCTGATGATGATCACGCCGTCCTTTTAATATCTGTTTGTACCATTTACCCACTTAGTGTGTAGATTTGTTTTTGAAGTGTAATTTGATCAGCCAGTCGATCAGACCCATCTGTGTTTGCTGATCTGAGAGTTCAGTCTCTCTTTTCAAACCTTCCACCTGCTCCACCCAGACAGAAGACCTAAGCATTGATCTAGATTTTACTTGATTTACTTGTTAGGGACTATGAATGCCGTTTATGTTCAGCTATTTGATAGCTTAAGCTCTTCTACTGGCAGACACACCAGATGGTTATCTTGACCCAATAAAATATAATGATAGTGTGTATTACAGGTTGTCTGCAGGTCAGTTTTAGTTTCTCAGACATTAAAGGCTAGATTATGCTTCCGCGTAGTGATCACGCAATGGCCACGCAGTTGCTCGGACGCAGTCGTGAGACCGTGATGGTTCTGCGTGGGGTTTACGTGTCGAAATGCATGCCACACCGGTAGAGGGCGCTATGATTTTTTGTGACCGACCGACCGAGACTCTTGTGACGTATTCCGCCTCGTTATTTACCTTCCGGCTTTTGTCGTAGTCACAGTGTACGATGGACACCGAGACAGAGAGACTGGCGTTGGAGCTCCAAATTATTCAAGCAGAGGAAGAAATACTTCTATTGCAAATTAGGGCACGACAAAGGAGACAATGATGTTTATGAGTGGAAACCGGAAAAGCGGTCTCCAGCGGATGTAGTTAGCGGACCAATCGCAGCCAATGCCGCTGCGTTGCTGCTGCGTTGCTGCTGCGTTGCTGTTGTGTCGCCTCGACGCGCGTCGAGGATTTTTGGGAGGTGCACGTCTGGCCCTTGCGTAGGACGCACGGGGGTCCGCAATAGGTCCGTACGCACGGACGCGCTGTGTCAACGCGGAAGCATAATTTGGGCTTAACAGTTGATGTACAGCTTTTTGCAAATGAAGACATATTTTGTTTTTTGTCGTTTATATTTTGTTGATGCTATAATAATCATCCAGTATCTTTTACACTACAGCCTCTACTAGATAAGATTTGCTTTTGAAGGTTTCGTTTGTCACATGCAGCTATACACAGTACAATGCACAGTGAAATGCATTTTTGTGCCTGCAGCCAGTAGTAAAAAACTGTAATAATTACACATGCACA